>NC_049228.1:72768076-73393076 GCF_011100685.1 Canis lupus familiaris
AATTACCTTCAGTTCGAGAAATACCTCTTTTTAATAGGACATAAATTGTGTGTGGTATATTTGGGGGGAATTAAAAGAAAAGGAGATTATTTAAGAAATTTTATTTGATAAAACCTTAAGTACTAAGTTATTTATCATGAAAGATAAATCTCTTGAGTATTTTTCACAAAAGTTATTATCTTATCATAGCTATGCACTGTGTTTGTAAATACAAGCATAAAATCTTGGAAAACACTGGCCAGTCACAGAATATCGTAAGATATAATTGTATTAATTACCATGTCATGTGAGGTATACATAGCACAATAAATTGATTTACATGTATGCAATATGCTATACTTAAAATACATCCACATGTAAACGTGTTCAAAGATACACATTAAAATTTTTAAATTAAAAAGAAAAAGTCGGGATCCCTGGGTGGCGCAGCGGTTTGGCGCCTGCCTTTGGCCCAGGGCGCGATCCTGGAGATCCGGGATCGAATCCCACATCGGGCTCCCGGTGCATGGAGCCTGCTTCTCCCTCTGCCTCTCTCTCTCTCTTTCTCTCTCTGTGTGACTATCATAAATAAATAAAGAAAAAAATATTAAAAAAAAAAAAAAAAAAAAAAAAAAAAAGAAAAAGTCTCCTTTCACTTTATTTTTTAAAGTTTTTCTCCTTTTATTTTAAAATGGAGATTACCCTTTAAAAATGTTATCAGGTTTTAATAACATTTATATTCTATACCTTTGTATACAAAACTCAACCAGAGTTTCAGCTCCTAGTCACTGAGGAAACACCTCTGTTGTGGTTACAAAACCTATATAATTACATTATGAATTCCCACAGTGAGCACAAACTAGAAGGAAGAACCCAGGAATTGACACCTTACCAAGCATCCATCCTGATTCAAATGCTCTTTGGAATCCATATTAAGCTTCCTCTTTCTGTTAGGCTGTTTCATTGCCACTTTAGCACTCCTTAGCAGTGTTTTTCTGTAAAATAGTGCCACATTATGCTGAGTGAAGTAAGTCAATCGGAGAAGGACAAACAGTGTATGTTCTCATTCATTTGGGGAATATAAATAATAGTGAAAGGGAATATAAGGGAAGGGAGAAGAAATGTGTGGGAAATATCAGAAAGGGAGACAGAACATAAAGACTCCTAACTCTGGGAAACGAACTAGGAGTGATGGAAGGGGAGGAGGGTGGGGGGTGGGGGTGAGTGGGTGATGGGCACTGAGGGGGACACTTGAAGGGATGAGCACTGGGTGTTATTCTGTATGTTGGTAAATTGAACACCAATAAAAAAGTAATTTATTAAAAAAAAAAGTAATTTATTTAAAAAAATAGTGCCACATAAAAAAGTTCAGGAGTTTTGCACCACTAGAATAACAAAAACAAACCCTAAAAATGTTTTCATTAAACTTCTTCTAACTGGTTGCTATAAATACCCTGAAAAATGAACTCAGGTAAAAATTTCACTGTTGCTTTTATAGTTCCCCACTATAATAATACATTAATGGGGAAAGAGAGGAGTTTTCCGCCTCATCTAGAATTTATTATCACAAAGAAAAGAGATACTATTTTTTTGGTCTATCACAATACTTTTGGCATTTTGTGTCTGGGGAGTTGGGTTTTTTTTTGCTTAGCTTAACTAATTCAGATTCACTGCTATCTACCTATTCAGATACTCACATGGTCTGACTGTCCACAAGTGTCAAGGCAAAGGTATGCTTGGTGAAAGGACTTTTATCATACACAGCATAGCACAGCAATCTGAAAGAGAGAAAATAAAAAATTTTACCAATCCAATTTATCATGGACCATTCTTCAGTATGCTAATACATAGTAATGGACTAGTAACAAAATTAAATCAATAATCAAAAACTCCCAACCAGATGGACCAGTTGGATTCACATATAAGTTCTACTAAACATGTAAAGAAGAGTTAAACTATCCCAAAATAATAGAAGAGGAAGAAACTCTTTCACATTCATGCTGTGAGGCCAGTATTACCCTCATACCAAAAGCAGACAAAGATAACACAAAAAAAGAAAATTACAGGCCATTATCCCTGATAAAATAGATGCAAAAAATCTTCAAAAAATATTAGCAAACTGAATTCAACATATAAAAAGGATCACAAATCATGATTAAGTGGGTTTTATTCGAGGGATAAAAGAATGGTTCAACATCTGCAGATCAATCACCATGACACACCACATTAACAATATGAAGAATAAAAACACAGGTTTGAACTACATAGGTTCACTTATATAAATACAGTACAGTACTGTAAATGTATTTTCTCCTCTTTATGATTTTCTTAATAACATTTCCTTTTCTCTAGCTTACTTTACTATAAAATATGTAAAAATACAGTATATAACACAAATAACATATGCAACATAGGTTAATTGGCTGTTTATATTATCAGTAAGTCTTCTGTTCAATAACATACTCTTAGTAGTTAAGTTTTTTGGTGGGTTGAAGGCTATATGCAAATTTTCAACTACACTGGGATTGGTGCCCCTAATCCCCACATTCTTTAAGGAACAACTTTATAAAAATCCTAAAGATTCCACTAGAAAACTGTCAGAATTAATAAATGAATTCAGTAAAGTCACAGGATACAAACTTCACACCTAGAAATATGCTGTATTTCTATGCACTATGAAAAAAAAGTAGCAGAAAAAAATTATAAAAATAATCTCATTTAAAACTGCATCAAAATAATAAAATACCTAGGAAAATATCTAATCCAAGGAGTTGAAAGACCTGTACTCTAAAAAATATAAGACAACTGATGAAAACACTGAAGATGAAACAAATAAATATAAAGATATTCTATGCTCATGGATTAGAAACATTAATACTGTTAATATGTCCATACTATCAAAAGTAATCTATATATTCAATGCAATTCCCATCAAAATGCCAAATTTTTCACTGAAATTAGGACAAATAATCCTAAAATTTATTTAAAACCACAAAAGACTCTGAATAACTAAAGCAATCTTGAAAAAGAAGAACAAAGCTGGAAATATCACAATCTCAGTTTTGAAGCTATATTACAAAGCTATGTAAACAATACAATACTGACACAAAAACAGATGCACAGAGCAACAGAAGAGAATAGAGAGCCCAGAAATAAGTCCAAACTTACCTAGTGAATTAATATATGACAAAGAAGGCAAAAATATAGTACAATGGCGAAAAGATAGTCTCTTCAATATATTGTATTGAGAAAAGTGGAGCAGCTACATTCAAAAGAATAAAGAATGAAAATGGACCACTTTCATGTGCTATACACACACACCACACACACACACACACACACACACACACACACAAAATCAACTCAAAATAAATCAAAGACCTAAATGTAAAACATAAAACAATAGAACTCCTAAAAGGAAATGGAGGCAGTAATCTCTTGGACATCAACCTTAGTATTGTTTTTGTGAATCTGTCTCCTCATGCAAGAGAAACAAAAGCAAAAATAAACAAATAGGACTACACAAAGCTAAAAAGATTTTGCACAGCAAAGGAAACCATCAACAAAACAAAAAGGTAACCCACTGAATGGGAGAAGATATTTTTCAAATGATTTATCTGATGACAGGTTAATATCTAAAATATAAAAAGAATCTGGGTCACAAGAGGGACTCAGTCAGTTGAGCATCCAACTGTTTCAATTCAGGTCATGACCTTTGGGGGTCATGAGATTAAATCTCACATCAGGCCCGTGCTCAGCAGGGAGTCTGCTGGAGATTCTCTCTCTTTCCTTTTCCCTCTGACCCTAACCCCCTCTATAATAAATAAATCTTCAAAAAAATAATTCATGCAAACTCAACAACATGAAAACAAAGAATCCAATTAAAAATGGGGAGAAGTCTTGAACAGACATTTTCCCAAAGGAGATATACAGATGGCTAACAGACACAGGAAAAGATTCTCAACATTACTAGTCATCAGAGAAATGCAAAATAAAGCCACAATGAGATTATCACCTCACATCTGTCAAAGTAATATCAAAAAGTCAATAAAAGGAGCGGCTGGGTGGTTCAGTCAGTGAAACATCAAGTCTAGATCTCAGCTCAGGTCTTGATCTTGAGGTCATGAGTTCAAGCCCCAGTTGGGCTCCACGCTGGGTGTAGAGCCTATTTTTTTAAAAAGTCAATAAATAACAAGTGTTGTCAAGGATACAGAGAAAAGAGAACCAACACTCTTGCACTGTTGGTGGGAATGCAAACTGGTGCAGCCACTATGAAAAACAGTCTGGCAACTCCTCAAAAAATTAAAAATAGAGATACCTTACAAATCAGTAACTCCACTTTTGGGCATATATACTACCCTCCAAAAAAACATTAATTCAAAAGGATACATGCACCCCTGTGTTTATTGCAGCATTAGTCACAAAAGCCAAAATATGGAAGCAACCTAAGTGTCCATCAACAGACGAATAAAGAAGATGTGATATATATGTATGTGTGTGTGTGTGTAAATATACACAATGTAATAATACTCAACCAAAAAACGAATGAATTCCTGGCATTCAAGACAACATGGATGAACCTAGAGGATATTATATAAACTAAATAAGTTGGATAGAAGACAAATAGTATAGGATTCACTTATATCTGGAATCTAAAAAACAAAACAAATGAAGAAACAAATAAATTCACAGATACAGAGAAAAAGCTGGTGGTTGCCAGAAGGGACGGAGGTAGGAGGAAAAGTAAAACAAGTGAAGGGGATTAAGAGGCTTAAACTTCCAGTTCTGAAACAAATATGTCCTAGGGATGAAACTGCAGCATAGGAAATAAGATCAATAATATTATAATAATGTATGGTGACAGATGGTAACTTCACTTACTGTGGTGATCATTTCATAATGCATATCATTGTCAAATCTCTGTTATATTCCTGAAACTAATATATGTCAAATATACTTCAATTAAAATTTAAAAAAAATAAATGAATACATTAATAGTAGATATTCTTTGAAAAGTTATTTGGAATAAACTTTTGATAGGCAAGTTAACCATTTTAGAGAACTTGCCCCTAGCATTACATGAGTACCACTGGAGCTATAATTCACTTGGAATAATTTTAACTAAGACTGATATGTAACTTAAAAAAAAAAAGTTTAGCAGACCTCAATCATCATAGTTCCCAGTGTTTTAGAATCATATACCCAAACTTCTTCCCTGATACATCCACCTACACAATGACCCTAGATATGACAAACTGAACACATTCACAACTGAGCTCATCATTGCCCCTCTCAGTGCCTCCCAGTTACACTCTCTCTCCCTATTTGCATTAATGATAGGACCAGTCACTTGTCTGTCTCCATCTGCCCCTTGACAATTCTTCACACTAGACACTGCACAAGATCACCAAGCCAATGGGCAAGTGGAAGCCAAAATCCATTCTGGGCTCTGCACACATGCCACTCTCCCTGCCTCCATTTAAGAGGTGCCAGTCAGAAAAATGCATCTTTTTCTGATTCAAAAAAAGACACCTTTTGGGCTAATGGTGCCCTGACTTTGCTGTATGTAGCCAGAGACCTGGGAGTTAGCATCATTTCATCCTTTACATCACTCCATACACTCTATCACCAGGTTTTGCTCATTTTTAATCTACTCAACATTTCTTTTTTTAAGATTTTATTTATTTATTTATTTATTTGTTTTTTGTTTTTTTTTTGAGAGAGAGAGAGAGAGAAGCAGGGGGGAGGACAGAGAGAGAGAGAGAGGAAGAGAGAAAATCTTCAGCAGGCTTCACAGTCAGCGCAGAGCCCAATGCAGGGCTCAATCTCACAACCCTGAGATCATGCATGACCTGAGCCAAAAATCAAGAGTCAAATGCTTAATTGAGCCACTCAGGTGTCCCTCAACATTTCTTGAATTCATTTTCTCCTCCTACTCCTATTAAATCTGACCACCTCCAATTTTAGGCTCCAGAACACTGACCTGCCCTACTATTCATCCCTCCTTTTTCAATCCCTCTATTTTTTATTCATCCTTTAGGACTCAACTCAAGGGAGACTTCATAGCCTTGAGACAAGCCTTCCTTGCTTACCTCCTGCTCCCAATGGACCAGGTATGTCTTATATAAAACACTGTACTTCTGCGTATCTTTGTCACATTATTCAACACCTTATACTACATCTTTTTTATTTACAGATATGTCTCCCTTCATGTGGCTGATAACAAAGATCATGAATTATTGATCCTTATTTTCCCATTGTCTAGAGAGCCTCTGGCTCAGCATATCTGTGGCCCTGAACTGCCCAAGTACAGCTCTGAATTACAGAGAAGCATCCACCACCTTAAGTTGGTGCCAGAGTCCTTAGTCCACACATTACTCCTTTTACAGTACTGTTTGAGTAGAGTGAGTGGAATTCTCTAACTTGGCAACTACTTTCTCTTTCTCTTACATATATTAAAAAAAATAGACAAACAAAACACATTTCCTCATATACACTTCCTTCCATTCGATATTTATGTCCTTAAGATAAGCACTTACCTAGTAAATTCAATAACATTGCATTTATTTTGTAGGATGTAAATACAATTTATCATGCCTAGCTCCCAGTCATACTCTGAACAGCTATGCAAATGAACAGCTTAGACTTGATGCCTTTAGCAAAGTATTATTGCACAAGACATAAGCACTGCCAAGGCTAGTCTGCATTTTACAACTAATAACACCCCATGGCTTGTCAAACCAATATCAGTTGGCTACTAAGGCTTTTGTTTTGCCATCAAAGTGATCTGTCTTGCTAATCCCTAGTAATTATCTCAATAACTCTGGTTTGTTTAAAAAAGCAAGAAAGCCTAAATTTGTATTATTATGTATTGGAGAAAAAAGATGAAAATGTTTCCACCGAGAAGTTCCAAAATAACTGGATTCCCGTTAGGTAATAAAACAAAAATATAAATGACACCTAAGCCCATATTAGATTCTATTGCCAGACATAAAAGGAATCAAATACAATACTCCATCAAATGCAAAATAAAGGAGATGGATGATATATAGTTAGATAGACAAGATGATATGTAAATAGACAGGATTACACACAGAAAGACAGACAGGGAGGTTTTATATACCCCTTTCAATGTCAATCTACAAGATATAGTCTGACCAACAAAATAGAACACTTCTTTTGATATAAATTTAATCTGATATCCTTGGCACAGTATCAAAATATATGGATTACTCTGATTGTCCTAATACATGGCCTGGTCCCAAAAAGCCCCAAATGTCACATCAGTCACATATGCCTCCTTTCTAAGTTTGGAAGAAATTAAAAAAAAAATAGAGCCAAGGAAGAATAACCTCAGATTCTAAAACACATTAGAGAAAAATCATCAAGGAAAAATGAAGGAGAATAGTGAGTAGGTGGTACTACTACCCAGTGTACTTTGGCTTTGTAGTTATACTCAAGTACTAACTATAACAGAAAACATTATTTAAGTGATTTTATTTTTTTCAGATTTTATTTATTTATTAGAGAGAGAGAGAGAGTACAAGCAGAGGGAGCAGTAGGCAGAGGGAGTGGGGAAAGCAGACTCCCCGCTGAGCAGGGAACCCAAAGCAGGACTTGATTCCAGGACCCAGGGATTATGACCTGAACTAAAGGCAGATAATTAACCAACTGAGCCATGCAGACGCCTCTATTTTAAGTGATTTTAATTAAAGACTCCTAAAAGCATTTTATATTAAAACAAGACAGATAATACAGGTAAATGATTTGTATTTCTATAGAAAATTTGGAAATAGTGCACTGCTTTTTCAAACGAATCCTCTGAATCAGTTTGATTTCCCTTCATGGTTAGTGGAATTTTCACAATTGCATACTGCTTATATACTTGTGAACTTCTGATTAAGCAGACAGATTAATTATTTAAAAAACATATAAACAACTTCAATACTTCAGATTTTAAAAGTCTATAAATAACAAAAATAATGCACTGCCTGCCTATGTCCACTTGCTGTTTGGCAATTCTTTCACAAAATATTTACTGATCACCTGTTATCATCAAGACTGTCATGGGTACTTTGCAGAATATAAGTATGATTCATAAGATACTCCAGAAAGGAAGAAAATGCAAGTAGCCATTAATGCTCTGGATAACCCAGGATAGTTCTGCCTCATGCCACCCATCCCAGCAGTTATAACCAGCACCACCTTCCACTCCTCCAAATGTTCCAGTTTAGACAGTAAATCCTATGGTCACTGTATGGACAAGAAACATACATAAATTAACAAGAAATATAATGCATGCCATTAAAGAAGTGTAAGTAAGTAATTAACATGATGTTCACAGGAGAGAAAGTATGTCTAACATTGATAAGAAAACGCACTGTGGAGGAACATTTCAGCTGCTTCTAGGATGCTGCATAGATTTTAAAGTGAATTTAGCACCACAATATCGAATACAAATACCTGATTATTGCATTGACTTGCCACTTCAAAGATGTTACCAGGCTAAAATGTATCCATTGATACTTAATGTCAATAATAATGCACAACAGTTGGTCTGTAAATAAATAAATAATTACAACTGAGTGTATTTTGACAATTTCTGCATGAATTCCTGCTCTCTTTTAATTGCATTAGTAGCTAACATTACCTGGCAAAGCCATAATCCCTCTAACATATACACTTTCAATTAATATTTATTACAATCCAAGGACATATGTACCATTATCACTCTTTTTGCACAGATGAGGAAACATTCCTTTGTTCTAAACAAAAAACAAATCCATTTAAATATACACCAAATAATCCTCTCTGTACACATGCAGCAAATCAGAAACAAAGATGGCAAGCCTTCAGTCTGTTAAGCTCCAGACAAAGAGAAAGGCAGAGGAAGTTAGGAGTCAGGGGTTAACACAAGATGAGTGCTGGAGCCAGGTTTACCCCATGAAGCCAAGAGGTGGCAAGAGGCTCCACCAAAGGTGAATAGAAGTCAAATGGAACTTCCACCACAAATGACTGGATACATTAGAACTATGAGTCTAAGAAGAACAAATACTAACTCCTGACAAGGAAGTCGGCTTCAGGGAGCCAGGCATAGGCAACCACAAACACTAAAAAAACAGGAGAAAGAAGGCATGTATAGAATGAGGAAACAAAATTGTCCCCCTCAAAGTACATCTGAATATCAAAATTCAAAAATACATAAAGAAATCATGTGCTGGGATCCCTGGGTGGCTCAGCAGTTTAGCGCCTGCCTTTGGCCCAGAGTGCGATCCTGGAGCACGGGATCGAATCCTGAGTCGGGCTCCCAGCATAGAGCCCGCTTCTCACTCTGCCTGTGTCTCTGACTCTCTCTCTCTCTCTCTCTCTATGTCTATCATGACTAAATAAATAAAATCTTAAAAAAAAAAAAAGAAATCATGTGCTAAGAAAGACAAGAAAATCAGCAACTGGGGAGAGGAATTCATCCTGGTAACATTTAAATTATAGAAAATATTGACAAGTATTTTTAAATAATTAAGTTTAGGATGCTCAAAAAGATAAATGAAGAAAAGACAGCCCTAAAAAAATGATCAAAAAATTGTGAACAGTAATACAAGTATGTAAAGCAAAATGAGTTAGATATGAAAAAAGCTTAAAACCGTTGCAATTTTAAGCACAGTCAACAAGATAACCAAGCCTGACATACTTTTTTAGCTAGACCAAGAAAAAAAGAGTATTCAAATTACTAAAACCAGAAGGAGAGAAGTTACATCAATACTAATCTTACAAAAATCAAAAGGATTATAAGGGCATACAGTTGACCCTTGGACAACACAGGGCCTAGGAGCACCGACCCCCCATGCAATCAAAAATCCACGTACAACTTTGGACTCCTCAAAAACTTAACTACTAATAGCCCACTGTTGACCAAAGCCTTACTAAAAATGTAGACGGTCGATTAACACATATTTTGTATGTTATGGTGTTATATACTGTGTTCTTACAATAAAGTAAGCTAGAGAAAAGAAAATGCTACTAAGAAAATCATTAGGAAGAGAAAATATATTTATAGTACTGTACTCTATCGAGAAAAATCTATAGATAAGTAGACATGTAGTTCAAACCTATGTTGTTCAAAGGTCAAATGTATTATGAAAACCGAAATCAGACAAATTAGATAACTTACATGAAATTTCTAAAAAGACATAAGTTACTGAAAATGATTCAAGAAGAAATAGAAAATCTGAATATATCTATAACAAGAGATGAATGTAGCAATTTTAAGACTTCCCCATAAGAAAAGCCTAGACCTAGATGATTTATACTCAATATTCAAAGAAATTAATACCTACCCTTTACAAACTCTCTCCAAAAAGGAGAATATGAAACAATACTTCCAACTCATCCTATGAGACAAAACACTACTGCCCTGATTGTAAAAAAAAATGACAAAGATAACACAAGAAAGTAAAACTATAGACCAATATTCTTATACAGATTCAAAAATCTTCAAAATACTAACAAACCGAATCCAACAACATATAAAAGAATTGCACAGCATGACCAGGAGTGGTAGGTTAAACATTATAAAATCAATTAATGTATAGTTAAACATTATAAAATCAATTAATGTATAATACTACAATAAGAGAATGAAGGGAAAAAAAAAAAAAACAATCCTATCAGTAAACACAGAAAAAGCTTTTGACAAACCTTAGCTCCTTCAATGATTAAAAAAAAAAAAAATAAGGGGGGAGGAGCAAGATGGCGGAAGAGTAGGGTCTCCAAATCACCTGTCTCCACCAAACTACCTAGAAAACCTTCAAATTATCCTGAAAATCTATGAATTCGGCCTGAGATTTAAAGAGAGAGCAGCTGGAATGCTACAGTGAGAAGAGTTCGCGCATCTATCAAGGTAGGAAGACGGGGAAAAAGAAGTAAAGGAACAAAGGCCTCCAAGGGGGAGGGGCCCCGCGAGGAGCCGGGCTGAGGCCGGGGCGAGTGTCCCCAGGACAGGAGAGCCCCGTCCCGGAGGAGCAGGAGCTGCACCGACCTTCCCGGGGGAAAGGGGCTCGCGGGGAGGTGGAGCAGGACCCAGGAGGGCGGGGATGCCCTCGGGCTCCCGGGGACACTAACAGACACCTGCGCCCCGGGAGAGTGCGCCGAGCTCCCTAAGGGCTGCAGCGCGCACGGCGGGACCCGGAGCAGCTCGGGGGCCTCGGGCGGCGGCTCCGCGGAGGCGGCTCCGCGGAGGGGGCTGCGCGGCCCCGGGAGCAGCTCGGCCGGGCTCGGGCAGAGGAAGAGGCTCCGTGCAGAGGGGCCTGCGCGGTTCCAGGAGCAGCTCGGAGGGGCTCGGGCGGCGGCTCCGCGGAGGGGGCTGCGCGGCCCGGGAGCGCGAATCCAACAGCGCAGGCTCCGGAGCACAGGGCGCCGGGACACAGCCCAGGATCCCGCCTCCCCCGGGACAGGCAGAGGCCGGGAGGGCCCAGGACAGCGAGGACGCTCCTGCCCCAGCTGAGCAGAGCAGCGGCCCCAACCCCGGAGCCTCCAGGCCCTGCACACAGAGTTCCTGCCGGAGCTGAATCCAGGTTTCCAGAGCTGCCCCGCCACTGGGGCTGTTCCTCCTGCGGCCTCACGGGGTAAACAACCCCCACCGAGCCCTGCACCAGGCAGGGGCACAGCAGCTGCCCCAACTGCTAACACCTGAAAATCAGCACAGCAGGCCCCTCCCCCAGAACACCAGCTAGACGGACAACTTCCAGGAGAAGCCAAGGGACTTAACACAGAATCAGAAGATACTCCCCGGTGGTTCTTTTTTTGTTTGTTTGTTTTTGTTTTTGTTTTGTTTTGCTTTTTGATTTGTTTTGCTTTTTGATTTGTTTCCTTCCCCCACCCTCTTTTTTTCTCCTTTTTCTTTCTCTTTTTCTTCTTTTTTTTTTTTTTTTTCGTTTTTTTTCTTTTTCTTCCCTTTTTTTTTCTCTTTCTCTTTTCTTTCCTTCTTTCTCTCCTCTCTTTTTCTCTTTTTCCCAATACAACTTGCTTTTGGCCACTCTGCACTGAGCAAAATGACTAGAAGGAAAACCTCACCTCAAAAGAAAGAATCAGAAACAGTCCTCTCTCCCACAGAGTTACAAAATCTGGATTACAATTCAATGTCAGAAAGCCAATTCAGAAGCACTATTATACAGCTACTGGTGGCTCTAGAAAAAAGTATAAAGGACTCAAGAGACTTCATGACTGCAGAATTTAGAGCTAATCAGGCAGAAATTAAAAATCAATTGAATGAGATGCAATCCAAACTAGAAGTCCTAACGACGAGGGTTAACGAGGTGGAAGAACGAGTGAGTGACCTAGAAGACAAGTTGATAGCAAAGAGGGAAACTGAGGAAAAAAGAGACAAACAATTAAAAGACCATGAAGATAGATTAAGGGAAATAAACGACAGCCTGAGGAAGAAAAACCTACGTTTAATTGGGGTTCCCGAGGGCGCCGAAAGGGACAGAGGGCCAGAATATGTATTTGAACAAATTCTAGCTGAAAACTTTCCTAATCTGGGAAGGGAAACAGGCATTCAGATCCAGGAAATAGAGAGATCCCCCCCTAAAATCAATAAAAACCGTTCAACACCTCGACATTTAATTGTGAAGCTTGCAAATTCCAAAGATAAGGAGAAGATCCTTAAAGCAGCAAGAGACAAGAAATCCCTGACTTTTATGGGGAGGAGTATTAGGGTAACAGCAGACCTCTCCACAGAGACCTGGCAGGCCAGAAAGGGCTGGCAGGATATATTCAGGGTCCTAAATGAGAAGAACATGCAACCAAGAATACTTTATCCAGCAAGGCTCTCATTCAAAATGGAAGGAGAGATAAAGAGCTTCCAAGACAGGCAGCAACTAAAAGAATATGTGACCTCAAAACCAGCTCTGCAAGAAATTTTAAGGGGGCCTCTTAAAATTCCCCTTTAAGAAGAAGTTCAGTGGAACAGTCCACAAAAACAAAGACTGAATAGATATCATGATGACACTAAACTCATATCTCTCAATAGTAACTCTGAATGTGAACGGGCTTAATGACCCCATCAAAAGGCGCAGGGTTTCAGACTGGATAAAAAAGCAGGACCCATCTATTTGCTGTCTACAAGAGACTCATTTTAGACAGAAGGACACCTACAGCCTGAAAATAAAAGGTTGGAGAACCATTTACCATTCGAATGGTCCTCAAAAGAAAGCAGGGGTAGCCATCCTTATATCAGATAAACTAAAATTTACCCCAAAGACTGTAGTGAGAGATGAAGAGGGACACTATATCATACTTAAAGGATCTATTCAACAAGAGGACTTAACAATCCTCAATATATATGCTCCGAATGTGGGAGCTGCCAAATATATAAATCAATTATTAACCAAAGTGAAGAAATACTTAGATAATAATACACTTATACTTGGTGACTTCAATCTAGCTCTTTCTATACTCGATAGGTCTTCTCAGCAAAACATCTCCAAAGAAACGAGAGCTTTAAATGATACACTGGACCAGATGGATTTCACAGATATCTACAGAACTTTACATCCAAACTCAACTGAATACACATTCTTCTCAAGCGCACATGGAACTTTCTCCAGAATAGACCACATATTGGGTCACAAATCGGGTCTGAACCGATACCAAAAGATTGGGATTGTCCCCTGCATATTCTCGGACCATAATGCCTTGAAATTAGAACTGAATCACAACAAGAAGTTTGGAAGGACCTCAAACACATGGAGGTTAAGGACCATCCTGCTAAAAGATAAAAGGGTCAACCAGGAAATTAAGGAAGAATTAAAAAGATTCATGGAAACTAATGAGAATGAAGATACAACCGTTCAAAATCTTTGGGATGCAGCAAAAGCAGTCCTAAGGGGGAAATACATCGCAATACAAGCATCCATTCAAAAACTGGAAAGAACTCAAATACAAAAGCTAACCTTACACATAAAGGAGCTAGAGAAAAAACAGCAAATAGATCCTACACCCAAGAGAAGAAGGGAGCTAATAAAGATTCGAGCAGAACTCAACGAAATCGAGACCAGAAGAACTGTGGAACAGATCAACAGAACCAGGAGTTCGTTCTTTGAAAGAATTAATAAGATAGATAAACCATTAGCCAGCCTTATTAAAAAGAAGAGAGAGAAGACTCAAATTAATAAAATCATGAATGAGAAAGGAGAGATCACTACCAACACCAAGGAAATACAAACGATTTTAAAAACATATTATGAACAGCTATACGCCAATAAATTAGGCAATCTAGAAGAAATGGACGCATTCCTGGAAAGCCACAAACTACCAAAACTGGAACAGGAAGAAATAGAAAACCTGAACAGGCCAATAACCAGGGAGGAAATTGAAGCAGTCATCAAAAACCTCCCAAGACACAAGAGTCCAGGGCCAGATGGCTTCCCAGGAGAATTTTATCAAACGTTTAAAGAAGAAATCATACCTATTCTCCTAAAGCTGTTTGGAAAGATAGAAAGAGATGGAGTACTTCCAAATTCGTTCTATGAAGCCAGCATCACCTTAATTCCAAAGCCAGACAAAGACCCCGCCAAAAAGGAGAATTACAGACCAATATCCCTGATGAACATGGATGCAAAAATTCTCAACAAGATACTGGCCAATAGGATCCAACGGTACATTAAGAAAATTATTCACCATGACCAAGTAGGATTTATCCCTGGGACACAAGGCTGGTTCAACACCCGTAAAACAATCAATGTGATTCATCATATCAGCAAGAGAAAAACCAAGAACCATATGATCCTCTCATTGGATGCAGAGAAAGCATTTGACAAAATACAGCATCCATTCCTGATCAAAACTCTTCAGAGTGTAGGGATAGAGGGAACATTCCTCGACATCTTAAAAGCCATCTATGAAAAGCCCACAGCAAATATCATTCTCAATGGGGAAGCACTGGGAGCCTTTCCCCTAAGATCAGGAACAAGACAGGGATGTCCACTCTCACCACTGCTATTCAACATAGTACTGGAAGTCCTAGCCTCAGCAATCAGACAACAAAAAGACATTAAAGGCATTCAAATTGGCAAAGAAGAAGTCAAACTCTCCCTCTTCGCCGATGACATGATACTCTACATAGAAAACCCAAAAGTCTCCACCCCAAGATTGCTAGAACTCATACAGCAATTCGGTAGCGTGGCAGGATACAAAATCAATGCCCAGAAGTCAGTGGCATTTCTATACACTAACAATGAGACTGAAGAAAGAGAAATTAAGGAGTCAATCCCATTTACAATTGCACCCAAAAGCATAAGATACCTAGGAATAAACCTCACCAAAGATGTAAAGGATCTATACCCTCAAAACTATAGAACACTTCTGAAAGAAATTGAGGAAGACACAAAGAGATGGAAAAATATTCCATGCTCATGGATTGGCAGAATTAATATTGTGAAAATGTCAATGTTACCCAGGGCAATATACACGTTTAATGCAATCCCTATCAAAATACCATGGACTTTCTTCAGAGAGTTAGAACAAATTATTTTAAGATTTGTGTGGAATCAGAAAAGACCCCGAATAGCCAGGGGAATTTTAAAAAAGAAAACCATATCTGGGGGCATCACAATGCCAGATTTCAGGTTGTACTACAAAGCTGTGGTCATCAAGACAGTGTGGTACTGGCACAAAAACAGACACATAGATCAGTGGAACAGAATAGAGAATCCAGAAGTGGACCCTGAACTTTATGGGCAACTAATATTCGATAAAGGAGGAAAGACTATCCATTGGAAGAAAGACAGTCTCTTCAATAAATGGTGCTGGGAAAATTGGACATCCACATGCAGAAGAATGAAACTAGACCACTCTCTTTCACCATACACAAAGATAAACTCAAAATGGATGAAAGATCTAAATGTGAGACAAGATTCCATCAAAATCCTAGAGAAGAACACAGGCAACAACCTTTTTTGAACTCGGCCATAGTAACTTCTTGCAAGATACATCCACGAAGGCAAAAGAAACAAAAGCAAAAATGAACTATTGGGACTTCATCAAGATAAGAAGCTTTTGCACAGCAAAGGATACAGTCAACAAAACTCAAAGACAACCTACAGAATGGGAGAAGATATTTGCAAATGACATATCAGATAAAGGGCTAGTTTCCAAGATCTATAAAGAACTTATTAAACTCAACACCAAAGAAACAAACAATCCAATCATGAAATGGGCAAAAGACATGAACAGAAATCTCACAGAGGAAGACATAGACATGGCCAACATGCATATGAGAAAATGCTCTGCATCACTTGCCATCAGGGAAATACAAATCAAAACTACAATGAGATACCACCTCACACCAGTGAGAATGGGGAAAATTAACAAGGCAGGAAACAACAAATGTTGGAGAGGATGCGGAGAAAAGGGAACCCTCTTACACTGTTGGTGGGAATGTGAACTGGTGCAGCCACTCTGGAAAACTGTGTGGAGGTTCCTCAAACAGTTAAAAATAGACCTGCCCTACGACCCAGCAATTGCACTGTTGGGGATTTACCCCAAAGATACAAATGCAATGAAACGCCGGGACACCTGCACCCCGATGTTTCTAGCAGCAATGGCCACGATAGCCAAACTGTGGAAGGAGCCTCGGTGTCCAACGAAAGATGAATGGATAAAGAAGATGTGGTTTATGTATACAATGGAATATTACTCAGCTATTAGAAATGACAAATACCCACCATTTGCTTCAACGTGGATGGAACTGGAGGGTATTATGCTGAGTGAAGTAAGTCAGTCGGAGAAGGACAAACATTATATGTTCTCATTCATTTGGGGAATATAAATAATAGTGAAAGGGAATATAAGGGAAGGGAGAAGAAATGTGTGGGAAATATCAGAAAGGGAGACAGAACGTAAAGACTGCTAACTCTGGGAAACGAACTAGGGGCGGTAGAAGGGGAGGAGGGCGGGGGGTGGGAGTGAATGGGTGACGGGCACTGGGTGTTATTCTGTATGTTAGTAAATTGAACACCAATAAAAAAAAAAATGAAAGTAAAAAAAAAAAAAATACACTTACCAAAAGAGGAATAGAAGGATTTCCTAAAGCTGAAAAAGAGTGTTTATTAAACACCTACACCTGACATCAATACCCAGTGGTAAAAGACTGAAAGCTTTCCTCCCAAGATCACAAACAAGACAAGGATGTCTACTCTTCACCATCTCTATTTAGCAATATTTTAGAGGTTCCAGTCAGGGCATCTAGACAAGAAAAAGAAATAAAAGGCACAGAGATGGGAAAGGAAGAATTAAAAATGTCTCTGTTTACAATGACATGATCTAGTATGTAAAAAAATCCTAAGCTTTAGAACTAATAGATAAGTTAAACAAGATCGATATATACAAATCAGTTACATTCTTATACAAATGCAATTAACACATCAAGAATAAATTAAAATGTTGCATTCATAATAGGATCAAAAAATAAGCTTAATAAAGAAGTGCAAGACTTAAAAACTGACAACTATAATAAAACACTGTAAAAAGAAATAACTGCAAAGATATTCCTTAATCATGGATTGAATATTTACTAAGTTTAATATAGCAATGTTCTCAAATTGATAGAGATTTAATAAAATCTCTAATAAAAAAATAAAATATCTAATCAAAATCCCAAGTGTTTTTTTTTTGTTTTGTTTTGTTTTTTTTTTGCAGAAATTGATAAACTGATCCTAAACTTCATATGGAAATGCAGAAACACCACAGAATAGCCAAAACAATCATGAAAAAGAAGGACAGGACTTACACTTACTGGTTTCAAAACTTAATACATACAAAAATAGGTTCAAAATGGATTAAAGACCCAACTGTGAGACTGGAATCCATTGAAATCCCAGAGGAGAAATCTCTGTGACCTCAGTCGCAGCAACTTCCCTCGCAGAGGCAAGGGAAACAAAAGCAAAAATGAACAATTAGGACTTCATCAGGATAAAAAGCTTTTGCACACAAGGGAAACAATCAACTAAACTAAAAGGCAACCTATGGAATGGGAGATAATATTTACAAATGACCTATCAGGTACAGGGCTAGTATAAAAATCTATAAAGAACTTATTAAACTCAACACCCAAAAAAACAAAAAGTCCAGTAAAGAAATGGGCAGAAACATGAACAGGAAATGCTCCAAAGAAAACATACAAATGGCTAACAGAAGTGTGAAAAAATGTTCAACATCACTTGGCATCAGGGAAATACAAATCAAAACCACTATGAGATACCACCTCACACTGGTCAGAATGGCTAAAATTAACAACTAGGAAACAGCAGATGTTGGTGAGTATGTGAAGAAAGGGGTACACTCTTAACTGTTGGTGGGAATGCAAACTGGTGCAGCCACTCTGGAAAACAATATGGAGGTTCCCCAAAAAGTTAAAAATAGAACTAACCTACAACCCAGCAACTGCACTACTAGGTATTTATGCAAAGGATACAAACAAGGCGATTAGAAGGAGCACATGCACCCCAATGTTTACAGCAGCAACGTCCACAATATCCAAAATATCCAAAGAGCCCAGTTATCATCAACAGATGAATGGATAAAAAAGAGGTGGTATATATATATATGCAATGGAATATTACTCAAGCATCATAAAGAATGAAATCTTGTCACTTGGAATGACGTGGATGGAACTAGAGGGTATTATGCTAAAGTGAAATAGGTCAGTCAAAGAAAGACAAATATCAAATGATTTCACTCATGTAGAATTTAAGAAACAAAACAGATGAACATAGGGAAAGGGAAGAAAAAATAATAAATAAAATAAAATAAAATAAAATAAAATAAAATAAAATAAAATAAAATAAAATAAAATAAAATAAAATAATACAGAGAGGGAGGCAAACCATAAGAGACTCTTAGCTATAGGAAACAAACTGAGGGTTGCTGAAGGGGAGGTGGGTAGGGGGATGGGGTAATTAGGTGATGGGGATTAAGGATTACACTTGCTGAGATGAGCACTGAGTGTTGTATATAAGTGCTGAATTACTATATTGTATACCTGAAACTAATATTATAGTGTATATAAACTAACTATAATTTAAATAAAACTACGGGCACCCAGGTCATTCAGTCAGTTAAGTGTCTGCCTTCAGCTCAGGTCATGATCCCAGGGTCCTGGGATCAAGCCTCATGTCTGGCTCCCTGCCTCAGCAGGGAGTCTGCTTCTTCCTCTTCCTCCACTTGCACCACCCTCCCCTCCCCCCTGCTCATTCTCTCTCTCTGTCTCAAATGTATAAATATAATCATAAATAAATAAATAAATAAATAAATAAATAAATACTTTTAAAAAGCCACAGTAATCAAGACAGTATGGCACTGGCATAAAGACAGACATACAGACCAACTGAATAGATTGATGTTCTAGAAATAAACCATATATCTATGTCTAATTAATCTTCAACAAAGGTGCCAACATAATTTGCCAAGGAAAAAAATATTCTTTTCAACAAATGGTACTGGGACAACTGGATATTCACATGCAAAAGAGTGAGGTTGGAGCCTTCCCTCATACCATATACAAATATTAATTCAAAGTGGATCACAGACTTAAATGTAAGACCTAAAACTATAAAATCGTTGAAAGAAAATATAGGACTGAATATTCAAGCCCTTGGTTAGGTAATGGCTTCTTAGATGTGACACCAAAAGTATAAGCTACAAAAGAAAAAGTGGACTACGTCAAAAGTAAAACCTTTTGTGCTGCAAATGATACCATCAAGAAAGTGAAAAGGCAGCATACAGAATGAGTGGGAAGAAATATGTGCAAATACTATATCTACAAGATCTGTATTGAGAATATAAAAAGAACTTTAACAACTTAATAATAAAAAGAAAACCGCCAAAATAGGCAAAGGATTTAAACCAACATTTCTCTAAAAGAAGATGCACAAATAGCTAATAAGGACATGGAAAGAGGATAGTCAACATCATTAATCACTGGGGAAACAGAAATTAAAAAAAAAAAAAACACAAGCTTTCACTTCACATCCACTAAGATAGCTGTAATAAAAAGGGGGAAAAAGTCAGTAACAAGGATGTGGGGGAATTAAAGACCTCTCCTATTGCTGATAGAATGTAAAATGATACAGTCACTTTGGAAAAGTTTGGCAGTTCCTTGAAATGTTAAACAAAATGAACCAGCAACTCCACTCCCATGCATATACCCAAGAGAAATGAAAACACACATCCACACAAAAACTTGTCCATGAATGCTCACAGTAGCATGATTCATAACAGCCAAAAAGTGGATACAACCCAGAGTTGATCGTCAATTGATAAGGCAGTGTGATACTTGTTCTGAAATAGGTAAACATACTGAGAAAGATGAGAGAGCCCCTCAAAAGAAAGGTATATGTGAAAACTTGATTATCAAAGGAAGTATAATATCAGCTGTGGCTTTTCACATATGCCCTTTACTATGCTGAGGTACTTTCTTTCTATTCCTAGTTTGTTGAGTTTTAATCATGAGTGTTTTAATTCTATCAAATGCTTTTTCTGCATCTAATAAAATGATCATGTTATTTATCTTTTATTCTGTTAATATAGTAATCACATTACTTGATTTTGTATATTGAGGCCATTCTTTTATACCAAGCATAAATTCCATTTGGTCATAGTGCATGCTCCTTTTAATGTGCTGTTTGCTCCACATTGCTTGTAGTTTGTATTTTTTTTCCATCCACATTCACCCAGGATATTGGCCTACAGTTTTCCTTTTTTATGGTGTCTTTGTCTAGCTTTGGTATTAGGGTAATGCCAGCTTCATAAAATGAATTTGAAAGTATTCTTTTTTCAATTTTTTTGGAAAAGTTAAGAGAAGGAATGGCTTTAATTCATATTTAAATGTTTGCTGAGAGTTCACCAATGAAGTCATCTGGTCCTCAGCTTTTCTTTGTTGGAAGTTTTTTTTTATTACTGATTCAAGCTCCATAGTAGTTACAGATCTGTTCAGGTTTTCTATTTATTCATGACCCAGTCTTGGTAGGTTGTATGTATCTGGGAATTCTCCCATTTCTTCTGGTTTATCCAGTGTGTTGGTAAAGAATTGTTGATGGTAGTCTCTTATGATCCTTTTTATTAATGTAGCATCAGTTGTAATGTTCCCTCTCATATTTGAGTCTTTTTCCTAACTAGTTTAGCTGAAGATTTTTCAATTTTATGTATTCAAAAAATCAATTCTTAGCTTCAATGATTTTTTCCATTGTTTTTCTACTTTCCATTGCATTTATTTCTGCCCTAAACTTTGCTATCTTTTTGTCCTGCTAAATGCAGGTTTAGTTTATTCTTTCTCGGTTCCTGAGATATAAAGTTAGCTTATTTATTTGAGATCTTTCTTTTTAATGTATTCTGTTACCACAATAAATTTACATCTTAATATTCTTTTTGCTGTATGCCATAATTCTGTTCTGTTGTATCTTCATTTTCATTTTTCTCCAAATATTTTCTAATCTCTCTTTTGATTTCTTCTTTGACCCACTGGTTGTTCAAGAGTGTTTATTTAATTTCACATATTTATGAATTCTCCAGTTCTCCTTCTGCTACTGATTTTTACCTTCACTCCACTGTGACCAGTAAAAAAAAAAAAAAAAAAAAAAAAACTTAGTGTGATTTCAGTCTTTCTAAATTTATTAAGACTTATTTTGTGGCCTAACATTTGACATATCCTGGAGAAAGTTCTGTGTGTGCTTGAGAAGAACCTGTATTCTGCTGCTTTTGAGTGGAATGCTCTGTATTTGCCTGTTCGGTCCGTTGCTCTGTAGCACTGTTCAAGTCCTCTGTGTGGATCTTCTTTAAAAAAAAAAAAAAAAAAAAGATTGTATTTATTTATTTGAGAGAGAGCAAGCCAGAGAGAGCACAAGCAGGGGAAGCAGCAGAGGTAGAGGGAGAAGCAGGCTCCCCGCTGAGCAGGGAGCCCGAAATGGGGCTCAATCCCAGGACCCCAGGATCATCATCACCTAAGCTACAGGCACAGGCTTTAACCGACTGAGCCACCAAGGTGCCCTCTCTGTGGATTTTCTATCCATTACTAAAAATGGGGTACAGAAGTCTCCTACCCCCACAATTACTGTTGTCTATTTCTCCCTTCAGTTCCATCAATGTTTGCTTTACATACTTAGGTGTTCTGATGTTAAGTACATATATGTTTACAATGGTTATATCTTCCTAGTGGATTGACCTTTGATCACTATATAATATTCTCTTGTGACAGTGTTTGACTTAAAGTCTATTTTGTCTGATATAAGTATAGCCACCTCTCTTAGCTACAGAAGCTAAGCGGATCTCTTCTGATTTCCACCTAACAAAATATATTTCTCTATCCCTTCACTTCTCTCAGTTTAAATTCTTGACCGTCCTGTAAGAGGAGACATCCTCACTCTTGCCATGGGTCCATCTGAACCAAATACACTCAACTTGGGCTTGCCTAGGACTCACTTTGGCCAATGGGAGATACACTGTGAGCTGAGGCTCAAAATGTGCTTGTGCAATTTATTTATGTTGGCTTTACTACACTAAAACTACCTGTGTTAGGAGAACATGCATCAGTTGGCCTTTGACCCTTCTGAGTAGACCCCAGAGAGCAGGTAGGAAACCCCTGAACCTCACTCAGCCTGCAGCCAAGCCCAGAATATGAATGGCCTACAGCCTTTCATAAATCACCAAGGCAAGCCCAGTGATAAATCAAAGATCAATTAACATCTTGTGATGCAGTAGTTTTGGTAGCAAGAGCAGATGGACAGCACGATCCATAGTGGGGGCTGGGGGCAAAACTATGAGTAAGCATTTCACACAGAAATTTAGGAAAAGTTGTTCAGCCTTGTTAGTAATCAGAGAAATTAAGAATCAAACCACAAGACACCAATTCATGATCATCAGAGTGTCAAAAATATAAAACTCTGACAGTACCAGATGTTAGCAAGGGTGAGAAGCAATGGGAATTCTCCTACTCTGCTGGCAGAAGATTAACCACTGGAAAACAACCAAAGTTTTGTTGAAGTTTAAGATGTTCCAGCAAATCCCATGACTCCAGGACTCTAGTAATTGTAGTACTCCATTAGGAGGCAAGTTTATATTAATGGGGGGGGGGGGGGAAGACTGGAATTAATCCAAATATCTATCAACAGGAATCTGAAAAAACAACTTATGCTATAGTCATACAATATAACATTGCACAGTGAAAATGAATCAGCTGCAAATACATATGCAAGAACATAATTAGCAATAACA
Organism: Canis lupus familiaris; assembly: GCF_011100685.1. Lineage (NCBI taxonomy): Eukaryota > Metazoa > Chordata > Mammalia > Carnivora > Canidae > Canis > Canis lupus. The sequence goes on from NC_049228.1 coordinate 72,791,318, forward strand.
CTGGATTCACAAAGAAAATCAGAAGACTGCATTCTACATTTTTAAAACACAAAAGCAAGCAAAAGCACTCAATATGTGCCTTAGAGATACATTCTTATGTGGTAAATTATTCGAAGAAGGAAATGATAAATATAAAATGCAGCAAAGTAGTTGAAGAGGAGAATTAACAAGACTGTAATGTTTTCATTCTTAATTAAGCTGGATATTGGCTTCACAGGTATATATATTTTTTCTATTGTGCTTCATACTGACCTATAATATATGTTGTTTTTATGGGACACTAGAAGGTGTAGTTGGCTAATTGCGGGACTCTTGGTTTCGGCGCAGGTCATGATCTCTGTGCTCAGAGCACAGTCTTCTCAAAAGATTCTCTCTCTCTCTGCCCCTCACCCACACCCACACTCCCCCCCCCAACACACACACACTCTCTCTCAAATAAATAAATGTTAAAATATGTTGTTTTTGGGGGTGCCTGGGTGGCTCAGTCAGTTAAGCATCTACCTTCAGCTCAGGTCATGAACTCAGGGTCCTGGAATAGAGCCCCGCTTTGGGTTCCATGTTCAGTAGGTAGGCTTCTTCTTCCTCTCCTGCTGCTGCTCCCCACTGCTTGTGCTCTCTTGCTCCATCAAATAAATAAAGCTTTTTTTTTTTTAATGTTGTTTTTGTATATAAAATGGCAAACAATTTTTTTAGTAATTTAAATGGTGTATCCTAGGCATTCAAGATAAGAAAAGTTAACAGAGGTAAAAGAGTGCACATAGCACTTTCTTCTAACTGAACAGTCCATTTTTCCTGTTGCTAAATCCCTTTTTTCACCAAGACTTGCTGCCTTTTTCTCTTATGTTTGGGAAAAAATATCTCATTAGGCCCTTTCTGAGCATGTACTAAGTGCAGTTTGCAAGGAGGAGATGTGTGAGGAGCACATGTTGCTCCTACCTGCCTTTGTGAGACCACACTATTGTCAAAGAAGCATAAGAACCAGGGGCATTAACTAAACTGGGGGATAGCCACATCCATGCTGCCTGTCAGAAACTAAGCTGAATCCTCAGCATTTCTAGTTCTACTGAGTGAAATCTCAGCAGGGACAAAAGATGGGGATGAATTCACCAGTCAGAAACACAATCTGGTTCTCCTAAGCAAAAAAGTCATTTATTGGAAGAATAGTGCTCAGACATTTAATGTTCTATGGCAGGATCAGATAGAAACAAAGAAATGCATATTAAAAATAAATAGCTTCCTACACCCACGAATATGACTGGCAAGGACTTATCAAGTGTTAAAGAGAATGTGAAGCAGCAGGAATTCTCACATACTGCTGAACTGTAAACTGTAAACTTCCATCTGGATCCAAATGTTTCTAGATACAAAGAAAAACTAGCACAGGTGCAAAAAGAACATGTTTATATGAAAAATTTAATAGTACTTCCAAATATCCATGGATAGGAAATAAAATGAATAACTAGTAATATATTTTAAAGGGAATACTATACAGCATTGATATATCCCACCCTATTTGTTTTATATCCCGTCACAGATAAATCTCTAAAATACACTTGAACAGAAAGGTCAGGTTGCAGGATTATATACATACCACAGACCTGTCTGTATCATGTCTACTTACAGAAACATAGATGCTTATTCAAAATACAAGAACATGACTGAGGATGATACAAAACTGCAGCTTAGTAGTCACATCTCAGTAGGAGTGGAAAGAAATAGGTCTAGGGAAAGGAGGCTGCAACTGTAATTACAGTGTTCTCATTGCTTTTAAAACACAGAAATCGGGATCCCTGGGTGGCGCAGCGGTTTGGTGCCTACCTTTGGCCCAGGGCGCGATCCTGGAGACCCGGGATCGAATCCCACATCGGGCTCCCGGTGCATGGAGCCTGCTTCTCCCTCTGCCTGTGTCTATGCCTCTCTCTCTCTCTCTCTCTCTCTCTCTCATGACTATCATAAATAAATAAAAATTTTAAAAAACACACAGAAATCAATATGCTAAAATACTATTGAGATTATTCAATCCAGATGGCCAGCAGAGAGTTTGTTCATCCCTTCCTTACTTTCAACACTTCATCATGTATTTGGAATACTTCTGATGAAAATATAGCATTCAGGGGTAGTCTTATAAGAGGAGTGTTATGTCTTCATATTTACTTCTAAAAATGTTTCATTTCTCCATGAATATTACCATCAAGTTATGAAGTTATATACTCACTCAATGGCAACCACTCACTTAGAACCTTAAAACCACAACTGGGACATGTAACAAAGCACAGATATCATCATCCCTGCAACTACTATTTATTAAGTTAGCTGCCTCTATGTGCCAGGCATATGGTGGCAGCTTCTCCACAGCCCTTCCAGGGCTAACAAGTTCCAGGTGACATGGCCAGTCAGGGCAAAATTGAACTGGTCTAACTGCAAAATTTTATACCTTAACTAATGACTCCATTTCTAAAAACATACTGATGCTGCCTTTAGCTACAACATGGAGACAAAGCATGTGTTCAGTGCATAGCAGTAGGACTGACATACATTTTTGATGGTGAGATAATGGGAAAATGTGTAAATAAATTACTTGCCTCAGTTCATGTGGCTAGCTGTTGACAGAGCTAGAGCAAGAATCTAAGGTTTAGACAACAGACCACTTCATATCTTATTGAGAACAGACTATATTCATTAAAATAGATTTTCCAACAAATGCCACTGTGAAGCCTTGCCCAAATTAAATTTTCTTAGTATCACATCATTAAGTACATTCAAATAAATCTCCTTCCACGAGTATCTTTAATACAATGGCACTTGAATCATAACTGGTACTCCTGCCTAAAATGGCATGCCCATTAAATGACATGGAAATACATAATTTGCAGAAATAAAAATCAAACTGTTTTGTTACTAGACCATGTGTCTATCACAAGCTTTTCAAGATTGCATTAGATAAGGATGCCTAGGTGGCTCAGCGGTTGAGCATCTGCCTTCGGCTCAGGCTGTGATCCCGGGGTCCTAGGACTGAGTCCCACATAGGGCTCCCTGCATAGAGCCTGCTTCTCTCTTTGCCTATGTCTTTGCCTTCTCTGTCTCTCATGAATAAATAATTTTTAAAAGATTGCATTAGATACATGTGAATTCTATTAATCAAAATTTTCATCAGTCAAATAAAAAACTAACACTATGGAAACATTCTCTATTTCTAACTATTTCTCTGATATGATGACCAGGAAGAAATCAGACCAGGGCAGCAGAAAATTCATCCAATCATAAGTTCTCGATCTGACTTAGCTCACTGGCAATGGGACAAGCCTCACCTACACTGACTAGGTTGCTGCTCTTATGGAAAATGACGCAATAACTGGGACATGTTGGGTTTTTTTTCTTAATTGAAGTATATGTACACAGAGAAAAAATGTGTAAAAGAGGAACCAAGCTGGCTCAGTCAGTGGAGCATGAGATGCCTAATCTCAGGGTTGGGATTCTGAGCCTTACATTGGGTGTAGATATTATTTAAAAATTAAATCTTTAAAAACAATAAAATAAAAGGACAACACATAAAAGATAAGTATATATATATCTCAGTAAATTTTTACATAGTAAACATAACTAGTACCCAAATCATGAAACAGAATTTATAATCCTGTTCCTTTTCAGTCACTGTATCCATCAAAGATAATCTTGATGGTTATCCCAACTTCTAATACAATAGGTAAGTTCTGTATATTTTATACACTATATTAATGGACTTACATAGTATGCACTGTTCTTGGGTCTGTCTCCTTTGCTAACATCATGTTTGTGATAATCTTCCATAAAATTCCATGTACATGTAGATAGATCATTCTTACTGTTATACAGTCTGGCAGAGTGTCTTATAACATATTTATTTGCTTTATTTCTCATGAGCATTTGGGTAATTTCCAGGTATGAGATATTACTAATAGTGCTACTTGGATATTCTACTACATTTTTCCTGTTGAAATGTACATTCCGCATGTTTCTTCTAGGAGTAAAATTGCTGAGTCATACAGTATGTGCATTACTTTCCTATTAACAATGTAGCAAATTACCACTAACTTTACTGCTTAAAACAATACAAACTTATTGTACACATATACATTATATATGGAGATCAAAAGTCTTAAATGGGTCTTATGAGGCTAAAGTCAAGGTGCCAATAAGGCTCTAGGGAAGGCTTCAGGTGAGAATCCATTTTCTTGCCTTTTCCAGCTTCTAGAGGCACCTGCATTCTTTGGCTTAAAAGCCCTTCCCCTTGGGCAGCCTTGGTGGTGCAGGGGTTTAGCACCCCCTGCAGCCCGGGGTGTGATCCTGGAGACCCGAGATGGAGTCCCATGTCAGGCTCCCTGCATGGAGCCTGCTTCTCCCTCTGCCTGTGTCTCTGCCTCTCTCTGTGTGTCTCTATGAATGGATAAATAAAATCATAAAAAAAAGCCCTTCCCCCATCTTCAAAGCCAAATGGTCGGTCAAGTCTTTCTTACAACACACCACCCTGACACTAATTCTTCTGCTTCTCTCTTCCACATTTAAAGGATCCATGTGATTACATGGGTCCATTTTAATAGTTCAGGATAATTTCCCTATTTTAAGGTCGAATGATTAGCAATCTCAATTTCATCTACAACCTTAACACCCCCTTGCCTTGTGCCATACACAGTAGTAGACTCTAGGGATTAGTATATGGACATCTTTGCAAGTCATTATTCTGCCTCCCACGGTATGCATATATTTTGAATATGTTTCTAAAACTTGTAAGTATTACGAACATTTTATTTTAACATTATGGGAAACTTAAGTTTCTTTCTATGCAGCAAATCCAGTTTCTTCTGCCAGCCTTGTAATTCTTCTAACTAGAAAAACCTTGTTCAGTTACTAAGCATGTAAGTATATTTTTAAAATTATATTTATGCCTGTGTTTGTGTGCAGGTATGTGTGTGTGATTTCCACTATGTGAATGATAATATACTAGGGGCTACATAAATGCAAAATAAGTAACTTCTGGTCAAGATGGGAAATAGAACAAATGCCAGGAAAAGAATATACTGGAAAAATATAAGAAAAATGTTTGTATTACACAGCTGAGCTCTAGATCATTAAAAGAGGGAAATCTTCAGATGCCAGAAACAAAGGTAAAACTGAAGAAATGAAACCAGATATACAAATTAGGAACTTTGATTTTTTATTCCCATCTGCGTATAAGAACTGAAACTACAGGCTGCAAGCATGGTTTTAAGAAGAGGGTCACCTTCACTAAAATGCTGGTGGAAAAAAAAAATCACTAAGAAATCAGAAACACAAATCTGTACTACACATAGGTATGGGGCTCCACTATCCCCTATCCAGAAAGCTCAGATCAGTGACAGTAAAATAGCCCCTAGCTACATCTCAACCACCCAGGACATTCTCAGAACTCATATGAAACACCTCCTGAAGATGAACTCATAGACTAAAACCACAGTGTACTCAGGGAAACTCACAAGAGTCAGCAAAATCAACAAAGAATTAACACCTCCTAAGTTTTCATAATAGAAAAAGACTAGAAAGACTTAAATACAAGAAAATGATGAGAGTGATAAGTCCCTGGATCCAGCCATACCTGATCCAATGCCACATCAGGACTTCTTAGATTTATGAACTAATAATTTCCCTTTTCTGCTTAAGCCAATTTGAATGGATTTCTGTCATTTGTAACTAAAAGAGTTTAAGCCAATAAAATTTTTAGTAGCAAAGAAGCAGCAGTGACAGCAGCAACATCATCAGGACAGCTGCTCTCTTAATAGTTCCCCACTTTAGAACACTGAGAAGATTTGGATTGTAATCCCAACATTACTCTAACTCAGTGACCAAATCTAACTATATGAATCCAATTTCAAAGCAAAGTGATTGTTAATTATTTGAAATTTTTTAAAATATGATATTCAGAATTTTAGGGAAATTAAGAGATGGTACAAAATAAAAGTACCACTTAAAGCTTTAAAAGAGTAGGAATAGTAGTAATAATTGGGTTGTGTAAAAATGTAGAAGTAATACTAAGATTCTGATGCACCAAAACAACAGAGCACCTAATTGTCTATGAATAAGAGATGAGCATGTAGAGGAAGGACAAGGGTGCGGTGGGAAGTGACCCTCACATATGTGTTTATATAACTTGGAGAATAACTCCAAGCTATATGAGAGGAGACTACAAAACTCTCCTAGACAAATTAATGAAAAGAACACGTCTTTTTTCTGCCATCCACTTTCTGAGTCTCTTGTGCCTCTTTATGTTCCTAGTCACTCAGTAATGTTAAAATGATCTTCCCATAACCCCCAAATATCAAATATTAATGTCAAGCAATGTGCTAAGCTCATCCTTTCTCTCCATACTGTCTGCTCATAGAGAGGTTTATTTGTGGCCAGATACAGAACAGGTCATGTACAGAGTAACCAGATATTAAGTGGCCATATTCATATACCAAGGTAGGCCATGTTTGACAAAATGACAAAACACAGCTTGCCCAATTTAACAAATCTGAAATCAGGATGGTCCTACAGTGCTGCCAGCCAGGTAGCAGTTCTTATGTAATTATTACTGCCTGCCCAGGCACAGACCTAGCTATGCCTCCTGGGAGCCAGAGAGAATGACAACCCTTTGATGCTCTGGTCAACAAACCACTTGCAGATCATTTCAAGAAAGAATATGAGTCTTTGTTATTGTCAGATAAACCATCTGATGATACCATCAAAATGCACAGAATGTATGCCAACAGCCTGGAAGAAATCCCAGAGACAATATTGAAACACTCTTTTAAGAAATGATTCAACATGAGCACTCCTGAGGGTACAGAGGCTGATACTGTGTGAGAAAACACAGATGATGATGACTGAGTTGCAGTGATTCAGTAGAGTTCTACTCTGAAGGTGATTAAGTTTAGAAAAGCCCAATTGAAAATACTAAACTAATATTTTCCTTTTTCAATATGTACAAGAGTGATAAATAATAAAAGTATGTTTAAGTAAGTACAAAAGAGTTCCTTCAATAAAATATAAATTGTTAGTGATAATGAAAATACCACATAACTGTATAATTAGAATTGTTTTTTCATATTACTGGCCGTTAAAATAATGGGATGACTTATAATCAATAGTGTCTTACACCAAATGAAATTAAGTGGTTTCTATACAACAGTCATACATAGCAAATCTACCTTATAGTTTGTGGAAGTTCTGGTTTGTTCTGGGATAAGGAGATGTGTATTACCAAGAAGATACAGGCTGATTTCCTTATAATACTACTCACGTAATTTAACTCTCTATTGACATATGTCTTTGCATCCTTGCTCTGCTAAATCTGTGCTTGGAGTTAAATAAGATCATTTCATTTACTTCTGAAATGTCCCTTTTGTATATGGTCAAAATCACGGAAAGGAAAATACAACCCAAAAACACTAAAAAAGCATGCAATGATACCTTTCCCAAACCATTAAGGTTTTACTTTTTTCTTTCCAAAATCTTTCTAAGGTATCAAGGCTCTCAGAAATCAATTTCCCTCTGAGAGATAAAAATAATGTGCTCTCATATCACACTAATTATATGGGAATTAGAATGTAATGACTGTTCTAAAATCAATAGGAATTTACAAATTAAAAATAATTCATTTTCTTTACTGTAATGAAAAGCCTTATAGATCTCCTATCAAGTTTGAATTATTCTTCCAAAGGCCACATATAATCATTCTTTAATTCCTAGTACTAGCATTCACTTATCAACTCAAATTTAGTAGTTAAAGACTTAAATTATAATTGTAGGTCAGACCTGTGATGTCATGTGCTTTTTGCAGATAAACAAAATTGTTGAGTACATCCAAGTAGAATTCAATGCTTAATAGCAAACCAATACTTCCTTGAATAACATAAAGAAAAGCTCAATAAAGTACTAATCTGATAAGTGCATCAGAGAGGTATGAAAGTAATAAGAACTAGAAAGGGAAAGGGAAAGGGAAAGGGAAAGGGAAAGGGAAAGGGAAAGGGAAAGGGAAAGGGAAGGGAAGGGAAGGGAAGGGAAGGGAAGGGAAGGGAAGGGAAGGAAGGAAGGAAGGAAGGAAGGAAGGAAGGAAGGAAGGAAGGAAGGAAGGGAAAGAAAGAGAGAAGGAGAAATATTGATTCAGAAAGGTGAATTGTTGATCTTCATCAATACTTTTCTGGTTATGCCTGCACATGTGAAGGACCAGGATGGAGCTTATGTGATGTTGTGAGGGCTACAGAGTTAAAATTAATTGAAGGTCCTCAAACATGTGATCCATTTTACTCTGACATATAGCAAAGTGAAAAGTGAAAAAGCTAAGCCATAAGTATCTATAAGCAATGTAATTTTCTAAAGTCTCACAGTACTGTGCCAACAAAGATCAGAACTGAAGACTCAACAAGGAGAAGAGGTAAACACAACAGAGTCTCAGTTAAAGTCCTTGAGAAGTATCCCCAAGAAACAGACCATTTAGAGGTAGACTGAGGCTTATGAAACTATGACCCAATTTCAACTCAGCTGGATTAAGGTAATCAATCTCTGATTTTTCTGTCTTGCAGAGAAATGAGTAAATGTTCTCTAGGATAAGATAATAGCAATTTGTAACATGTAGAGCCTCTACAACCTTTTACACACAATGCCTGGCATTCAATCAAAAATTACTATGCATGATAAAAGAGAACAGGATCAAAAACCACAATCTACACATTGATAATACAGATATTGAAGATAATAACCAAGAATTTCAAAGTAACCAAGATTAATTATTTTCAAAAATATTAAGGAAAAGATGTGAAAATAGATGTAAGACAGAGAATGTCACCACATATTTTGAATATATACAAAGAACCAAATGAAAATTCTAGAACTGAACAATACAGTATATGAATTAACAGCACACTGACACTGCAGCAATCTGGATGACAAATCAGTAGAAAACATCCAAGCTGAAGCAAAAGAAAAGGAAGAATGTGAAACGCAGAAAAAAGAGCATAAAAGATGTGTTGGACATAGTTTAAAGATGTAAAATATAACTGGGTCCCAAAGGAAAAGAGAAAACTAAGCAGAAAGCAATATTTGAAGAGAAAATTGCCAAAAATATTCCAAAACTGATGAAAGACATCAAGGTACAGATTCTACCATACTCCCTCCAAAGAAATCAAATCATTAAATCTAAAGAAAATCTGAATAATACAATTAACAAATATTACCATGCAGAGAAACTGCACCAACAAAAATAAAATAGAAATTAATTTCAAATGCACATAGAACATTTACCAAAACTAACTATATGCTCACACATAAAGCAAATTTCAAGTAATCATGATACTCAGAATATATTCTCTGAACACAGTGGAATTAAGTAATAAATGCTTAACGAGAAAATCCTCAACTGCCTGGAAATTGAACAGTATACTTCAATAATCCATTGAATAAAGAATATATCACAGCAGAAATTTGAAAATATTTTTAAATGAAGGAGAATTAAGATGTGACATATCATAATTTGTGAGATACACCTAAAATGGATGCTTAGAATGAGATTATAGCATTAAATGAATTATCAAGAAGCTAGAAAAAGAAAAGAAAATCAAATCCAAAGAAAGCAAAAGAAATATTTTTAAAAAGAGAAAATATCAGCAAAATAGAAAACAAATGTACAACAGAAAAGCTCAACAAACCCAAACGTTTATTCTTTGAAAAGATTAATAAAAGCAGTAACTTCATAGCAAGACTGATAAAGAAAAATAAAATAAAACCAGAAAATACAAACTAATAATATCATGTGGGGATAAGAAAAAAATGGCTACAAAGTTTACAGATGTTAATAATAAAACACTTCACAACTTTTCACTAGTAAATTTGACAATTTAAATGAAAAGAACAAACTGCTTAAAAACAAAACAGTTAAACCAAGGAAAAATTTAATATCTGAATACTACTTTCCCTATAAAATAAAATGAATCCCTATTAAAACCTGCCTATAAAGGAAGCTCTAAGTCTGGATCCCTTCGCTGGTGAATTCTTCCAATTATTCAAGGAAGAAATAATACAAAGCTCACATGAACTCTTCCAGAGAACAGAAAAGAATTAACCCTCTCAATCTATTTCCTGAGGCAAAAACAACAAAATAAAACAAAACAGAAAAACAAGCAAACAAATTAAAACCCCAATAGTATCAAAATCTGACAAAGACACTAAAATAAAATAAAATCACAAAACAATCTTTTATTTCCCCTTTTAAAAAGGATGCAAAAATCCTTTTTAAAGGGGGAAAAATCATATGATTATCTCCACAGATACAAAAAGAAACAATTGATATATTCAACACCAATTCATGTGAAAAAAATTTAGCAAACTAGGAATTTAAGGGATTTAATTCTAACAAATATTATCTACAATAAATCTTAAACATCATACATATAGTGTCAACTATATTTCAAGTTAAAAAAAGACACAAAATTTTTAAGAAATCATACTTAATAGTGAATTACTGAAAGCTTTTCTCCTAAGAGAAGAAGACAAATTCCCACTAGCATTACTATCAATATTACACTAGATAGCCTAACAAGAGTGATGACGCAAGAAAAAGAAACAAAAAGTGTAAGAGGACTAGAAAGGCAGAAAATAAAACTTTCATTATTTGTAGACAACATAATTCCAAAGATTAAAAATTTCAAGAGAATCAATTAACTACTATAAATAAGTGAATTTACCAAGACTTCTGTATACAAGTCAACATAAAAAATCAAATTTGTTTCTATAAATTGCAAAAAAGTTTTAAAATAAAATTTTAATGGACACTTAGAGTAATATTAATTAATATTAAAAATATAATACTAAATCTAACAATGAATAAGACCTCTATATTGATAACAATAAAACATTATTGAAAATAAATTTTTAGCCAGCATAACAAAACCAAAGACCCTACCAAAAAGGAGAATTACAGACTAATATCCCTGATGAACATGGATGCAAAACTTCTCACCAAGATACTAGCTAATAGGATCCAACAGTACACTAAAAGGATTATTCATCACAACCAAATGAGATTTATTCCTGGGATGCAAGGGTGGTTCAATATCCACAAATCAATCAATGCGATAAACTATCTTAATAAAAGAAAAGAACCATATGATTCTCTCAATAGATGCAGAAAAAGCATTTGACAAAGTACAGCATCCTTTCTTGATTAAAACTCCTCACAATGTAGTGATAAAGGGAACATACCTCAATATCATAAAAGCCATCTATAAAAAGCCCACAGCAAATATCATTCCCAATAGGGAAAAATTGAGAACTTTACCCCTAAAGTCAGGAACATGACAGGGATGTCCACTATCACTACTGTTGTTCGACATACTACTAGAAGTCCTAGCCTCAGCAATCAGACAACAAAAAGAAATAAAAAGCATCCAAATCATCAAAGTAGTCAAACCTTCGCAGATGACTTGATACACTATGTGGAAAACCCAAAACTCCACTCCAAAATTGCTACAACTCAATAAATGGGTGTTGGGAAAATTGGACAGCCATATGCAGAAGAATGAAAGTGGACCATTCTCTTATACCATATACAAAGATAAGCTCAAATTGGATGAAAGATCTAAATGTGAGACAAGAATCCATCAAAACACTAAGAGAACACAGGCAACAACCTTTTTGAACTTGGCCACAGCAATTTCCTGCGAGACACATCCGTGAAGGCAAGGGAAACAAAGGCAAAAAGGAACTATTGGGACTTAATCAAGATAAAAACTTCTGCACAGCAAAAGAAGGAGTCAACAAAACTAAAAGACAACCTATAGTATGGGAGAAGATACTTGCAAAGGACATATCAGATAAAGGGCTAGTATCCAAGATATATAAAGAACTTATCAAACTCAACACCCACAAAACAAACAATCCCGTCAAGAAATGGGCATTAGATATGAATAGATATTTCACCAAAGAAGACCTACACGTGGCCAACAAGCACATGAAAAAAAAATGCTCCACATCACTTGCCATCAGGGAAATACAAATCAAAATGATAATGAGATACCACCTCATACCAGTGAGACTGGCTAAAATTAACAAGACAGGAAACAACAAATGTGGGAGAGGAGGTGGAGAAAGGGGAGCCCTCTTGCACTACTGGTGGGAATGCAAACTAGTACAGCCACTCTGGAAAACAGTGTGGAGTTTCCCCAATAAGTTAAAAATAGAGCTACCCTATGACCCAGCAACTGCACTACTGGGTATTTACCCCAAAGATACATATGCAGTGAAAGGAGGAGACATCTGCACCGCAATGTCCACAGCAGCCAAACTGTGGAAGGAGCCATGATATTCTTCGACAGATGAATGGATAAAGAAGATGTGGTCTACATATACAATGGAATATTACTCATCCATCAGAAAGGACAAATACCTACCATTTACTTTAACGTGGATGGAACTGGAGGGTATCATGCTGAGTGAAATAACTGGAGAAGGACAATCATTATATGGTTTAACTCATATGTAAAATATAAGAAATAGTGAAAGGGAAAAAGGGAAACTGAGTGGGAAAAATTAGCGAGGGAGACAAACTCTGGGAAACAAAGGGTTGCAGAAGGGGCGGTGGGTTGGGGGATGCAATAACTGGGTGACCAGCACTAAGGAGGGCACTTGACGGGATGAGCACTGGGTGTTATACTATATGTTGGCAAACTGAATTTAAATAAAATATTTTTTTAAATAAGACTATTGATATCTACCTCATTCATACATGAGAAGAAATTCCAGATGTACTATAGATCTGGGTAAGTAATTAAAGTAAAATAATTAAGGTTTTAGAAAAAAGTAAAGGGAAATATCTTTTTGACTTTCGGTAAAAATTCTTTAAACAGTACACAGAAAGGAACCAACCATAAAGGAAAAGGGTACATACACTAGACTATATTAAAATTTAAAATACCTGTTCTTTGAAAGGCCCTGTTAAGAAAGTGAAAAGGCAATCCAAAGAGCAGGAGAAATTATCTGCAATATAAATGAAGGCTCATCCAGAAAATATCAAGAATTCCTACAAATCAGTATAACAGCAGATAATCAGTAGAAAAATGGCCAAAAGCTTTGAATGGGCCCTTCACAAAAGAAAATATACAAATGACCAGTAAACGTGTGAAAAGATGCTTAACTTCAGTAGTTATCAGGGAAATTGAAATCAAAATCACAAAGTACTACCACTATCCAGCCACCAAAATGCTTAGAATAAAAGAACACCAAGTGGTAGATAAGATGTGAAGCAATCAGAACTCTCATTTACTACTAGTAGGTAGGCATGTAAGCGTAACTAATTAGAAAACCATCTGGAAGTAACTAAGACTGAATATATACATCTCCTGCGACCTAGCAATTCTACCCCTAGGTATATATCCAACAGAAATGAATATATTCATCCAGGGGTATGTACAAAAATGTCATCTAAAGCAGCACTATTCCTAATATCCCAAACCAGAAATAATCAAAATGTCCACGGATAGGAGGAATAAATAAATTGTGGTATATTCATACAACAGAGTAATATATAAATTCATTTTGAAAACTACTGATGGGACACCTGGGTGGCTCAGCGGTTTAGTGCCTGTCTTTGGCTCTAGGGCATGATCCCGGGTGAGATGGAGCACCGTAGGGAGTGAGTGGCAGGGCAAGAGGGGGACGCTTCTGCAGTTCTGGTGATGTAGCAGCCCCGCAGATGTGCAAGAGCACTTGGCTCCAGGGCTCCAAACAGACCAACTTCTGCCACTCACTGCTGAGGAAATCCAAAAGCAGAGAAATGAGTGGTGCTAGAACAAGAATGGAATTTATTTCCATGAGCCCAATGCCAAGAAGACAGCAGACTAGTGTCTCAAAGGCTGACTCCAAAGTGCTGAAGTATTTCCAAGTTTTTATAAGGAAAATGTGGGACAAAGGTGGTTAGGCATGTAGGCAGTGAAGGTCCCATCAATCACAGTCTTGGGCAGGATCTGCTGGCTCAAAGCAGTCCTTGTTGCTTGCAGGGGTAGTTTTGGTTCCCATCAGGGAATGCTTTGCTCTCAGGGTCTTCTGTCTGAGCCAAGTGTCAAGCTATAAAGAAGAACCCAACTAGAAAGTCTGAGGTCAAAATGGAGGCACTGAGAGTACCCGGGAGCTCAGTGGCTGAGCACCAGCCTTCGGCCCAGGGCATGATCCCGGGGTCCTGGGATCAAGTCTCACATCGGGCTCCCCACAGGGAGCCTGCTTCTCCCTCTGCCTGTGTCTCTGCCTCACTCTCTGTCTCATGAATAAATAAATAAAATCTTAAAAAAAAATGGGGGCACTGAAGTCCTTTTTCTTGCCCCCCTCCCAAATCCTCTTTCAGTAATGTTCTGTTTCTTGATCTGGATACTAGTGTTCCTAATTCACTTTATAAAAATCTATTGAGCTGTATTCTTATGTATACTTTTTTGTATTTTGTAGTTCAATAAAGAATTTACTTGAGAGTGTACTGATTCAACAAGTGGTCTTGGGAAAACTAGATATCCACATGCAAAAGAATAAAGTTGTTGCCTTACCTTACACCATATATAAAAATTAGCTCAAAATGGAAGACCTAAATTTAACAACTTAAACTATATAACTCCACAAGAGAAAAGCTTCATGAAGTTGGATCTGACAACAACTAATAGAAAAAATAAACTGGCCTTTGTCAAATTAAAAACTTTTGTGCATCTGAGGACACTGCCAAGAAAGTGAAAAGACAACTTGTGGAAAGGGGAAAATATCTACAAATCACATATCTAATAAGGGATAATATCCAGAATACATAAAGAACTCATAAAACTCAACAATGACAAAAAAATTTTAATGGGCAAAGGATATGAATAGACACATCTCCAAATACTATAAATAATGGCCAACAGGCATATGAAAACATGTCCAATATGACTTATCATTAGGTAAATACATATTAAAACCACAATAGGATGTTATTCCATACCCAGTAGGATTGCTATTATAAAAAATACAGAACATAATAAATGTTGGCAAGGACACAAGGAAATTGGAACCCTTGTACATTACTGGTATGAATATAAAATGATGCAGCCACTATGGAAAACAGTATGGAGGTTCCTCAAAAAATTGAACATAGAAGGTTACCTTATGATCCAGCAATCCACTTCTAGGTATATACTCAAAAGAAATGAAAGCAGAGACCCAAACAGAAATTTGTGCACCAATGTTCACAGCAACATTATTCACAGTAGCTATAAGATAGAAACAACCCAAATGTCCACTGGACAGATGCATGAATAAACAAAATGTGGTAGATACATACACTGGAATTTTATTCAGTCTTGGAAAGAAGTGAAATTGTGGCACATGCTACAACACTACTGAACCTTGAAAACTATGCCAAATGAAAAAAAAAAAAGAAAGAAAGAAAACTATGCCAAATGAAATAAACCAGATATAAAAATATTCTATGATCCCACTTCTATGATATATTTATAATTGTTAAGTTTATAGAGATAGAAAATACAATTATGGTTGCTGGGACCTGAAGAAGGATGCAATGAGAAGTTACTGCTTAATGAGTATAATGTTTCAATTTAGGATAATGAAAAAGTTCCAAAGATGGATGGTGGTAATGGTTGCACAACAGTGTGAATTTACTTAATGCCACTGAGTTATATACTTAAAATGGTTCAAATGATTAATTTCATGTTATGCCTATCTTACCAAAAATTTTTAAGTTGATCTTTTAAGTTTATTGAGCCTGTATTGTTTTTCAGTCATTGTACTAACTGATGAAATTACAAGCGACTTTTTATTCTTTCATTCCATTCCTTGTAATTACTCAAAAAGGGTCATTCTAAGCATTCTCTTCCAAATCTCTTAAAATCTGGAGCACCTACCTACTTACAGATCCCAACATACCATGATCATTCCCCTTCTAAGTAATTCTATCGTTTTATCCAAATCAGATATGTTCAACCTTATGGGTCAAATCTCTGGCTCAGTTTATATCTATTACTTAATGCATTCACATAGCCCAGTCCATTCCATAAGCAGGCACTCAATAAATTTTAAATATTACTATTCATTCAAAATGTGTTAAGATATCTTCATGATAAAGAAGAAGGTAAATTATTCTCACACTAAGAAAAATTCCATATCACGTGTCCTATCTTCTAGTCTGGAAAAATAAAAGTGGTTGGTAAGATTAATATGAACTCTACTGCAACTAGTTGTCATTTGTCACCCCATAATATCTAGATAATTTCCAACATTATGAGTCTTGCCTTCCCCAAACCAGAGGCTGGAAAACCTCAAGTCACAGGCTGCCTTGAAAGTAAGATACCGGCAGTGATCTCACTTCTTGCAGTGAAATGCACAGGGAAGCTATATTATGGATGATAAAATTTCTCCATCTGTTCCCTACGTTTACTATGTGCTGAAGACTTAAAGAAAAGAAGATACAGTTGCTAGCCTCAAAGCTGGAAGAAACTGAAAGCAGACTTCTTTCAGGTACTTCAAACTGTCAAAGATATTTTCCTTCTTAGGTCTCATTTTCTCCTAACTTATTCTTTGTACCTTCCTAAAGAATAGTTAAATATCATATAGGGTTTATATATATTATTTTAAGATCCAAATAAGTTGACTCTTGAACAAGGCAGAGGTGAGAGGTTCAACGGCCCTTGCAGTTGAAAATCCACAAAGGTTTCTGACTTCTCAAAAACTTAACCGCTAACACCCTACTGTTGCCTGGAAGTCTTATTGATAAAATAAATAGTTGTTTAATATAATTCATATGTTATTTGTATTCTATAGTGTATTATTACAATAAAGGAAACTAGAGAAAAGAGAATGTTAAGAAAACCATAAGGAAGAGAAAATACATTTACAGTACTGTACTGTATTTATCAAAATAATCCAGGTAGGCCTGCGCAGTTCAAAGGCATGCTGTTTAAGAATCAATTGTGCCTCCTGCAAACTTCTGGCATAAATTAAATGAATAAAACCATAGTTTATCAATACACTGAACTGAAACAGATGTAAATTATAAGCTACTACAAAATACAACTTTATGCAGTCTCTTTTTAAATGGACACATTCTGTTTCATAGGCTTTCCACATATTTCACCTCTGATAAACACATACTTGAAAAATTAGTTTGGAAAATACACTGGCTCGCTGCCATTCCCATAACTCATAGTAAGATACAAATCAACAAAACTGTTTATGAGGTAGCTCTAAAAGCTCAGCTTTCAAAAGACTATGATTAAAAGCAAAAAAAAAAAAGCTATGCATATTTGTTTGCTGCTAATCACATATGTATTCCACTCATTATTTTCAATAAGCATTCTTACTACAGAATTTTTATATTATGCAAGATGAGGCAAGAATTCTATGGACTTCAGTTAAGCAGATGTGATGAAATAAAGGGTACAAAAATGAGTAGCATAGGCTTTTTAAAATGAATTCTGTCAAGAACACACTAAGCATGTTTCTCAACATATTTTTAATAAATTAACTCTTTATCCACTCAAATGTCAATAGCCCTAGGATAACACAAGGATATTTGTGTGTGGGCAGGGGGAGTCTTTTAAGCCCAAAAGCCAAAGTGCTAGGCAAGAGTAACCTCCTTCCATTTTGTCTACAGAGCCTCAGACTGAGTAAAACAGAGGTCTACTATAAAGAAGCTTCCCAACAGGCACAATCAACCAACTAGAAACTATCTGAACATAAAATATCTGGAAATGGAACAGGTCTAAGGAATTATCATCTGATTAAATTTAATAACAGGGCTAGCTTTAATAAATTAATCTCAATGACTTAAACATCTTTCAGTGGTATTCAAGGCAACCTGCAACATTAAAGCTCCATTAACTTACATCATGCATGACTAAACACAGAGCTAGGTAAAGGTGAACTTCATTATCCCCATCTTGTCTTAATTTGAATTACTTTTCTTAATCCAAATTTATGACAACCAAAGCAGTAAGATCTTATGCTAGGACTATGTGCATGCACAGTGATTCATCAGTATTTGCCTGATTCATTCCCAATGGGGTCAGACACCCCCATTTCTATAGGACCACAATCTAAGTCCACATTAGTTAGTATCAGGCTTGGGATCTCTAGGGCTCCTCCACTATTTTGTCGCTGGGTCACAGCCCTCCCAAAGCCCTGAACTTCCATTCTTTTTCACCTCACCCTCATGACATCTGCTTGAGGCTCTCCTTCTAGTTACTAATAAAAGCCACACGAGTCATTTGGACATTCTGTGTCTATACATTTTAAATCCAAAATAGCTCTGTGTTTGCATAGGACCTGGTGCAAGATGGCATTTACACTCCAAAGAAGGCCGTGGGGAAGCAAAGGATACTACTCCTACTCATAAGGAAGCCAAAGAAAAAAAAAATAATAATAATAATAATAAATTAAAAAAAATAAGGAAGCCAAAGGCCAACTTCAGAGAAAGGATGGGAATCAACATAACATATACCAGCATACTGCCAGACCCTATACATACTACAACTTAAAAATCTGTGTGCACATCCTCGAATATGGATATTTTTTCTGGTTTTCTAGATCAATCTAAATGTATTTCACTTTTGCTGTGCTGCATTCAAAGCACTATCTTATCAAATTAGATCCCACCTGAAACTTCATTTTGGCTTGCTTAATTAAGTCTATCCCTCAAACACTTAAGAAACCTCATTCTTCTTAATCAGAAATAATGAGGACAGGCTTTGACACTACTTTATATTTTGTTATTTTCTCATTGAACCTTTGAACATTACATGAAAGGCCTAAGTTTGTAACAATTGGAACTGCATGAGAGAAAGTTTAGTAATATGTAAAAGCACTAAACAAGAAATCCTAAACAGGGAGATAACTAGAACCTTTTTTCCATTCTGCAGCTCATTTAACTTTG
Organism: Canis lupus familiaris; assembly: GCF_011100685.1. Lineage (NCBI taxonomy): Eukaryota > Metazoa > Chordata > Mammalia > Carnivora > Canidae > Canis > Canis lupus. The sequence goes on from NC_049228.1 coordinate 72,810,261, forward strand.
CTATCTTTTCTATTAAACCATCCACCCTTCCCCTTCAGCCAATGAACTATTCTAATTCCAGAGAGTGAAGATTTGAGAGAAGAAAAAAGAGAGATTGCTCTTCTTAATATGAATGCAGGAGTACTCCCAATACTGATTGCCTGATTTTAAATTGTCCTTATCAAAACGCTATAAAGCAATTGTGAAGCTTCCTTTCAACTAGTGGGCCCCAATTATCACAATCTAGGTCTTTTGAAGAAATCATTAAAGAAAAGTCAAATCACATGCATAAAGAAAAGAGCTTGGCAGGATTTTCTGGTCATCTGATGGATAAATCAGCTGCCTAAATATTACGGATTATGTAAGATGCATAAACTGTGATACAAGCATCAAAATGTAATTATTCATGCCTCCCCCCATTAAAAACTTTATTTTCAGGCTGATTTCATTTACTCTTTCAAAGTTCAGAACATAATCTCACTATCTCACTGTTCTCCTGCAGTTCATGTGAAGTCACAAAACTGTAACCACTAAAAATTTCATGTAAGCCATGGACAGATACAGATAAAGCAGGGAAAACATCACAAAAGATTCTGTCCTCTTCCACAGTCTCATCTATGAAAGCGTTCCCCTCCATCAGGGGGAGAAACTGATTTTACCAGAGATTATGTAGCTTTAGGCCAGGACGCTGCTGCTCTGGGAGTTTATGACCTCATCTGTAGAATAACTGGGTTAGACCCTCCCCCCCCCCCCAAGAAGATGATCTCTAAGACTCCTTCTAATTTACACTTTTGTAACTCTATTTTGGACAATGTCTTTAACTTGGACTCCAGCCAACTGGGTAAAAGTATGTCTCCACACTGACAATACTGCAAACAGAGAATCCTAAACTAAGAAATGTTTGACTTACTTCCATATGTGTTACAGGAAGCAGTCCTGTGAGGAGCGTTCTGGATGGATGATAATCAGAAGCCCCATTCAAGTGTTGGCTCTACCACTTATGAATATTATCACTTGCAGTGAAGCACTCAAATGCTCTAGATTTTAATCTTGTTCACTCTAAGACGGAAATGATTCTTTATCTACCACCATCATATAAAAATATACAAATTAAGTGAGATATGTCAGTCATAGAATCATAATCTGTTACTTCTAAGACTTGCCAACATTTACTGAACACTTATTAACTGTTTTCCAGACATTATATAATCCTCAGGGTTCTATTCTAAAGATGGAGAAACTGAGTGTAATTTGCCCAAGGTTTTATGGCTAGCAAAGGGCACAGCCTAGATTCGAAACGAGCTATCTCCCAAACCCCACACTCCTAACCCTTATTTATAGTCTATGGCCAAATGAGGCTGAGAAACCCTGAACACTAACTCATTCCTCTTAATGAGCTTTAACAAAGTAAAAGTAGTGGGAGCTGCAACTGAAAGAAAAATTTTAACTTTAATCCAAACCTTATTTCTAAACTTAAAAACAGATCCTTTTCCCCCCACCAGAACACCTATTAAATGAATTTGTGTTTGATGGAAACAATGTTCATACAATACCCATCCAAATTAATCCAACCTTCTTGTTTTACAGAAAGAGAAACTAAAGCCCACAAATTAGAGACCAGGTCATAAGGCCAGCTGACCACAGACTCAGGTCTAGAACACTGGACCAAGGCCATTCCAGGGCTGCCTCCAGGCTCCACTGCCTAGTTAGGATACCCTATGGAAAGGTAAGACATTAATGTTACCACGTTTCCAAAGAAGATTCCTCCAAAACCAACAACGTTTTAGAACATAGTATCAAAAAGTTTCCCCAAAAGGGTAAAGAAAGCTGTGGCAAAAGTCAAGGCTCTTTGCAAAAGAAAGTAACCATGAACTCCATCAGCCAGCCACCCTTGTTTCCCCACTCCATTTGCCTGTTTATTCCCTCCAGCACAAATCCAAGAACTTTTGGAGGAGCCAGCCTCCTACCTGGCTCCAGCTTCAAAGCACCTGCGTGTAGTATAAATTCACCATTTCTATACTCATCAAACTTGACTTTTCAAATACTCAGACTGACTTTTCTCACAGAGAACAAATGAGAGGACAGTCCCCAGGGAAGTCAGATGGGCAGTGGGAGAGAGATACCCAACACTGCATCCTGTGGATTTCCACTGGGAGGGTCTTTGTGCAAAAATACAAGAGGTGGAATGAAATTAAACTGAATGGGTTAAATTACAATTTTCATCTCTGTGTTGTTAAATATCCAACATGACAATCCTGGTTGGATTTCAAGTCACAAAAATGCCTTGCAAAAGTCAAAAATTTTGGTCTTTTTGTATTTACTGATGAAAATCCAACATTTCTATCTTGTGCCAGTTAGCTTTGCAACCTGGTCCCGCAACAGAAGAAGCTTCTTTCATCAGTCATGTAAAACGTTCTGAAATTGCTCTAACATATAAACCTGTGTAATTTTTTTTAATTCTCAGGTCAACATGTAACAATACAGCATGACCTCAAATAATCCCTTACTATGCTCCTGAGCAAATGGCTGAATTTTCATTAAACTTTTTTATTCATTTATACATATATCACCCTTCAAAAGGAGAGGGCTAGGTCAGTACATACTTTTAAGAGAAATTGTTTTACAAAGCATCCTAAGAAAATTGCTTGTTCTAAGGAATTTTGAGAGGAATTTTACAATGAATCAATCTTAATCTCAGAAAATATGCCCAGAGTATAGGAGAGAATGAGACTGCAATGCTGTGTTGAAGTGCTACATGACCAGAAAACAGATCCTTAGTTTAAAAAAAGAGAGAGAGAGAGCTTGAGAATATCTTACAGATTTATTTCTCAACCAGAGACTGGACCTTCTCTGCATCCCACTTGCCAGCTCCGTCCACGTGTGCAGCAAGCAGAAGGTGGCAAACACAATGGCTTAGGGGAGTATGCATTGGGAAACCATGGTCTTCCCTTTTTTCCTCTCTTTGTGTTCCATAATTACTTAAGTATGAGTTGATAATTCTGAACTACCATATGACATGCTAATAACAAGTTGGCAAGTAAAAGGTACTTCTCTGTCTCACAGATACAATACTTAATGTAGAAATAGAACTCGCTAAGGGGAATATTAAGAAAGCCAGATGAGACAGGAGACTAAATCAGTCACTCCTCTAAAGGTTTTAGCTTTTCTAGGGTCTTTTTTTTTTTAAGATCTTATTTATTTATTCATGAGTACACACAGAGAGTGAGAGGCAAAGACACAGGCAGAGAGGAAGCAGGGAGCCCAATGTGGGACTTGATCCAGGACTCCAGGATCATGCCCTGGGCCAAAGGTAGGCACTAAACCACTGAGCCACCCAGGGATCCCCACTTTTCTAGGGTCTTATATACCAACCATTCAAAAACTTTACAGAAGCTAAGAAATTCTGAAAGGGGATTTATCATTTTAACATTATAAGGTAAACTGAGACATCCGAGGTGGTGTCAAAAGCATGAGAGATAGTGATTAAATAGTAATACCTTCATGTGTGCATGCACGTGCATGTGGCTAATCTGCTTTCACATACATTAGCTGATTTGATTGCATCTCAAGAGTGACACTGGGTCGGCAGACTGGATAATGATGATAATTAAAACAATATCAGTAGCAATAAACATAGCAGCAATGATCATAGTAAAAGTCCTTATTCATTTCTCAACAAAATCCTGCAATATGTTATGCATATGACATCAATGAGGACACTGGGAGTCACACCCCCATTAAGAAAAAATGCTCAAGGCCATTGTGGCTCAAAACAGCAGTCAAGACTCAAACCCAAATCTTCTCACACTAAATTCAGTTCTCCTTCTGGTATAAATTGTAATGGCACAGTCTGCCAGCCTCTCCTGTGAACATTCGTTTTTAGGGAGCTGCCCCATCTCTATCACCTATCATCTATATTTTTATCCCAAGAGTTGCCCTGTGGTCACCACATGATCTTAGCCCCTGACAACAGCTGATCAGTCCAGAGTGGCTTCTGGACCCAAGCCAGACAAATCAGATTCCTTCCCAAGAAAATTTGTAACGGGAACCAAGGCAGATCAGATTAATCCTTATCTGGGTAGCTAGAATGTAACATGTAGACTGGGAATTGTTGCCAGACCCAATTTTCATCATGTGGAATTGGACTAAAACAGACCATGTCGACAAAGAATGAAGGACATATGTAAGGAAACTTAGAAAAGGAGGCCTCAACAGAGTACCAATTCCAGGGTCTGTTCCTCAGTCCAGCTGTGATCCTGATTCCATGAACACCTCAGGAACCCTTCAGTGGATGTCCTCTCCTACCTTAGGCTTCCTCTTGTTAGGTCTCTGTTACAAGCAACCAAAGGGCCTAAGTAATAGAAAATAAATCGTATGAACAGATGCCAAGCCCCACACTGGGAGACCTCACATACACCATTTCTATATCTTGTCTACTCAGTACCCTTCTCTTCTTCTGGAACAGTATCCCCCTCTATTGGAAGGGGACACTGTTTGCCAGCCATATGGCTCTAGTAGAGGATGCTACCCTAACCTTCGCTATATTTCGTTAATATAGTCTACAGACTCAACAACATCCCTATGAAGTATCATTGTAACTGTTTTTAAATGAGGCTAAAAGAAACTCATCATCTTGCCCCAAATTGAAACATCAATAATAATATTGCCAGCTTCAAACCAAGGTATCTCTGACTTCAAAATGGGAACTTTTTCCATATACAACTTTCCCTCCCTTGTGTCTTATAACACCTTAGTATCAACTCATGAACAATATTTACTGGGCCACTTTTTTATACATAGTATTGGAAAGCAATGGGAAAGAAAGCAATATAAAATATAGGGAAACAGGGATCCCTGGGTGGCGTAGCAGTTTGGCGCCTGCCTTTGGCTCAGGGCGCGATCCTGGAGACCTGGGATCGAATCCTACATCGGGCTCCCGGTGCATGGAGCCTGCTTCTCCCTCTGCCTGTGTCTCTGCCTCTCTCTCTCTCTCTCTCTGTGACTATCATAAATAAATAAAAATTTTTTAAAAAATTAAAAAAAAATATAGGGAAACAAATGCAATTGTTTACAAATGTTAAACAAAAAATAAATAAATAAATAAATAAATAAATAAATAAATAAATAAATAAACAAACCAATGTTAAATCACAATTCCCAAGCTATTCTGGCTTTTGGGGGTAGGGGCCAGTGGATGGTAGGTATGTATGTTTTACACACTGAAGTCCAATGAAAGCACTCATCAACTTTATTCTAGTAAATCACCTCTGTCCTAAAGCACTTTTGATTCTTGTGAAAATGAAGAGGTTGTTTTCTATGAAATCATGCAGAGACAGTGGTCTAGAACAAATATTATGGACACAGTTAAATGCTACACACAGATATTTTATCTCTAGTGGAAAAAATAAATAAGAGAAAAATCACCAAATACGTTCAAGTCTCCTTTTTTTCAGCTGGTAAACTGTCAGTTAACAATAATGGATTTTATACTTTGCTTAACCTTGCAAGCCTTTTTTCAAACAAACTCTCTATGGAAAACCAGGCATTAAAAGTAGACCCTGACCACTCAGTACCTATACCTCCCCATCTATACCTAGGCCTTACAGTAGCCTGTGTGCTTCCAGGAAGCCCTGAATATTCCAAACTGCAGTATTATGAAAGTTAACAATCAGGAAAAGTATATTCAAGTACATTATTCCAAAGCAAACTGAAGCATGATGTGAAAAGTTACAAAGAAAATGGTGTTTACTTCCTAGCATAACCATTAAGCTACTTTCAAAAACCCAAATACAACAATAGAAATAATAGCTAACTTGCTGAGTGCTTACTATATGCCAGACTTTCAAATACTTTGTACAAGTTATCACACCAAGGCTTCCATAATTCTAGGAAGCGGACACACTCACTATTCCCAGACTATAAATGAACACATTGAGAGTTACAGAGACTAAGAAACTACCCAAGCTTATAAAGCCAGCAAGTGGAGAAGCATAGCTTTGGATGCAGGTATCTCAGTCTAGAGTTCCCACTCTGCTGAATTGCAAGGCTATACTGAATCATATTGCAGAATACAAATACTAGGTTTAAAAAGCAGAATACGGGGATCCCTGGGTGGCTCAGTGGTTTAGCACCTGCCTTCATGCCCAGAGTGTGATCCTGGAGTCCCAGGATCGAGTCCCACATCAGGCTCCCTGCATAGAGCCTGCTTCTCCCTCTGCCTGTGTCTCTGTTTCTCTCTGTGTGTCTCTCATAAATAAATAAAATCTTTAAAAAATATAAAATAAAAGCAGTATACGTTTAATCCCCATATTTCAAAATCAGTATATGTTTAATCCCCAACACCAGTAAACCTTACTCCAGGAAGTTTCCATGACTTCTCATTATCACCATACTCTCTCAACCACTTATATTGGAAGAAGAAGGAAGAGAGGAAAGGAAGACAGGCAGTTGGGAGGGAGGAAGGAGTCTTTCAAATTTACAGTAACATCTTCACACAGTGGTTCTCAAAGTGGTCTGAGTGTCCCTGGGGGGGTCTCTGTGACACTTCCAGGGGGTCCTCCCTTCTCCCCCCACTTGTCATCCATGTGATGCTGGATTTTTCTCATATGCTTCAGCCAGTACAACACATCACAACAAACTGAACACAGAAGCAGATATGAGAATCCAGCTGTCATCTATGAAGCCAGACAGTTAAAGACATGTGCAAAAACACAAAACAATGCCACTAAATATTTTTTGAGAAAATAGTTACTTTTTATTAAAATATAATTTAATGACTTTGTTATTTTTAAATAAACAAATATTTTAAACTTTTCTATTTTATTTTTTTTAAGATGTATTTATTTATTCATGAGAGACACAGAGAGAGAGTCAGAGACACAGGCAGAGGGAGAAGCAGGCTCCCTGCAAGGAGTCCTATGGAGGACTCTATCCCGGATTCCGGGATCATGCCCTAAGCAGAAGGCAGAGGCTCAACTGCTGAGCCACCCAGGCATCCCTAAAATTTTTCTATTTTAATTTCTAATGCCATAAATACTGATACATAAAACACATAATAATAATAAAAGCACTCTGGGGATCTTTAGTAATTTTTTAGAATATCATAGGGTCAGTTCTGAGACCAAAAAGTTTAAGAACTACGATCTTATACTATATTAATTAAATATTTACTTTTATAGAGGACAGAGAGTCCATAACTCAAACCTGAAAGCTTCAGTGATACTTCCTAAGTGGAAAATAAGACTCACTGGGAACTTATATTTTTCCAAAATTCTTCATGATTATATGAGTTGGTAAACTTCAAAACTGATAAAATTAGATTACCCCACAAATTTACACTTAACATAAATTTACACATAAATATAACCAAAAGAATGTATTTCTCAAATGTAATCAAAAGAATATATTTCTGTAGTTGTCTAAACATATTTAAAATGAATTAGTATTAATTATAACACCAAAAAATTTTACCTAACATATATACTTTCTGTACTACACCATATATACTTTCTGTAATAATTTCATAATTATAATCTGACTTCAGTAGCAATGTCTCTAACATCTAAGCAATTCAAATTGATGTGTTATATTCATAAACAAAATTTAAGCAAAAGCAGCTACACAAAAGATACTGTTAACTGCCATATCAATAAAAAAGACTAGTAACCAAGTGGGAGGACAGTCATTTGGTTTTTAATATATATTATGGCAAGAAAAATCATAAGTATAATGTAAGTTCCCAAATTAAATAAAATGTTAATTCATGCTGCTGTTACTAAGATATGTTTATATATCTTTAAAATTTAAGCTTGAATATTTATACTTACAATCAATGCAATTACAATCATCATTGCCAAAAACATCTATTAAAGGCAGAGATGATCATATCAAGATGTAAAGTATGTAGGAATATGTTTTATGCAACAGACATGCTTCCTTCCAGACAAAAAGTTTGTAGAAATTACAAAATGTATAAGCCTAAATGTATAATAAACATGATGTTTTATACAGGCAAAAAAAAAAAAAGAGAGAGAGAGAGAAAGAGCCAAAGAAATCAAAGAAATACACTCTCCAACAAGATGTCAAAGGAGAGATTTCCTGTTAACTTTGTGAAATAAAGATACACAGTATAAACTCAAAAAGAAATATAAGTAGGTTAATCATAAATGCACATAATAAAAACTATTTAGGCTAATTTAGACTGGCTCTAAATTATTCTATCTGCTTTTTCCTAAGAGAAAGAAAGAAATGGAGGATTTCTCATGCTGTCCACCTTCCTATTTGAAAATAGACATTTTAGTGATCTAAATGAAAAAAATTGTTCAGACTTCTCTTAAAAAGATAAGGCAGCAACAATGGTTTGAATCATCAGATCCCACACTTCAGATAAAGAAAACAAGGCCCACAGAGCAAGACAAGCTTGTAAAGTCAAGGAAAGAACAAAATCCTGACTGCGATCTCCTCATATAAATTGGCTCCTCAGACCCTTCCAACCTTCTACAAAAATACCAGCTTTAAAAATGTTACTTGAAATGTTGCATTGTTTGCAAATAAAATGATCTTCAAATTACCATATCACTAGCTCTTCAAGGGACAGATTTTTCCCTCAGTTGCTTATTTTTTATAATTAGTAGACTAAATTGACTTCATCAAGATTACTCTCCTGCACTAAATAAAGAGAAGAGGAGACTGTCAATGCATAAGCTTGGAAAAAGTCACACAGCCTTGGCCAAATGCATCTCACAGAAGGCAGAGTCAATGGGGACCATTCTGTTAGAAGGGCAGGTGTAAAGGGCAGAGGGGTAGCATGTTTTTGTGAATTCAATCATATATGTTCATGGGCTAGACTGAGGAAAGTGACTTTCAACCACTGAATTCTAGTCTTTTCCTTCTTTAACTACATAAACTCTATAATTATATGCCATAGAAACTCCATACAGTATTAACATAATACTTCTTGTCCACAGATGATCAGCACATTCTTCATTAAACTCTGAAATATGCAAAAGCCCCCAAAAATGTAGCCATACCTAGGATACAGAGAAGCACTCTCATATCAGAGAGTGATTTGTAGCTACTTCGCCTAAACAAAAGAATCATAGCATGGTAAACCTAAGTTAAAGTCATCTTCCAACACTTGAAAGTGTTCACAGTATCACTGAATTCTTTTTTTAAAATATTTATTTATTTATTCATGAGGGGAGAGAGAGAGAGGCAGAAACACAGGCAGAGGGCGAAGCAGGCTCTATGCAGGGAGCCTGACGTGGGACTAGATCCCAGGTCTCCAGGATCAGGCCCTGGGCTGAAGGTGGCACTAAACTGCTGAGCCACCTGGGCTGCCCGTATCACTGAATTCTTAAGACAGAAAAGCTTAATGTTTTTAAAGAATGACATTAGAAATAGCAGAATTTAAATCTTTTTAAAAAAAAAAAGATTATTTATTTATTTATTTATTCAGAGAGAGAGAGAGAGAGAAAGGCAGAAACACAGGCAGAGAGAGAAGCAGGCTCCATGCAGGGAGCCTGATGTGGGACCCGAACCCAGGTCTCCAGGATCACACCCCGGGCTGCAGGCGGCGCTAAACTGCTGCGCCACCGGGGCTGCCTAGAAATAGCAGAATTTTAAAAAATGTTTTTAAAAGTATACAAAACAGAGACTGGGTAAGATTTATGAGTCTTTCCATGTGAAACACATAGCTATTAAGTTCACGATGCAAAAGAATTAATATTCAAAAGTTTTAAATATCTCTATTATTCTGCAAAGCAGTGAATACAACTTTAAATGGGTATCTAATTTCATATGTCCCCAAAAAGAATATTCACTGAAAGAAAATCCAGTTGAATAGATTATGTTGTAGCATTAATATTCTGCTGAATACAGATGTTTGTTCTATGCCCCAAGCCATCAAAATGCAAAATTTTCTATCATAGTTTGTCTGCCTTTTTCCAACAGATTCAAGAATGTAAATCATTGCCTTTAAAGGAAATTCATGAATTAATTGTACCCCTACAACCACAAGAACATTTTATTTTACTCTAGTCAAAGAAAACCACTATCTGTGGAACAGATCTCTGCATTACAAAGAGAAGACACAGCAGTAATTGGCTGTGATGTGCCTAACCAAAACCCCAAACAGGGCAGAGACACAATTTCCTAACAGCCCTGGGCTGCATGCACTGGAAGGCAAAGCCAGGAGGAAGGCTCACCGAGTAAAGAACTAAGATCCAGGACCTGAGGGCTTCACCCGGGAGTTAAGCCGCTAAATTAATCCATAATAGTCCTACTGATCACCTGAAATACCATCTTTTCTGAAGAGTAAGAAAACTCATTCTCCATATATGTGCACAGAACACTCCTCAATCTCCAGTAAAATATAGAACAGAATGTCCTTATTTCAAACTTACCTAGAAATAATTACTGGGAAGGCCAAGAAAACAAGCACACAGATACCACACTGCCATTGCCAGTTTAGCTCAGTTCATTTTCTTTCTTTTTTTTTTTTTTTAATTTTTATTTATTTATGATAGTCACAGAGAGAGAGAGAGAGAGAGGGAGGCAGAGGGAGAAGCAGGCTCCATGCACCGGGAGCCCGATGTGGGATTCGATCCCGGGTCTCCAGGATCGCGCCCTGGGCCAAAGGCAGGCGCCAAACCGCTGCGCCACCCAGGGATCCCTAGCTCAGTTCAGATTAAACCCTCTTATGGAAGGCTTGAACTCCTTGGTAATACGTCCTTCCTGGAAAATGAGTGGCCTCTTATTGAGAACAGGCTTCCCACGAAGTCTAGGAGGTTTTAAGTACTAACTGTCATGGTATGGCCTCCTTCGGGTTGTCTTGGTCCTGGATCCACAGAGGATGGATCTTCTCTTGGCCTCTCCCATCTGAATACAATAGGAATGCTGAGCATCCTCCTGAAAACTAGAGTCAAGACAGGCAGCTGGCCGTCTCTTCATTGCCACACCCCTTCACCAAGTAGCCATAGCAGCTTGTGCATGTCTATCAGAAATCTCTAGGAGCTACGTGGCCTAAGTGCAGAATGTTTTTAGATGGAGCACTTTGAGAGCCAGGCTGTTGCCAGAATGCCACCCCATTTCCAGATTTTCCACCGTCAGTGGAAAGGCCCATCATAAATAATATCAATGGTCACAAAGGACTATGGTTTGTCTTTTAAGAGATGCCACAGACTTAATTCACAAAATAAGGATGCAACTCATTTAGTCCCCAGTACAACTCTATGGAGTAGATGTCAGTATCACATTCCCATTTATAAAGAAATGGAAGCTCCACAGGCTTAAAAACACCTGGCTCAGTTTCTCAGGAAGCTTATCATTATTACTAATAAGAAGCCCTTTAAGTCCCATGACCCCCTCCCCTTCTATTTTACTTTCTACTTCAATACAATGAGCATAGGCCTAAAACCATAAAGGCAATACATTTTATAACAGATTGTTGGGTAAGACAGTGTTCCTGGGCCTTCTACAGATCTTGCCAGAAGTGCCACAGCTGAAGGCCCTGCCCTTTCACCTTTCACCCATGCCACTTAAGACTGTTGATGCAGCAGGTAACCTTGACAGATAACTCAACTTCTCTCCTCCTTTCTTCATCTCCTCTCTCCCATCCTCAGCAGAGACTAGGCTTACTTACTGCTTGCTTTAAAAGTGGTGGAGGGATCCCTGGGTGGCACAGCGGTTTGGCGCCTGCCTTTGGCCCAGGGTGCGATCCTGGAGACCCAGGATCGAATCCCACGTCAGGCTCCCGGTGCATGGAGCCTGCTTCTCCCTCTGCCTATGTCTCTGCCTCTCTCTCCCTCTCTCTCTGTATGACTATCATAAATAAATTAAAAAAAAATTTTTTTAAATAAAATAAAATAAAAAAATAAATAAAAGTGGTGGAGTCCTCAGTGCATAACCCAGCTATGATGCAAACACCTTATGTGCACAGCCTCCATCCGGGCCATATCAAGTCACCACTGTGGGTCTTTAAGAGCAAGGGGGAACCAACATAACTATAAGGATGATCATGCTGCTTGCTGTGCCATAAAGTATAAACCCTTTTGTCTCTGACCCAGGAGTTTCCTGTCTTCTGCCTGCATCAATGAAATAGTAATAAGCTAACTTATTAATTTGTAAGCAGGGTAACATCAAATCTCAGGACCAATAATAATGCTCTTCAATATTAAACTAAAATTTGCAAGACTTGACTTTATTTTCCTTTTTTAATGTTCATTTTTTAGCAAGCATTCATATATGAAGGGTAATCAAAGTGAAGTTCCTGGTTTGCACAAGATGATCCAGTTCACACCTGCTGACCTACTAATTTCTGTCCAGTAAGTCTCTCCCCCCTTCTCTCCCCAAAATGTCTAGACTTGTATATTAAAATACATGATCACCCTAGTTATATCTCAATAGATGAATTTATACTTTTTGCAAATACATAAATTGCTTAAATTTTTTGTGATTTTTTTAAAAAAACAAAATGGAAAAACATGGTCTCACTTCAATGCTTTCACTGTAAACATCTCCTCCCCCCGCCCAAGAATTTGATCCACTATAATTACATTTTGCAAATAGTGGAAAGAAGGTTTTACATTCAGTATCCTCCTGATATAAGAAGACAATGAATACTCGTTAAGAGCTTTGCTGTTTGCAAAGCACATTTAGACAGGCTTTATTTTTTCCTTTTAGGAAATCATCATCTAAAATTGAGAACGATACAAAACTCGTATACATTCAATTAAATTTTATATTAATGTTTAAACATTGGTCCCACCACCCACAAAAATTGGAGTCGGGGGTGGAAATATCCTCCAAGAAAAATAATGAGGCCACAGCATGAAGATGTGACTTTGCAGGTTCTGGGAAGCCATCCAGTTTCCACATCCTTGTCTCTGCAGTCCCATCCACGTGGGGAGTTGGACAGCTTGTCTCATGCACAGCAAAGAAACAATGGCTCTCAAACCTTCCCGAAGGGCAGCCAAAGTATTTCATGCCTCTGAATAACTTTCTATATGCCCTCCACCAGGTTTAATGCAGCAAGGTCCCCTCTAAATAGAGTGTTTCTACTCACATAGAAACACAGGCAGCCACTTAACTCAATGTCCCTAATATTGATTCCTCTTCATCCGTATGCTTTGGAGTCAGCAGTCAAGCACCGCTGTCGGGCAAACCTCACTCCTTCCTCTGGCAAACCTCACTCCTTCCTCACTCCTTCCTGCCCTGCACATCTCCTACACATACAACAAGATCTTGAAGATGTGATGAAAGGAAAAAAGGAAGTCACTCTACCTCAAATTATGGCGATCCCTTACCATAAACAAGGAAGCTGACCCAGTGTCAGCAAAGTAAGCATGTGGTTAAGCAGATTAGAGACTGTACAAAATATGCCTTCAACTAAACTGTAGGATAATCCTAAAGAAAGTAAAAGGAAATTAGTGTAGGCCCTGGTTTACAAACTGCTTCAGATATGCCCAAAAGTCAAGTGAATTAACAAAAAGAAATACACCTCACTCCATCATTTCTAGAGACTAGAATATTTCAAAAATAAACTTGAAAGTGATAGACTAATCAAAATAAAAATGGTATTTGCTTTTTTCCTAGGTAATTAATAAACAAAGCTGAACTACTCTGTTCTTTATGGATGGGTCTGAGAAAATCATAGCATAGAAACAAAATATGTGTTTAAAAGAGGATTTTTAAAAATTGTTCCAATCTTTTGTCTTCCACACCTGGAAGTGGTCTCCTCAAGAGTGGAAGCAGAATAAAAGTCCTACGTGGTCACCCACATTTAACCCATAAACACACTTCTGACCCTTGGCAGAAGAAACACACTCTTCTGCTTCCTCTCCCCACAGTGACTGACTCTGGAGCCACTGTCACTGGGTGCAAGTCCAGCTGTGCCCCCCAAGAGCTGTGTGACAGGCAGGCCCTCTGTGCCCAAGATCCCTTGCATGTAAATGTTCCTAACAACAGCACCTACCACATGGAGCTGCCATGAGGATGAAGGGGTTAATATCAGTAAAGTGCTTAGAAAAAAGCCTGGCACACAGTTATTTGTTTAAAAGTATTATGAAGAGAACCACAAAATAAAATCCTTCAAAATGGCTCCCCTTTTAGACAAAAGGCAGGTTTGACACCCACCTCATTTGAAAAATTCATTTTTTGTTGGCTAGTGCCTAACATACACTTAATATCAACAAATAAGTGTGGGAGAGATGGACACAAAAAGTTGTACGAATGAAAAAAACCCTCTTTGATGATTATGTTTAAAATTCCAAATACTTGATGAAATTCAAATGACCAGGATGGTAAATTGGGGACAGAGTGCTGTCTTCGCCAGTGAGTGGTACTTCCTCCCCCTGCACAGACAGTCCTGCCCCCAATGGAAATCATAAAACCGCTCATCTGCTGGCCTCCATCATGCTGCTCTCTTCCTATAATAAAGTGGACAGTTTCCACGTAGACCATCAGTCACACTTCCCACTGTCATTGCTCTCAACACCGCCTCCTCTATTACTAGTATTTATCACCAATATTAAAACATGAGCCAAAATGAAGTTTCTAAAGGAGCATGAAATCTATGGAAAAATATTCAGAAGCGAGGCTTTCAATTAATTCAATATTTAAATGAAATTCATTTCAGACCCAATTCAATAAGGCTTTTATATTCTGAAGACATTCCCAATAATATGAAAAAATGTTGATTTCCAAAAAGATTCTGTGTTAGTATAATTGGGAAATCTTGGCTGCTACTGTATCATAACTCAAATTTGATCTGATGAATTAATTTATAGGTCCACACAGGAAATTCAAATACTGACTCACTGGTGCTTTTCACCGGCAGCCAGATAGATTACTGCCTCAGCCCTGATCATCACTATCACTCTGGCCTTTCTTCCTCAAAATTCACTGTCCACACGTGGCCTGAAAATGCCCTTATGACCTCGGCTCTGCCCCGCTGATCACTGTCCTAGGGCAAAGTCCAGCCCCTCACCTGGCTCCTAAGGCATTTCCTGACCTAACTCCCCACCAAGCTCACTGACCTCTAATCCTAGCTAGCCTGTGGAGCAAACTTATCCTGCTCCCTTCTCACCTCTTACTCCCCAGAAAGCCCTTCTCACCTCCTATTTGCCCTCAGTCTCAGCTTAAATGGCATTTCCTAGAATGCCTCCTAGGTGAGGGCCATTTACTACAGGCTTCCATCAGCACTCTCCTACCATGGAACTTTTCACATTTCACTACTACTTGTTTACTTCTTAATAGACTATAAACTCCAAGGGAACTTCCCTATTACAGAATCTCCAACACCAGGAATAATGCCTGGAGCATGGTTGTAATGCATGAGATGATGACAGCTTAACCCCAACAGTGAAGACAGAGAAGTGAGACAAAAGCAAGTAGAACGTGGTGGAACAAGTAGGACTTGGTGACAGAACAGACATGGTCAGTAATAAAGAAAGAAGTGTCTGGAAAGTCAAATTTCCACCTCGAGCAATAACACAAACAGGGCCTTTCACGACAAAGTAGGCAGAGGTGCAAATTCAGGGGACAAGGCAATGAGTTTAATTTTAGACACGCTGAGTTTGACCAAGAGGTCTTGGCGAAGAACACATAATTAAGACACACACAGCTTCCCAGTGCACTTAAGTCAACTCCAAGTTCATTACCTATTAGGCCCTGCATGGTCTAGCCCTCTCTAACCCTCCAATATCAGTTCCACTATCTGTTTTCCCCACACCCACCTCATTCTGGCCACAGTGGGTGCTCACGGTCTCTCAGTGGTGCCAAGCAAGGCACTCCTCAGCATCCCTTCACCCACTGTGCCCTCTGCCTAGAATACTAAGCCCAGACCTTCATGTGGCTTCCTGTGTCTCATCACTCAGGTCCCATTCCAAGTATCACCTCCTCCCGAAGGCCCTCACTGCCAATCAAAACATCATCAGAACAGCCCCTCCCTGACTCAGTGCTGCTTTGGACTGCTCACTGTTTTGCATATTTACTGTCTGCCTATCCCACCTACACTGTAAGCTCCAAAATGTCCAGCCCCTCATCCTGTCCTTGACAAGCACAGCTCTCAGGACTTAGAACACAGTTTGGCCCTTGCTAATATTTTAACAGGTTCATTGCATGAATAGGTGACTGGATGAATAAAGTATCAGGACAGGCTTTGCCCTCCTGCCTCATCCTTGAAATGATTGTAAAAATACAAAAGGCATACAAAGTGTCAACTCCACAAGGAACCTAAAAGTGCTGACTAGTCATGTCAGGAATTCCAGGAAGAAGTGCTAACAAAAGTCAAATAAAGCCCTTGAAGGAGCTAGAACAGGGAAAGGGGAAAGAGAGGTGAAGGATTTCTTCTACCTAGTCACAACTCCTGTCACAACCCTGGCCAACCACTGGGGCACTGCACTGTCTTTTGTTGTAGGTATTCTTTTATAGATTATATAAATTAGCGATATACTCGTCTGGTTCGAAGAGCAGAACAACATATGCAGGCCCGTGTGGGGGAATCTCCCTTCCACTCCTGCCCTGTTCACCCATTCTCTACCCCACGCATATCTCTTACTACGAAGTTTTCTGAGGCTTTTGCCTTAATGAATCTCTTGTGAAACCTTTATGTGTATCATTTCATACACTAGCTGCTGTGACTGTAGGGTAAAAACCTGCAAGGAAGACTTTAGGATCAGGTATAATGTTTGAAGATATTACCAAACTGCCTCCAGAGGATTTGCCATTGTATCTGTGGAACTATTTAAAATGAAAATTCCAGGCAGCCTGGCTGGCTCAGCGGTTTAGCGCCGCCTTCAGCCCGGGGCCTGATCCTGGAGACCTGGGATCAGTCCCATGTCAGGCTCCCTGCATGGGGCCTGCTTCTCCCTCTGCCTGTGTCTCTGCCTCTCTCTCTCTCTCTCTCTCTGTCTCTCATGAATAAATAAATAAAATGTTTAAAAAATGTTAAAATGAAAATTCCCAGACCCCACTTCATACTTACCAAATCAGACTCTCTAAGGGTGGAGGCCAAAAAAACATTTTCAGGACAGCCTCCCTTGTAATTGTGGTGACCAGCTGTCTTTGGGAACTACGGCCTTCACCAATCAGAGGGAGGAAGCCACTACTGCCGTACGTGCAGGGCTGTTTCCTAAGGTAGCCAGAACCCTTCTGCCATGACCTCCTTATCATGATTTCTCTTCCTGAATACATAATCATATCTAAGGTGCTTTTTTATACATGGGCATATGTTTACATATACATACACATGCATATACACCTTCCTATAGTCACACAGAATTGGAATTTCTCTGGGAAGACATATAAAAGTGGTTACAATAGCTGTCTTCAGGGAGTGCAAGTGGGTAGACAGAGTATGGCGTGGAGGGAGCTTTATTTTCCCCCTTGGAATTGTGTGCTGCTTACACAAATCTATTAAAAAAATCAATGAAGTTATAAAATCCTCTCTTACACTAATCATGGGACACCATTCCCAACAATGCTGTGGTGATTTTAAAATATGCCACAAACATTTCCATAACTACTCACATCAAGAGGTAGTATCTAATCTTGCACCCCTCCAATGCAGACCACTTAGTGACTCACTTCTCCTGAAGAAAATGTGAAGGGCTGCCACATGTCTTCCAAACCTGGAACAGAAAGGACAGTTCCTGCCTGGCTTGTTCCCTCTCTGTGATGGCACCCCTGGGGGAAGCCAGCCACCACGTGGTGAGGACCCTCAAGCGGTCTGTGCAGAACATAAAGAGACCAATGGGATGAGAGGAAAAGGAGTACGATGTCTGAAAGACAAGGAAGAACCAGTAAAGACATCTACCGGGAGCAGGAGAGGTTATGAGTTCCAGCAGGGCCCCAGCCTTGGGAAGGAGGAGAGACAGGCTTCTTCTGAGGTCAAATGAAGGAGGAAAACAGAAGAGACACAGACACAGACCTGGATGCAGAAGGACAGGTTGGTGATAAGTTCAAAGCAAAAGAGCTCAGTATTTCCGTGCAGCTAGAGTGAGATAAAAAGCTACAAGTTCCAAGTAGAGATTTCCAAGCGTCACTAAAATACAGGAAAGAGAAATGACAAGTTTATCATTGAGAAGCATCATCCAGGTATGCTCAATAAGGTTAGAAAGTTCACCCCTTTCAGCCTATTACCACCTTCACTCAAAGCAACTGTGGGTTACCCACTCCCCAAGATCTCCAAGAAAATAGGTCACAGTTTTATAACTCTTAGTTCAACATTGTTCCACATGTTAAGTCTTAATTATGAGCTATTATGTAAATTGACTCTTTATCCTTTTGAAAGCAAGAATGATTGCCCAAGACAGTCCTTTCAAGAAAACCCTCCCTACTTCTAAATCTCCCTCCCAAAGGCCAGATGGACTTAATTCCCTTATGGTCCATCTGCCAGCCCTTTAATTTCTTTTTTTTAAAGATCTTATTTATTTATTCATGAGATAGAGAGAAAGAGAGAGAGAGAGAGAGAGAGAGAGACTCGATCCCGAATCCCGGGATCATGCCCTGAGCCGAAGGCAGAAGCTCAACCTCTGAGCCACCCAGGAGTCTCTGGCCCTTTAATTTCTAATATCATCTTTCCGAAATCACCAGAATCTCCAGTCTTCCTTACATCAATTACAATTTGAAACTGTCTCTAAATTTGAGCCAATGCCACGGGTTAGGCACCATGTATAATTCATTTCAATGATCATTTCACAAGTACCTCGCATGCCAAAACACCAGAACAAGCACTCAGGGAATACAAGGATCTCCTAACGGCTCCTTCCACCCAAGAGGAGAGATAAGTCATGTATATAAATAACTGTAATACAAGACAGACGGTAATAAATAGAACTACAAATAGCACACTGGGCATACAGAAGAGAAAGCGCTTCACTGCAACTTGGGGATTAAAGGTTTCATTGAAGAAATTGTATCTGAATTGAGCTTAAAGAACGGGGAAGATTTGAACTAGTAGAAAAAAAGAAAAAAACATTTGAGAAAATGTGAGCAGTATCAGCAAAGGCAGGTCAAAGAAGAGAGCATAAGGCTTGACACAGATGGCATATAATAAATATTTTGGACTTAATAAATGACTGGATGCACCTTTGTTTGACCAAAGTCAGATATTAAGGGCCAGGAGCAATAATAACAAGATTCATTCACTTGTTCAACAAATATTTTACTGAGCACTTACTATGTGCTAGGCATTGTTCAGGGCACTGCACATATGCCAGTGAACAACAACAATAAGACAGTCCTTGTCTTCATGGAGCCTACACTCTCATCAGGAAGTAGACCATAAATAGGCATATAATATATATGTCAGGTAGATAAGTGTTATGGTCAGAGATGTCTCTCTCCTCAGGTAGATTTTGAACATAAATCTGAAGGAATAAGGGCACAAAAAAACTGACGTATCTGTGTGAGGAGAGTTCCCAACAAAGGGAAAGTCAAAAGTTCTGCAGTACTTCCTTACTGACATGTTCAAAAAATGACAACATAGCCAATATGATAAAGCAGAGTAAATAAGGGGAGAAAGCAGGAGATGGAACAGAAAAGCAGAGAAGAGTCAGATCATGCAGTGCATAGAAAGGACTTTAATTTTACTGTTAATAAAATGTGACTGATATTCAAGAATTCTAAGCAGAGAAAAGACCATAAGGAAGACCCTACAGAAAGCAGGAGTATAAACCAGAAGGCCAATCAAGAACTGGTAGCAGGGTCCAGGTGAGACAATGATGGCTTAGGTAGAGATGGTGGCAGAAGAGGTCACAAGAAGGGCCCAGATTCTGGATATACCTAAAAAATGGAGATGCCAAGATCTGATGTCAGACTGGATTAAGGAGAAAGAAATGACTTCAGTGTTTGATGCCTAAGCATACTCAAGAGAAAGTAAGGCTGGAAACACAGGTTGGCCCTAACCATTGATCATTCACCAGATTAAAGATTTGGGAGCCACAAGGAGACAATGAAACATGAGATCCTCACCTAAAAGAACTTGGATGAATCATGCCATCTCCCTTGCTACCAATCCTTCATCCATACAATCAAGCAAAGGGTTAGGTCTGTGCTTATCAAACTAGAATACCCATATGAGTACCCAAGCCACAATAAAATCTTATAAATCTCCCCAGAAAGCTAACTGTATAAAAAGATATAGGGAATGGATTGTACTTACTAATTGTACTTCTTAAAACAGAAAACTGGTGATACTATGGAGCAGAAGAGAAAACACTGCTCGAACATGTACATAACAATTTAAGTTTATGGGAACTATATTTCTCCTCAATTGGCATGTGGCATACTTTGATAGAGAGTTTGAAAAGTTCTGGTTTAAATGGTATCTCTGGCCTTCTGCTTTAATATTCTGTGTTTTAAACACATTTTACTGGCTTTCAACCTATAGAGTCTTCTAATGGGCAAAACACAGAGGATGGGATTGTGATTACAGAATAAAATATAACTCTTAATATCTTTCACAATGTTCAGAAGTTAAATCAGAGAAATGGGGGAAGGTGGAAGGAAAAGTCAGAGTGCAAATATCCTAGGAGCCAAGATATACTGCCAAAAGTTGATGGAATAAGAAACAAACTGAAATAAAGAAGTAGTAGTAGTATAAACAAGGTTAATTATCATCCTTCCCATCTGAATGTCAACAGATAGTATATGAAAATTGGTAAGACAAGATGTAGAGGTATACACATTTCATCTAGACTTATGGAAAAAACAGCAAGCCCAATAGCCAACAAACAGATGAAAAGACACTCAAATTCACTATATATAATTTAATAAAAATAATAATTAGACATCCCTTTATACCAATCAGAAATTAAAAAGAGCTCTGACTGGAGATGTGAGGAAAAGATACCTTCTTACTTGTTGCTGGACATAAAATGTAGTATTTTGTTTTTAAAGATTTTATTTATTTATTTTAGAGAGAGAGAAGTGCACAAGTAGGGAGAAGGACAAAGGGAGAGGGAGAGGATCTCAGACTCCACACTGAGCATAGAGCCTAATGTGGGGCTCAATCTCACGACCCTGAGACCATGACCATGAAATCAAGAGTCAGACACTTGATGAATTGAGCCATCCAGGTGTCCTAAGATGTGACTTTTGAAAGCAATCGGAGATTTTTGACATCATCAGCAGAGTAGCAGCCCAGCCTCCAGCCTCCCATAATAGCAACTGGACAGCTATCTACGAATGAAAACATCACTACAAATGTTCTGGAATCCATGTAAGCTTCAGGAATGCAATACAGCAAAAAACCTTAGAATGACTGCACCAAAAGATTAATAAAAAGGTTCATGTTGTCCACACCATCCCACCTCTCAGGCTGGCACTGCTCACCAAGAAAGAATTCTTCAGCCTGACAGAGTTCTCCTCACCAGGAAAAGCAGAGCAGAGTGAGTGACCCACTTGCCACACATTTCAGGGCACTGCATGAAGGATCTATTTCCATCTCACCCTGTCCAGAGACTGGCATAGTTTAGACATCTAGAAATGGCTAGAAACAAGGAAGAAGCGCAGGGGCTACCATTATCAGCCATGCAGTAGGTGCAACTGCAGTCCCCAGTGTCTCATTCTACAGAGACCATCAACCTTCACTGATGAGGACCTCACCAGATCTTTCAGATGACGTGGACACCCACAGTTTTCATTCCTGAGGACTTCATCTTGGACCCTAGCACACTACTCTGCAGAATAGTGAGCATCACTGTCATGAACCCACTGCAGCTGCTCCTGAGAGTCTTCCAGGTTTCATATTCTGACAGCAGCTGCTGAGTCCCTCCTTGCTCCTCCCTCTCCCATCCACGCCACCAGGACAACCCAGGCCTCTACAGCTGCTCTTACACCTAGATCCAGCCCAACTACCGTGACCAGATATGGGCCACACTCTTATCACTGGCCTGGCCAGCTGTGTGTGCTCAGGACCAGCCCTTGTTATCAGTGCACCTGTACTTTCTGGCCCCAACTTCTGTCACCAGCACCCACTACCTATACATGCCTCTGACTAGCTCCTAGCTATGAGTGCATGCCACCACCCCAAGTTTCTGCTGCTGCTCAGGTGCCCATGGCCAGATGTGACTCCTGTCACTGGCCTGCACTGTCATATGTTCCCACAGCTAGCCCATGCAGCATGCCACCAGCCTCAAATCCCTTCACTGGCCTCCACTGCCATGCACATGCCTGCAGTGAAGAAAAGAAAGAAAGACGCTGAAAGTTTATTTAAAGAAATTATGGCTGAATACTTCCCCAGTCTGAGAAAATATATGGACATCTGGATACATGAAGTATAAAGATTACCAATTAGGTTCAACCCAAAGAAGACTTCGCTGAAATACAACATAACTAACAAAGTCAAAGACAAAGAGATAGGGATCCCTGGGTGGCGCAGCGGTTTAGCACCTGCCTTTGGCCCCAGATCGAATCCCACGTCAGGCTCCCAGGATCGAATCCCACGTCAGGTTCCCTGCATGGAGCCTGCTTCTCCCTCTGCCTATGTCTCTGCCTCTCTCTCTCTCTCTCTCTGTGATGACTATCATAAATAAATAAAATTTAAAAAAATAGACAAAGAGATAGATCCCTGGGTGGCTCAGTGGTTTGGTGCCTGCCTTCGGCCCAGGGCGTGATCCTGGGGTTCCAGGATCGAGTTCCACATCCAGCTCCCTGCATGGATCCTGCTTCTCCCTCTGCCTATGTCTCTGCCTCTCTCTCTCTCTCTTCTCTCTCTCTCTCTTCCCGTGTGTGTGTCTCATGAATGAATAAATAAAATCTTTTAAAAAAAAAAAAGACAAAGAGGTTCTTGAAAGCAGCAAGGGAAAAGAAGCTCATCATGTGCAAGGATATCAGCAGATTTCTTAGTAGAAATCTAACAAGCCAGGATAGAGAGGCATGATAAACTCGAAGTGCTGAAAGAAAATAAAAACCTGCCAATCAAGAATACTTTATCCAACAAAGTTACCATTCAGAACTGAAGGAGAGAGAGAATTTTCCAGACAAACAAAAGCTGAAAGGAATTCATCACCATTAGATCAACCTTACAAAAAATGCTAAAGGAAGTTCTTCAAATAAAAAAAAAGACACTAAATAGTACACTGAAATCATATGAAAATATAAACTCACTGGTAAAGGTAAATACACAAATTCAAATTATAATAATATTGTAAAAGCAGTATGTAAATTATTTAAAACTCTGGGATAAGATTACAAGACAAAATAATTTAAAATGACTATACCTACAATAATTTTTAATACACAATATAAAAAGATGTAAATTATATGCCAGAAACAAAATATGGGGGGAGGGGAATAAAAGCATTGAGTTTTTGTATATGAACAATGGTAAGTTGTTACCAGCTTAAAACAGACTGTTTGAAACTATAGGATGTTTTCTGCAAGCTGCATGGTAATTCCACTGCAAAACCTATAGTAGATACACAAAAGATGAAGAGAAAGGAATCAAAGCATATAACTACAGGAAACCACTGAGTCACAAAGGAAGACACCAAGAAAGGAAAAAACAAAGGATTTATAAAATCGCCAGGAAAAAAACTCTACCAGAAAATAATTTTTAAAACGGCAGTAGTAAGTACTTACCTGTCTATAATTATTCTAAATGTAAATGGATAAAATTCTCCAATCAAAAACAGAGTGGCTGAATATATTGAAAAGCAATAACTAACTATATGCTGCCTATATGAGATTCATTACAGCTTTAAGAACACACAGGTTGAAAGTGAAATGAAATTTTCATTCCATGCAAATGAAAGCTGAAAGACAATGGGAAAGATAGATTCATATAAGACAAAGTAGACTTTAAATCAAAAACTAAAATAAGGGGGGGAAAAGTAAAAAAAAAAAAAAACTAAATAAGAGACAAAATGTCATTATATAATGATGAATGGGTCAATTCATCATGAGGAAATAATAATTGTGTATATACATATACATATATTTACATATCTATCTAAATATATATCCAACATCAGAGCACCTAAGCATGTAAAGTAACTTTTAACAGATCTGAAGGAAGAAATAGACAGCAATACAATAATAGTAGAGATTTCTTACCACACTTTCATCAATAGATAGATCATCCAGAAAGAATGTCCTGAACTACATTTTACGCAAAGGGACCTAAGAGACATAAGCAGAACATTCCATCCAACAGCAGCCTTTATAGATTCTCCTTAAAGGCTCAACAGATCATGCTCCAGAATAAATTACATGTTAGGCCATAAAACAAGTTTCAACAATTTAAGAAGACTGAAATCATATCAAGTATCTTTTACAAACACAATGATATGAATCTAGAAATCAGTAAAAAGAGGAAACCTGGAAAATTCATAAGGCAGGTAGAAACTGAACAACACACTCCTGAACAACCAATAGATCAAGGAAGAAATCAAAAGGCAGATCAAAATATACCTAGATAAAGAAGATGTGGTATATATTTACAATAGAATTATTATTCAGTCATAAAAAATAAGAACTTGCCTTTTGCAACATGGATGGAGCTAGAGTATAATGATAAGCAAAATAAGTCAGAGAAAGACAAATACCATATGATTTTATTCATATGTGGAATTTAAGAAACAAATGAGCAAAGAAAAAAAAAAGGAGAGAGAGAAAGAGAGACAAAACCAAGAAACAGACTCTTAACTCTAGTGAACAAACTAATGGTTAGCCAGGAGGTGGGAGGGGGAGTGGATGGGTGAAATAGGTGATGGGGATTAAGAATACACCTATCATGAGGAGCACTAAGTAATGTTTAGAACTGTTGAATCAGGGGTGCCTCGGTGGCACAGTTGGTTAAACACCCAGCTCTTGGTTTCAGTTCAGGTCATGATCTTGAGGTCTTGGGATCAAGCCCCATGTTGGGCTCTGCACTCAGTGGAGAGTCTGATTCAGCTTCTCTCTCCCTCTCCTCTCTCTTTCTCTCTCCCTTAAATAAATAAATAAAATCTTTTAAAAAAAGAATTTTTAAATCACTGTATTGCACACTTCAAACTAATAGAACATTATATGTTAATACTGAAATTAAAATAAAAAACTTAATAAAAATATCTATATATACATAGATATATAGATATACATACACACAGACACATATATAGATATAAATACCTAGATATATAAATATATGTATATCTTCAGAAAAGAAAGTGGAGACCTCCCACTTCCGAATTTCAAGCTATATATAAAGCTATAGTAATCAAAACGGTATGGTGCAGGCATAAAAACACATAGACCAATGGAACAGAACTGAGAGCTCAGAAATAAAACCATGCATATATGGTCAACTAATTTTGGTAAGGAAGCCAAGAATACTTAATGAAGAAAAGAAATTCTCTTCAATAAATGATACTGGGAAAATTAGATATCCACATGCAAACAAATGAAACTAGACCCCTTACTCTACTCACAGAAATTAACTCAAAATGGATTAAGTAAGATTCAAATGTAAGATCTAAAACTGTAAAACTCCTAGAAGAAAAGACAAGGAAAACATTCTTTGATTTGGGACTTGGCAATGATATTTCGGATATAACACCTAAAGCACAAGCAACAAAATAAATGATAATGGGACTACATCTTACAAATAATTTTCTGCACAGACAAAAAAAAATGATCAACAAAATGGAAAGACAACCTGTGGAACGAGAAAAAAATATCCGCAAACCACATAGCTGATGAGGGATTAATACCTAAAATATATAAGTAACTCTTAAAACCCAACCGCAAAAATAAGTAAATACAAATAAAAATGGGAAAAGGACCTGAATGGACATGTTTCCAATGAAGATACATGAATGGCCAACACATACCTGAAAATATGCTCAATATCACTATTAGAGAAATGCAGTAACAACCACAATGAGTTCTCACCTGTTCGGGTGGTTGATTTCAAAAGACCAAAAGACAGTAAGTGTTGGCAATGACGTGGCATAAAGGGAATCTGTGCATTATGGTGAGAATGTAAATTGATACAACCGTTATGGAAAACAGTACAGAGGTTCCTCAAAAACTTGAAAACTGAAACATCATATGATTCAGTAATCCCACTTCTGGGTATATATCCTAAGGAAATAAAATCACTACCTTGAAGAGAGATCTGCACTCTCACGTTCATTGCAGCACTGTCTGCAGTAACTAACATATGAAAACAACCTAAGTACCCACTGATGGATAAAGAAAATGTGATACACACACTCACACAGACACACACGTATCTATACTTATAGACTGACACACAATGGAATATTATTCAGCCTTTAAAAAGAAGGAAGTTTTGCCATTTGAGAGAACATGGATGAACCTGAAGGACATTATGCTAAGTGAAATAAGCTGGATATGGAAAGGCAAACATCACATGCTCTCACTTACTGTGAAATCTAAAAGATAAGGGGAAAATCAAATTTATAGTAACAGAAAATAGAATGGCGGTTACCAGAAGCTGGGATATAGGGGGAAAGAGCTATTGATCAAAGGGCACAAACTTTCATTTATAAGATAAGTAATTTCTGGAAACCCAATGTATAGTATAATTAATAATAATGTCACTAATGTCATGTAGTTAATAATAACATACTATGAACTCAAAATCTGCTAAGAGAGTAAATTTCAAGGATTCTTACCACATACACAAAAGAAAGGTAACTATGGGACATAATGGGTATGTTAATTAATTTGACTGTATCACTTATTTCATTATATATATGTCTATATAGAGGCATCACACTGTACACCTTAAATATATATAATTTTTATCTTACAAAAATAAACAAAAGCAATCTGAAAATACCTATTAATATATAAATATCCATCATAGCAAGAATCCACTCCTCAAAATCTATGTCATAAAAATGAAAGCACCAGTATGTAGAACAAAGATATTTAAGATAGTTATTCCAGCACTAAGAAAAAAATGAGGGATGCCTGGGTGGCTCAGCAGTTTAGCGCCTGCCTTTGGCCTAGGGCGTGAACCTGGAGACCCGGGATCGAGTCCCACATCAGGCTCCCTGAATGGAGCCTGCTTCTCCCTCTGCCTGTGTCTCCGCCTCTCTCTCTCTCTCTCTCTCTCTCTCTCTCTCTCTGTGTGTGTGTGTGTGTGTGTTTCTCATGAATAAATAAATAAAATCTTTAAAAAAAAAGAAAAAAATGAAAAACATTAATGCTTGACAATATGAAAATGGTTGAATAAAATATGTTCGTGGATGTTAGCTGCTGCATTATTTGAAGACAGATTTGGGGAGAAAAAAGTTGATACCTAACAATACAGAAAATTCAGAATAAAGTAGGGTGCATCAAGACTATGGAATATTAAGCAGCCTTTACAAAGAATGAACTAGACTTGTCCCACCTGACTTGGGAGAGCTGCTGTGTGAGAAAAGCAGGACATGGAAAGCAAGATCCAGTGGAGACAGGGGACACTGGGGTGGGTCAAAGGGAAGCGGAAGAGGGAAGAGACGAGCTAGAATGAAGAAAATAAAAATGCAAGGAAAGGCACACATATGATTATACTGGCCAAGCATAACTGTGTATATGGGTTTATCTGTATAACTAACAAGAAGTTTGGGGATTTTTGTTGTTTTGTTTTGTTTTGCTGTTTCTGTTTTGTTTTGTTTTGTTTTTGGAACTAGATAAAGAAATCGAAGTGGAATTGAGGGTTTGGGCCCAGAACAGGCTGGACAAGCCCCTGTGTTCAAAGATAGCCTGGGTCTTCCTAAATAGGCCACTGAGGCCAGAGATGTAACAGAGCAGTGAGACTCAGGTGTCAGCTGTCCCTAACAGGGGAGAAGTGAGGAGGGGACAAGGGAACAAGGAGGGAGGCAACCAGAAAAAGCATTTAAAACAAAAGAAGTTTCCTTTAGGGAACAGAAGAGTTAGGGACAGGGAAAGTAGGGCATGAAGCTATTGTTTATTATAACCTTTTTAAAAAATTTCCATGTGTCAGTGTATCACCTTCACTTAAAAATAAAAATGTTAAAAATAAAATAAAACCCCTATAGAGCCTACCATATATCATATTTATTTTTCCTGAATGGAAAGGCCAAATATAATCATGCATCATATACATCATATACGTTAACTTTTTAGATATGCAACCTATTTTTCTGTCTACTCTCTCATGTGATCTTTCCAGGATTCTGGTGGGCTACAGGAGTAAATGACTTACCCTAACTGGAAATGAGCAAAGACAAAGATGAGGCCAGCTCATCTGACTGCGGTCTGTTGAGTCCAGACCCACTGACTGTATTCTAAACCACCTACTTCTCATAGGGAGCATTAAGATATGCTGGGAAGAGATTAAAAAAAAAAAAAAAAAAAAAACTTGAAAGAGCAAAGTAAAAGCACTCAATTACAACTTACTATTTTGTTAATGACAGATGCTAACATTGAGGACATACCCTGAGCAGACCTTGGTCTAAAACTTCATGCACGCTAGACTGTTATTCTCACAATACTCACCTGCCCACTCAAGACTTCTCCATCTCAGATAGTAACCTTCTCATGACAGTTGCTTAAGCCAAAAAACCTGGAGCCATGATGGATTCCTCTCACAACCACACCCACTCAGTCAGGAAATCCCCTTGGCTCTACCCTCAGGATCCACTTCTTACCATTTACCCTGGTCAGAGCTACATTGTCTCTCACTGAGTTTAGAAAAGCCGCCCTGGCAGGTATCCCTCAGCGCTGCTCTCCTAAAACACAAGTCCATCCACGCCAACCCTCCGCCCAAGCCCTGCCACAGCTCCCCATGTCAGCATAAACACAAAGTCCTCACATGGGCTCACCTCTTCTCCCTCACTCCCAACCTTTCTTCTTTGACCTCATCACCTACTACTCTCTCATTCACAAAGGTCTCCAGTTTGTACTTTGGGCCTTTAGGCCATTCCTGTAGCTGCTCCCTGTCTCTGGAACTCTTGCCCATATATTGTCTTCTTTGCTGGAATCTCTCCTCATAGATGCCTGCATCTGACTTGCCAACACTCCCAGTACGTTTACCATACATTACTTGTTCTTTTCCATAATATTTGCCATCTTCTAAAGCTCTAAATAATTTACCTACTTAGTGTGCTCATCAGTTACTGACTGTCTACCCCCTACATGGATGTAAGCTCTACCAAGGATCTTGGCCTCTTTTGTTTACTGATGCACCCAAATGCTTGTAACAGTGCATCATACATGCCAAGTCCCCAATAATTACTTGTGGAATAAAGAAACTAGGTATTATACCTCACATGTTGAATGAGTCTATTTGAAATAATGCCACTGGATTTACCTAATCCATCAACTTTGTAAATCTAGTGAAAGGAAAACAAAAACACAGAATCTGAGAGATCCCACCTTACCACTAAGAATAAACTAGCTTCAATTCTCCTATAATTTATGCCATTCTCAGGACCATTTAATGCACATTGATGGGACTACATGAGATGTAGGGAAAGATAATAGCAATGTAATCTAATGAAAATAAATTTTATACTCTCTTCAATATACAGAAGGATGTAGCTCATTCTTTACAAAACGGATTGTTCTCAAGACTTTGACATACATGTAGATTCTTTTCCTTCCTATCTGTTCCATTACTTTAAATAAAATATATATGAACTGCCACTTCCAAGACTACCTTTGACAATAAAAAATGATCATTTTTGTACCAACAGCCTTGCTTCTTCCATCATATGACAGTGGGTTAGCTGACCATCTGTCTTATTCCCTATTCATCATATTCTGCTTTCCACATATTTCACCAAGTATTTTTCTGGTTTCTTTCTGCAAAGATGACCAATATGGGTGTCCCACCTTTACTGACACAAAAGAAGGAAAAAGGATATGTGTGTACATGAAGACATACATAACACAAAAAGGTCAGCTCATCCCAGAGTCAGGGAAATTTCTCTTTATTTTAAAAAGTATAGTATTAATAAAGTGGTATGTCTGACACAAAGCATGTGACATGCTTGCCTACATACTCAATTTACTGTTCTCAATGCTAAAAATATGCACTGCAAAATGTTTGGTGCATTAATTTCAATCATGGATCTCAAAAAATATGATGAGTAGTAGCAACACTTGAACAGCTGAGGTAACTTTCACTTAGGGAGAAGTAAATCATAATTAAACACAATAAAAATCGAGACGTGACTGTCATTTTTGCTCCACAATAGCTAAATAAATTACCAAACCACATGAGTATTCTATATTCAGTTTTCCTTTTGATTACTTTTGTAATTTAACCCCCAGGGATATTATCTTCAATAAAAAAGCAGGAAAGCAAATAGCATTACAAAATTATTTTTTTCCCAAAGTCTTATAATAAGTATCGAGCAAGACCAAGACTTGAATCCAAGTTCTTCTAGAACTAAAACTGGCATATTCACAATATATATTAATCAACGTTTTCCCCCCTCTAGGTTATAAAACAACCCAATCTGTATGAATTAAAAAACAAGAATGCAATTTTGATATTATAGTAAATGAAGACAGCTCGCCTTCAGAAACAGAATTTTTGGTATTTAAAGTGTTTAGTAATGAGAAAGTAACTTCCAAATGAGAAAGTAACTCCCAAATGAAGATTCAAACAGAGCCCCCCTTTTTAAAATTACACAAGTCTTTTCACATCATTCACACACTTTGTAAACAACTGCTATGCAGCCACACAGTATTACAAAGCCTCAGGGAGTCCATACCACAAACCAGTGTGGCCTGCCACAAGCCTCCAGAGGAACCCTTAACTGCATGAGGTTGGACCTGGATGTCAGTACCTGGAGTCCCACAGCAAGGTCTAGGGTGCAAGGTCACCCAGTTGGGGGATGGACCAGCTGGCTATGCAGCCTGGACACTGGGCATCTCATCTGCTACCACCTACTCACCTTACTGGCACGTCTCATCCCGCCCAGAAGAGTCCATGCTGCTCTCTACAGACAAGATGCAGAAAGGTATAGATTCCATACCCATTCTGAAGCCAACTAACAAGGAAGCATCTGGTTTTCCAGCCAAAAAACTACTCCTGTGACTGACAAAGGCCAACAGTGACCTTTCCTAAGAAAATGCATTTCTCAGCATGCATTTACTTATTTTGGGAAATAGCATATAATTCTGCAGTGTGTAACTAAATATTTCACTCATTTGAGGCAATATTAAAGTTTATAACAGTTTATAACAACTGATAATCAGTCTCTGATGGTTGCTGAATAATAGCTATCTGCCAGTACCTTCTCAATGGTTTATGCTTAGTGAGTCATTTCATCTTCCTACAACACTATCATCATTCCCATTTTACAGCTGAGAAAGCTGAGGTACAGTAAATAAGTTCACATGGCTATGAAAGGCTGCGCAAGGGGATCCCTGGGTGGCTCAGCGTTTTAGCGCCTGCCTTCAGCCCAGGGCATGGTCCTGGGGTCCCGGGATTGAGTCCCGGGATTGAGTCCCGCATCAGGCTCCCTCGGAGCCTGCTTCTCTCTCTGCCTGAGTCTCTCATGAATAAATAAATCAAATCTTGAAAGAAAAAGAAAAGAAAAAGAAGAGGAAGGAAGGAAGGAAGGAAGGAAGGAAGGAAGGAAGGAAGGAAGGAAGGAAGAAGAAAGAAGAAGGAAGGAAGAAGAAATAAGAAAGAAAAAAACGAAACATCCTCCTCACAGAACCCACTACCCTACCCAGCAGACACCCTCCCTCACACTAACCTCCACCCTCCCGCCCTCCCTAAAGATCAACTCCCGCCATACCGACCGATCTACGAAAGAATCAAAATAAGAAAGAAAGAAAGAAAGACAGGCTATGCAAGGAGTCAGAGCTGGGGGGCATTTTTGAACATTTGTTTACTTGATCAAAGGCAGAAACATTTTAAGCATAAAAAAGGATGTTTTGGAATTCTGTGAAACTAAACCAAAAGTGCTGAATGAGCAGCTGAACCAACCAGACAGAGATGAAACTCAGATGAGTGGAGACAACAAAGAAGGGGAGAAAGGAGTGCATCAGGAGGCAGGAGTGCTGAGAGCCAGGCAGAGACCCGTCATCCCTGGCCTCATCAACAGGAAGTCCAGAACAATGCATTCCACATCACTGAGCACAGCACTGCAAGATGCTCAGGGATGAGCATGAAAAACAGCGGGTAAATACGGTATTTTATTTCAAAAACTCCTAAAACCTACAACATCCTACCTTATGCCAATTACAACAAGCTGAGCAAACCAGTGTTGACTCTTGCTCCTTTTTGTCCATAACTTTGTGTAATTGTTTTTCAGTTGTTATTTTTAAAAATCACACTGCCAGAATACGTGGACATCCTGTCTTCATTTCAAATATTATCCAAAGAGCCCAAACTAAAAAATTCATATAAAAAAACTGACATGAAACAGTATCATCATAGAAATCATTTATAAAATACTGTAACTTTTCACATCTGAGAAGTTTCATAACTCCCTTTCTTCTGCTATGTCAGTTTTGTAAAAACTGCCACCTGTCCTTGCTTGGAATGACAAATCCATTGTTCTGAGGGGACTCTTCTCCTACATTTCTGTTGTTACAGTGACCATACATGGTAATGATTTGGTTTTTGTCTGTTCGTGAAAATAAAAAATCAGCAAGTCTCTTAACATATAGTTTCACTGGTATATAAACAGCCCCAACGCTGGGAACCTCTGCTTTAGACCCCAAGTGTCAGAGTTTGGAGGCCAGAAAAGGGAGAGTTCTACAATAGAATGGAAATTCCGTTCACATCTCACGTCATTGGATTTCTGACTTTGAAACAAGCAAAGAACTCAAACTCCCAAAGGGCACCAGTGCCCTGTGAGCCACTTCACCTACTTTGAGTGACTCTCCTGGCCTCAGAAGACACAGAGGTGCCCAGCCCTTGAAGCCTGCCCTATGCAGTCCTAGACAGCACCCCAACATTTGCTCAGCAGCTACCAGTTGCTTTCTGACTCTGGGCTGGAAGATACATTTCAGTAACAGATGGGGGCTGGATCTTCACCTCAAACTGCTTTCTAATATACTTTTCCTATTTGTTTTTAATCTAGCTAGATCCAAATAAGGCCACATGAAACCTCTTTATATTTTAATTACACTTAGTTAAGCCTTTGAAAAGAAAAAGGAAACAGTGCCACCTAACTGTATAAGCAGCTTTGTTCTGAAGGGGTTTTTCACGGCATGTTAATCTTCAGCCATAACCATTTATTTCCAATTCATTTTTATCTCAACTGACTGGATATAATTCAGCAAAGAAAGCTCAGCAGTTGCCATCGTCACAAAAGCTAGCAAAATGTCAGGTTTTGCAATACTTACACCTTAGAAAGTAACAAATTCTAGTAACTCTTAGGTAAAAGAGCTAATGGGAAATTAACAATAAATTTTATTCATCTAATCTTAGGAAGACTTTTCATATTAATTTTCTTCATATGACACTTTAAGATACTCAGAATACTAAGCATTTTAGTTTCCTCACAAAACCATCACTTCTATTACGGAACCTCTGAGTAGCTGATGTCCTGTAAAACAATGTTTTTATTCAACTAAAAAAATTTAAATAAAGACAAAGACAGATATCTTACATACTCTGACTAGGAGTTTACTGCCACTAGTAACTTGACCTTGAGAAATTACCATGTAGCAGTATCAGCACATGTTTAAAAACAGTAATAACTGGGGATCCCTGGGTGGCGCAGCGGTTTGGCGCCTGCCTTTGACCCAGGGCGCGATCCTGGAGACCCGGGATCGAATCTCATGTCAGGCTCCCGGTGCATGGAGCCTGCTTCTCCCTCTGCCTATGTCTTTGCCTCTCTCTCTCTCTCTCTCTCTCCTCTATGTGACTATCATAAAAAAAAAAAAAAACAGTAATAACTGAAATCAATATAGATACGTTCTAAAAGTATAAAAAAAAATATGGGATCCTGGGTGGCGCAGCAGTTTAGCACCTGCCTTTGGCCCAGGGCGCGATCCTGGGGACCCGGGATCAAATCCCACGTCGGGCTCCCGGTGCATGGAGCCTGCTTCTCCCTCTGCCTGTGTCTCTGCCTCTCTCTCTCTCTCTCTCTCTCTCTCATAGGTAAATAAAAATTAAAAAATAAAAGTATAAAATACTAAAGAAATGCCAAATAAACTTTTAAAAGACACCATTTAGTTTAGTGCTAAAAATAAATGTAGGGAGAAACTAACCCAAGTTAAGATGTTCTGCATCATGGCCTTTCTCATTCTTTCACATTAAGTCTATCAAAAGTTAAACTATCATAAAACTTCCAAAACTCAAAAGTGAATCTTAAACAATTTAATATGCCAACTTTCTCTCCCTCTTTTATCTCTGGTCTAGCTGTAAATCCATATTAACTGACAAACCACAGGATACATGCTGCCCAGGTGTCTCTACACTTGGCCTCTAGAATAAAACAAGAGACCAAAAAAAAAAAAAAAAGGTGAAAGAAAAGCCACAGATGATATCAAAGAAGAGTTACTATAATACCTCTAGATCTGGAGGCACTTGGGTGGCTCAGTCAGTTAAGCATCTGCCTTCAGCTCAGGTCATGATCCCAGGGTCCTGGGACTGATCCCTATGTCGCACTCCCTGCTCAGCAAGGGGTCTGCTTCTCCCTCTGCCCCTGCTGGTGCTCTCTCTCTCCTTTGCTGTCAACTAAGTAGGTGAAATCTTTAAATTAAAAATTAAAAATAAAAAAATAAAAAACTGTGGGTCTGAGTTTTGTAAACTACTTGGGAAGCTTACCAAAAAGCTCTGCATATACAGGTAATAATCAAGAAAATGACATAATGCAATTTTTTTTTTTTAAATGACATAATGCTCACCTCCAAAATCAATACACATCTCCTAAGTGCTGATAGGGGCAGCCACGGTGGCGCAGCGGTTTAGCGCCGCCTACAGCCCAGGGTGTGGTCCTGCGGACCCGGGATCCAGTCCCAGGTCGGGCTCCCTGCATGGAGCCTGCTTCTCCCTCTGCCTGTGTCTCTGCCTCTCTCTCTCTCTCTCTCTCTCTCTCTCTCTCTCTCTCTCTCTCTCAACAACAAAAAAAATCCTAAGTGCAGATAGATTCAGAGAGGCACCAAGCTTTTAACAGTATCAATGCAGACAGTCAAAGAGGCTAACCCCACAATGCCACCCCCCTCAGATTTCTACAGTCCCCATCCTCACTGTTGAATGTCAGAAGCTAATACTCTATAATGTGCCCCTGTTGGCATTGTCAGACCAGGACATAATTTTAATTTGTAGGTTACCAGATGTGTTAACCTACTCTCACCTCTAGTTTGTATCATTAGAAAAAGATTTCATAAGATCACACACACCACCTTTCAATGCAATCTTACACTATATCTGATTCTATACAGTCGCAAGCAAACTGAATGTAGGTGGAATATGCCTTTGTACAGTAAGGATTACCAAATCAACAATAAACCCCCCAAAAAAGGAAAAAAAAGCAATAAACCCAAAATTGTCCAATGCATGCATGTGTGTGGAAGTGTTTGAGTGTATATGAGTACATGGCATATACTAATTTTTCATCCTTACAAGTACTACTTATATATATCATTGCATAATCATTTTACATATATATTTCATTCTCAGAATTTTGACTAGGTGTCAAACACTATTAAAATATTACTTTGTAGAAATTTAAGTCCCTCTTGTGGTTTCTTACACCACATTCAAGCTGTGAGAATGTGCGCTGGAATCTAATCCCACCCCCACTTCCCCCAAACCTCAAAACATACTCCAAGCAACAGCTGCATGGGCAAGAAGGCAGCTTATAAGAGGTAGGTAAGGTACAAATGAGTAGAACAAACCGTTTGCATCCAGGACTCTTAAAGCCAAACCATACAGGGGTAAACCCCATATACCAAAACTAATTTTCTTTCTCAATTCCTTAAAAAAAAAAAAAAAAGAAAGAAATAGTGTACTACAAAGGCTCTCACTTTTAAAAGGTGAGACTCTCTCCCTTGACATTCATGTATATGCAAAATCTACTTAGGTTTCTCTAAACATGGAGCTTAATTTCATTTTACATATAATCCAAAAGTACTTTTTTGCAATGGCTTTAATTATGTCCTTGCCTTTCCCAGGAATTCAACTCTGCAAACTGAAGAAAGGTTTTACTTTGTTTCAAGCAGAACTTTGGCAAATATTTTCACCATTTCAGAAGATAATGTTATTTAAGCACAAAACTCTTCAAAGACTCCCATTCCCTGATACAATCCCCCGTCAGCATTTTTTTTTTAAGATTTATTTATTTGATAGAGAGACAGTACAGCAGAGAGGGTCAGGGGAGGGGGAGAGAGAATCTCAAGCAAACTACTCTCTGAGTGTAGAGCCCAGCACAGGACTCACCTTTAGGACCCTGAGATCAGGACCTGAGCGGAAACCAAGAGTCTGAGGCTTGACTGTGGCCAGGTGCTCCCTCACCTCACCATCAGCACGTTTATTGGTGAAGTTACATATAATACAAGCCATCCAACTACTTCATTTTATTTCCTAGACTAATCCTGTCCAAACATTTGGCACATCATTTAATTATAAATTATCTTCCAGTTATTTCTCCCATTTTATTACATATGAACATCACATCAACTTTTTTTTTGAAAGTATGTGAACGTAAATTATTTACCTAATAATTTCATTTCAAGATACTACACGAGGGATGTTACAAATATACATTATCAAAGGGTTGGTAAGTTGGAACCCTTGACCCCAAAACATTTGTAAGTATTCTTTGACCATGGTTCTTCCTATCAAGTTCAACAAACAAGGGAAAAAGGAATACTGGTGACAGGTACACCCTAAGCCATTTACTTAAACATTTACTTTATGCCTGGCCAGGGGTGGGAGTTAAGTGCAAACTCTGTGAACAAAGCAGAAACTTTAAAAACTCAATTTGCCTTTCCATCTTTAAAGGTGCCTGGGTGGCTCAGTTGGCTGAGTGTCTTAACTCCTGACTTCAGCTCAGGTCATGATCTCAGGGTCCTGAGGCAGAGTCCCCCCTCCTCCCCCTACTCCATGCCCAGGGAGGAAGTCCGCTTGGGGATTTCTCTCCCTCTACCACTCTCCACTGCCTGCCCTCTCTCTAACAAATAAATCTTTAAATAAATAAATAAATAAATAAATAAATAAATAAATAAATAAATAAATAAATATCTCTTCACTTTTAGTCTTAAAAGAAAGGCCTTCATTGCCTATAGGAAAATGCGATCCTATGGAGGGATACAAAAGGGACCTGTGCCTTTGTTCAGCCATAAGAATATCCATTACAGAAACTCTGAAGTAGATTGGATAACATTTAAAGAAGGGAGTGAATTAAATAATCTCTCAAAATAATTTATAAACTACTTCTTTTTTATGTTTGGCTTTGACTGATATTTTTAGTGACTTCACCTGGAGAAGTTTTTAATGCTCATGCAGAAGTGTATATATATTGGTGAATTTATCATCTTCACTTGTGATATAACATTCAGTGAGAACATTCAAAGAGGAGGACAGAGAGTTTCCAATTTCCAAAAAAATGAACTCTTTCTTCTTTTGTGCCATATGCCAACAGTAGCCACATAAACAATTTAGAAATAACACAACCCTAAAGACATTAGTCATCCCTACAAGGGGTTGATTAAAACCTTGGACTTCTTCTTCCTTCTCTAACACCTGGTCTCTGGAGGGAGTGCTATATGATCTAGCTGACAATGACTAGAACTGGCAATGAAGGTAACTCAGCCCTGCCACTGTGTGACCTTCCACAATTCGCTTCTATGCACCATCTGTGGAGCAGAACAATAATGCCTGTCAGCTATGGACTGGACAAAGATATTCTCCCTCTCGCTAACTTTTAGAAGCACAGTCACTCCCTTGTCAGCAAAGGCACTGATATTTTTCACGCCTCTCTTGTAGTAGAATCTGAGGGCCCACTCATCAGCAGACACCATCCCCTCTTAGCTTTATTCTGGATATTTCCTGGACTCAAAGGACATGGTACCCAGTGCCAGGCATGGGCATGGCATGCAGCAGGTACTCAAAAGTGCAGCTAAATGAATAAATACATGAATAAATCAGTGCATCTTCTCTAATGTGATACACAAAAGCCTCAAATTTGAATGTGTCTCT
Source organism: Canis lupus familiaris (assembly GCF_011100685.1). Taxonomy (NCBI): domain Eukaryota; kingdom Metazoa; phylum Chordata; class Mammalia; order Carnivora; family Canidae; genus Canis; species Canis lupus. The sequence goes on from NC_049228.1 coordinate 72,848,323, forward strand.
GGTTGTGAGTTTCCTGGGCACAGGACCAGCATCTTAACATCTGACTCTTCATATCCCTCACATTCCACAGCCTAGCACATCCTTGGCCAAAGCAGACACTAAATAAACGTTTATGGAATGAATGAGGGTACTCTTACTTAGCAGATATTTATATTACTGGCTCATAATTCCCAACTGTGCAAGCACACAAAGGATTAATTATTACTGTAGAATAAGATTTGCCAAGCTATTGAACACAATGTTACTGCAAAACCTGGCTACAAAAACAGAAGTTGACATGCTAGAATAGAAAACAGCCTGAGCTGGAGCTCAGGAAGGCCAAGATTCTGACTCTGCCGTTACTCAGGTGGATGAACCTGAGTAAATCAGGTCTTTCACTGGGCTTTCATTTTGGCCTCCCTGCAATAAGGGGTTCGGAATAGAAATATACATGACAAAATTTTTTATCTTTGTTACTAGTGAAAATTCATGAAATGGGTAAATAACATAGAGCCATAAGAAGACAGAGCTCAAAACCAAGTAATTTTATACATTTACTTATCAATGTGGTAATATTTCAATTACTTTACAACTGGTTTTAGCTTCTGAAGTGCTATTTATAATTTATTTCTTTGCCACAGTTTGATTAGCAGCAGTGGCAGCTGTATTTGGCTAGTCGTGGCAAGACCGAATCAATAGGGACTGTCATAATAACCAGTTTTTTACAAGAGAAAAATGAGTTTTGAATTGATAAGAAGTTTCTTCAAGTTAGATAATTTGTTTTTAAATTCATATTCCTACATAGTGACTTCTGACCTGGGGCATACTGCTTAGTACAACTGGACCTCTGAAGTGTCATCTACAAAACAGGCTGAACTGGGTAAGCAGTTCTCAGCCAGGGGTGATTCCTGCCCTCTTTGTCCTCTCCTCAGGGGACATTTGGAAATGTCACAAATCACAACTAAGTGGGAGGCAGTGCTACAGACATCTAGTGGGTAGAGGCCAGGGATGCTGCTGATAAACATCCTACAGAGCACAGGCTAGCCACCTGTTTATAATAGGGACTGGGAAAAATCTGAATTAAACGACTTCCAGACTCTCTAAAATTCAAAAAAATGTTGAGTCTACATTATTAAATAAGGAAGAGCAAAAGATTTATACATAAGCTATATATATATATATATATATATATACACACACACATATATAGGCATATATATGCATATATATATATGCTATATAGTCAGTCTATGACAGAAGTTACAGCTACTCTGAACTGAAACTTCTTAAAACTTGAAAGACAACTTATTTGGACATAAGCACAATTTAAAACCATGATACTCGCCTTACACTTTGTGCATTGCATTGGTAATTACTGCCTAACTGTATCCTCCACAGCTTCCTTTCTTCTTCCTCACCATCTCCTCTGCAGCAATGGCATTGTTTGTTTTGAACACAGAGGCCAGCCGGTTCTGAAAAGACTGACAATGATATTCTCCTTGTCCTCACAGTAGAAGAATAAAGTGGCCCTAACAATTACTAATGACTGACTGCAGGAAAATGGCTGAGGATCCTCATTCACACAAAACACAGAGATGGCAACAGCCGCAAGTGAAGACACAGCTGTGCTACATACAGGGTCTACACCCAAGACAGCCAACCAGCACCTGCTAATTTACATGGGGTGCAGAACCCAGCAAGGTAGTAACTTACCCTACTATCTTTCTTAAAAGTCCCAAATATCTGCAACAATTAACAAAACAAATGAAATATACTTGTGGTCCTATACAGAAGTCTATCAACTTGAAAATCACTCATAAGCCTTGGATTCTTCCAAGTGAACTTAGCAAAAAGGTGTTCTCCTGTGCTGGTCAAGACTTCTCAAATTCTTGGCCTGTGTGCCCTAACAATTCCTGTTCTAAGCTCAACTGTATATGTTTAGCTGCTGGAGAAACATCCACATTATCTTCTTGAAATAAAATCACAGCAGGCTCACAGTTTTAGAAGAAAAAGAAGAAAAAAATCTTTGTTCTAACCATCCTCAGAAATTGAGTGCATGAAACATAGATTTGGAAGTACTATTCTGGCATCTGTAATAATTTACCTTGATGATGTCCAGGACCAGGACTAAAGGGTATAATGATAGGGAATTAAAGAATATTCTTGGGGATCCCTGGGTGGCTCAGCAGTTTAGCGCTTGCCTTTGGCCCAGGGCGCGATCCTGGAGTCCCGGGATGGAGTCCCACGTTGGGCTCCCGGCATGGAGCCTGCTCCTCCCTTCTCCTGTGTCTCTGCCTCTCTCTCTCTCTCTCTCTGTCTCTCTATGTCTATCATAAATAAATAAATAAATCTTTTTAAAAAAAGAATATTCTTGGGATCCCTGGGTGGCGCAGCGGTTTGGCGCCTGCCTTTGGCCCAGGGTGCGATCCTGGAGACCTGGGATCGAATCCCACATCAGGCTCCCGGTGCATGGAGCCTGCTTCTCCCTCTGCCTGTGTCTCTGCCTCTCTCTTTCTCTCTGTGACTATCATAAATAAAAAAAAAAAAATTAAAAAGAATATTCTTTGCCATAAAGCAAAAGAAGAAGAACCTCTACATTCCCTTTGATATGTGATAATAATAATAATAATAATAATAATAATATGAGTGGCTGAAAGGTCAGTGCTTACATTTTCAATCAAACTCAAAGTCTTAGCTAGTCACTCAACAGAATCTCAAAATGCTAAGGATTTTATGGAACTTCTTTCCTATAAGATCCTGTCATTAATTGACTTAAAATCATTCAACTTTCATTTATTGGTCTCTGATGTGTGTCAGGAAATTGCTAGGCTTTAGAAAAACATGGTGAACTGAATCCAAAAAGTTCCCTGGAAAACACAGAAAAGTAAAGCTCCATCCTTCAGAGTACATAAAATAGCATGTTGTATATAGGAAAGCACAGGGGAATGGGGGCGATCCAGTTTTAGGGAGAATTGGAGGCTTCTTGGAGCAGGAAAATTCACAGCCACAAGAAAGACAGGTACAAATGGGCAAAAGTCCACGAGCGAGAGCAGACATTGTCCCCCTCCAATCATAGAAAGTAGTGTCCTTAGGTTACACAAACTCTTAGACAATTGGTGGGGAAGACAGGTTTTAACGATGGAGACATATGAAAAAAACTCCACAGAAACATGACTGAAAGCTTTAAAAAGTCTAGGTTCGACCCAAATTTTGATAACTCTAGCCCCCCTACAAAAGTATGTGCCATACAGAGTAACAGGGCTGGGCCCAGCTGCCCACTCCTCACTCCCAGATTTAATCAAGGCAGGCTTCGATGGGAGGAATCAGTGGAACTGATATTCTCCATCATGATAAATAAGAAAAGCAAAATGATTAAGTGGAGACACAGAGGTGACCCCACAAGTCAGAGACTGCAAAATGGCAGCCCATGACTGCATCTGCTCTGCAAATATACGGTCTACCTCAGCAGTGTCCTAAAAGGTGTGAGCCAGTATTTTTAAATAGGGAGGTTTCACATTTTTAAAAGTGAAGATTTCCAATCTGAGGATTTTTGGTGGTTGTTGTTTTGTTTTTAATAATGGTTACTACCCCTTTAGACCACAGAAGGCTACTCCCTACTGTTTCCACAACACAGAGGGGATTTTTCTCTCTTCCCACTGCCCTTGGACTTAAAGAACTTCCTACAGTAGACAAGTACCTATGCCCAGTTTTCAAAGGTGAGAAAATAGAAGTGAAATCAAGAGCACGTTACGAGTTTTCTTCTATCTGTCTGCTTCACTCAGTTCCCTTATCTACTAGCCCCTTTCCAGGTCCAAACTGGTGCCCCTGGATTTAGGTCTTAATTCCATTCACCAGAGAGCACCAAGTCAGTATACGCATGATACATAACACAACCCACATCAAGTTGTCTCCCTAAAAACAGTCTATAGGCTAGTGGGCCCTTCACTGGAAAAATTATCAAAGCAAAGCTACCAGGTCTGCTTCCTACCAGTCTTCCCCACCTCCTGAAGTTCACCCAGTTTCTCATGCATGGCCAGATCTGGACAACCAAAGCCAAGGGCAGAATATACACTCATCTATGCACTGGGCCTCAGTGTTAACTCGAATCCCTTTATAGGGGCCTGGAATCATATCTATCCTCTGCTCCATGGTTTTTATTTAGAAAGAAATTACAAAAATAATAAGAATAATAACCAGAAGCAATTGTTTAAATGCTATCACTCAAGAAAGTATCATCTTTAAGTCAGATGTACTCACAAAAGAAGGAACCATGAAGGTTAGCAACGGCTTGTAGTTGCAAGACCAGAGAGCTTTCAGGGCCTTGGCGAGTCTCCCAGTTACAGAATCAGTCTTGGCACACCAAGGTATAAGGAAATTGAGTAATAAATGGTCCGTGTGGTGCATCAAGTAATTTTAGACTTCCTTGGTCAGGACTGAAAATGCTATGACCAAAGCTGCTTGATGGCAGCCTCCTAAGACTACACGTATTTGGATGCATGTGCCCATTTGCAGACAGATTGGCTATTCAAATTCAGGAGGTCCATTAGGTCTGGTGTGAGCTAAGCAGAATACAAAAAGCCCACAGCCACAGAAGAGGGAAAAGAAAGCCCACATTTGCTAAACTCCAAAACCATGTGCCCAGCCAGCACAGTGCTGGATAAATGACATATCTCACAAGGACATTGAGTTATCTCCCTAAAAATACTTCATATCCAGTAGGTCTTTCACTGGAAAAAATGGTCAAAGCAAAGTTACCAAGTCTGCTTCTCACCAGTCTTCCACATCTATTAAAATTCACCCAGTTTCTCATGTTAAAGATCAGAAGAATAATCTTGGATTACTTTCCCTTAACTCTTTAATCTACCAAAAATTTTATAAATTCTACCATCAAAATACTCCTGAAGTCCTCCCATTTCTACCCATCTCCATCTGTACCTGCCTGGTCCAAGCCCCAAGACTCCCACCTGGACACTGCAGTGGTGTCCTAATTGGTTTTGCCACCTGCACAATATCCTGTAGATGGCCACCTGGCTGGGTGTCACCAGGTAGAATGCAGATCATGTCACATCCTGCTCAGACTCTGCAAACTCTTCCCATGGCAAGAAAAATAGAATGCATGATCCTCAGCATGGCCTCCATGGGCAGGAGGAGGCCTGGACATGCTCTGGCCTTAACAACCCATCACCTGCTCTCCCACCCAGTCAGCAGCTCTCCCTTGTTCTTCCTTCAGTGCATGAGCTCTTCCCGCCGTGGGGAGCTTCACACATGTCCTTACCTCTGCCTGAACTTCTTTTTGCCCCACTCCCTACCCAGTAGTGGCTACTTATCCTTACAGAGGACTTTTGTGACTCACAAACCCTATTAGGCACTCCTGTTGGTCCTTCTCATAGTACTCTTGGAAGTTTGCCAAAGGTTGCTTAATATCTATCTCCCCACTTGACTATACGTTCCAAAAAAGCAGGAGTTATGTCTGAATCAGCCATCCCATACACATAGCAGGCAACTGACACAAAGTGGATACCCAGCAAAAATGCCTTGCCCCCATCTGAGTTCCTTAATTCATCCCTCCCTCAAAAGGACAGGGAGTAGGGCAACAATGATTTAATCTAAAAAGCTATCATAATCCTAAAAGCTATCATAATAGTTTACACACCAAAACACAGTGTATGAAAGTACTGTATTATCCATCCGTCCTTCTAGTTAAATAAGTTCTCTCTAGCCAGTCACGATGACAAAGAAAGATGCATGCACTTCTGCTTCACTGCCCACATCCCACACCTGATACTTTCCAAACAATTTATTAATCAATTATTAATTGTGGCAGTGACCACACTTTCATCATTTAAGGCCATCTTCATGAGAGATGCATAAGCATTCTCTACAATGTCTAGCTTCGTTAAGAGAACACTTCACACGTGAGCTGAAATCAATACAAAATGAAGAAAGGTTCAGCAGGTGACACTGAGCTGGGGCCCTAATGCAGTGACATCTTCCCCAAAAGACACACACAGACTAGGGGAGCAGAGCCTGGACCGCTGACAGGATCAGAGTAAACGTCTCATTTTTCCATTGCTACTGTGGAGAACTTTTTTCGTATTTGCAAAATAAAAACAGAGATAAATTCTTCTAAGGCACTACTTTATAAAAGAAAAAAAAAAGTAGTGCAAATGTTTAAACAAAAGATAATGTCACATGCGTGAATGAACCGAAGAGTTTCATTTTGCCCGAGTATGTTCTAATTCATTGTTTTTGCTTTATTTTGCTAAAATACAAGATCTTATCTATATTTATACTACTTGTGTCAGAGTATGTGAACAGCCCCCTTGGTTTTTTTTTTTAATCATTTAATTAATTAATTAATTTATTTATTTATGATAGTTACAGAGAAAGAGAGAGAGAGAGGCAGAGACATAGGCAGAGGGAGAAGCAGGCTCCATGCACCGGGAGCCTGACGTGGGATTCGATCCCGGGTCTCCAGGATCGCGCCCTGGGCCAAAGGCAGGCGCCAAACCACTGCGCCACCCAGGGATCCCCCCCCTTGGTTTTTTAATAAATCTAAACGGTTTTTCACTTGGAGGTATGTCGCTTTAATTAATAAACTATGCTCAAAATGTTTACCAATACTACAAGGCAGAAATGCTTTGGAAACTACAAAACACTGTTCAAATTAAGGAGACATCTACATACCTAAAACCCAGAGCAAACATTACTGACAGCTCATACTTAAGCCTTACCACTGAGATCACCTCTTGCCAGCCAACTTCAACCACACCTTCCGTTTGGTTTTTCATCAGCAATAGACGAGACTTAACACGGAGTTTCCTGTGGAACCTTTTCCATTGGCTTCCCTATTACTACAATGCCTGGTTTTCCTCCTCCTTCTGACCATTTCTTGGTTTCTCTCAATGACACCATCTCTAGATGTAGCCCCTAGTCACGGACCTGCTCTCCCCTCCACTGTCTCATGATTTTTACTGCCACCCCCATTCCAGCTGAATATTTCCCGGCTGGCTTTCTCTTGGCCTAACATCAGAGTTCCTGTCTCCAGACCCACCACTTTAGTGTCTCTTTCATCAGTATTTTAAAAACTGAACTTATCCGTCCCACCCTACTCTCAAACCCCCTACCTGGCTCTCCTGCTAATTTCTCCATTTCCACAGCAGCACTCTTTCCAAATTAAAATACTTGATTGAAACAAGGAATGCTTATCTAATTGTGATTTTCAAACTCTCCTTCAGCTCTATAGAAGGGGCACTAAAGACACAGATGAAGGAATGGAGTGGCAGTAGAGAAGCTGGGGCTCCTTCTGCTTCCTTGGTCAGACTGGGTGGCCTAGTACTTCCCATACAGCCCTCTCCCTCAGGGGCTTCAGGTCTCCCTCTTCTTCACAAGTAAGAACTCCAGAGCTTTCCATTTGCAAATCTTCCTTCATAATCAGAATGATGTTCCTGACTGCTGCTTTTATCACCCCATGCCTCTGCTCAGCAGCTGTCCGCTCACACAGGGATTTAGTCCTACAAATATCTGTTGACTATGCACTTAACCACTTGTTAGGTATCATACCGGGCCTGAAAGGTTATTATCATTTAAGTTAAAAAGCTATAACTACAGTGCAAAAATATTCCGAATAAAAAGAGAACTAAGGACTTGTTCATATCCTTACACAACATATTACTTAAAAACAGAAGCTAATTGTGAAAAATATATAAAACTTTTTTGATGACTTATCATTAGTAGGGACTAGTTAACAATATTGTATATTTGAAAGTTGCTAAGACAATAGATTGTAAAAGTTCTCTTGACAAGAAAAAAAGGTTATAACTGTGTGGTGATGGATGTTAACTAGAATTATTGTAATAATCATAGATCAAATCATCATGCTGTACACCTGAAACTAATATGTCAATTATATCTCAATTTTTTAAAAAGATTTTACCTATTTAAGAGAGTGTGAGTGGTGGGGAAAGGCAAAAAGGGAGAAGCAGACTCCCCGCTAAGGAGGGAACCTGACGTGGGGCTTGATCTCAGGATCCAAAGATCACAACCTGAGCCAAAGGCAGATGCTCAACCAACTGAGCCACTCAGGCATTCCTATATCTCAATTTTTAAAAAAAATAATAAAATAGGAAGTGGCAAAATCTAAAGCCTGGGCCATCAGAAAGAAAAAAAAAATAGCTGTTTTTACATATGCACTTATAGGTGAACCAGGAAAAGTAAAAGTCCAAGAAAGCAAGTCTGGCGCAAAAATCAGGGATGCCTTCGTAGAGGAAGAATTACACCGGATGGTGAAAAATAAAAGGTTTCTAGTTTGGGAAGGTAAGCGCGGGTGGGAAAAACATTTACAACATTTCCCAGTGTGGACACTACAATAACTTTTCTTAGTCCTAAACAAATTATTTCTTTTGAGGCATGAAACTCCCTTCTCCCTCTTAGGCCCCCAATTACTGCCATCACCCTGTCAATCTGTGGAAGATCCACTCCTCAAGACTCAGTCCGAGACTCAACTCTCTTTGTGTTCTTTTCTGATTACTCCAGACCCCAAAGAGCATTTCCTTGCCAGAACCCCTCTGACCACTCTGTTTCAGACTAACGGTATTTTATTTTAGACTGTTTTATTAGTCTCGAATCCTATTTATTAGTTTCTGTCATATCATTTCCTTCGCAAACGTTGAGTTTGCATGTTTTCTCTCTCAATGCACTAAAAAAAAAAAAAAGATCCTTTTAGTGGTGTGTCATACAAATGCATGAACATATATGGTAAATGGTTTATTGTGCAAATGACAATTGAAATTTAAGGAAAGTAAAGATGAATTACGTGTAATTTAAGATACAAATCACCTAAAAAATAAATAAATAAAATTTTTTAAAAAGATACAAATCACCTAGCATTGCGATGAAACACGTAGGCAGATGGTGGAGCTCACCTAGAATTCTTATAATGAACTTAAAAACACACTTCTCCTTAAGGTAAAAGTTAAGACAGTTCCTTAGTTTTCCTTAATTCTATCTTCACCAGATCACCCTCCCACCAATATCCTTTCTCAGAAAGCAGATGGAGAGGTCATCATAGAGGTAGACCAACACTGTCCCACAAAGTGTTGAATGAAGAATTCCAAAGTCAGGGGCGGCCTGAGATACAAACTCATCGATGCACCTCCCAACCTGACTGCATAAACCAATAGCAGTTTTAAGCTCATCTTTCCTACCTAACAATTACACTCCCTGTGGGGTATAGCAGAATGCAATCCACCTGGATGCTCCTGAAATCTCTTTCTTCAAAACCTTTTTCTCCCATGGGATCCCTGGGTGGCTCTGCGGTTTAGCGCCTGCCTTTGGCCCAGGGCGTGATCCCGGAGACTCAGGATCGAGTCCCTGCATGGAGCCTGCTTCTCCCTCTGCCTCTTTCTCTCTCTGCTCATGAATGAATAAATAAATAAAATTTAAAAAAAAAAAAAAACTTTCTCCCGATTCTAGGGTACCATGGGCAGAAATTGAAGCTGGCGTGGTCTATTATCAAGAACAGACTCCACCTGTTTCAAGGGGACGAGAGCACCCGGAGACACTTATTTAGGCAAAGGACTCAAACTGGAGGCTGCCCCGTGCAACTTCCAGGGCAGCTCCAACAGCGGGCTCCGGGAGACCCAAGAGCCCCGAGGTGTGAGTCCTGGGCGTGCAAACGCCCCGGCAGAGGAAAGTGGCCAGACTGACGGACTTCACGGGGGTTATCACACGCTGGGGCCTCAGCAGTACCAATGACCAGACGTCCCTTTTACGTAGTTTCCACCTCCAGGCGTGGACAGTTTCAGAACAGCCCTCTAAGGGGGTAAAGGCATACACAAAATAAAGTACATCCCGTGGGCTTTAATCTAGGACGGCGGGATATAAAAGGCAGGGGGCACCCCCCCCCCATCCTCCCACCTGGGAGCGCAGGCTTGCGCCCAGCCCGCAGGTGCCCCCAGGGCGGCGGCCTCCCCGCGGCCCCGCGCAGTTCCGGGCTCGGGGGCCGAGCTAGTTAAGCCGCCCGCGACCCGCGACCCGCGAGGCGTCCCCGGCGCGCACTTCCTCCGCTCGGGCCGGGCCGGGGCGGGGGCCGGGGCGGGGGCCGGGGCCCCGCAGAACTTGGAGGGCAGCACCCGCGACGCCCGGCGGGAGGCCGGAGGGGGCGCCCGCGGGGGTGTCGGCCGGGTCGGGTCCCAGCGCGCGCGACACTTGTCAGCGGGGAGCGGGGAGCGGGGAGCGGGGAGGCCGGGGACGCCCGCCCCGCGAGGAAACAAAAGCCAAACGCCCGCCGCCGGGCGCCCGGGGGCCGGAGGCCGCCTCGGAGCTCCGAGTCCCGGCCCGGCCGCTCGGCCCGCGGCGCCTCCCCGCCCGGGCGACCGCGCCGACCGCCCCGGCCCAGCGGCCCCGGAGCCCGGAGCCCGGAGCGGCACCGCGCGGGGCCCGCCTCGCCCGTCCGAAGTGGGCGACAAGTGGGGCAGCGCCTCGCGCGGGGAGCCCAGCGCGCGCCCGGCGGCGAAAGAGAAAGAGAAAGAGCGAGAGCGGGCGCCGGGCGGGGGCGACTCCCAACCGCCGCCGCCCCCCGCCGGCCCGGCCCGGCCCGGCCCGGCCTCCCCGCGGGCGACGCGCACGCCCCTCGGTGGGGCGCGGGGCCCCGGGCCGGCCCTGGCGGCGGCGGCGGCGGCGGCGGCGGCGGCGGCGGGCGCCCCCCGCGGCCCCCGGCCACACGGCTCGGGCGGCGGCGTCCTCCTTACCCCGAGCGGAGCCGGGCCGCCCGCAACGCCGACTCGGCGACAGGCCGGCGGGGCGCGACCGGAGCGGCGAGCTCGGCCGGCCCAGGCTGCGGCGCCGCTGCCCCCGGAGCCCGGCGGGAGGGGCGGGAGGGGCGCGAGGCTGCGCGCGCGGGGTGGGGGCGCGGGAGCCTCCCCTGCCGGCCCGCGCGCATGCTCCCGCCGCACCTGCCTCGCTCCGGGCTCCGGGCTCGGCTCCCCGGGGGGGCGGGGGGCGGGGGGCGCGGGGCGGCCGCCGGGCTCCCACGTGGGAGGGAGGTGGCTGCGGCTTGCTCTCCTTCGCTCCCTGGGGAGGGCTCCCCGCGCGGACGGCTCACCTTGCCGGGGCTCCCTCGCCCGCGGAGCCCTCGCCGTCCCGCGGCTCCTTGCGGTTTGGCGACCTCCCCTCCGCGGCCCCTTGCCCGCTCTCCACTTTGCTACACGCCCGGCCGCCGGCACCACTTCAAAATAAAAGAATATTCTTTGCGAGTGTCCAGAACAAACTGTTCCCTGACCGTGTTCTAGCTGCTGGGGATTGGGTGGGAAGCCGGAGCCGAGGAGTTCCTGCCCTCACGGAACTTACAGTCCCACCGCGGGGCTCCAGGCTTTCCCGGAGCCTTGCCGCCGCCGGGGCGCAGAGAAACTTACGAATTGGTTCCTTTTGGCAGGCACGCATCCATCCATCCGTCCGTCCGTCCGTCCGTCCATCCATCCATCCATCCATTTTTGGCTTATATTTAAAAGCTGGCAATCGAAGACCATTTTTTTTTTTTTTTGTGACTTTTAATGTAACTTTCCTTCGTGGAGGTGCCTAGTATGCAAATAAGAGCCGTCAGGTGCAAAATAAATATTAGTGTGTTGATTACAGCAAGAAATGCAGTACTTTAACATGATTAACCACAATAATTTCCCGAATGATCTTTTGTTGTTGACTATCATAAAGGCACAGCTAAAACTTTTGTTTTTCAGGTGAAGACTGGTCCTTTGGTCACAAACATAATTTAATGTTAACTGAAGAAAGAAATGTAAAACCCTCTGCTAATGCAGTTTTTGAATTAGGAACCATGATCCTAGAAATGTATAAATACACACACACACACACACACACACACACACACACAAACTGGGTTCTATGCTCTAATCAATTAAGAAAAAGATTTGGGGCCGGTTGCCTGGGTGGCTTGGCAGTTGAGCATCTGCCTTTGGCTCAGGTCCTGATTCCTGGGTCCTAGGATTGAGTCCTGCATGGGGCTCTCTGCAGGGAGCCTGCTTCTATCTCTGCCTCTGTCTCTGTATCTCTCATGAATAAATAAGTAAAATCTTTTTAAAAAAAAGATTTGGGGCAAAGAGACAAAAGGAGGCAGAAGGCATCAGCAAAGAGAACATTTAAAACAGATCTATTGAAGTGGTGTGCTTTTTTCATCCCATTTAACAGGTTTATGCTGAAGACTTCCTGGAGTTGTGATATATTTTTGTGACAACAGGCACACATCAGGATACTACTATCTTGACATACTTGCTCACCTGACTGCGTGAAATTAGAGTGGAACCCAGTGGTTGGATGAGAATTCCCCCTCCCTGCTACTTATGCGAGCACAGATAACATTTTGGGGAAAGGACAGTGCTTGGATTACTGCAGTATAACCCTAGTCTTGCCTGCCTGGTAGTGTTTATCATTAAAAATGCTAAGTATTAGTGATATAAACATCAAAATGTTCCCAGAACAGGAAGAGTTAAAAGCACTTCTGGTTCTACCCACCCCTTAGAAAAATCAATGTTAATATTATACAAAATTTTAAAAAGCTGGATTGAAATCCAAATAGAGTGAATTTACATCACCTTGTCTTCAGGTTTTTGGGGAAACATTATTATAATGTGTTTATTGAATATATTTGGCTTGCTTGGATGAAAAGAGAAACACTGTTTTCATGGGCAAGGTTTAAATAAGGTAAAAAAAAAATGCACCAATGAAACAGGTGACACAGGCAGAAAACCCCATCCTGGGTTACTTAAATGTAAATCTAAGGGTGCGTACTGCTGACAACAACATATGATTACATTCAAAGAAGCTGACATCTGTTTTAAACGATACTGTTATTCAAATTATATGGAAATATAAGCAGTGTAAGCATTGGTACACTTATTACAGAATTTTTGAAAAGCTGTTGTAGTAAATCTCTTTTATTTGAACAGCTGCAGATTAAAATGAAATAGCCACATTGTTGAGTATTGCAGTGTTACCAAGGGTCCATTGTGAACAATGGATTTTGGAACACTGATGATTACTAGGCATCTTTTTACTTATCATTCAGTTGAATCTAGCAAACTAAATGGCAAAGTTAATGTTGACCAGAGAGGTAAGGATGGCTTATTGTTAGAAAGGAGTCACTAGGGATCCCTGGGTGGTGCAGCGGTTTAGCGCCTGCCTTTGGCCCAGGGTACAATCATGGAGACCTGGGATCGAATCCCACATCGGGCTCCCGGTGCATGGAGCCTGCTTCTCTCTCTGCCTGTGTCTCTGCCCCTCTCCCCTCTCTCTCTCTGTGTGACTATCATAAATAAAATTTAAAAAAACTAAATAAAAAAAGAAAGAAAGAAAGGAGTCACTAGTGGCCTGTTAAACACAGAAAAGAGCCTCTTTAAACATGTCATCAAAACATAACAGAGTCATGGCAGTTCTATAATGTCTAACTCATGGGTGGAAATGAAACCTCCTCATTTGCTGAGATAATGATTGACTTTATTTAAGGAACACTCCATTTTAAAATTTGGTAAATTTATCCACTTTTTTCTAATGGGGGCATTTATTTTATTTTTCTATGTTGTATATATGTTATTTTTATATGTATATAGGTTACTTTTTAAGTAGACTTAAATTACATTGCTGTATTATTTGGTCAATAGCAGGATTGCCCATTGACACAGAAGTGTTTTTAAAATTCATGATTGTTTCCTAGCATATACTTAGGACCATTTGGGAGTTAAACAGAGTAAATGCCTTTATACACTTCAGTGTAATTGAAGAGATGTTATCTTAACAGCATTCTATGCTTACACCACAAATTGTCTATTGCAGCTAAAATCATTTTGTTGGTCACCATTTGTCATCAATAATTATTATCCTCAAGTTTATTTTCATATTAATGCTATTGTTAATAATTTTACTCATGCCACACTATATTTTCTCTGTGACAGTGATATTATCCTAAATCGATTGTCCAATTTTAAACTTTCTTAAGGAGTTGAGACATAAATAATTGCATAGAGTTCTGTTTGAGTATAAATACTAGTTCAGACAAAAGTGTAAATAATATTGAAAAATTAAAGCTAACTTTAAATGCTACCAAAAAGCTTCATAAATAAGATAATACGCACATTATACAATTTTGAATTAATGACTTAAAATTTATATAGAAATCTATTTTCACACTTGTATTTTTGGGGAGGAGAACCAAGCTATCATAAAATAGCATAAAAACACCATTTCTGGATATACTCCCTTGAACTTTTAAAAATCCAACTTATACACAATATTTCTGGTATTTAAAGTCTGTAGAAACTGAACGAGATAAGGACCCTTACATCAATAGGCAAACTTCAATTTCCACTACAACCAAACTGAATGGACTAATGGGATTCAGAGAAAGGCATGAAAACTGCAGAAGGTAAGCAAGCAATCCCTTTAATCTCATTTTCAAAGATATTGATGACACAACCATACCATCTCCAAGGTGAGAGCTCTAGAAAAAGAAAAATGGAAAATTCAGAGTAGGCAATTCGTACTTTCTTGAAAAGATATATGCCCCAAATAACTGTAGCTAGACATGCATTCTCTAAGAAATAACCGGTGGTATAATATATAGAACGTATGCCAGGTGTCAGGAAAGACGGTTGTTATTCCTACCTCTGACATTGATCCATCACGGAAGAAACCAGCTAGCTACAGAGGCTATGTCTCATGGCATGTAGCGCTTACTTTCAAAATCACCAAGTTTAGGGTCTAGGTCTAGTTCTTAGTTTTGTAGGTCTGGAAACCTGAGTCCGTTAATGCTCTCAGAAGTAGTCAGGCTAAGGCAACCAGCTAAAAGCAAGAATACCAACTAAAGTGAGGTATAAACGCCAAAGAGATTTATGTTTTGGGGTTAGCACATTCCTATCACTATAGTCTACAAAAGTAGGCAAATTATTTTAAAATATTTCCTAGTGGCCATGAAATCAGAACAAGTATAGCTATCTCCTCTTGGTGCGTAGTGTCAACACATGACAACTGTCTGATAAAACCATTCTCATAAAAGGAGGTCTTCGGCCAAGATGCCCAAAGGCTATGTCCTGGATACAGTGCTACTCACTGAGGTCTAGTTTCCTTTTGCATTTCTTGGGATATCCTTGGGACATTCCCTGGTCACTTTGACTGGATTTGGATGCTTTAAAAAACCCCATCAGCAATATATTTACAAACCATCTTCTGTGAGGGCTGCTGCTACAGAATAATATGTTCATTTATTCTTTTCTTTTCAGCCTTCTCAAAGGATGACTTTTTCTTAACTTTCTCTTGACCCAATCTCAAAAGTACCTATATGATCCCTTCCATACTAACAGTCTAAATAAAAATGTTTTTGAATTATTTCCATTTTAGATTTAATTTCCCTATTTTATGAAACATTTAACCAAAATTTAAAAGTCAGGCTTTTTGTTTAATACATTATCTTAATATCTAATATTCCATTAAAAATATACAGCCTACTTTTTCTGGACTGATTATGCATGTGTTCTTTTTCATTATAATATCTCCAATACAAATTCTTACAAAATTCATTTCCAATCCTGCAAACATGAATCAACCTAAAACTACTAAAGTGACATTTGCTTGAAAAAGTAAAAAGGCTTTATTCATCCTCAAAGGAAAAGAAGTTGCATGTTTCTTTAGGCTTTTAGTTACCAAGTAAATACCTTGAACCTAAATATCATTTATTTGTTTCTGGATTGAAGACAGTTGATTACTGTATATTACTGAGCTATTAATATTACCCAGAAAATAGGATTATCTATCTATATCCCTGAATGGAACAAAGTTCACCAACTTCATCTAGTTGAGACAACAACATAAAATATAAGAATAAGAAAGTTGGGGATCCCTGGGTGGCGCAGCGGTTTGGCGCCTGCCTTTGGCCCAGGGCGCGATCCTGGAGACCCGGGATCGAATCCCACATCAGGCTCCCGGTGCATGGAGCCTGCTTCTCCCTCTGCCTGTGTCTCTGCCTCTCTCTCTCTCTCTCTGTGACTATCATAAATAAATAAAAATTAAAAAAAAATTAAAAAAAAAGAATAAGAAAGTTGTTCCTAAGTAATTTTAAGTGTTTTATTTTAATGCTAAACCTCTCAGCTATTTATGACAGCCTTGAAAAAAAACCCTCATTGACCTTCAGATACTTCCCTACTCCATCTAAACAAGAAAAAAACATCTTTTTGTGAGTGTGGTGGATTAATTAAATTAATGCCTTCAATCACAGATAGCCCATGACTTTGGTTTGACGCAGGATTTTTCAACTTTACAATGGTGCAAATGCGATACTCATCTGGTAGAAACCATACTTAAAATTTGGAATTTTGATCTTTCCCCAGGCTGGTGATTTACTGAAAGATCCTCTCTTGTGATTCTGGGCAGCAGCTGCAGCCCCCAGGTGGCCATGCCATCATAATGGTAAACAACCAATATGCTGACAACCACTCTGTATCCATACAACCATTGTTTTTCATTTTTAGTACAGTATTCAATAAATATGAGATAGTCGATATTTGATTATAAAGTAGGCATTGTGTTTGATGATTCTACTCAACTGTAGACTCATGTAAATGTTCTAAACACGAGTAAGGTAGTCTAGGCTGAGCTATGATGTTTGGTAGGTTAGGTATATTCAGTGCACTTTCTACTTATAATATTTTCAACTTACAATGGGTTTATCAGAATGTAACTCCATCACAAGTCCAGGAAGATCTGTAGTGGCCTGCCTTTATCCATACCCCTTACAAAGTAACTTTGTATTTGTTTCCATTGTGAGGTGGAAGCAATTTCCCATTGCTTCAATCAGGAAAGCCTTGTGACTTACTTTGGCCAATAGGAGATGATGAAGTGACAGTGTCCCAGTTCCAAGCTCAGACCTCAAGAGCTCTGGGTGCTCTTATTTCTGTCTTGCTGTGTCTGTGATCACCCTGAGAATTAAGTGCTTCTGCTGGGGAATGACACAGAGCCCCATTGTTCCATTTGAGGCCATAGATGTGTGAAAGGGCACATAAAGCTCAGCCAACCCACCAGCTGACCACAACAGCATAAATGAGTGATCCCAACAAGACCAGCTGAACCAAGATCAGCAGAACCATCCAGCCAACCTACACATTCATGAGAAATGATAAATAAATCTCCAAATGTTGGGCTGCTTCTTTATGCAACAATAGCTATGTGATACAAAGGATTTATTTACTATAGTACTAATGTAATTTTTTTCTTGTGGGGCAAATTCAGCAACTACCTAAGTGTTCTGCTCCCCTAAAAGCTTGAGTGTTGTGTTAAGTTCAACATTGCTGATTTCAGGGACAAAGTCATAGTCACAAATGCAGCTATTTATGTTTTGCACAAATGTGGGTCAGTGTATAGAATCATCACTCTCCAACAAAGTTCTTCCTTATTCAGCCATTCTGCCCTCCTTATTAATTCTCCCCCCTCAGTTTACACAGAGGCTCAAGTGTTTCCTCTTGAGGGATAGCAAAAGAAGCCTTCCTTTGACTTTGTTTCCCTCATAGGCAGTGCTATCTCCCTCTCCCCTTAGTTACCAAAGTCCTATAAAAATCTATGTATAGCTTATACTTTACTCCTTAAAGCCTGATGTCTGCTCCAGAAATCTAGTGAAACAGTTCTCTTATAGGTCATAAATGGCCCTATAATTGTTCCAATTCATTTCATCATCTGGTTATTTACCTGCTGGACTCCTCTGTACTTCTGAGGACACTGAGTCTACTCACCTCCTTTGGCCTTGGTCAGGGACAAAACCTCTTGGAAGTCACTTAGAAAAAAGGCAACTAGGGCAGCCCGGGTGGATCAGCGGTTTGGCGCCGCCTTCAGCCCAGGGCGTGATCCTGGAGACCGGGGATCGAGTCCCGCGTCAGGCACCCTGCATGGAGCCTGCTTCTCCCTCTGCCTGTGTCTCTGCCTCTCTCTCTCTCTCTTTCTCTCTCTCTCTCTCTCTCTGTGTGTGCATGTGTCTCTCATGAATACATAAAATCTAGAAAAAAAAGAAAAGAAAAGAAAGGAAAGGAAAGGAAAGGAAAGGAAAGGAAAGGAAAGGAAAGGAAAGGAAAGGAAAGGAAAGGAAAGGAAAGGAAAAGGAAAAGGAAAAAGGCAACTTTACCAGGTAGAATCAGAGGTATTTCCAGAATCAAAGTTTGGAAGCACAGCCTGATCTCTCCAGGCACTGGGACTTACCACTCTAGGTCTTCTCGTCTCTCAAGTCTTTTCTGCTCTTTGAGTGTGAAGTGCCTTTTCTCTGTCTCAGCAGGTACCCATGGCCAAACCCAGCCACCCCAAGTCCAACTTCACATCACTTCCAGTTCAGCACCTCACAGACTGATCCATGTTGCTGGATTCTAGTTCCTCATTCCTGAGAGAGAAAGACAAATTGCCCCAGCTTGACTCATATGTCTACTTTTTACCTCTAAGTGGGCAGATTACATATTCAAAATGTTATAGATGCACATACCTGACATAAGCGTTGTACAGGTTGGGCAGATGCCCCAAATGCTGTCCCTCTCAGAAACTTCAAAAAGCCTTCATGGCTATCCTTGGCCTACAGTTCCAAGTCCAGACGTTACCCTAACTGCTTCAAGTCCACCATGTTTAATCCACACAGCACGCCCATCTCCATCTCCCACTCCATTGCTGACAACAAGATACCCTCTGTTCTCAGAATGGCTGCAAGTTTTGTCAATTTGCCCACAAAGCCTTATGCGGGAGTACTCTTCTATCAAGGCTTTTCTGAATATTAAAATACAATGTACCTTTGAGGATTCAACACTTCATGAAATCTCGCCCATGAAGCATTTATCAATTGTATTGCTTCACTTTTTTCTTACTCCTACATACCCATAGCATTTTGTTTACACATCTTATTGCATTTATATCACTTTAGTTTTAATCATAATTACTTATTAGTTTATACATAACCCTAATAACTATGGTTTCCTGAAGAAGAGGAGCCATCTCTTTTAAATTAGTGTTTACATTTAATTATCTGTGGGATTTTACTTTTAATTTTCTTTTTGATAAATGTTTTTTTCAGAAATTGCAGGAGGTAATGCAATTAACACCCAGGCATCCACCAGTCAGAAGGAATATCAGTTCACACTTTATACCTGATGTGTTTAAAGAAGTGAGATATAGTATATAAAGTTGAATTCCTCTATCATCCCTTCCTTCACCTCTTGCTGCCGGCTTTTGCAGAAGCAACAACTATTATGATGAATTTGGTGCATATCCCTTTACGATAAGCTATTATCCTTATGATTTTTGAGTTTTGTGTCTTTTAAAGAAATCCTTCCTTACTCTGAGTTATAAAAGATGATTTTTTTCTTAAATATTTTTAAATCATACTGTATTAGTTAGGGCCTCAAGTACTTATTGAACCTGTAGGGGACAGGGCAGCCTTATTTTGCTCCTGACTCTAATGGGGATGCTTCTAAAGTTACTGTGCTTACTGGAGGCTCTTGTAGAGATCCTTTTTCAGTTTAAAGAAGTTCCACTATCTCTTGTTACTAAGTGTTTTTTGTTTGTTTGTTTGTGTTTGTTTACATGAACAAGTTTGGATATTATCAGATGTCCATTCAATTTCTTTTTTCCTTTTTTTTTTACATTTTTTAATTTAAATTCAATTTGCCAACATATAGTATAACACCCAGTGCTCATCCCATCAAGTGCCTTCCTTAGTGCCTGTCACCCAGTTATCCCATCCACCCACCCACCTCCCCTTCCGCAACCCTTTGTTTGTTTCCCAAAGTTAGGAGTCTCTCATGGTTTGTCTCCCTCTCTAATTTTTCCCACTTAGTTCCCCTCCTTTCCCTTATAATCCCTTTCACTATTTCTTATATTCCACGTATGAGTGAAATCATATGATGATTGTCCTTCTCCAATTTACTAATTTTACTCAGCATAATACCCTCCAGTTCCATCAACATCGAAGCAAATTATGGGTATTCAGCTCTTCTGATGGCTGAGTAGTATTCCATTGTGTGTATATATATATATATATATATATATATATATATATATATATTACATCTTCTTTACCCATTCATCTGCCAAAGAACATCATGGATGGTCACTGTTTTTCCTTTTCATAATGACTTCTTTCATATATTTTATTCCTTTATTTCTGGAGGGGATCTTAGCCATACTTACTTTAAAATTATTTTGATGTGGGGATCCCTGGGTGGCTCAGCGGTTTAGCGCCTGCCTTTGGCCCAGGGCGCGATCCTGGAGACCCAGGATCAAGTCCCGAGTCAGGTTCCCGGCATGGAGCCTGCTTCTTCCTCTCTCTTTCTCTCTCTCTCTCTCTCTCTCTATGTCTATCATGACTAAATAAATAAATCATTTTTAAAAATTATTTTGATGTTGTTTTCCCATCTGTACTTTATTGCTGGTAAATTCATCTTCCAATGTTAGTTTGTTGACTGTTTTCCTCAGTGTCAATTATCCTCGGAGTCTTTGAAATGTCTTCTGATCTGTTCTCTCCTCTTCCTCTCTCCACTGCCCTCTGTTTTTTGCCTCCACCTGGTCCTCACCTTCTTGTCCAAATTCGGGTCTTGTCCGGCAGTGCTGGACTTCCATTCTACAGTGATATCAAAGGTCTAGACAGTAAGAAACTTGGCCTAGGTCCTAAACCTTCCCCTTTCTGGCTGCACTGCAAGAAGGCTGCAGAAGTATCTACTTTCTGGCTCCTTTGGGGCCAAGCGAGAGCATGCCACCCCAAATTTTAGCTACTGAGTCTGGCTCCAGTCCTCCATCATGCATGAAATGCTTTTGTGGCAGGAATGGACCTGCATTCATCTCTGATGGGCTAGCCTCTGCAGTCCACTGTGTTTCTGTGTTTGTATATTTCTAGACGATGGCAATTACTGCCTTGTCTTTTTTTTTTTAAGATTTTATTTATTTATTCATGAGAGACAGAGAGAGAGGCAGAGACATTGGCAGAGGGAGGGACTGCAGGGAGCCCAATGTGGGACTTGATCCCTGACCCCGGGAACATGACCTGAGCCAAAAGCAGACACGCAACCACTGAGCCACCCAGGCACCCAATGCCTTGTCATTTTAATTTGTTTTAGTGGCCTTGTTTGGGTCAGGATGAGAAAGTATCTCAAAGAGGAACCCAGTAACTTCTTCTAGTTTCCTTTTTTTTTTTTTTCAAGTCTCCATTTCTAATTTGACTTCATAACCCTTTCAGGACTTTGCACAGTTCTTTGCACATGTTATACGCTCAAAAAGTAGTTTCTGGAACTGAAGCCACTGTATCCCATTCCAGGGCAAGCCTAGTGAATGCTCATCAGGAATGTACTGTGGAGGAAATTCATTCATCAATACGGGCTTGACCTGGATGAACTTTATTAAGCCTATCTGTGTTGGAGATTCCAGGATTTCATGCCTGTTTTACATGAATAGAGTGGCTTTCAAGGTGGGCACATTCAAGCAATTGCCAGAAGAGATGATTACCAACTGCTCATTACATACCTGAGGATGACAAGGATGATATGAGAGGTGCTGCATCTACAATTTCATCCCAAGAGACCTATGCAATATTTCGTATGTGTTTTCAATATTATCTTCAGATTTATCTTTTTCTGCCTACCCTCACTAATCAACTCGACCTTGAGAACATCCTGTCTTAAATAACCAGATACCTGATAGCAAAATATTCAGTTGCGTTTATTTGTAGATCAACAAAGAAAGATTTGATGAAGCAAAAGTTAATACCATCTATTATTTTTCTCCAACTATAAGTCTAATGCTTAGAAAATGATTTATTAAACTGTATACAAACCCTTTTCTAATAATAGGTATGGACATCATTTACCTTGGAAAAGATTTACTGATCTCATTTTCTTTTTGAAATAAAAAATGTTTAAATGTGTGTGTCAACTACATTTCAATTAACAAAAAGTTTAAAAATAAATACATACATAAATACATAAATAAAGTTTAAATGCAAAAACAATCTATAAGCAAAGCAAATATGAGCTCTTTTCCCACCTTTGATAACTTTAATGCTATTACTCAAATTCTCCTGCTCAGGGTGTACTCTTGAGTCCCACTTCACCAATGGGGCTTTGCTTCCTCCCCAAGAGTGGGCAACGATGTGCTGAAGATACACAAACCCATGGGCATCTTCCTGGAACATCGATCTTTCTCTAAGTTTGGCAAGAGGTAGAATCCTATTATTTAGCTGATGAATTAAAACATTAAAATAACATGAATATATGATGGAGTAGAGGTTAAAGTGCCTGGATTTTTAAGATAAAAGACTTAAAAAATAGTTTTATTCTTCTAGAAAAAAATTCATATCTTCTCTAACCCAGAGAGCCAATTTTATTTTTCGAATTTATCTTTCTGTTAGAATTTTCCCTCCTCCATAAGGTCATTCATGCATTCATTCGTAATAAAAAGATTTTTGACAGGGGGACTAAGCTACAGTGTTTGGAGGTTATTTGTTCCTTTGACCCATACAGATCCAGGTAGAAGATTAACCTTAGGTATGGCACAGAATGAAGTATAGAATTGTGCATGAAATAAAGGGTTGTAGCTCATGGTGACATGATTTTTATAAACTAGTCAATATTACATGAATAGATTTAACATCTTGTGCAACAGCTATGTCCTTTACAAAATAAGAAACTAATCAACAACCATTACCAAGGTAAAAATTTAGCATGATTCAAACTGAAGCATATCTATTGAGAAGAATGTTCTTCCCTAGTATATCATGTGGTTCCCTGCCTAGAGGATGAACACTATCAAAAGAGAGAAGGAAGAGTACTTTCTAATTATAACACAGCATCACAGGTATGAGTGAAATCATATGTTTATATATAAAATCATTAATGCTTATGATAGACTACCTGAGGTCTTGTTTCATTAATGAATACAAGTCACCTAGGCAACTTTAAAGGAAAGAATAATAATCCAATAAACACAACTTAATGTACTTATTCCCTTTAAAACTCTCTTCCTTTTTTTTTTTTAAGATTTTATTTATTTATTCATAGAGACAGAGAGAGAGAGAGGCAGAGACACAGGCAGAGGGAGAAGCAGGCCCCATGCAGGGAACCCAATGTGGGACTCGATCCCAGGTCCCTAGGATCACACCCCGGGCTGCAGGCGGTGCTAAACCGCTGCGCCACCAGGGCTGCCCTAAAACTGTCTTCTTATTTTTGCCAGTTATTGTTGCTTTTTCTTCATAGTGGGAATCATGAAATCAGGAAATGGTGTATTCTGCTCTTTCAAATTAACTTTAATTCATATTTCCATGTGTCAGCATGGTTTTCACAGTTGACATGTTTATAGCTCTGCTTTATAAAATTAATTTTATTTCATGTTTTCATGCATCAGCATGAGCCATACAGTTGACATTTTTATAGCTCTGTAGTGATCTTCTGTTATAATATGACCTATTTTGCTTAGCCATCTCCTATTCTTAGACATTTGGGTTTTTCCTGTTATATTTTTGTTTTTGCAATCATAAATAGCATTACTAGAAATATTCCTAATGAAATAGATTTTAATCTGTTTATTTTCCTAGAGAATGTTCCAAAGAGTAAGATTATTATGTCAAATCACATCCAATAGCTTCATAGTTTTTTTTTTCCAGAAAAATCTAAAGCCATTGAAAATGTGACCAGTAATGTTTAAAATCTATGTCATTCTCAGATTCAACAGATCCAAAAATTGGCATTTCACAGTTTTTATTTATTTGATAATATGTATACAAAGTTTTCTTAATGTTGCCAAAACTTATATTTACTAACAAATGATAGGGATATGGATTAATCAGTGTGATGATTCATTTGTAGTTGTCTATTACTGAATGCTCATTTCCTTTAACCAAATATTAAATGAGATTTCAGCATTAGTCATTATAAATTTGTCTCAGTTATTTCCATCTCTTAGAAAGCAAGCTTTTTCCGAAAAAAAAGCTTCACATATATCAAGCACACAGAAACACATAGAAGAAATAGATAAAATATTCCCTGAAAACACCACAAGGCAGAGAAATGAAATACAATTGATGCAGCTAAAGGCCCTGTGTAACCCTCCTCAACTCGGAACCCTTCCTACCTTCGCTAGAACTAACCATCACTGCAAAGGTAGTATTTATTAAAATCGTGTACCTTTTTATAATGTTCCTACATATATTTCTAGACATAAAACATATATATGTTTTGCATGTTTTACAATTTTATTTAAGTGGTATTTTCTGTGTATGTCATACTTTAATTTTGCCTTTTTTAATGTTAAAAATGTTGTTTAAACTTCATTCACTTTGAAACATATATACCTAGTGTATTTATTTTAGTGGTTATGTATTATTCCAAATTATCTTTTTCTGATTGAAGATAATATCAGTTTCTAACTTTTTGAGATTACAAGCTGATCTATAACTCAATGAAGATTCTTTTGTATCTCTTTTTCTGCTCACTAAATATATATGTACATTTATACACAAATACATTCTATGTATATACGCAGAGGTGAAGTATACACATACACTCACACACACACTCAGAAGTGACGTGGTTGGATTCTTACTACCCAGTTGCTCTGCAAAATAGTTACATTTTTTCACCTATCTATAAATTTTACATTTCCCTGATTACAGGTGAAGTTGAACATCTTTCTGTTTCCTTCCTCTGTCATTTGCCTGTTCACATACTTTGATTATTTTTCTGTTGAATTGTTTTGTCATTTTTCTTATCTTGAAGATCTTTATGTTTTGAGTACGAATCTTTGTGCTTTATGTGCATTTCACATATTCTACACTAATCTATGGCTTACACTTTCAGTGTATAGTGTGTTTTGATGCTTGAAAGTTTTTAATTTTAGAATACTTTTTTTCATCTTTTCTTAAATATGTTTTGTGGTTTTGGTATTCCCTAAAAACCTTGAAGTCATAAAAATACTGTCCCATTTTTTAGTTTTCAGACTTAGACTTTGAATCCACTTGAGGATTGATTTTTGTTCATGGTGTATATAACACCTAATCAGTTGTCCTTGAATTACTCATTGAATACTTCCTTTCCTCACTAATTTGTTCTTTCTGTCATTTATCTGACTTCCATATATATAATTGCTTTGAGACTCTTTCTTCTCATTCATTGGTGTAGTACTCTCTCTCCAAACTTTAGTTTTA
This sequence comes from Canis lupus familiaris, assembly GCF_011100685.1. Lineage (NCBI taxonomy): Eukaryota > Metazoa > Chordata > Mammalia > Carnivora > Canidae > Canis > Canis lupus. Next base: position 72,873,512 of record NC_049228.1, read on the forward strand.
TTAAAGTCTGATGTTTGATAGAAATATCCCCCACTTCTTTGTTCTTCAAAATTTAATGTCAATTCTCAGCCCTTTGCTCTTGCAAATATATGTTTATTTATTCCATATATAAAAGATAGTCTTTGAATTAGTCTATAATTTCCAGGAAAAAATAGTATTTTTTTATGCATCAGTTTGAGAAAAATGGCCACCTCCAAAACGGAGTTGTTACACAACTTAGGAATATTGGGGATAGCTCATATCCATTCCTGAAGCCGGTGATTGGTATGGTTCGGTTCCTGGCTGCCAGGCTGTGTCCGTCCTTGAACCTGCTTAGAACTACAGCTCGTCTAAATTCACAGATTAAGGTGGTGGGCTCCAACCCTTTTCTTTAGCTCCTTTCAGAGTATGGGAGCCCCTCTCAAGTCTGTTAGCCCCATAGGCATCTCGTCTATGAAAGCTCTTGGTCCCTCTCCCCCTCTGAGAAACTGGACTCCTTGGCAACCACCTCATTCCAGATCTGGAACAAATATAGTGGTTATCTCCATCCTTATTCACTGCTCTGAGTTGCTCCTAAAATTTTGTTTTACTTGTTTAAGAACCTGAATTTTCTTTCAGTTTTATATTTTTCTTTTTTATTCATTTTGTTGCTAAGCATTTGAAGCTAAGGGAGTATTTCAAAGAGTGAAGTTAATGTACCATGATGGTTAAGGATAAAATTCTTGTTTTAATTGTGATGTAAAGGCATCAATGTACTTATTTTGTTACATTTTACTTTATAATTGAACTTCTGGAACAAGTCTATTCATCTCTGATGTTGAGTTCTATTTTCTAATAATCAATCTCAGAACCAGAACGAACAAATAACTGAATATTTGTCTGTTTCACTGGAGATATCTTTGTATTTTTGAGTATGTATGTGAGCATCCATTTTATTTATTTATTTATTTATTTATTTATTTATTTATTTATTTATTTATTTTTTGTGAAGATTTTTTTTTCCCACAATCTGTGGCTTTTCTTTCTTTCTTTTTTAATTTATTTTTTATTGGTGTTCAATTTACCAACATACAGAATAACCCCCAGTGCCCGTCACCCATTCACTCCCACCCCCCGCCCTCCTCCCCTTCCACCACCCCTAGTTCGTTTCCCAGAGTTAGCAGTCTTTACGTTCTGTCTCCCTTTCTGATATTTCCCACACATTTCTTCTCCCTTCCCTTATATTCCCTTTCACTATTATTTATATTCCCCAAATATTCAGCATCCATTTTAATAAGGAGAATGTTCTTGTTTGGGTGTGACCTTGGGTAAGTTCTCTGTACTTCAGAGAACTTCAGTTCTCTGTACTTCAAGTAACTTCTCTGTACTTCAGTTTCCTTTTTGGTATATGTATTATAAAAATGTCTACCAGGGTAGGTGGCTCTGTGTGTTCAGCATCTGCCTTCGGCTCAGATCATGATCCCGGACCTGGGATTGAGACCCTTGTTGGGATCTCTGCTCATCGGGGTTTCTGCTTCTCCCTCTTCCTCTGCCCTTCCCATTGCTTGTATGTGCATTGCGCTCTCTCTCTCTCTCTCTCTCTCTCTCTCTCTATCTCAAAAAAAAGTCTACTTTGCAGTGTTATTGAGTTAATGTATGTAATGAGCTACTTGTATCAAGTAGTGAGAACAGTGCTAGACACCTTGTAAATCCCCTATGTGCTTATTAACCCTACTAGTTCTCTCAGTTGTCTTTTTAGTCAGGAGTATTGTATTTGTCTCTTTTGTTCTCATGTTTTTTTCTTCCCTCACAGGATTTAAATGTTTTGATAAAGTATTATTCTCAAGTTGCAAAAATTTCCAAGAATCAAATTTTTTGCCTTTGCTATAAATGGAATCTTTTTTTATTTTTCAGCTTTGTGCTACTTGTATAGAGAAATGCAATCGATTTTTTGTGTATTTATATCCCTGTGACCTTGTTTAACATGTTTATTCTAAAGATTTTTTTTTACTGATTTTTTGGAGTTTATAAATCTATATTCCTATCATGACAATGATGGTTACAATTTATGAAACTGTGTACAAACACTGTGCTAAGATAATACAGTAAACTCTTTATGATTCAGAAAAGACTCCTATGTTAAGAATTCCCTATACAATTTCCCTTTGTGAAAATCTTTCACAAAGATTTTCCTTCACCTGCTGGGCAGAGGGAAAAGTGTTTTGCCAGCTTAGAAAAGATGCATCTTGCATTCAAACTTGTTTCCCTGGCAGGACACATCCTTAACAGCATTTGAAATCCTTTCTCTCCTATCACATATGTTACTGTTACTCAAAACTAACAACCTTTTGGACACTGTCCATCCTCATCCCTGGTTCTTACAACATCCCCACTTTTCATACATTTAAGTAGAGTTCCCACCCCCCTCTTTCTGCAAGTCGATTTATGTTCCCTGGATCACATTATCTGATGTGCTAACAAGTCTTCCAGAAATAATGATACTGTAATACATGGTCCACTCCTCTTTCTCCAGAGCTGCATCGCAGATTATTTTTGGAAGTGGATGAAAACATCAAATAGCTCAATCTAGTTTACTTTTATGTATGGGAAAAATGACTCAATTTTGTTTTACTATATTCTGTGTTTTAAAAAATACCATTAAATGCTGATCATATCTTTTATAACTTATAGAGACCTGGAATATGTTTCAGAATGGCTATGAGCTACATTTCCGAGGAATTTTATGTTAGTGGAACAATATGTGGCTGGCAAAGCATATTAATAAATTGGATTCTCTGTCCCTATTTTAAGCCCCCCACTACATTACTATTTTTGCAGGATTATTCAGGCATACCTTAAATACCATTTCCTCATAAATAACATTCTAAATCTGGTGTAAGAAGTACATAGGATAGTAAAAAGAGGCTTAGCCTGGGGAGGCAGAAGATCTTGATTTCTGAGTGACCTTGGGCAAATCATATGAATTCTCTGGCCCTCAATTTATCCTATAAAACTAAAAAATTATAAATAAAAAATTTCAAAAGACTCAATTCTAAAGTTGATTAAGTATGAATAAAACTAAATTTTTAAAAGAAACACTAATAAGTTATATGCATTTTATAAAGATTTTATTTATTTTTTGAGAGAGAGATAGAAAGAGGGGGAGAGAAAGAGAAAGAGCATGAGTGAGGGGAGAGGCAGAGGGAGAGGGAGAAGCAGACACCCCGCTGAGCAGGGCACCTGACTCAGTGTTTTTTTGTTATGTTTTCATATTTTATTTATTTATTCATGAGAGACACAGAGAGAGAGAGAGAGAGAGAGAGAGAGAGAGAGAGAGAAAGAGAAAGAGACACAGGCAGAGGGAGAAGCAGGCTCCATGCAGGGAGCCCGACGCGGGACTCGATCCCGGGTCTCCAGGATCACGCCCGGGCCAAAGGCAGGCGCAAAACCACTGCGCCACCCAGGGATCCCCAAATTATACGCATTTTTGAAGAGTGAATTAAATATCAGTACAGGAAAAAAGTAAAGATTACTTAACAGTCCTTCTTACTGTTTGCTTTACTGTAATTTAAAATTTATTAATCTAAGTAATCTCTACACTCAACATGGGGCTTGAACTCACCACCTGGAAGTAAAGAGTTGCCTGCTCCACTGCCTAAGTCAGCCAGGCAGTCTTCTACCACATTTTAAATCACACACTATAAGAGAGTTGAAATAGTACATTTTGTTTGTGGAAATATTCAACTTAATATGCACATTTAATAACCAATCATTAACTGTATGCTTTATTTCCTGAATGTATCCTTCAATAATATAAAAGCAGGAACATCATCATAATGACTAATTTTCCTAATATGCAAAATAACGTGCTTTCTCAAGCACCCAACTAACTAATAGAGTATGATGTAGACACTAGGGAAAACAACAGCTCTCATCAACAACAAAAATATTGCAAGAGAAGCAAACCCCCTTCTGCTAGAAAAAGAAACCCACTGGAAATACACCATATCAAAATGGAAAACATGTGGCAGAGTAATATTTGACATACTAACTCCCTTTGGGGCATCACTGCATTTCTGTTCTTGTGTTCCCAGGAATTCACCTTTAAGACTGCCAGATGTAGGTCTTTTCCGCTCCAGAGACTGGAGATCTCATAATTCTTCATTTTCAGGAGGTGGAAGACAAGCAAAATGCTTGGTCCAGGTGTAAGCTGACAACTCACTTGAAGAGCAAGTTTCTGTGCAAGCAGAGGGAAGAGCTCCCAGGGCTGGTCCTGGTGATATTCTGAAGAGGGAGCCCTGTGCCTCACTGCCCTCCACGGAGGCCTGCTGAGCTCCAGAAGGTGTGTGGAGTGGATGGTTCCAATGAGAAGGCCCCTATAAAATTTAGAGATCACAAGATAGAGGTGACTGGTAATGATTAGAAAAGCCCATAAAGCAAACCAGATGTGAGATTCTCCTCTATCGTGCAGGAGCCGTAGAGCAGTGATGACAGGTCTAAGCTCAGACAGGCCTAGCACAATCTTGGCAGCTGTGCTCAACCTCTAAATGGCATGGGAGAGATCCTAAAGCTTCCTGCCACCCCCAAGAAGGGACATGAATGACCTGAGGGAAGGCTGAAACACTTGAAGGATGCTGGAGGTCAGCAGGGAGAAACACTGGCTTCCAGAGTGGGACCACACATTGATAAGGTGTCAATAGTCTCATGTACCAATGGGGCAAAAAGGTCCACTGAGCCCCAGGAAGAATGGTCGTGGCTTAGCAGATGCCAGGAGGTTAAAGAACAGGTGAGCACAGCAGAAGCCTTGTGATGATCTGCTCCTCATCGTCCCCCTACCCACACCCCAAAAACACCCACCCAGGGCCATGACTCCTTGGGTGACCTCACAAAGGAATGCCCCTCAGGAAGAAGGCAAGATCATGAATTAACTGAAGTTTCAATTTGAAACACCAGACACATGACCACAGTTTCTGTTATTAGGCAGAATAATGCCTGAAACTGTAGATTAAGTCCCATTATTAGACAAATAATGGAAGTTATACATTTGTAGGCACCTGCAAAAATGGAATGTAACTATTGCACACAATGTACAAAGGTCATGTCTGCTCTCTACACAGCGTTGAGGACGTAATTTTAGAATCTGGGTGGCTGTTTCTCTTAAGAACAGCTTTTTATCTAATGATGACAGCATCCATGACATAAGGAACATTTTGGATATTTTTTTTGGAGGGGGGAGTTTTTAGTCACTAGATACTCATTTCTCTGTAATTATGAACTTGTAGAGTTTTAAAACTATGATTGTATTGGTTTGCTAAAGCTGTTGCAACAAAGTATCACAAACCAGGTAGCTTAAACATAGAAACACTTCATCCCATGGTTTTGGAGGCCAGAAATCAGAGATCAAGGCCTCAGTCCGCAGAGCCAGTTCCTTCTGAGTGCTTCATGGGAAGGATCTGGTCCAGACCTCACTCCTCAGCTCTGACATGGCCACCTCTTCGCTGTGTCTCTTTACATTGTCTTTCTTCTGTGTGTATCTGTCTCTGTGTCCAAATTTCTCCCTTTTTTTTTAATAAAAGTGCCAGTCCTACGGATTAGGACCCATCTAATGATCTCATCCTTACTTAACTACATCTGCAATGACTCTTTTGCCAACGAAGGTCACATTCTAAGATACTGAAGGCTAGGACTTCAACATACTGATCTTCAAGAGGACACATAATGATGATTTAGTCTGTGATGATTAAGCTATCAGAAAAAAAGTTTATTGGGTTTCCATGATTTCTGTTACTCTATATTTTCTGCAAAGATTCCTCAAAAATAATACCACAGAGGACAATAGGGAATGGTATTGGCTTCTGGCTTAATTCACTGTAAGTGAGCAGCACTATCACTAATGTAATTTGCCTTGAAAATATAAACGATTATCAGTATAAAGGTCTTTGTGTGTATTTCAGCAGCTCTAAGACACTATTGATTTTAGTTACACCATTATCTGTGTACTAATAGGAAAGAACTGTGACATGCTAAGTAGCTTTACCTTCCTGGAAGTCATTCCACAGTCTTTCAGACCTAGTCTTGCACAAATCACCCTCCTGTAGAAAACACCCCCCTGCCACCACTGCATCATGTGACATATGACATGTTTGTTTACTTATTTGTTCCCTCTGTCTTTCTTTCTCCCACTAGAATGCAGGTTCTATAGAAGAAAAGCTTTGGTCAATTTTGTTCGCCCACTCTCACCGACCCTGAAAGGGCCTGACACGTAGTAGGCACTCAGTGCTTATTTTCTGAATTTTTAAATAAATTCCATAAATTATATATCTCAAAGAGAATGTATGTATTGCCTGTATGTATGTAAATTTATTATGAGCACATCATTTTACTATGTACATTCTATATTCTGTATTATATACATGAATCAATATTTTTACATGGTTCGTCCATGTAGATATAATTACTGGTCACTTGTCTGGGACATTGAGCAAAATCATCAAAATGATCATATTTCTAAGCTTACTTGATATTAGCACCATCTAGAGAGGGGAATAAATGTCAGTGATTAATCTTGATACAAATTTTTCTTTCTTTCCCCACTCCTTTGTTATTGAGATGCACCACTGTCCTGAGGGAAGACAAGAGACTAGATGTTCACAAGCATATCAAGACACAGCCCTCCCCCATCTAATCACCCGGGTCACAGGCCTGCAGTTGGCCCTCAGACTGTGCTTTTGAGAGCCAGCTGCTTTTTCAAGGTTTGAACTGGCCTGAACCAGCCTCCATCTCTGCAGAAATGGATGGAAGGCGATGACAAGTTATGTGGTTTGCCCATCTTACTCTCTCTTGGGATCCTCCAGTTGGCATCATTGCTACTCTTGAGAAAAATTTAAAGGAAGAACTCCATTAGTAATTTCAGGTCATTAGTGTCTTCAAGAGATTGACACCGCTGTTACTGAATATATACTACTAATAACAACTCACACATTCATGATGTGCTTATCCTAGCCTCAGCAGAGTGGTAGGTGTTAACATAGGAACAGTCCTGCTCTACTCAGAACAATAAGGGTCACCCAAACAAATCAGGCCCTGACACCTAGATCCTGTGAATGTTACCTTATTTGGAAAAAAAAAAAGTCTTGTCTGTGTAATTCAATTAAGGAGCCTGAGAAAAGGAGATTATACTAGATGGACAAGGTGAGCTCCAAATGTCATCATGAGTGTCCTGAGAGGAAGGCAGAGGAAGATGTGAGACAGGCAGAAGAGGGGGAGGTCAAGTGACCATGGAAGCAGAGAGAAAAGATGCCAGCAGACACCCATACTGGAAAAGACAAGAAACGGATTCTCCCCTAAAGCCTCTGGAGGCATGGCTCTGCCAATACCTTGATTTTGAACACAAGATCAATTTCAGACTCTGGTCTCCAGAACTGTGAGAAAATAAATTTATGTTATTTAAGCCACCAAGTTTGTGGTAATGTGCTACAACAGCCATGGAGACTAATTCACCTATGAAGTGAAAACTGACAGAATGTCCATTTTGAAACGTGTAACTGGTCCACATAATGGGAGAAAATGTTTCCATGTCATATATGTAATAAAAGATTATATTCGCAATATATAAACAACTACAACTCAACAACAACTACAAAAACCTAATTAATAAATGGGCAAAAGACTCAGACCTTTCTATAGAGGAGATATATAGATGGCCAAAATGCACGTGAAAAGATGCTCAATATCACTAATCATTATGGGAATGCAGGCCAACACCACAATGAGCTATCACTTCATACTCATTAGGATGGCTACCATAAAAAAAGAAATACTACATGTTGATGAGGATGTGGAGACATCGGAACCCCGTGCATTGCTGGTTGGAATGTAAGATGGTATGGCCACTGTGGAAAACATGATGGCACTTCCACAAAAAAGTAAAAGCAGAATTATTATATAATCCAACAGTTTCGCTTCTGTGTATGTACACAGAATAATTGAAAGCAGAATCTTGAACATATTCATAGCAGCATGTTCACAAAGCCAAAAAATGAAAGTAGCCCAAGTGTGCATTGATGGGTGAATGGATGAGCAAAATGTGGTGTGTGTATACAATGGAATACTATCTAGCTTTCAAAAGGAAAACAATCCTGACACATGCTACAACATGGATGAATCATAAAGACATTATGCTGAGTAAAATAAGCCAGTCACAAATGTACAAATACTATACGATTCCACTTAAATAAGGTACCTAGAATAGTCAAATTCATACAGACATAAAGTAGAATGGTGGTTGCCAGGGGCTGGGAATAGGGAATGGGGAGTTGTTTCACGGGTATAGAGTTTTCATTTTGGGATGATGAGAAAGTTCTGGACATGGATGGTGGAGATGGTCACACAACATTGTGAATAAACTAATGCCACTGAACTGTACACTTAAAAATAGTCACATAAATTTTATATTATGCATATTTATCACAATAAAAAAGGATATCTGGGCATAGAGAGGATCACAAATCTCTCCACAGTTAATAAATTCTAGAGCCAAAATTAGAAGCCAAGTTTTCTGGCTTTAGTATCTGTGCTCTTAATTTCTGGGTTGTAGTTTTGAGGTAGATAATGAGGGAAATTTTTATTTTTAAAATTCCACTTTGAACAATACAAAGTGAAATTTCAGAATTGATGGTACAATTATCCTCCTCCAAATATTGGTAAGAACCAAAAATGTCATTTCCCAGCTACCTAACCAAGTAGGAAACAAAGCAATGAGACTTAGGCCACATGGCTTAATAAACTCATTCAGAAGACATTATTTTCATCCTTGTTGTACCTATATGTATACGTATATTCATACACGTATTTTCAAACCTGTTGTACTTAATCCTTAATTATGAAGCACATCACAAAATAAGAGTGGAGATTTACTTGGGAATATATAATTCAGTGATCTTCTGTTTTTCTAAGCAGGAGGTCCATAGATTTAAGAATGTTTTGAAAACCAGTAGATACCTCCTCAAATGCTACCCTCCATATGCACAGAACAATTTGCATCTGACATTAAGAGGACCATAGAGCCCTAATGCTCTCCCTTGCATGAACCCTCTGCGGTCTCATGAATCTCATGGTAAGAACCTTTGGTCCTACAATTATGCAGGTAAAGGGATATTTTTAACAAAATATGACTCCACAAAATATTTTTTTTGAAAACTATGGCCCAATTAAGGAGAGCTCACGAGATGAGCACTGGGTGTTACACTATATGTTGGCAAATTGAATTTAAATAAAAGAAAAAAAGAAAAAAGAAAAGAAAGCCATGGCCCAACACAGGGGATAGCCGCATTATATTAGAAAAAGCACTGGATTTGGAAGAATGAAAAAGGTTTAAAATGAGAGTCAGCCCTAGAGCCCTTATGCTGACCACTTAGCCTTGCTTTTAATGCATAAATGAAGGGACACCTGGGTGGCTCAGCAGTTGAGTGCCTGCCTTCCACCTAGGGCACGATCCTGGAGTCCCAGCACCGACTTCCACATGAGGGTCCCTCCACTGAGCCTGCTTCTCTCTGTGCCTGTGTTTCTGCCTCTCTCTCTCTCTGTGTGTCTCCCATGAATAAATAAAATCTTTTTTAAAAAATGAACTTGTGTACATTAAAAGGGCCTGTGAATTGTAAAACAATACAATCCTGGTGCCTTTTTAAAAAAAATTTTTTTTATTTATGATAGTCACACAGAGAGGCAGAGACGCAGGCAGAGGGAGAAGCAGGCTCCATGCACTGGGAGACCGATGTGGGATTCGATCCCAGGTCTCCAGGATCGCGCCCTGGGCCAAAGGCAGGCGCCAAACCGCTGCGCCACCCAGGGCTCTCCCTGGTGCCTTTTTTAACTGTGTTCTAGCTTCATTACCAAGAAGAGACAAAAACATGTACTGCTTCTGGGAGGCAACTGAATGAGCTGACTCTCTGTGGGGACATGAAAAATTCAATCTATGTATTGTGTATATCAAATATGTGTTCCTAATTAGGCACATATTTTATATGAAACACTTGGATTCGAATTAAGTAGGCAGTTGAACCAGTTATCCATTTTACTTTCTATCTGTTCTTTCAGAGGCAATCCCCATGTTAGAAATGTATTGAAACTTATGGGTGACTCTGATGTACCTAATTCTTCCTCTGATGCACCTAGAGTTTTATTTTCCTCTGTAAACACTCATACACATATACATCAACTCATACATGTTTATAATTACTAAGACTGAGATTCACAAAATGACAAAAATTGGCCCCAATCTCAATGATTCCTAAAGGAAGGCCAAAAGGAAGAAAGAATTCGCAGATAAAGCCAATAGCTTGACGAATATAATCAGATTTCTTTAATCTGTTTATTAGTGGTTTTAAATTATTAAACTAAATCATAAGCATATAGAATATGAGGCTAAAGAAAAAACAGAAAATATGTGTTTTGTGGAATTTTAGGCTATTTTGTAGTTATTGTTTTTTTTTATTTTTTTATTTTTTTATTTTTTAAATTTTTTTTTAATTTTTATTTATTTATGATAGTCACAGAGAGAGAGAGAGGCAGAGACACAGGCAGAGGGAGAAGCAGGCTCCATGCGGGGAGCCCCACGTGGGACTCGATCCTGGGTCTCCAGGATCACGCCCTAGGCTGCAGGCGGCGCTAAATGGCTGCGCCACCGGGGCTACCTTTGTTTTATATATGATAAAAAGTTACAAATCTGGACAAATTCAATTCTCCAAGGCCATTTCTCAATCTCAGGAAAGATGTGTCATGAGCATCTATTATCTTATTTGTATATTTTAGAAACTGCAAGAATTTACTGAAGAAATCTTATCTTTCTGAAAGATAACAATTACATGGTGCTATGAGCATATCCAGAACAGTGCTTTACTAGTGTAAGGAAGTCAACAAATACAATCAATTAGAATAGGCTCTATTTGCTTGGAGATAAGAGAGGAAAGTGGTGAAGAACTTGGATTCTGGAGTCAAATGGCTTGGATTAAAATTCCACCTCCACCACTTTTATTGTGTGAACTTGAGCAAATTACCTAACCTCTCCATGCCTTAATTTTGCTCTCTATAGAGAGGGGCTAATAACAATGCCTGCCCCATATTGTTTATTGTGGGGATTAAGTGAGGTTTCCTTTCGGCATGTTTAACCTGACACCTGGTGATTAACAAGCATCCAGTGGCATGTATATCTATGTAGACATTGGCTACCATGACTATAGTGATTGTCCTGGAAAAATCACCATTCTTAAGATATAAGTTATTCTGTGACACTATGTAAGCTACTATTTTGTTGGTATCTTTCTCACTGGAATGATCCATCAGTGCAATGGAGGCAAAGAGGTGTAACCGAAACAGAGAGGGGAACGTGTGGAAAGACAGGGGAAAAGATGAAGGACTGTAAGTAGAAGAATCTGGGAATGGCAGAGTGAGCATGGGGTCCCCATTACCAGGGGAGCATCCGTGAGCAACAGCCTCAGGGAAGGGAGAGCAGAGAGCATAAGTGCAGGTAGGGCTGATGGAGTTGCTGGTGCCTGTGTGGGGAAAATAAAATTCCTACAGTTAACTTAGCCTGGATTCAAAGTAGAAAATGCTCAGAATAAAGCCATCAAGAAATGCTTCTGTGCAGCAGTTTTCCAATTTTAGCCACGGAATCCTTTTCCCACGGGAAATCCAGACTATAAACCAGATAAAAAGCAGTGCTGCTCTGCCTGAAGAGATTTCTCTCCTGTGATGTCACCACCCCAACTGTGAAGTTGGGTGGGGATCATAGAGCCCCTCTGCTCCTGGGGTCCCACACACTTTGGGGGGTCTTGCTACCTGTCATGGTATTCTCCCCAGGAACCACTTCTTCGTCATCATCATCATCGTTGTTGTTGTTGTTGTCCCTTCTCTTTCTTCCTCAAGCTAGAAAAAAACCCTTTCTAGTTTTAGGACTATCTGCTCTAACTAACTACTTCTGCTACCCTAGGGAATCTTCATTACTTGAAGGTTTGTTTTTTTTATTTGACAGAGGCTGTTAGCTATGGAAACTTCTAGTGCTTTCCTACCCTGCCCTGCCCTGCATCCCCAGAGCCTTTGAGGGGGGCTGGGCTCCCAGCTTAGCTGAATGGATGGAAGCAGGACATAGAGGTGGGGAGGGGGGAGGGTGTCCTCAGGATATCTAGTCAGGCAGGCTTCTATTTATTAGAGGTGATTTGATTGTTTGTCTGTCTGCTCCATTAGACTGTAAATTCCACAAAGGCTGAATCCACATCAGTTTCCCTTCCCACTGTAACCAGGCAGCTCGCATAGTAACTGGCAAAGGGTAGATACTCAATAAAGACTGGGGGAATAAATTAACTGCTAGAACTGCACAGCGGACTCTCGAAGAAGCACTCATTTGTCCAAAGCTTTGACAGAATGACACTTTAACCATCTGGAATTCATGCCGTCTTCTCTAAATCTCATGAATCCCCCTTTGCAGATTTTCCAATGGTTCTTGCTAAGCTGTCGGCAAGCATTACCTCATATCTTACTTAGCTCTTCTATTTAAAGGTCTTTATTTCTTCTGATGTATCTTCTGTAGAGGTGGCTAATCACTAGTCCTAACCCTTTCGTTCAGCTCTTTATATACTTGAAAAGACTCAGGTCATCCCTCTGCTGACATTCTTATGCACCATATGATTCAAAGCTCCTAATATTTTTTCACATATCTAATTTTTCATTACTTTTGGATGTTATCCTTTTTCTCTGATTTCTGCCAAATTTTTTCATGTCACTTTCTAAAAATGGTGGCCAGAGTGAAAATAGCATTTATTGTCCAGCTGAGTTAATGTTTGCTCTGCATTCCTTCTGTAAACATACTAGCAGGTGCTCAAGGCACATGGATTGCTGAAGCCTGGGTCATGGACTATTCACTAGAAAAACTGAGATCAAGTTCAAAGCCTCACTCTGATACTTCTATCCATGTGAACTTAAGCAAGTGATTTATTTTTAAAGATTTTGTTTATTTATTCATGAGAGACATAGTCAGAGACATAGGCAGAGGGAGATAAGCAGAGACATAGGCTTCCACAGGAAACCTGATGTGGAACTCGATCCCAGGACCCAAGGATTATGACCTGAGCCAAAGCCAGACGCTCAACCACTAGAGCCACCCAGGTGCCCCTAAGCAAGTGGTTAATGTTGTACAGTATTCACAGTATTCACAGTATTCACTGAGCTGACCTCAGTGTGCCGTTGGGGGTAAATGAGCTAATGCAGTTAGAATCGTGGCTGGTACAAAGTACGGGTTCAATATTAGTGATTATTTGTTGTTGTCATTATTGCTGTTGTCATTATTGCTACTATTACCTTTCAGTCACAGTGCACTCAAAAGAATTTTAAAATATAGTGAGTCATAGGAAGCCTGTGGTAGAGGAGAAAGGAAAGTGGTGGTAAGAAAAGGGCACAAAGGTGAGTGGAGACCATAGATTCTTGCCTACGTTATTAACTAAGTCTCAACTTTTATCACCAAGTCCAGCATGATGCCTGGTTCATGTTAGATGTCAATAAATATTTATTGGATTGGCTTAATAAAATTTACCCTCTCACATATATAACCTCTTTCTCAGAAGTGACACTGTTTTTTAAGATTTATTTATTTATTTGAGAGAGGGGAATTGGAGAGACAGAGGGAGAGAGAATCCCAAGCAGACTGCTTGCTGAGCATGGTGCTGGAAGTGGGGCTCAATCTCATGACCTTGAGATCATGACCGGAGACAAATGTTTAACCAACTGCACCAGCCAGGCACCTCAGCAAGCAACATTTTTTTTTTTAAGCAAGCAACATTTTTTATGCAAGTTTTCCCACTTACTGGCCATATGACTAAGGGAAATGTAATTGACACATCTGAGTCTGAATCATCATTTATCCATTAGTTATGATTCTAGAATCCTGTGTTGAAATGAAAATTAAACCAGATAATATTCTTGGTATTTCATATGTGTTTAGTAATGTTCTCTGATATTATTGTTATTGTACAAAACATGGCAGAGACATCATGATGTCCCCAGGAAGTGAATTTAGGCTGAGATGGTAGCTTTCCAAAGATTTTAGTAAGAAATATTTTATATATTCCTTAGCTCCCCCTGACCTTAGTATTTAACAGATAATTGCCAGAGCTGTTGTGGAATTCCAATCTTGGGGAAATGTTGTCCCTTTGTTTTTGCAAGCAATTTTTTAAACCTGTAAAATGACCACGAACAAACTAAATGTCTCCCTAGAGGGACTTCCTCAGAGAAAATTTCCCATCCTGTCTCCAGGCAGCATTTTATAGCACTTTTAAGAAAACTCTAGAATTGTTTCTACAAGAATTGTGACTCACAGTCCACTGAAGGGCTGCAGGTGAGGAGGCTCTGTACAGACATGGTACATCTCCAGGTATGCTCAGAAGTCAGCTTTCAAAAGGTGCATCATGCCAGGCTGGTAACAACCTGAGACAGCATAAAGACCCAAACCCAATCTTTGAGTGGCTCCACAGCAGAAGAGCAAGATCTTGTTGTTGGCCTGACGATGCTCACAAGCTGTGCTTTGCAGAGTGTGGCTGAGCGGTATGCCTGGGATCTGCCCTGCGGTGCCCACCCAGCCTCCAGGAGAGTGCACATTGCCCTTTTCACCAAGGGCTCCTGGGGCTGCGCTCAATCATATGTCTTCTGCTGCAACATGATAGTCTTTCATTCATGCTGTTCCTGTCTTACTTTGACTAGCTAGGGGTCCTATAAAAATCCTAATTGTTTAATATGCTGCTCAGATTCCTGCTCCCCAAAGAAAACAACAGCCACACAGATGTGAACACCTTCTATGTAACACCAGTGATTATAATCCAACACCATATCTCAAGCCCCCTCCTGACCAAAGTCATCTCAAGAGTATAAAGAAAATTTGATGCTGTCTTTGGGCTGATCCCTGGCGGGCATTTTGAGAGCAGCTGCCCTGCAGCCTGTGCGCCCCCTGCATGGCCCCTTGTGGAAGCCTGAGTCTTTCTCCCTTTGTCTCATAGCCATGTCCACCAACGAGAATGCTAATTTACCAGCTGCTCCTCATAACAGATTCAAGAAGAAGGGGAAAGACAGTACAGAAATGAGGCAGTGCTGAACAGAAGTTAATGTGGAGCTGAGGAAAGCTAAGAAGGATGACCAGATGCTGATAAGGAGAAATGTTAAGCTCACATCTTGATGACACTACTTCACTGCAGGAAAACAACCAGGGCACTGTGAATTGGTCTGTTGATGACATTGTCAAAGGCATAAATAGCAACAATTTGAAAACCAGCTCCAGGCATCTCAAGCTGCTAGGAAACCACTTTCTAGGGAAAAATAAGCCCCCATACACAGTATATAATCAGGGCTGGTTTGCTTCCAAAATTTGTGTTCTTCTTGGGCAGAACTGATCATAGTCCCATTCAGTTTGAATCCGCTTGGTCCCTCACTAAAATTGCTTCTGGAACATCAGAATAGACCAATGCTGTGATAGATGGAGGTGTTACCCCCACCTTCCTTTCTCTGTAGGCATCTCCCCATGCCCGCCTCAGTGAACAAACTGTATGGGTTCTAGGAAACCTTGCAGGTGATGGTTCAGTTTCCTGAGACTTGGTTATCAGGTATGGGCAGTTGACCCCTGTTGGCTCTCCTTGCAATTCCCAATATGTCATCTTTAGCATGTGGTTATTTACGTCATCATACCTGGATACTTTCAAACCTTTGTTGCAACAAGAATCTTATACCTACATCTGATGAATGCTGTTGAGCAGATTCTTCCTACCTTAGTTTGTCTTCTGCATCATGGCGATCCAGAAGTATTAGCAGATACCTGCTGGGTCATTTGCTACCTTACTAACGGCCCAAATGAATGTATTGAAATGGTTGTGAAAACAGGAGTTGTGCTCTAACTTATGAAGTTTCTAGGAGCTGCTGAATTGCCCATTGTGACTCCTACACTAAAAGCCATAGAAAATACTGTCACTGGGACAGATGATCAGATCTGTGTTGTCATAGATGCAGGAGCACTTGCTGTCTTCCCCAGCCTGCTAATGAACCTCAAATTAATATTCAAAAGGAAGCTATATGGACAATGCCAAACATCACAGCTGCTCACCAGGACCAGGTACAGCAAGTTATAAATCACGAATTAGTCCCATTCCTCGCTGGTGGTCTCTCTAAGGCAGACTTTAAGATACAAAAGAAAGCTGTATGGGCTGTGACCAACCACACAACTGGGAGAACATTTGAACAGATTGTTTACCTTGTTCATTGTGACATAATAGAACCATTGATGAACGTCTCGACTGTGAAAGATCCCAAACATATTCTGGTTATTCTGGATGCCATTTTAAGTATCTTTCAGGCTCCTGAGAAAGTAGGTGAAAATGAGAAACTTAGTATAATGATTGAAGAGTGTGGAGGTTTGAACAAAATTGAAACTCTATAAAACCATGAAAACGAATCTGTGTACAAAGCTTCATTAAACTTGACTGAGGGGTACCTGGGTGGCTCAGTCAGTTAAGCATCCAACTCTTGACTTCAGGTCATATCTCAGGGTCATGAGATTGAGCCCCAAGTCGGGCTCCTTGCTTGGTGGGGAGCCTGCTTCTCCTTCTTCCTGCCTGCCACTCTCCCTGCTCATGCTCTTTCTCTGTCAAATAAGTAAATAAAATCTTTAAAAAATAAAAAATAAACTTGATTATAACCATTTCTCTGTAGAGGAAGAGGAAGATCAAAATGTTGTGTTAGAAACTACCTCTGAGAGCTCCCAAGTTCAAGATGGCACTTCCGGGAACTATAACTTTTATATTGTACAGCTGAAGCAAAAAATTGTTTGTTGTGTACTACATTAGCATAAATTTGTCTTACCATTTCTCTATTAAGATGTCTTTTTTTTAATGTGTTTTATTGGGATACATGGGTGGCTCAGTGGTTGAGCATCTGCCTTTGGCTCAGGTCATGAGCCAGGGGTCCTGGAGTCGAGTCCCCTTAGGGAGCCTGCTTCTCCCTTTGCCTGTGTCTCTGCCTCCTCTCTCTGTGTCTCTCAGAAATGAATAAATAAAATATTTTTAAAAAAATAAAAAAATAAATGTGTTTTGTTATTGTCACAATTTTTACAAGGAACTATCCTTGAATAGTTCCAAACTCTACATGCTGTATGAAGGTCTTCCTCTCAGTGGGTTTCTTATTTCTGTGTAGAATCTCATATATCACAGTATCCTTTAAGTAAAGATTAAATTTCACCCTTTAAAAAAGAATATAAGGGAAATTCAGTTTTATAAGATGCTTAGATATTGGTACATCCCATGAGTGGATTGAACTGTTTTGTTTTTTTTTTTCACTTTCAAGATGATGTTTAAATTCTAGTTAGTCAACATATATTGTATTATTAGTTTCAGGGGTAGAATTTAGTGATTCATCACTTGTGTATAACACCCAGTGTTCATCACAATAAGTGACCTCCTAATGCCTGTCACCCAGTTACCCCAACCTCCCACCTGCCTCCCGTCCAGCAACCCTTACTTTGTTCTCTGTTCAAAATAATCATCTAAATAGATATTTTAAAAGGAATTTGACCTCTCTCTAATAAAATCATGAATATACATGGAAATGTGGGGACGCTTTCTCACAGTGATGAAGAATATGTGGTTTAAATCAGAAGTGAGCATTGTACTTAAATGCAACTACTAGAAATATTCTCATGAAAAATCCAGAATAAAATAAAGGAGCCCAAGATAATGATTAATATTTAATAGGTAGTTTTTGACAATTACAAAAGAGCAAAAACAAAAATTAGATGCATAGGTATAGAAAAGAAAAATATAAAATTATTACACCTTGTGAATGACATACTTGTAAACCTGAAATGGTAAAAGAATCAGTTGAAAAATCATGAAAAAATTTAAATACAATGATGTGATTACAAAATAGATTTCTTAAAATTTGGGCAGCCCAGGTGGCTCAGCGGTTTAGTGCCAGCTTTGGCCCAGGGTCTGATCCCAGGTCCTGCATCAGGCTCCCTGCATGGAGCCTGCTTCTCCCTTTGCCTGTGTCTCTGCCTCTGTGTGTGTGTGTGTGTGTGTGTCTCATGAATAAATAAATAAAATCTTTTTAAAAAAATATTAAAATTTATAATATATATATATATATATATATCAGCAATGGCCACTTTTTTAAAAATTACAATTTAAAATGTTTCATTCTTAATAGTAACTAACTAGACAGTATGCCTGGATACACTGTCATAAAAAAAAACCCTGTTGTGGTCTAAATGGGGGGAAAAAAAGGAAAAACATGAAGCATTAGAGAGATTAAAGTAAATGAAGTGATACACATGAAAACAGGGTCTCTGGGTCTCCGTGGCAGCCTGGCAGCAGATGCTCAAGAAGACCTGAGCTAGCCCAGATGGTGCTGGAGCTCCTCAGATTTTCCAGGCAAGCTCTTGGTAGCTTTGGTACCAATGGGGCTTTGGTAGCTCCCCCGTTCCTCTGCCTAGATCCTTCACCCCCAGATATCTTCGTGTCTCCCCTCCCCACCTGCTCCCTGCTTTGGCTCAAAAGTTACCTGGCTGAAACTCACTCTGACCATTCTATTAAAAATTACAAGATATCCTTTGGGCCCATCCACCTTACTCTGCTTTATTTTTTCCATTGTACTTTTGTTTGCTGCTTCTCCCTACTAATAATGTAATCTCCAGGAGGCCAAGGTCTTTTTAGTTCAACTGTTGCATGACTGAATGAATGAATGAATGAATGAAAATGTACGTAAAGTTTAAAGATAGGAAGAAAAGCACAAGAAATAAAACATTAAATATGCTATGGTAATGGTATTCTGAGTGATTTTTTTCTTTTATTTCCCAAACATTTTGTAACTTAGCTTATGACTTTTATTTATTAAAACGAATTTATATTTTAATAGGATTATTGCTCTGCTTAGCTAGCTCCTTTCCCAAGTTGTTTGCCAGGAAAAAGGTGTACAGGGAACAGACAGTCGCATTATATACCTTAACCACAAAAACAAGCATACAATCTATTTTCATTAAGCCTGTTTTTTATTTCATTGTTTTATTTTTTAAATAAATTTATTTTTTATTGGTGTTCAATTTACCAACATACAACATAACTCCCAGTGCTCAACCCATCAAGTGCCCCTCTCAGTGCTCATCGCCCATTCACCCCCACCCCCCGCCCTCCTCCCCTTCCACCACCCCTAGTTCATTTCCCAGAGTTAGCAGTCATTACGTTCTGTCTCCCTTTCTGATATTTCCCACACATTTCTTCTCCCTTCCCTTATATTCCCTTTCACTATTATTTATATTCCCCAAATGAATGAGAATGTATAATGTTTGTCCTTCTCTGATTGACTTACTTCACTTAGCATAATAACCTCTAGTTCCATCCACGTCGAAGCAAATGGTGGGTATTTGTCATTTCTAATGGCTGAGTAATATTCCATTGTATACATAAACCACATCTTCTTTATCCATTCATCTTTCGATGGACACCGAGGCTCCTTCCACAGTTTGGCTATTGTGGACATTGCTGCTAGAAACATCGGGGTGCAGGTGTCCCGGCGTTTCACTGCATCTGTATCTTTGGGGTAAATCCCCAGCAGGGCAATTGCTGGGTTGTAGAGCAGATCTATTATTAACTCTTTGAGGAACCTCCACACTGTTTTCCAGAGTGGCTGCACCAGTTCACATTCCCACCAACAGTGTAAGAGGGTTCCCCACATCCTCTCCAACATTTGTGGTTTCCTACCTTGTTAATTTTCCCCATTCTCACTGGTATGAGGTGGTATCTCATTGTGGTTTTGATTTGTATTTCCCTGATGGCAAGTGATGCGGAGCATGTTCTCATGTGCTTGTTGGCCATGTCTATGTCTTCCTCTGTGAGATTTCTGTTCATATCTTTTGCCCATTTCATGATTGGATTGTTTTTTCTTTGCTGTTGAGTTTAATAAGTTATTTATAGATCTTGGAAACTAGCCCTTTATCTGATACGTCATTTGCAAATATCTTCTCCCATTCTGTAGGTTGTCTTTTAGTTTTGTTGACTGTATCCTTTGCTGTGCAAAAGCTTCTTATCTTGATGAAGTCCCAATAGTTTATTTTTGCTTTTGTTTCTTTTACCTTCATGGATGTATCTTGCAAGAACTTACTGTGGCTGAGTTCAAAAAGGGTGTTGCCTGTGTTCTCCTCTAGGATTTTAATGGAATCTTGTCTCACATTTAGATCTTTCATCCATTTTGAGTTTATCTTTGTGTATGGTGAAAGAGAGTGGTCTAGTTTCATTCTTCTGCATGTGGATGTCCAATTTTCCCAGCACCATTTATTGAAGAGACTGTCTTTCTTCCAATGGATAGTCTTTCCTCCTTTATCGAATATTACTTGACCATAAAGTTCAGGGTCCACTTCTGGGTTCTCTATTCTGTTCCATTGATCTATGTGTCTGTTTTTGTGCCAGTACCACACTGTCTTGATGACCACAGCTTTGTAGTACAACCTGAGATCTGGCATTGTGATGTCCCAGCTATGGTTTTCATTTTTAAAACTCCCCTGGCTATTTGGGTTCTTTTCTGATTCCACACAAATCTTAAAATAATTTGTTCCAACTCTCTGAAGAAAGTCCATGGTGTTTTGATAGGGATTGCATTAAACATTTAAATTGTCCTGGGTAACATCGACATTTTCACAATATTAATTCTGCCAATCCATGAGCATGGAATATTTTTCCATCCCTTTGTGTCTTCCTCAATTTCTTTCAGAAGTGTTCTATAGTTTTTAGGGTATAGGTCCTTTACCTCTTTGGTTTATTCCTAGGTATCTTATGCTTTTGGGTGCATATTAAATGCGATTGACTCCTTAATTTCTCTTTCTTTAGTCTCATTGTTAGTGTATAGAAATGCCACTGATTTCTGGGCATTGATTTTGTATCCTGCCACACTACCAAATTGCTGTATGAGTTCTAGCAATCTTGGGGTGGAGGCTTTTGGGTTTTCTATGTAGAGTATCATGTCATCGGCGAAGAGGGAGAGTTTGACTTCTTCTTTGCCAATTTGAATGCATTTAATGTCTTTTTGTTGTCTGATAGCTGAGGCTAGGACTTCTAGTACTATGTTGAATAGCAGTGGTGAGAGTGGACATCCCTGTCTTGTTCCTGATCTTAGGGGAAAGGCTCCCAGTGCTTCCCCATTGAGAATCATATTTGCTGTGGGCTTTTAGATGGCTTTTAAGATGCTGAGGAATGTTCCCTCTATCCCTACACTCTGAAGAGTTTTGATCAGGAATGGATGCTGTATCCATTGCTTTCTCTGCATCTATTGAGAGGATCATATGGTTCTTGTTTTTTCTCTTGCTGATATGATCAATCACATTGATTGCTTTATGAGTGTTGAATTAGCCTTGCATCCCGGGGATAAATCCCATTTGGTCATGGTGAATAATCTTCTTAATGTATTGTTGGATCCTATTGGCTAGTATCTTGTTGAGAATTTTTGCATCCATGTTCATCAGGGATATTGGTCTGTAATTCTCCTTTTTGGTGAGGTCTTTGTCTGGTTTTGGAATTAAGGTGATGCTGGCCTCATAGAACGAGTTTGGAAGTACTCCATCTCTTGCTATCTTTCCAAACAGCTTTAGTAGAATAGGTACGGTTTCTTCTTTAAACGTTTGATAGAATTCCCCTGGGAAGCCATCTGGCCCTGGACTCTTGTGTCTTGGGAGGTTTTTGATGACTGCTTCAATTTCCTCCCTGGTTATTGGCCTGTTCAGGTTTTCTATTTCTTCCTTTTCCAGTTTTGGTAGTTTGTGGCTTTCCAGGAATACATCCATTTCTTCTGGATTGCCTAATTTATTGGCGTATAGCTGCTCAAAATATGTTTTTTAAATCGTTTGTATTTCCTTGGTGTTGGTAGTGATCTCTCCTTTCTCATTCATGATTTTTGAGTCTTCTTTCTCTTCTTTTTAATAAGGCTGGCTAATGGTTTATCTATCTTATTAATTCTTTCAAAGAACCAACTCCTGGTTTTGTTGATCTGTTCCACAGTTCTTCTGGCCTCGATTTTGTTGAGTTCTGCCCGAATCTTTATTAACTCTCTTCTTCTGGTGGGTGTAGGGTCCATCTGCTGTTTCTTCTCTAGCTCCTTTAGGTGCAAGGTTAGCTTTTGTATTTGAGTTCTTTCCAGTTTTTGAATGGATGCTTGTATTGCGATGTATTTCCCCCTTAGGACTGCTTTTGCTGCATGCCAAAGATTTTGAACGGTTGTATCCTCATTCTCATTAGTTTCCATGAATCTTTTTAATTCTTCCTTAATTTCCTGGTTGACCCTTTCATCTTTTATTAATTGAATGATATATTTGGCAGCTCCCACATTCGGGGCATATATATTGAGGACTGTTAAGTCCTCTTGTTGCATAGATCCTTTAAGTATGAGATAGTGTCCCTCTTCATCTCTCACTACAGTCTTCGAGGTAAATTTTAGTTTATCTGATATAAGGATGGCTACCCCTGCTTTCTTTTGAGGACCATTTGAATGGTAAATGGTTCTCCAAGCTTTTATTTTCAGGCTGTAGGTGTCCTTCTGTCTAAAATGAGTCTCTTGTAGACAGCAAATAGATGGGTCCTGCTTTTTAACCAGTCTGAAACCCTGCGCCTTTTGATGAGGTCATTAAGCCCATTCACGTTCAGAGTTACTATTGAAAGGTATGAGTTTAGTGTCATCATGATATCTACTCAGTCCTTGCTTTTGTGGCTTGTTCCACTAAACTTCTTCTTAAAGGGGAATTTTAAGAGTCCCCCTTAAAATTTCTTGCAGAGCTGGTTTGGAGGTCACATATTCTTTCAGTTCCTGCCTGTCTTGGAAGGTCTTTATCTCTCCTTCCATTTTGAATGAGAGCCTTGCTGGATAAAGTATTCTTGGTTGCATGTTGTTCTCATTTAGGACCCTGAATATATCCTGCCAGCCCTTGCTGGCCTGCCAGGTCTCTGTGGAGAGGTCTGCTGTTACCCTAATACTCCTCCCCACAAAAGTCAGGGATTTCTTGTCTCTTGCTGCTTTAAGGATCTTCTCTTTATCTTTGGAATTTGCAAGCTTAACTAATAAATGTCGAGGTGTTGAACGGTTTTTATTGATTTTAGGGGGGGATCTCTCTATTTTCTGGATCTGAATGCCTGTTTCCCTTCCCAGATTAGGAAAGTTTTCAGCTAGGATTTGTTCAAATACATATTCTGGCCCTCTGGCCCTTTCGGCGCCCTCGGGAACCCCAATAAAACGTAGGTTTTTCTCCCTCAGGCTGTCGTTTATTTCCCTTAATCTATCTTCATGGTCTTTTAATTGTCTGTCTCTTTTTTCCTCAGTTTCCCTCTTTGCCATCAACTTGTCTTCTATGTCACTCACTCGTTCTTCCACCTCGTTAACTCTCGTCGTTAGGACTTCTGGTTTGGATTGCATCTCATTCAATCGATTTTTAATTTCTGCCTGATTGGATCTAAATTCTGCAGTCATGAAGTCCCTTGAGTCCTTTATGCTTTTTTCTAGAGCCACCAGTAGCTGTATAATAGTGCTTCTGACATTGAATTTTAATCTAGATTTTGTAACTCTGCGGGAGAGAGGACTGTTTCTGATTCTTTCTTTTGAGGTGAGGTTTTCCTTCTAGTCATTTTGCTCAGTGCAGAGTGGCCAAAACCAAGTTGTATTGGGAAAAGGAGAAAAAGAGAGGAGAGAGAGAAGGAAAGAAAAGAGAAAAAGAAAAAAAGGAAGAAAAAAAGAAAAAAGGAGAAAAAAAGGAGAAGAAAAAGAGAAAGAAAAAGAAAGGATAAAAGGGGGTGGGGGAAGCAAACAAATCAAAACACAAAAAGAAAAAAAAAAAAGAAAAAAGAAAAACCACGGGGGAGTATCTTCTGATTCTGTGTACTTTAAGTCCCTTGACTCCCCTGGAACTTGTCCGTCTAGTTGGTCTTCTGGGGGAGGGGCCTGTTGTGCTGATTTTCAGGTGTTAGCACTTGGGGGAGCTGCTCTGCCCCTTGCCTGGTGCAGGGCTCAGTGGGGGTTGTTTACCCGGTGAGGCCCCAGGAGGAACAACTGCAGTGGCGGGGCCAGCTCTGGAGCCCTGGAGTCAGCTCCTGCAGTACCTCCAGAGCTCTCCGTCTGCAGGGCCTAGATGCTCCGGGGCGGGGCCACTGATCTGCTCAGCTGGGGCAGGAGCGTCCTCGCTGTCCTGAGCCCTCCCGGCCTCTGCCTGTCCCAGGGGGAGGCCGGATCCTGGGCTGTGTCCCGGCGCCCTGTGCTCCGGGGCCTGCGCTGTTGGATTCTCGCTCCCGCCCCGCAGCCCCCTCCGCGGCCGCCGCCGGAGCCCCTCCGAGCTGCTCTGGGCCCCGCCGTGCGCTGCAGCCCTTAGGGAGCTCGGCGCACTCTCCCGGGGCGCAGGTGTCTGTTAGTGTCCCCGGGAGCCCAGGGCATCCCCGCCCTCCTGGGTCCTGCTCCACCTCCCCGCGAGCCCCTTTCCGCCCGGGAAGGTCGGTGCAGCTCCTGCTTCCTCCGGGACGGGGCTCTCCTGTCCTGGGGACACTCGCCCCGGCCTCAGCCCGGCTCCTCGCGGGGCCCCTCCCCCTTGGAGGCCTTTTGTTTCTTTATTTCTTTTTCCCCGTCTTCCGACCATGATAGAAGCGTGAACTCTTCTCACTGTAGCATTCCAGCTGCTCTCTCTTTAAATCTCAGGCCGAATTCATAGAGTTTCAGGATGATTTGAAGGTTTTCTAGGTAATTTGGTGGGGACAGGTGACTTGGGGACCCTACTCTTCTGCCATCTTGCCCCTCCTCCTGATTTCATTGTTTTAAATCTTTAGATGTTCTTAACTGTAGCTGTTATCTGTGTCTTGAGACCACATTTTTATCTGAACCTTTTAATTACTATTTTTTTCAAGTGGATCAACTTTTCTTATCCCAAATTGAATACCTCTAGCTAATCTCAAACTGAAATTAGTAAGATTAATTGCATTTCATTGAAATGTTCTGAAATGTGTACTCTCTTCTTTCAAGTTACATCTTCCTTCTAATATTAATACTCGGTGAATTTTCTGTCTCAGTTTCATCCCAGCTGCTGGATCTATTGTTTTCAGAGTAGACTCACAGCACTTACATACATGTTTGGACTACTATGTTTTAAGCTGACTCATTACAAATTAAAAATATTTTTTAGGTGTTTGCTTTAAGAAGACTTTAGGGTTTATATTGAGGCAGTTGATAATGATTGCTAATAACTGCTGAAGAAAAAGAACCTATCTTTTGTTTTTTTTTAATTTTTTATTTATTTTTTTAATTTTTAAAGATTTTATTTATTTGTTCATGAGACACAGAGAGAAAGAGAGAGAGGCAGAAAGGCAGAGAGAGAAGCAGGCTCCATGCAGGGAACCCAACGTGGAACTCGATCCCAGGTCTCCAGGATCACAGCCTGGGCGGAAGGTGGCGCTAAACCACTGAGCCACCAGGGCTGCCCAGAATCTGTCTTTTTGTGTATAAGTGTTGGTTTGGAACCTATTCATCTAGTTGCTTGGAGGAATTCTTAGTATGTATGGGATATTCTGGAGCTCTTTTGTATGTGAGGGCTTCTGGCCTTATAGATAGTTCCATGGAAAAATCTTCAGGGCCTATTTCCAGCCATCCTTCATCCTTGATATATGTCAAGTCATCCCTAAGAAGAGGAATATTGGCCACCCTGTCGTTGCCAAGAAAGACCCTAGAGAGTCTAATTGAGTTTTGATTACAACCTAGTGATTATGGCCTGGGAAAAAATTTTATAGGATAACTGGATTTGTGGGCTTTTCATTTCTACATTTTCTGGAACTGTTCAAGATTTGCTATCAGGCAAAGCCCAAGCACTTTTGGAATTAGGTGGTCTCATAGCCTTCAAGAAAGGGCTTCTTAACCTTTCAGAAACACCAAAAATTCCCAGTCAACCACAAATGAAATTGGCAGCTGTCCTCTTGCTGTGCACAGTCCAAGTGGCAGAAAGCCTCTGAAGCAGCCAGGTTCCAAACAGGTGTTTATACATTTACTTTTAGTGACCCTAACAAGCCCCCCTGAATCCACTTGGTGAGGTCCTGACTCCTTTCTCTTTTCTCTTAGCCCCAAAGAGCTCATGATGTAATTCTCTGGCACAGCAAGCTTTCCAAAAGATGTTTGCTTGGCTGCATTCCCATCAGCAAAATTGTCACACATTTATCCTGAAGCAATATTGAAGTGTCCAAGATAGAAATGTCAGAGCATATGTTAGAATACTCTGCATGATTAGACCATGCCCTCACATCAGTGATCCACCACTAAATTCTTTGTCCAGACTCCTCCTAGGCCTGGTGATACCTGTTAGAGGCTAGAGTTTTAAGCAGTACACAAGTAGAAGAAATTCCCAGAGCTGGTCCCAAAAGGGGTCTTAAATTAGAAATACTCATGATAAAGCCACTTCTAAGAGTTGTTAGTGAAAACAGGCAATGGAATCTGTGATTGAGAATGCTGGTATCTTCCGTTGTCCATTCTCTATTTCTGCCTTTAGCCTCACCTTAAGCTTCTGGACCCATGGCTACCCCCCATAAAGACTACATTTCCTAGCTCCCTTGCAGCTACATGTGGCCATGAAGCTAAATTCTGGCCAATGAACTATGAGTCCAAGTGATACATGCAACTTCTGAGTTGTTTGCCTAAAAGGAAAAAGCAATGTTTTCCACTTTGTCTTTTTCCTTTCCCCCTGGCTAGAAAGTAAACAGAAGATGAAACAAGGGGCACCATTAGAGACCATAAGCTGGAAGCTGTGCAATAAGGACAGTGGAACAGCAAGCAAGGAATCTAGCTCCCCAACATCACAGAGCTGCATATCAGCTCTGTGCCATTTGCACTCATACCATTACATGGGGTGGATGTACAGTCTTCCTATCTTGTTAAAGCTATTGTTATTTTGGCCTTTGTTATAGCAATAAAGTTCTTACTCCAACTAAAACAAAGCAAAGGTCAAGACCTGGAAAGGTAGAAAATTAGTCTTTCAAACTATTTTAGTTATGTACACATGAGAACAGAAGACAAGTTAAGGTGAAAAAATGAGAATAAAAGGAAAAGTGAAGGAAGATCTCAGATCAGGCTGCTATAACAAAAAACCATAGATCTGGAAGCTGGGAAGTCCAAGATCAAAGTGGGGGCTGATTCAGTGCCTGGGTGAGAGCCCTCTTCCTGGTTTACAGATGTTTGCCTTCTTGCTGTGTCCTCATATGGCTCAGCTTAGCTCTCTGGCCTCTTACCATGAGGGCACTAATCCTATTCATGAGATTCACCCTCATGACCTAATCACTTCCCAACAGCCCGATCTTCTAACACTGTCACACTGGGGTTAGAGGTCAACATATGAACATTCAGTCCATATCAGATGATCAAGTTAAAAGGAAATATTGCAGGGCCACTTTTGTGAACACTGAAGATCCTTCAGAGTGTTCCTTACACTGAAGATCCTTCAGAGTGTTCCTTATATGCCCATCCAGGGACAACTACTTAATGAGATTGAAATAATCTCAATGTCATGGCTGGTATAGCTTAGCTCTTGGCTCATGGAGTAGGACTTTGGATTTGTTATTTTGAAATAACCTTGGATTCTTTCATGCACCATAGGAGAACAAAGATGAATGAAGTAGTTATTCAGCCTATGGCTAAATAAAACATACAATCCTTTAATCTTTCTATTTAATACCGAATGCAGATGATCCTAGATCACTAGACTGTTGACTTATAGTTATATATGTCCTATAAACAATAGCTTCTTAGAATATTTTTCTAACACTCAATATTGCATTTATTTTAGGTTTACACAATCAGATTGGAAAAAAAACAATCAATGGATAGAGAACTCCAAAGAGGCTTTCATCACAATACAATGTGAGAGTATTTTTAGTTGTCTTTTGTGAGAGTCTAATAATGATTTTTTTAGTGTCATTCCAACTAGTTTTATGACAAATCTTGTATAATCGGGGCATAATCAGAACTTACCTCTGTACTCTGGCTGAATCAATCCTATAGTTTTCTTGTGAGCCATGTTGATACTAGGAAGAAATAATGGTTTTTATAGCCCAAGTAAAATGTTAATGACAAAATTAGTTAGAATTAAATGATATCCAGATTATTTTTTTGTAAAGATTTTATTTATTCATGAGAGAGAGAGAGAGAGAGGCAGAGACACAGGCAGAGGGAGAAGGAGGCTCCATGCAGGGAGTCCGATGTGGGACTCGATTCTGGGTCTCCAGGATCGTGCCCTGGGCCAAAGTCGGCACTAAACCGCTGAGCCACCGAGGCTGCCTGATATCCAGATTCTTATTAGAACTGAGCCACTATAGTCACCTTCATTAAAATTAGAAACATAAGGCATTTTCTTTAAATAGATTTTGTACAATAAAAAAGACTGGGGCAGCCCAGGTGGCTCAGCAGTTTAGCGCCGCCTTCGACCCAGGGTGTGATCCTGGGGTTCCAGGATCGAGTCCCACGTCAGGCTCCCTGCCTGGAGCCTGCTTCTCCGTCTGCCTGTGTCTCTACCTCTCTCTCTCTCTCTCTCTCTCTCTCTCTCTAATAAGTAAATAAAATCTTTAAAAAAAAAAGACTGAATTCTGAGCATATACTATGTTATTAAAGTATGTACTCTGGTTTAGCTTTTTTTTCTGTATGAACATGTTTCTCTTTCCCCAATTAAAAAATACTTGGTATGCCAGTTCTATTGCTATGTAGTCCCCTATACGATAGAGAAGAAAACTAGCAGCACTTTTGGTTTCAAATGCATCATGACAATATGTAGTTTGAAATCACATCTCTGACTGAATGTCAATATCTCTAATGTATAGATAGGCAGCCACTAGGCACCCTTTTGGGTCCTGAGGAGATAGCGTGGCCAGAACCATCCTTAGAAAATGACAATGTGTTGTTTCTGCCCAGGGCAAGCTCTTCAGGAGCCTCTGGGTAAAACTTACCAGGTAAAGGCATAAACCCAGAAAATCCTCATAAAATTGTAAACAGAGAATTTAAAAAATTAATTTCTAGAATCAAGATGTGTGTTAGACAGATATAGGAGATGGACATAGTGCAAGTACCTCTGATAAACTGAAGTCAGGGAAGATCTTTAAGATGGCATTGCAATTGGAGGGTGATACCCTCTTAACTCCAGAGAAAGCTATAACCCCACACTCCCCAGTCTGGCTGAGGAAGACATTTGTAGAAATAATTCAGAGGTAGCAGGCATTTTGCAAAATGCATCTGCAGAGGGCATTCATATTTAGATCAAGTTCTATCTCTTAAGCTGTATGTATTGCATCATGTGTAAAATGCCACAGGAACTCAAAAACTTTAGTAATAGAAATTCTGTGATAAAACCTGTATAGCTGGGATTGAAAGTATCTGAACCTTGAAGACTTTGAATTGAAATAATTCAAGTTAGATACTAAACACAGTTTGTACTAAGAGGTGGTAGCCAATCCATACAGATTAGGTTGAGATGGATGTCAAACAGTATGAGATAGGAAACGAGACCAATAAATTCTGTGGTCTCAGGAAAAAAGGAAAAGAGGTCAAAGACAAGTATTTCCCTGCCCATGTGACCCATGGTAGCCTGTGGGTTTACCAGTGCCTGAATCAGGAGGAATGGGTAACTCCAGAACAGCATTGCCATGCTTGTGTATTTTATATACTTCATGGTATTTATCTCCTCGTGTTTATTACACAATGTAGGTTAAGTCCAATTAGTCTTTTTGTTTGTCTATGGCTGCCTCGCTTTAGGGGATGCCCTTGCAGATATGATCAAGGGTAAATCTCTGTAGGAGGTAAAACCGAACCCTTTCATTTGCCCAAGGATATCTTTTTGTCATTCTTATCTCCCATTCCTAAGTCACCAGCTCTCTGACAGGTCATTCTCATCAGCAAAGAAATACACTTTTAAGATTTTTTAAAAATAAATAAATAAAACACTGTTTTCTCCCATCTTAAAACAAAACCAATCCTATTGACTCCACTTCTGTCAGCCACAGTTCCTTCCATTTCTGTAGTCCCATCTATAGCAAAACTTAAACGTTATCGAGATTCACTGCCTGCAATTTCCGTCCTTCTCTTCTCTCATCTTTACTTCTATGGAAGTGAAATTCACATAGCATAAAATTAACCACTTTGGGGTGGTTACCTGTTACAGATTCAGTGGCATTTAGTACATTCACAGTGCTGTGCAACCAACACTCTATCTAGTGTTTATCTAGACATGTTTATCCCCAAAACAGAAATCCCTGCACCCTTCAAGGACTCTCTCCCTGTTCTCTTATCCCCCAGCCCTGGCAAACACTAATTGGCTTCTTCTCTTCATGGATTTACCTATTCTTGGCATTCATATAAATGGAATCATACAATACATGACCCATTGCGTCTGGCTTCTTTCATTTAGCATGTTCTTTTTTAAGACTATTTATTTATTTATTTAAGAGAGAGAGAGAGTGAGACAGTGAGCGAGCGAGTGAAAGAACATGAGTTGTGGGGAGGGACAGAAGGAAAGGAAAAAGCAGATTCCTCATTGAGCAGAGGAACAGGATATGAGGCCCAATTCTGGGACTGTAGGATCATGACCTGAGCTGAAGGCAGATGCGTAACTGACTGAGCCACCCAGGTGCCCCTCATTTAGCCTGTTTTTAAGGTTCAGCCACATAATGCAGAGAAAGGGGTACCCTCAGACACTGTTGGTGGGAATGTAAGCTGGCGCACCCACTCTGGAAAACAGTATGGAAACTCTCCAAAAAATCGAAAATAGAGCTACCCTATGACCCACCAATTGCACTAGTAGGTATTTACCCAAAGATAAAAATGTAGTGATCCGAAGGGGCACCTGCACCCTGATGCTTTGAGCAGCAATGACCACAATAGCCAAACTATGAAAAGAGCCCAGATGCCATCAACAGATGAATAAATAGAGAAGATGTGGTATATATATATATATACAATGGAACACAGCCATCAAAAAAATGAAATCTTGCCATTTGCAAAGACATGGATGGAACTAGAGGATATTGTGTTAAGTGAAATAAGTCAATCAGAGAAAGATAATTATCTTATGATCTTACTCTTTTGTGGAATTTAAGAAACAAAACAGAGGATCATAAGGGAAGAGAGGAAAAAATAAAACAAGACATAATCAGAGAACCATAAAAGACTCATCATAGGAAACAAACTAAGGGTTGCTGGAGGGGAAGGGTGTGGGTGGATGGGGTAACTGGGTGATGGACCTTAAAGAGGGCACATGATGTAATGAGCACTGGGTATCATGTAAGACTGTTGAATCACTGACCTCTATCTCTGAAAACAATTATTAATTAATTGAATTTAAATACAATTTTTTTAAACTTAAAAAAGAGATTCAGCCACATAATAGCATGTATTCATATTTTATTCTTTTTTGTGGCCAAATAATATTCCATTGCATGGATATACCACTTGTTTGTGCATTCACACATGGACAGATACTTAAGTTGTTTCTATCTTTTGGCTATTATGAATAGTGCTGCTATGAAGGTCTGTGAACAATTTATTGTTTAAATGCCTGTCTTCAGTTTGGGTATATATCTAGGAGTGTAAGTATTGAGTGTATGGTGATTCCAGATTTAACTTTTGAGGAACTGAACCAGAGCAGCTGAGCCATTCTACATTTCCACTAACAATGTATGAGGTTGCAATTTCTCTGCATCCTGGCCAACACTTGTTTTTTTCAACTTTTTTGTTGTTGTTATACCCATCCCGGTGGGTGTGAAGTGGTATCTCATTGCGGTTTGGTTTTGCATTTCCCTAATGACTAATCATGTGGAGAATCTTTTCATGTATATATCTTTTCATTTACATATCTTCGTCAGAGAGACCTCTAGCAAAGTCCTTTACCCATTTTTTAATTGGTATGTTTCTGTTGTTGTTGAGTTGTAAGAGTTCTTTTTTTTTAATTTTTATTTATTTATGATAGTCACAGAGAGAGAGAGAGAGAGAGAGAGGCAGAGACACAGGCAGAGGGAGAAGCAGGCTCCATGCACCGGGAGTCCGACGTGGGATTTGATCCCGGGTCTCCAGGATCGCACCCTGGGCCAAAGGCAGGCCCCAAACCGCTGCGCCACCCAGGGATCCCGTAAGAGTTCTTTATATATTCTAATCATACACCTAAAACCAATATAACACTACGTTAGCTCTACTGGAATTAAAGTTTAAATACTTCCTTAAAAAAGAGTTCTTTCTATATTCTAGATATTAAGGCCAAGTTGTATGGATTACAAATATTTTCCCCCATTCTGTAGGTTGCCTTTTTCTCTTTCTTGATAACATTCTTAGATGTATGAAGGTTTTTCAATCATGATGAATGCAACTTTATTTTTTCTTCTGGTGTTCATGATTTTGTTTTTCCTATTCAGAGATCATTCCCATACCTAATGTAATAAGAATTTTCCCCTATATTTTCTTCTGAGTTCTATTATTTTAGCCCTTACGTTTAGGTCTTTGGCCCATTTTTTAGTTAGTATTTGTATAGTATGTGATATAGGAGTCCATTTTCATTCTTTTGCATGTGAATGTCCCAATCATCCGGACACCATCTGCTGAAGAAACTGTTCTTTCTCCATTGAATGGTCTGGGCACCCTTGTTGAAAATCAGTTGACCATATATGCGAGGGTTTATTTCTGGTCTCTCAATTTTATTTCACTGGTCTATATGTCTGTAATTAAGCCAGTAACACATCGTTTTGGTTACTGTAGATTTGGACTAAGTTTTGAAATTAGGAACTGTGAATCCTTCAAATTTGTTTTTTATTCTTCAAGATTGTTTTGGTTATTCAAGTCCATAAAAATTTGAAAATTGGCTTTTGCTTTTCTGAAAAGAAAAAAAAGATAATCAGAATTTTGATAGGGATTGCATTGAATCTATAGATTTCTTTGGGTAGTGTTAACATCTTACCACTATTGTCTTAGTACTCATTATCAGAGATGTCTTTCCATTTAAATATTTAGATATTTAATTTCTTTCAGTAATTTTTATAGTTTCCAGTATACAGGTATTTTGCCTCTTTGATTAAATCTATTCCTAAGCATTTTATTCTTTTAGATGTTATTGTAAATTGAATTGTTTCTTTAATTTGCTTTTTAATTGTTCATTGCTGCTGAATAGAAACACAATTAACTGTTTTCCAGTTTTATTGAGAAATAATTGACATACATCACCGTAAAAGTTTAAGGTAAATAAAAAAAAAAAAGTTTAAGGTATACAGCATGATGGTTTGATTTACATATATTGTGAAATGATTACCACAATAGGTTCAGCTAATATGCATCTTCTCATATAGATACAATAAAAAAAAGAAAAAAGGAAAAATATTTTTTTCTTGTGGTAAGAACTCCTAGGAATTATTCTTTTAACTTCCCTATAAATCATATAGCAGTTTTACCTATAGTCCTCATATTGTCCGTATAGCCCTAGTACTTGTTTATTTTATAACTGAAAAATTGTACCTTTTGACCACCTTCCTCTAATTCCCCTGCCTCCCACCTCTATCTTTGATAACTACAAGTAATCTCTTTTTCTACACATTTTTATTTCATTTTGTTTAGATTCCACATGTGAGATTACACAGTATTTGTCTTTGTCTGACCCATTTTATTTAGCATAATGCCCTCAGGTTTCACCTATGTTGTGATAGTATTCTTTTCTTCTTTATGGCTGAATAGTATTCTATTGTCTTATACATACCGCAACTTCCTTATCCTGCCATCCATCAATAAACAATTAGGTTGTTTACATATCTTGGCTATTGTAAATAATGATGCTATAAATGTAGAGGTGGAGATATCTTTTTAAGTTAGTCTTTATGTTTCATTTGGATATATTCCCAGAAGTGGAATTGCTGAATCATATGGTAGTTCTATTTCTTCTTCTTCTTCTTCTTCTTCTTCTTCTTCTTCTTCTTCTTCTTCTTCTTCTTCTTCTTCTTCTTCTCTTTCTTCTTCTTCTTCTTCTTCTTCTTCTTCTTCTTCTTCTTCTTCTTCTTTTTTTTTTTGGTAGTTCTACTTCTAATTTTGTGAGGATCCTCCATACTGTATTCCATAGTGGCTGCACCATCTAACAATCACACCAATGCAAAAGGGCTCCCTTTCCTCCATGTCTACTACAATATCAGTTATCTCTTATCTTCCTGATGATGACTGTCCTAACGGGTGCAAGGTGATATCTCACCGTAGTTTGGTTTTCCATTTCCCTAATGACCAGTGATGTTGAGCATCTTTTCAAGTACCTGTTTGTTTTTCATGTGTCTTCTTTGGAGAAATGTCTAGTCAGGGCCTTTGCCCACCTTTTTAATTGGGTTATTTGGTTTTTTACTATTGAGTTATAGTTCTTTATATATTTTGGTTATTAACCCCTTTTTCAAATATATGATTTACAAGTATTTTTCCCATTCTGTATGTTTTCTTTTTACTTTGTTGATGGTTGATGCTGGAAACATTGATTTTTTTGTGTGTTGCTGTTGTTCCCTCCAACTTTGCTGAATAAACTTAATAGTTATAGTAGGGTTCATGTATGTCTTTGGATTCTTTAGAATTTTCTATACATAAAATCATGTCATCTGCTAATAGGGACAGTTTTAATTTTACCTTTCTAATTTAGATGAATTTTATTTCTTTATGTTGCCTAATTGCCCCACCTTTTCACCTTTGAATATGTTTTCCCCTACACACCCAACTATTCTCCAACATCCTCTGGGTATGCTACATTCTGACACTATCTAGCCAGAGATAGCATCATATCCACAGGTTAAGGGCCTGATCTTCTAAGATTGCCCTTTACTTCAGATGCCAGTTGCAAACTCAGATTGTTACCTGTGTTTCTGACCCACTGGTTATAGGTTATAGGTTCCCACAATTACTTCCTTAGGTTCAATTGATTTGCTAGAACGGGCTTCAGATGCCAATCATGAGTCCAGATCGATACCTGTACTTCTCACAGATGGCTGTAAATCAAAGTTCCCATGACCACTTCCTTGGGCTCAATTAATTTGCTAAAATGGCCACTGAACTTAGGAAACCTGTTTACTCACTATTTTACTGCTTTATTACAAAGGATATTAAAGGATACAAATCAACAGCCAGATAGATGAAGAGATACATAGGGTAAGGTCCCAAATAACAGAGTTTCTATGCTCCTGGAGTTTGGGCCTGACATGGTGGTGAATGGAAGTGTTCTGGTTTTCTAAACTGGAGACTTTCCAAATCCCCTCTTTTTTTTTTTTTCTTTTTTGGTTTTGATAAAGGCTTCATTACATAGGCATTCTTTATTAAATCGTTGGCCACTGGTGACTGATTCAACCTCCAGAACCTCTCCCTTCCCTGATAATCAGAGTTGGGACTCAAAGTCCCACCCCTCTATTCATCATTGGATCCCCTGGCAACTAGCTCCCATTCTCACTTTGTGGCTCTGAAGAAATTTCAGGAACTAAGAACAAGAGATCAAATATTACAACAGATGCGGAGCATTTTCTCATGTGCTTGTTGGCCATGTCTATGTCTTCCTCTGTGAGATTTCTGTTCATGTCTTTTGCCCATTTCATGATTGGATTGTTTGTTTCTTTGCTGTTGAGTTTAATAAGTTATTTATAGATCTTGGAAACTAGCCCTTTATCTGATACATCATTTGCAAATATCTTCTCCCATTCTGTAGGTTGTCTTTTAGTTTTGTTGACTGTATCCTTTGCTGTGCAAAAGCTTCTTATCTTGATGAAGTCCCAATAGTTCATTTTTGCTTTTGTTTCTCTTGCCTTTATGGATGTATCTTGCAAGAAGTTACTGTGGCCACGTTCAAAAGGGGTGTTGCCTGTGTTCTCCTCTAGGATTTTGATGGAATCTTGTCTCACATTTAGATCTTTCATCCATTTGAGTTTATCTTTGTGTATGGTGAAAGAGAGTGGTCTAGTTTCATTCTTCTGCATGTGGATGTCCAATTTTCCCAGCACCATTTATTGAAGAGACTATCTTTCTTCCAATGGATAGTCTTTCCTCCTTTGTTGAATATTAGTTGACATAAAGTTGAGGGCCAACTTCTGGATTCTCTATTCTGTTCCATTGATCTATGTGTCTGTTTTTGTGCCAGTACCACACTGTCTTGATGACCACAGCTTTGTAGTACAACCTGAAATCTGGCATCGTGATGCCCCCAGATATGGTTTTCTTTTTTAATATTCCCCTGGCTATTTGGGGTCTTTTCTGATTCCACACAAATCTTAAGATAATTTGTTCCAACTCTCTGAAGAAAGTCCATGGTATTTTGATAGGGATTGCATTAAATGTGTAAATTGAGCTGGGTAACATTGACATTTCACAATATTAATTCTTCCAATCCATGAGCATGGAATATTTTTCCATCTCTTTGTGTTTTCCTCAATTTCTTTCAGAAGTGTTCTGTAGTTTTTTTTTGGTATAGATCCTTTACCTCTTCGGTTAGGTTTATTCCTAGGTATCTTATGCTTTTGGGTGCAATTGCCAATGGGATTGACTCCTTAATTTCTCTTTCTTCAGTCTCATTGGTCTTAACCAATACCAAAAGATTAGGATCGTCCCCTGCATATTTTCAGACCATAATGCTTTGAAACTAGAACTAAATCACAACAAGAAGTTTGGAAGGATTTCAAACACGTGGAGGTTAAGGACCATCCTGCTAAAAGATGACAGGGTCAGCCAGGAAATTAGAGAAAAATTAAAAAGATTCATGGAAACTAATGAGAATGAAGATACAATCATTGAAAATCTTTGGGATACAGCAAAAGCAGTCCTGAGGGGGAAATACATCACAATACAAGCATCCATCCAAAAACTGGAAAGAACTCAAATACAAAAGCTAACCTTGCACCTAATGGAGCTGGAGAAAAAAAAAAAACAGCAAATAGATCCTACACCCAGCAGAAGAAGAGAGTTTATAAAGATTTGAGCAGAACTCAATGAAATAGAGACCAGAAGAACTGTGGAACAGATCAACAAAACCAGGAGTTGGTTCTTTGAAAGAATTAATAAGATAGATAAACCATTAGCCAGCCTTATTAAAAAGAAGAGAGAGTAGACTCAAATTAATAAAATCATGAATGAGAGAGGAGAGATCACTACCAACACCAAAGAAACACAAATGATTTTAAAACATGTTATGAGCAGCTATACGCCAATAAATTAGGAAATCTAGAAGAAATGGATGCATTTCTGGAAAACCACAAACTACCAAAACTGGAACAGGAAGAAATAGAAAACCTGAACAGGCCAATAACCAGGGAGGAAATTGAAGCAGTCATCAAAAACCTCCCAAGACACAAAATTCCAGGGCCAAATGGCTTCCCAGGGGAATTCTATCAAACATTTAAAGAAGAAACCTCTTCTACTAAAGCTGTTTGGAAAGATAGCAAGAGATGGAGTACTTCCAAACTCGTTCTATGAGGCCAGCATCACCTTTTTTTTTTTTTTTTTTTTAATGCCTGCCCTGTAACGTTTTCTTTTCCCAAAGATTTTATTTATTTATTCGTGAGAGAGGCAGGGACACAGGCAGAGGGAGAGAAGCAGGCTCCATGCAGGGAGCCTGATGTGGGGACTCGATCCCGGGTCTCCAGGATCACGCCCTGGGCCGAAGGTGGCGCTAAACCGCTGAGCCACCCGGGCTGGCCCCAGCATCACCTTAATTCCAAAAGCAGACAAAAACCCCACCAAAAAGGAGAATTACAGACCAATATCCCTGATGAACACAGATGCAAAAATTATCAACAAGATATTAGCCAATAGGATCCAACAATACATTAAGAAGATTATTCACCATGACCAAGTGGGATTTATCCCGGGGATGCAAGGCTGGTTCAACACTTGTAAAGCAATCAATGTGATTGGCCATATCAGCAAGAGAAAAAACAAGAACCATATGATCCTCTCATTAGATGCAGAGAAAGCATTTGACAAAATACAGCATCCATTCCTGATCAAAACTCTTCAGAGTGTAGGGATAGAGGGAACTTTCCTCGACATCTTAAAAGCCATCTACGAAAAGCCCACAGCAAATATCATTCTCAATGGGGAAGCACTGGGAGCCTTTCCCCTAAGATCAGGAACAAGACAGGGATGTCCACTCTCACCACTGCTATTCAACATAGTACTGGAAGTCCTAGCCTCAGCAATCAGGCAACAAAAAGAAATCAAAGGCATTCAAATTGGCAAAGAAGAAGTCAAACTCTCCCTCTTTGCAGATGACATGATACTCTACATAGAAAACCCAAAAGCCTCCACCCCAAGATTGCTAGAACTCATACAGCAATTTGGTAGCGTGGCAGGATACAAAATCAATGCCCAGAAGTCAGTGGCATTTCTATACACTAACAATGAGACTGAAGAAAGAGAAATTAAGGGGTCAATCCCATTTACAATTGCACCCAAAAGCATAAGATACCTAGGAATAAACCTAACCAAAGAGGTAAAGGTTCTATACCCCAAAAAAACTTCTGCCTGGTTAGATCTAAACTCTGCAGTCATGAAGTTTCTTGAATCCTTTATGATTTTTTCTAGAGCCACCGTTAGCTGTATAATAGTGCTTCTGAATTGGCTTTCTGACATTGAATAGTAATCCAAATTTTGTAATTCTGTGGGAGAGAGGACTGTTTCTGATTTTTTCTTTTGAGGTGGGGTTTTCCTTCCTCAGGAAAAAAGGGCGGGGTGGAAGCAAACAGAAAACAAAAAACAAGGGGTAGTATCATCTGATTCTATATACTGTAAATCCCTGGACTTCCCCTGGAGCTTCCAGTGCTGCTTCGTCAATAACTTGCTTTTCCCCTGTCCGTCTAGCTGGTCTTCTGGGGGGAGGGGCCTGCTGTGCTGATTCTCAGGTGTGAGCACCTGGGGGAGCTGCTCAGCTCCCTGCCTAGTGCACGGCTCAGTGAGAGTTGTTTATCCTGTTTATCCGGTGAGGCCACTGTGAGGCTCAGTGGGGGTTGTTTATCCTGTGAGGTCCCAGGAGGAACAACAACAGGGATGGCAGCGGCCAGCCCTCCAGCCCTGGAGTCAGCTCCTGCAGTAACTACCGCAGCTCCCAGTCTGCAGGGCCCTGGATGCTCCCGGGGCAGGGGGCGCCGATCTACACAGCTTGGGGCTGCCCAGCGGCAGGAGCGTCCCCACTGTCCTGTGCCCTCCTTGCTTCTGCCTGTCCCAGGGGTAGCGCCGGATCCTGGGCTGTGTCCCCCAGCGCCCTGGGCTCCGGGGCCTGTGCCGCTGGAATCAGGCTCCGGACCGCGCAGGCCCCTCCGAGCTGCTCCCGGGCCCCACAGGGCGTGCGCTGCAGCCCTTTAGGGAGCTCGGCCGCAGGCTGTGGCACGCTCTCCCGCGGTGCAGGTGTCTGTTAGTGCCCCTGGGAGCCTGAGGGCATCCCTGCCCTCCTGGGGTCCTGCTCCAATTCCCTGCAAGCGCCTTTCCGCCAGGGAAGGTTGGTGAAGCTCCTGCTTCTCAGGACGGGGCTTTCCTGTCCTGGGGGCACTCGCCCCGGCCTCAGCCCGGCTCCTCACGGGGCCCCTCCCCCTTGGATGCCTTTTATTTCTTTCTTTTTTTTTTTTTTTCGTCTTCCTACCTTGATAGAAGCGTGAACTCTTCTCACTGTAGCATTCCAGCTGTTCTCTCTTTAAATCTCAGGCCGAATTCATAGGTTTTCAGGAATATTTGAAAGTTATCTAGGTAATTTGATGGGGACAGGTGACTTGGGGACCCTACTCTTCCGCCATCTTGCCCCCTCCTGTTTTATTATTATTATTATTTATTTGAGGGGATCCCTGGGTGGCGCAGCGGGTTAGCGCCTGCCTTTGGCCCAGGGCGCGATCCTGGAGACCCGGGATCGAGTCCCGCATCGGGCTCCCTGCATGGAGCCTGCTTCTCACTCTGCCTCTCTCTCTCTCTCTCTCTCTCTCTCTCTGTGACTATCATAAAAAAAAAAATTAAAAAAAAAGAGTTTATTATTATTATTATTTATTTGAGAAGGAGAGTAGAGGAGACAGAACAGGAGAACAGAGAGAATCATGAGCAGATTCTGGGCTGAGCACTGAGGTCATGATATGAGCTGAAATCAAGAGTCATATGCTTAACTGACTAAACCACCCAGGCACTCCAGGACTTATCCGGTTTTAAAACTGGAAATCTCGGGATCCCTGGGTGGCGCAGTGGTTTAGCGCCTGCCTTTGGCCCAGGGCGTGATCCTGGAGACCCAGGATCGAATCCCATGTCGGGCTCCTGGTGCATGGAGCCTGCTTCTCCCTCTGCCTATGTCTCTGCCTCTCTCTCTGTGTGACTATCATAAATAAATAAAAATTAAAAAAAAAACTGGAAATCTCATGTTCAGGAAATCTGTCCATCCCAAGCAAACTGGGAAGGTTGGCCACCCTATCCAAAGCCCGTTTCTTGATGCCCTTCTCTTTTCCATCTACACTCATCCTTTGGGAATCTCATTTACTTATATGGTAAGTGCCAACCATATGCTCTTAATTCCCAAATATGTACCAAATCTCTTGAGCTTAGAACTCCCTTGAATCATTCCTGAAACTTGAAAGGTCTACTTGACTTCTCAAACTTATCTTGTCCTACACTGAACTCTTGATCTTTCTCCAAATCTACTCCTTCAGGAAACATCCCCATCTCTGTTGATGATTCCATCTTTGAATGCAATTGTGCCTTTCGTTGCTCAGGAAAAATATCTCAAGGTCACAATCTGTTATGAAATCTAATTGCCTGTATGTACAAAATATCTCCAGAATCCTAAGAGTTATCACCAACTGCACTGCTACTACCCTGGTAGCCTATCACTTTTTCCCCCCGGTAATAAAGTCCTAATGACTGCTTCTTTGCCTCTTTTGTCTATTCTCAACACAGCAGCTAGAAGGATCCTTTAAAAAAAAAAAACTTATAGGAGTAACTGGGTGGCTCAGTCAGTTAAGTATCTGTCTTCAGCTCAGGTCATGATCCCAGGGTCCTGGGATTGAGCCCTGCCTCAGGTTCCCTGCTCAGTGGGGCATCTGTGTCTCCTTCTGCCCCTCCCTTGCTCATGCTCTCTCTCTTTCAAGTAAATAAATAAAATCCTTTTAAAAATCTCTTAAAAATTTCATTGTAGTAAGAGCACTAACATGAGATCTAACCTCTTCAAAATGTTTAAGTTTACCTTTGAGTATTGTTAACTATGGGGAGAATGTGGTATAGCAGATCTCTATGAATATGTGGAGACCCTGGAATTCCCATGGTTGGTGAGAATGCAAAATGGTGCAGCTGCTGTGGAAAACCATATGGAGCTTCCTCAAAATATTAAAAATGGAACTACCATATGAGCCAACAATTCCACTTCTGGGTGTTTACTCAAAAGAACTAAAGTCAGGATCTCAAAGAGATATTAGCACTCCCATATTCATCAAAGCACTATCCATAATAGCCAAGATGTGGGAACAACCCAAATATTCAGCAGATGAATGGAAAAAGAAAATTTGGCATATACACACAATAGAATATTATTCAGCCTTAAAAAGAAGGAAGTTCTACAGAATGTAACAACATAAGGACATGCTAAGGGAAATAAGCCAGTCATAGGACAAATACTGCATAATTCCATGTATATGAGGAATCTTAAGTAGTGAATCTCATAGAATCAGAGAGCAGAATGGTGGCTGGCAGGAGCCGAAGTGAGGGAGAAATGGGGAATTACCAACCAACGGAAATAGAATGACCTTTTAAAAATATATCATTTAACCTAACTCACGGAGTAAGAGCCAACGCCTTTGCAAAGGCCTAAAATGGTATTTTAGTATTATCTGTACTTCGCTGACCTTTTGTGGTCATCTGTACGTCACCAAGCTCTGCCTGTTTCCCAGGTCCTTGCCCACTGTGCTGTGCCTGCTAGAGCATGCTAACTACCTCCTACCTTACTGTTATCCACCCACCCTCCCACTCCTAGGGCAAAGCAAGCATGAGGTAAGAGGAAGGCTGATCCCATAAATAGGTGGACTGGTTACATAGTGGAGACTAATGGATTTGCATAGGTCACATCCCACACCCACGTCCACCATATTCCCCCATGCACCAATTGAAAGAATTGGTTTCATGCTTGTTTGCTCTTTGCTATCAAGAGCAGCCACATACTTGCTCTCGGCAACAGAACCTTCT
The DNA here is from genome assembly GCF_011100685.1 of Canis lupus familiaris. Taxonomy (NCBI): domain Eukaryota; kingdom Metazoa; phylum Chordata; class Mammalia; order Carnivora; family Canidae; genus Canis; species Canis lupus. Next base: position 72,915,704 of record NC_049228.1, read on the forward strand.
TTCCTACTCTTGGGTTTCACTTTTAGGCTTTCCTACAAGTACCTATCAGAATTAAACACCCCCTCCTCAAACGATTTCAGTTATTTCCCAAAACACAGTCCTTATATATCATCTAGTTTCCTTAGGATTCTCATTCCTATTCTATCCTGCATATTCTTTCTGCTGAGTGACTGCTTCACTGCGCCCCATCTCCTCCCAGTATGGCCCTTGTGCTTTCTGGAACTCCCACTCAAGGATCAGCAAATTCCTCCAGTCCTTCTCTAAACATTCCCTCTACCACTTTGCCTTAATTGAAGCCTGTCTGTCCTCTGGAGACAGTAACCTCCCTCAGTTGTTCCAAGAAGAGGCTGAGAAGACTCAGGTTAAAGGTTGAGAATCAAAATAGGGGCCCTTCCATACTCCTCCAGTACCAATTCCTGACTGCAGCTCTCCATCCTTCTTTTTCTTTCTTTTTTTTTTTTTAGAAGTATAAAATTTAACTTTTAAGTAGAAAAAGAATAGAAGTTGTAGGCCAAAAATTCAAAGTGTGTATATCCCAGAACCCAGCCCCCCAGCCATCCTCTTGCACATATATATATGCACATGTACATGCATAGGCACATGTATACACATGCACAAACGGACTCATATCTGCATCTTTACACAGACATGTATACATATAGACAAACAAGAATATACATCTCATGTGCACATGTAATAATAATAATAATATACACACATGCATACACATGCTCAGAGATGTTAGTTTTTATAAAATGAGATCATGCTATTTACACTTTCAGCTTATTAGTATATTTTTCCAAAGTATAAAATACATACAGAAAACTGCACCCATTGGTTAGATGAATTGCCTCAAAGTGAATATACACATTGACACTCACTACTTTCTGTTTTCACTTAACACTGCATTGTAGAGATCTTTCCTTCAACACATAGACCTCAAGCTAATTCTATTTAATGAGTCCATTCTAGGACTGAATGTATAATTTATGTAACTGGCCCTAGGTATTTAGGGTTTTTGCATTGTTCTACTGTTAGAAGAATGCTATAAGTAAGGATTATTCTTGTGTGTGTCTGTTACCTTGATGAGTGTATCTAAGAGGGCAAATTCTGGGTTTCCTCACCATCTTACGCCAATATCTCCACAAGTCCCCTTGGCCATCTCTCCTTGGTTGTCAGAGGAATTGCCCAGCATCTGTCAGACTGCAGCTTGGCTTTTGTCATTTTGGGGTCCCATTGTCCCCATGGAGGCTCATGAGCTCAGCTCCAGGCTCACCTCTCCTGCTGTCACTTCAGCCAGCAGAGAAGCACCTCTAAATTTCCTAGTCGTGAGGGCATTGCCTGTCGTGAGGGCATTGTCCTGTCGTGAGGGCATTGCCAAGGACCTCAATGGATGGAGTGTCTTTGGGGGCCACCCATGGAACATAATACCCTAGAGTATCTTTTGACCTCATAACATGCTTTCCAGCATGCCCACTTCCCTCAGCCTCTTTATTTTTTCCACCTCCAGCCAGGACAAGTCAGACATTACTACTTCACTTAGGGTTGGCCATCACTTTCTCCAGGCTCCAAAGAACTCCGTAGCAGCAAGTTTTCCTGTCTCTTGGGGTTAGGGTTGCTAGTTAAATTTGACTTTCAGATAAACAACAAATACTTTATAGCATAAATATGTCTCAAATATTGCATGAGACCTGCTTTTATTTTATCTGGCGGCCCTCCCTGGAGTTCTTGCCAGGGTTTGAAATTCTGTGTCCCCAAATCAAATAGATTCTTGCTTATCCAGTCTTATATTCTGTTCCCCATTACCAAGCATTGTCAATATCCAGTGTCAGGAGTATCCCCTGGCTCCTGTCAGGGCATTCTAGGTAATTCTTGCAACGATTTCCATGTATATTCTTCTTCTACCTTTATCTGGTCCAATATATTCCCAGACAGATTTTGCTGGGATTGAATCTGAATTACAGGCCTGGAGTCTGGAAGAGGAAGTGGAAGCAATACCTATTGCTTTGTAGAGGCAAGACCTCTATAGCATCTTTGATCATGAGGAAGTGCTGGCTCTTCCTGGTGAAGGGTGGGCCTTCTCTGTAGGTTCTAATGGTTCAGGTGGTCTGCAGAGCCAGTGCTTTCTAGAATTTTAATCCAGGTATTCCCATCCCACGTTTCAGAATCTCAGGCTTTGCCAGCCTAGGCTCTGACTAGGGGAGTTCTGGTAAGTGTTTAACAACCAGATCTCAGAAAAGGAGGGGGAAATCCCCCTGAATCTTAGTATTTGCTGATTTCCTTGGTATAAATATTGTACAGCAGCTGATTTCAGATTTAGATACTCAGATATGAATATGATGTCATGAAATGTGAAGCTCTGAAGAGACACTAATAATTGGCCCTCGTGATCTAGGAAGAGCTGGGTCCAGCATACCACTGGTCCTGCCCTTAGCATACCAGACTTTGGCTGAGCATTTAAACATCTCCGGAGCTCTGTGACTCTATGAGGCCTGTGTCTGTTACACAGCTGTGTCCACTTTTCTGCTGCAGGAGACAAGGGCCGCTTTGTAAGGTACTGAAGAGGCCATCTGCCTCTTACACTTAGCCTGTTAATGGTCCTCAGTCTCCCATTATCCCTCTGCAAGGCAGCAGTACAATTCAGCGGTAATCAGCTAACTCTGCCATCCTTATAGGCATTGTTCCCCACATATTTTTAAATACCTGAATAATTCAACACACGACGATATTCTCCTTCCCTGGCACTTTTCCTCAGGTTATCACCAATAAAATCTTTAGTAGGCCCTTCTTCTGGCTGGGCACTACCTTCATCTCATATAACACTCAGAATGACATCCTCTTTGTCCACTGTGAGATAAATGAGCCAATCTCCAAGCCCAATCCTACTGTCCATTTTTTTGAAAACTCCTAGAATCATTAGTGTTAATTCTGGTCATCTGAGAAACAGATGTTAAAATGAGATTAGATGTGTAAAACATTTATGGAGGGATATGCCTTCAAATTATAAATGGGAGAGAGGAGGGGATTTGGTGAGCTATCTGACCATGATGCAAGTCTGAGTCTTGTGAAGTAAGGGAAGGAAGGAATTGGGAAGTAGAGTCACAGACTCTGTGCATTTCTGAGAAAGTTCCAACTGGGCTTGTGGAGAGCCCTTAGCTAAAAGTTGCAGGCCAGACAACTCCTGCACCCCACAGGAATGGCCTACTAGGACCCCGGAAGCTCTCAGCTATTGGCAGGTGTGAGATTAGCAAAGGTGTGGATCCTCAGTCAACCACTCTCCTAACAGCAGGAGATCTGAGCCTTGCATGACATAGTGGCCACATCTGTGTTTCCTGCAAATTGTATCTAAACGAAAACTATGTCTAAAGACTTAATGGATAGAATTTAAGAATGTTTGGCTAGAATGGACCATTGGCAATGTTGTGGACCTCACACCACATCAATTTAGAAGGCTCACGACATCTGGTATGCCTACAATTAGTGATGCTTACACTGACCCCTGGGTTGGGACCATAACAGTCTCATGATTGTAGTTATCCTGGATCACAATCTTCCTCACCAGTGACCTCCCAACTCTGCCATCTCAGCCACCCACCACTACTGCCATAATGTAGAACTTACCTCTGAAACTGTGCCATCTCCAAAACACTCGCTGGGAAACAAACATTCCCAGCCTCATGTAGCCATTAGTCAAATATATTTCATAAGTACCCTGCCTGATTTGCTCGTGTCAATAATGTTACTGTTTTCAATCTCATCAAGATACAGACTGGGTGGGAAATGGCACATATTTCCAAAGAAACATTCACTATCTTTCAAGTTCTGTTCTTGATGTTGCAAATCTTATTTAATTTTCACAAAATCCTCAAAGGCAGGTATGATTATCTCTATTTTGCAGATCACAAGTTACAGAAATGGATATGAAACTGTACCTGCTGACCCTGGATCCCATACCCAGCCTGGCCAGACAGGCAGGGGAATTTATACTGAACGTTGTAAGCTTAAAAAAGGAACCAATAGGGATTATTAAGTGGGGAAGTAATATAATTAGAAAAGTGTATTTAAAATAATGAGTTTGATGATGATATGCAGCTGGGATTAAAGAAGAGGAAAATTGAAGTCAGATAGATCATTTAGAAGGGAAGCACAATTATCCAGAGGCTTATGTGGGGCAGATGAAGGGGCAGGTGTAGCAAAAAATACAGGATTTGGAAACATTTTAAAGGAGAAATAGATATAAAGTTGTTTGCCTAACATCTCAAGACTATTGAAAGATTAACATAGTCAAAGACTATTCTAGATTCTGAGATTGGGTGACTGGAAAAATTGAGTTGACCTTGAAAGGATGGTGAGAGCATGGCTGGTATGGGATGTACATTTGGGAGCTTTGTGCATGGGTTGTTAGTGGAGTCGTGAATAGGGAGGAGTACTTCCAGAGAGGCCATGGACAGGGAAGGCAGAGGGCCAGAGGTTATGCTTTGGGAAGACTCCTCATTCAGAGAGTAGAGGGAGGAGGAGCCAAGATGCCAACGCATGACAAAGAGTCGAAGAAGAGTTTGGATGAAGACCAGTCAGTGAAGGACCAAAGAAGCTAAGTGTATGTATGGTATTGAAATCAAGTTATTCCAAAGATCTTTATATTCCCTGGAGTATTTAAAATTAAGGGCAATATAGACAATATTCAATTTAGCATGTTTGGTTGAATAATATCATTAATAATAGGGCTGTTTTTAAACTGAAATTTTTGCAATTAAGCCAAGGATGTGACATGTCCCACAATAAAGAAGACTAGACACGGTTCCACAATTAAGATAAAAAGGCCAGTAATTATAGAACAACCAAATAGGTCTTCAGACAAAGAAATGTCCTGCTCAGAAAGAAGGTGTTTGGAGCCAGGCCACACATTTACTCATCATTCCTGAAAGTATGGATACTTTTAGAACATCCTGTCCTCAGCCAGCAACCTTGACTTCCAGCTCCTTCTCTAAAATTGAGGCTCTGGGGATAGCTACCCTGAAAATACTGGCTTTTCTCCCAGACTGTGGCAAGTAAATATTGCTGGGTTTCTTTTCTTTGAAAATTGTCAGATTTTATTTCTTTTAAGGTCTTAAAACTCATGTGGCTGTTGCTGGCATTTAAGCTCCCTCTACATTGGTGTGTTGCATTTTACAAATGTTTAGGCAAGAGCTCACCAAAGTTAAAAATGAGCTAAGCGGATATGCCAAGCACATGAAACATCATAAACAAGAAAAGTGAAAACCTCACAAAACGAAGCTGTTCGGCAAGGAATCTCACGACGTAGAGCATGGTCAGCCCCAAAGCCTCCACACTCCAAAGCAAGTACTCTGTGATATGGTGACTATAATAAGAAATATATGTCTGGTCTTCTTCCCCATTACTGACAGGGCTCTTAAAACTCCTGGAATCTCCTAAGTTTTAAGAGTCGTAAGGATTTCTTAATATTTATAACAAACTCCTTTTAACCACACTTGAGTTTATGTTAATGAGGTGACTTTTGGAAATGAGGACTGAGAAGAAAGGGCCTTGGAGATTGAGTTCCATCACCAAAGGCCAATGATTTCACCAATCATGCCTCTGTACTGAAGCCTTCATAAAACCCTTCAGAGGCTTGAAGGGCTTCTGGGTTGGTAGAGAGTAGGGAGAGTGACTGCTTGAGAAGGGGCATGGGAGTGCTCTGCCCTTACCTTGGCCTACTTAGCTCTTCCATCTAGATGTTCCTGAGTTCTATCCTTTGATGATCAATTGGAAATCTAATAAATACAATGTTTCTCCGAATTCTGTGAACCGTTGTAGCAAATTAACCAAACCTAAGGAAGTGGTCACTTGAGCCTTTCATCTATTACCAGTGAGTCAGCTAATGTCTGAAGTGTGTGTGTGTGTGTGTGTGTGTGTGTGTGTGTGTGTGTGTGTATGGAGGGTGCCAGTCTTGTAGGACTGAGCTCTTAACCTGGGGGGTTTGATGTTGTGTCCAGATAGATGATGTCACTATTGAACTGAATTGTGGGACATCCATCTGGTATCCGAGCATCACTTGGCAGTATGGGACTCACCACCATTGGAACTGGGGCAGAACTCAGACACAAAGGCCATGTATGTCAATGATCCTATCAAAATTTCTTGTACTGTATTCTAACACAAGGCAACAGTTTCAGGGTTTTTCTTTCATTTTAGTTTTACAGACAATTATTTCCCAACCCACAATAAATTGGAAGAAGTTGTGTGTGTGTGGCTTTGGGTGACCGTGGGCAGTGTGGAGAAAGCCATTAGAGACAGAGGCAGGAAGAAGACAGATACAGCAGGGAGAAGCAGAACGGACAGCATGATAATGAAGAGAAAACAAGAAACCCAAACATGCAGATGCAAGAACTAAAATGGGTAAGATTGTGCAGAGTCCTTTATTGTCAGAGTAAACAGGGCTGGTTGTCAAATATGACCTCTGTCACCCCGGATGGTATCACGGCACAGGGCAAAACAAGTTCAGTGGGGACTCTCAGCCATAACAAATCATTTAGATTATATGCCGTATTTTTCCTGGCAAGAAATATATGCCATATTTAAGAAAGCTACCCATCTAAAATAGCATTTTCCAAAAATGTTTTGAGGACTATAAAAGTAGAATTTGGTGACTTCATATTTTTAATTAGCTTACTGTAACCCCACTAATGCTGGATAAATGAAGTTTTACTGTCATATAATTTTCCTGCTGTGTATAATGATGCCACACTGAATAATTTGAAATAGATGCAAATTGAAGTTTTCGAACCTCAACATGAAGATTTTTTAAAATTAAATATCCTATATATGTATTAATAAACATTTGCCTGTGAGGTGAATTTCTCTGTACATGGACCCAGAATTTCTCATTGATTGATTTATATATTAAATGTAAATGCTTAAAAACTTTCAAAAATGTTTCATAAACACTAATAAAATAAAGAGAATAATCCAGTGCTTCTTAGAATAAGCAACCGAGTGGTGTGGAGCAACAGAAATTCTGGAGCCCTGGGTCAAGTCTGCAGCTAGTCAAGAGCTGTTAGTGTGATCTTGAACAAGCCACTTTGCCTTCCAGAATCTCGGCTTATTCATCTATAAATGATTCACCCATGTAGATCATGTAGATGCTTTGTTTATTTCAAAAGGATTTCTAGAGCTTCTACTAAGTAGCTAGTCTTGATCACACAAAGGTGAGTAAGACAAGGCCTCTGGCTTAACAGGTTTTCAAAGAACCTTGTAACGGTTTTGAATTTTGGGGATGACTAAAGTCAGAAATGAGTTCAAGACAAACGCACTGGAGACTTTAGTTGCAAAATGCAACACTCCCTGCTTAAAGTCTCAGGAAGAATCATATTTCATTTCTCCTACCTAGGAAGTGCTAAGCTCCTGTTGAGCCCAGGGTCCCATGCTGCCCCAGCACCACCTACTGGCTCTGGGGAGAATGGCCTGGCCAACCCAGCCACCTGCTTCCCCTCTCTTCAGAAGCCTGGAGGAAATGCTGCTGGAAGGCCGGGCCATTGCAGTGTGGAAAGCTGGCAGGAACCCCAGGCTTGAAAAGTTAACACAACTTCCCAGCCAGGCCAGACCTTGCGCAGGCAAAGCAGTATGATCGCTTTAAGTATTACAAGATGGGAGTCATTATTTTGTTTGTGCATAATATCTAAGATAGGTAACAATAATAAGATCGCATAACTTAGTGCTGAAAGTTGAACCTAGGCTTCTGTCTCCCTGTCCTCTAAGTGTTTCCTCCAAGGGTCACAATCCCCTGTGCGCCCACCGTGGCAGAGAGCCCACTGTTGGCAGAGGCCCAGCGTGTAGATTCACAGACAAATGAGGGCTCAGACCTCTCTTTTCTGATACTTAGAGCTGTTTTAGCATTTTACCAGGCTATGTATTAAGTTGGGGATTTTCTCTCAGGATGGTACCTGTTTTGAAGAGAAAATGAAATATTTGTTGCTACAGAAAGACATAGCCATATAGTGTTGAGCTGCCTGGACTCCTCCTCAAACCGAGCCTGAGACAAAGGCTTGCACATAGATAGTTTATTTCATGGGACCGGGCTGTGGTATAAGGGGCAGGAAGCAAGAAAGGAGAGAAGGCTAATACGAGAACATCTTCTCTAAGGGCTTCCACTACTGAAGCTCTGTCCAGCCTGAATCTCCTTTTTTTTTTTTTTTTTTCTTAGAGAGAGAGACAGAGTGGGCAGGAGGGGCAGAGGGAGAGGGACACAGAGAATCTTAAGCAGGCTCCACACCCAGTAAGGAGCCCAAAGTGGGACTTGACCTCCGGACCTTGAGATCATAACCTCAGCCAAAATCAAGAGTCGGACACTTAACCAGTTGAGCCACCAGGTGTTCTTCAAGCTTGAGTCTTCTGAAGAATCTTAGGAAATGTATCTCAGAACTGTCTTCCACAGGGAATGGAGACTGGATCCTCGCCTACATCTCCCACACAGTCTCTAGATTGTGCACTCCAGCCTCCAGCAGGCCCCAGGGCAGGGAGGAAACACTGTGCATGGATGTGCACATGTGTGGTTGTACCAGCGAGACACAGTTAGAGCCCCGAGAGTGATGGTCTTAGAGGATCATGAAATATGTACAAGAGGTGCCCGGTTCAAGCATGATCCTACTTTGGCTCTACAATAAAATATTTTGGACATGTCATAGATTATTTATAACAACCACCTATGTTATGAAAACATTATTAATTGACTGGGTAGGTGGGAAAATCTGGAAGCTTTGCTGGGTTGGGAATAGTGTGGGCTACCTTTTAGCCTGTATAGTCTATAAAAGAGTATCTCTGGTCACACTTGATGAGTGTACTCTCAGACTGTGACATTGGCAGTCTGGCTGTGAATAATAATATTACTTTTAGAAATCCATTCTTGAAACCAAGGTTATGCATGAATGGTTCCTAAAAAACAGAGTGTTATTATTTATTTGGCTAATTATGTCTAACTAGGTAGCGAAACGCATAATAAGAATCAAAAAAACATTTTACCACAGAGAGGGATTAATTGAATAATTAATAGCCTTCTCCATTTAGCCTGAATAATTAAAAAGTCCAAAGGAAGTACAAGCTGAGTTCCATTACAACGAAAGACTTCAAGACCACTACTAATGGCGCATTAAAAGCAATATTCAATACAACCAAATTGTAGGACACGCAAGCTATATGAGCAATCTCCTAGAGCTTATTATAACAATTTTTACTCTGAACAATAAACACTGGATTTTTTTCAATACTGCCACTTTAAGGATACATTCTGTAGTCTGTTTGCTTCTTTTTTTTTTTTTTTTTTTTTTTGTTTGTTTGTTTGCTTCTTGTCCAGGCAGAAAAGGCATGTTACTCCTGGAGCATATGGATTACTTCATTGTTAGGGTGGCATTGGGTAGGAAGGGAGAGTCAGTTATAGGCTTACTTATCACTCGCATTTCTGGGAATGATCACACTGGTTTTATCTTTTTATTTTTTTTAAGATTTTATTTTTATTTATTTATTCATAGAGATGCAGAGAGAGAGAGGCAGAGACACAGGCAGAGAGAGAAGCAGGCTCCCTGCAGAGAGCCCGATGTGGGACCCGATCCAGGGTCTCCAGGATCACGCCCTGGGCTGAAGATGGCACTAAGCCGCTGCGCCACCGGGGCTGCCCTGGTTTTAAATGCAAGAAGGACAGATTAAATGCAAACACACTGGGCTTTTTCTGTAATAAGCATTGCTTCCTGTTCAAGTTCCTCTTTATGACTTAGTATCTAAAACTCCTGTCCACAGGAAAACTTGGTGTTAGGTGGTGGTAGCTGGGCTCCTGTATAGTGTTGTTAGGCTGGATGGTAGCACCTTAGGATCTCAACATCTGCTCTTAGCACTCTGTGAGTTGTCAGGAAGAGCACCAGGCTGTCCCTTCCTCCTCCAGCACTTCTTTCTGTAGTGACTGTTCACTGCCTGCAGGAAACAAGTTCCTGGTGCATTGAATCACAAGGCAAGTGCTTTGGCTAAAATCCAAATTAAAATCATGGTTTTTCCACTCATCTCCTGTAAATATATAATTAGAATAGCTCCTTGATTAAAAGATCAATATTTTCTCATTTTAATGTGGTGTAAATCAAGATGCATTTTCGATTTGACGTCAATATTTTATACCACGCTGTCGGGTGAGTTTTGCCATCAATTCCATCATAGAGCTAAGAGAATACTGAACTATATAGCACAGGAGCAGTATTTCAGGAAGGTGCAGAGAAGGAGTTTAAAAACAATGAAGTTTAAGGCAGCGCTTCTCAACTTGTCCCCCTCCAGCAAATCTGTAGGATGTGACCATGATTATAGTTGTGGTGGAAATCTGGAAAGACTCCTGGGTCCAGTGTTTGCTATTTCTCCTAGCTCCCTCTTTCCCTTCCTCCCTCCATCCCACACTGGAACAACTATGCTGCACTGTGCACTGGACCTGAAGCCTGACAAAGTCTGCTCAGATTGTGGCCACACAATACGTCCCCTCTGCTAGGCCTTCCCTGCTTTACAGTTTGCAAATATCACCATGTGCCTTACTAGGTGCTTCACTTATTTATTGTGCCCTCCGCCCCCCTGTAAGGCTCCCAAGGGTAGGAATCTTTGTCTTGTTTTGTTCACTGATAAATCCTAAAAGCACATGTTATTCTAGGCACTCAATAGGCTCAGGAAATATTGCTTGAATGCATAAGCATTTGAACCTGATAACCATTCTAATGGGGAGAGACTCACAAACAAATGAATGAATAAACCAAATATTGCAGGTTGTGACACACACTGAGTGATGAGAAAGTGAGTAATCAGGAAGGAGGTGGGGACAAGCACAGGCCCAAGGATGAGGGTGACACAGCACTGTCCAGGCAGAAGCAGCAAGAGAGAGTCCAGGAGGAAGATGAACAGCTGAACAACAAGGCTCATTCCAGGCGTCACTGAGAGGAGAGGGAAGGAGCTGAGGCTGGGGGAAGGTTAGAACCAGCTGGAGCTCAGCCCTAGAGGCCATGATAGAGAGTGGATTGTATTTCTAAAGCAATAGGATATCATTGAAGGATTTTTAAGTCACTTCATGAGCTACATGATCTGAAACTTTTGATTCTCCCTCCAGGGAAAGTATGCACATTACCACTCGAGAATCTCTGGCTAAGCCAGAAGTTGGTACCTATCTCACTAATCCTTAAGTATTAGGATTCCTTTTTTCCTCCTTTATGGCTTCAAAACAACAAATCCTTAGCAACATCTCTCAGGCCTTAGCAACAACCCCTATACATCTGTATAGCTCTAGGCTCTGTAATTTCACATTGTATCAAACCCTTGTCTGTCTACTGCCAGGGAAGGGGGTTGCCTTCCTTACTGAAACACCAGGGCTCTTTTCTCTCTTTCTCTCCTTCTGCACCCCCCCTCCAACCCTCTCCTCATTTCTCTTTTAAATGACTACCCCTGAGCTAATCTGGAAAGACAGATCTGATTTGCATTGCTAACTTTTTAGCTCTCTACTCTTTGAGATTCCTATTCTCCTGGAGAAGCAGGTTACAACCACTCAAGCATTCTCTTTGCTAAATACAATTTCATTCCTAACCCCCACCCCCAAAGAATTTGCATTTCTGCCATACAAGAGCCCTCATGTTTTGGGAGAATTCACTGGCAGCCATCTATGGAAGACTAGACTGTCAGGACTTCCCTGGGCCTCTTCATAGCAATGACTATGATGCACCTGTGACTTCTCAGATTGCCATGGCATAAAGTTCCCCCAAAGAGTTTTCTGTGAAGGCCTGGATGTAATCCCATGACAACAAGCAAATAATTTTTCAGCGAGGCTTTCTCAAGTGTAGATTTGGTTTCATGTTGTTCTAATAATAGAATTAGGGTCCAGGCTGCACTGAGCAATTTTAGCCTATTCTAGTAACTAAGCTTGAAGCCAATAGCAGCAAATGATGACATAGTTGTTATTCTGTCTGAAAGCACAGGCTCTTCTCCTGAGTTGTATCCTGGTGATGAAACGAAAAAGGTTTTCTTTTTCCCCTTCTCCTGTGAGGGAAACTCCTCCAATATAAATAAAGGGGAAATGAATCAATCTTATACATGAATTTTACTGCCATTCATGTCCTAGCAAATCTTAAGAGATTGAGAAGCCAATACAATGCAAAAAGTCACATTTCTGATGGCAAAAAATGTTTCTGCGTGATGCTCGGTCACATTGAAATACTCTCACTTTACTTTTCAAAGGTATGAATCTCATCCTTTGAGCTCCTGGCTGCTTCTGTCGCTGTGTATATTAACATAGACCTGAGTATCAGTGGTCTCATATCCTTCGGCACACACTGTGGTTCTTTTTGGAAATACTGTTATGAGAAGAAGAAATGAAATACTGTTATGAGAAGAAGAAATGAAGGCTGAGCAGACACAAAATTAGTCAAATGAGAAAGATATATGGCACACAGTACAACATCCAAAGACCATTTGAATAAATGCTCCTATGTTTACTGAGGGCCTACTACATGGCAGGCATTATCTAGGTACAAAACAAACGTGTATACATTTAATTTTACTTTATGCTTTTTCTATTTGGTCCTCTCTGGATATGTAATTCAGTGACATAAATATCTTACTATTCTCCAAATATTCTAGATTGCTACCTATTTGATCTAAAAACTTCATTAACTCCAAAAAGATCAAAACATTCTATGAAAAAAAAATTCTATGATTAGGAGAAGGAAAAACAGATCCTTCAATTTAGAATCCTGCCTATCTCAAGCAATCTAATGACTAACCAGATCTTTAAAAACTCCTGAGAGAGTTACACTCTTAGTAAGAAAGTTCTTCCAAATGAATTCTCTCAATACTGGGAATTATAGTACTGTATATATGCAACGGTCTGAATATTTGTGAAATGTCTGAATTTCAAAACTCATGCTGAAAACCTAATGCCCAAGCTGATAGAATTAAGAAGTAGGAGCTTGGGGAGGCAATTGGGTCATGAGGAGGCAGCCCTCATGAATGGGATTAGTGCCCTTATAAAAGAGATCCCAGAGAGATCCTTCGCTACAGCAAAAAGGTAAATGTGTAGGAAGTGGGCCCTCACCAAACACAGAATCTGCTAACACCAGGATCTTACACTTCCATCCTCTAGAATGGTGAGAAACTGTATGTGTTGTTTATAAGTCACCCCAGTCTGTGGTATTTTGTCATAGTAGCCCAAGTTGTCTAAGACAATTGGTTCATCCTCCTTCAGAAGAAACACCGAAGTTTATCAACAACCATGTACTTTCCTTCACCTGCTTAGAGGACTTGCACAAAGCCTTCATATTCTGAAGCCAATCTGCCTCAGTTGGCTCACAACCTTTGCCATTAATCACCAGGTCACCTTAGGATATTTTACCTCATAGTTTCAGTTCCCTCATCTCTAAAAGGAGCACAACTAATAGTATCTATTCCATGAAACTGTGAAGCTCCACTGAGTGAAACTAGCTCTAAATTACTTAGAATAATGGCCTAGCACATAGCAAATGATAAAAAAAATAATATGATTTGCACAATGAAAATTCTACTAAGCTAATTTCTATAGGCTCAAGAGAATTTGTGATCGAGTGGAAAGCAAGATTAAGACAAGAATTCAAAAAAAAAAAAAAAAAAAAAAAGACATGAACTCCAGACTTGCTTCTGCCCTAAAGAGCCTTCTGACTTTGGACAAGATACCCATCTCTCCTGAGCCTCCATTTCCTCATCTATAAACTGGAGATTATAATATCTCCACTACTTATACCATAGGTTTACCTTCAATCTATAAAGAAGTAAAAAATGTGAAACCACATTATATTGTTTATAGTGCTAAGGAGCTGTATGTGTTAGAATCTGGTTTTGCTACAAATAGAAGAAACCCCCACAACAGCACTTTCGGTAAGAAGGAAGTGGATTTCTTTCCTACGTACAAGAAGTCCCAGAGTTGGTGTAGCAGGTCTGTGGAACCAGGATCCCGGAGAGATTGTAGCATCAGAGATCCTCCTGGGCCAAGATGTATGGAAGCTCCACACAATACATCACTCACATCTTCCTGTTGTAAAGGACACATAGTCTTGTAGTAAGATGGCAGTGTGCCCAGTTAAAACTCAAGACCTAAATAAAATCTTTAAAAAAAAAAAGGGGGGGACGCCTGGGTGGCTCAGTGGTTGAACATCTGTCTTTGACTCAGAGACTGATCCCGGAGTGCCAGGATCGAGTCCCATGTCGGACTCCCTGCATGGAGCCTGCTTCTCCCTTGCCTGTGTCTCTGCCTCTCTCACTGTGTCTTTCATAAATAAATAAAATCTTAAAAAAAAAAACTCAAGATCTGCTAATAAGAGAGGAAGAGATGATGGATGGACTGTAGGCAACTGGCATTCTCTGCCACAGCAGCCGCATGGTGTCCATATCTTTCACAGGTATAATGATGAATCACTAAAGAATATTACTGAAGCTGAATTACACTATATGTTAACTAAAATTTAAACAAAAACTTGAAATTAAAAATAAATAAAAATAAACAAATAAATAAATAAAATTATTTTTGAAAGTTTAGGGAAAAATTAATCTTTATATATTTATATATAATGATTTTCCATTGTATTCAGCTCTTTTCTTTCTCCTCTCCCATATCTCCCTCATCTTCCCTCTCCAGCTCCTCCTCTTCTTCCTTCTTCTTCCCTTTTATATTTTGATATCATATGGTTATAAATTTGATGGTCAGTTTTAGGATTATAATTTAGGGTATAACCTGTATTTTAAAAATCTTTTCATGGTTGGAAACAAAGAATCTCAGCATCAAAATCATTACTAGAACTTTATCAGAATTTTATCTCTTAAAAAAGAATCAAACCATATGGGGGTAATGGAAAGCCCCAAATTCCAGCTGATCATTTAAAGAACTTGTACTGTTGATCCCAACAGACACTAGGGGAACAAGGTTACCCAGAGCAAAATCCTCACTGTTGGCTGGCAAACAACTTACATTTGCCCTATAGACATTTCAGGTTCATTGGCTTTATGGATCCAAAACAGCACATGTTGCAACCCAGACCTTGCACACTATCGCTTCATTTTCTTGAAGATACTATTATTTTGTTTCCTTCCTTTAAAAAGACCAAAGTCCATACAAGTTTAAAGAAGAATTAGATAAAAAAACAGACAAGAAACTAACAAAACCAAAACATTTCTTATCAAACAAAGATGGTTGCACAACAGTGTGAATATCCTTAATGCCACTGAACTGAACTTAAAGATGGCTAAGATGGGGAACCTGGGGGGCTCAGTCGGTTAAGCATCTGCCTTCAGCTCAGATCATGATTCCAGAGTCCTGAAAATGAGCCCCACATCAGGCTCCCTGCTCAGCAGAGTCTGCTTTTTTCTCTCCCTCTGCCCTTCTCCTCATCCCACTCATGCTTTCTCTCTCTCTCTCTCTCTTTCTCTCATTCTCTCTACAAATGAATAAATAAAATCTTTTAAAAAATGGCTGAGGCTGGTAAATTTTATGCTATGTGTTATTTTACTACAATTATTAAATTTTTTTTTTACAAATCTCTTAGCAAAATACAAAAATTCTAACTGAAAAAAGTTACTTTGGCTGTACATCATCAAACCTTCTACCTCTCTGAATTCAGATGCAAGCTTGTCATCTAGGTATTAGTGACTGTGTGTGCATGTGGACACACACAATGATTTGATGTGTAATCAAATCCCGAAAGAGTTTCAAGTGGTTCCATCATACCACGTGACAGATAACCTAAATTGTGCCACATGCAGAAGATGAGTGACAGTTCCAAAAGATATCAGATAAAGCTTCATTTGACTTGCTAATGCCATAGACATTTAGACAAAACTTTTAATGGCTTACTACCTTCAAAGCGCTGGTGTTCCACATCTTTCTAAAGAGAACTAACTCTTCAGCTAGTCATCAGATCTTTGGGTCAACCAATCTTCATTCAGATGAAAGCGGTGTGGGAAAGCACATAACTATAGATGTAGACATCTAGTGTTGTTGGTTACTTTCCCATTTCATACGTGAGTGGGTATGGTCATATGTGTACTTCTCATCTCCCCTGACAAATTCCATGGATGACTTATTTTTTCTCATAGGAAAGTCTGTCACCTTGACTACAACTGACACATGAGATAGAGGAGAAATAAAAGTTAAAATGTTGTTTTCTCCTGGAGCTAAAACATATTCATCCTACTATGAGATGGATACATATTATAAAGCTTAAGCACATAAAAATTGTAAACCACCCTGCCAAACTATGTGTACAAAATAAAGCTTCTACTAAATATAAACAATTACTGCCAAAAAAGCAAGGCAATGTTGCACCCTTGCAACATAATGCTGGTAATTTAAGACAGCTTTAGCCCAATGAAGATTTTGAGAATGTTTAAACCCTCAAAGTTTTACAAAAAAATAAATCACATTGTGAAGTCTAAAAATTTGTCAAATCATAGCTGGACTCAAAGTGCCATAAGGAATAGTAAACAGAGTGAATATGTCATATTTTGCTTGAAAATTTTGTTCTTAGAGTAAGGTTCTACAGAAAACAACCCTAAACAAATATAACAATGCCTGTTACACTGTTCAATTTGTTGTGTCTGCTGAAAGGATTATTTATTCCTGATGTTTTATGGAACTGTCAGGGATATATTTGTTTGTTTGTTGCATTGTTTTTCAGGGCTATTTTTGAGTGACAAAATAATTTTAAATGAATTTTTAATAATTTTTAATTTTTTAAAATATTTATTTATTTATTTATTATTCATTCATTCATTCATTCATTCATTCATGAGAGACAGAGAGAGAGAGAGAGAGAGAGAGGCCGAGACACAGGCAGAGGGAGAAGCAGGATCCCTGTAGGGAGCCCAATGTGAGACTCGATCCCAGGACCCAGGATCACGACCTGAGCCAAAGGCAGATGCTCAACCACTGAGCCACCTAGGTGCCCCAATAATTTTTATTTTAATCTAATGCCCTAAGTATGGTAAAGCAAAAATATCTACGGCAGGCTTTCTGTCAAACCTTAACTGGGAAAAATAACAGACACAATTACAGAGCAAAATCTTTCACTTTGCTGGGCACATACCTTCTTAGCCATTTTCCCCATGTAAACAATAATCCTCTAAAGCTCTTGCATAATGAAGGCCTTGGCTGCCTCCCTCTGAAACTAGATGTGTTTATCTTGTTCCATATTCAGGGGACAATTTCTTTTTCCAACTAGTCAAATAATTCTTACAAGCTAATACACAATATAAATGAATTCACTCAGAGGTAATACTCAACTAGGATTGCAACTCACCTTTAACTGCTTTTCCTGTGCTGATTGGGAAGACAATTCTGAGCAGAGAATTATGTCCAAGAATTACATTATATAAACTTATTTTATAGTTGAACCACATTAGGATGGGTCCCTAAAATATGAGCACTTATAAACCTGTTATAAAATAGCAAAAACAATCGTCCCTAACTCCTGGGGTTAGTGTGAGGATTACATGACATAATTTGCAGAGCAGAATCCTGGAATAAGATAAATCCTCAACATATACTGTATTTTGTTAGTATTGCCAGGGGCAGCAAGACACCAATCCTTCTGCAGAGAACAGTGGCACATTCTGCAAAAAATACAGGGATATATGTTTTAAATTTGTACTCACGTGCTAACAAGAGTGAAGGAATCCTGAGTAAAGAGCAAATGAGTGGGAATCTGGAGTTTAAGCAGAGTAGGGAAGTAGTGGGAATCTGGAGTGTAAGCAGAGTGGGGAAGTAGGTTTTCGTGTACTTTCTTTCCTCTTCATTTGCTGTGTGTGAGTAAGCTTATAGGTATGGAAGTCAAAGCACAGGATCTATCCTGGGAGATAAATCGAGAAATATAATAAACTCCCTAACCACAGCTCCCACGTGGTGTGACAGAGACAGGGAAAAGCTCCCTGAAGGTCAGCTGAAGAGAAGACTATCGTCCTTACAGGATACCTCTCAAATGAAGCAGCAAGGATCAGTAGGGGCTCAGGGAGTCGAAGATCAGCCTGTGCAGGAGGCAAGTGGGGATGATGGGAATAATTGGCACCATCTACAGATAAAGCAAATAAATCTACTGCAAATGGTTACATAAGACCAGCTTCAAAGGAGAGAGCAGACTCCCCTACTTCCTACTACCACCCAACCCAGAGAGTTCAGAGCCAGGGCTTGGAATAACTTCAATTTGAAATGAAAGAAACTGTATCCTTTGTTTACACAGCCTTATTACTATAGAGTTTATATCCATTGAACTAGTAACTACTGAGCTCTTCCCATATGCCAAGAAACTGGGCTAGCTCATTATAATTCATTTAATTAGAACTCTATAAAGTATACACTTGTATTGTCCCCATTTTGTAGATAAGGACATTGAAGACTAAAGTTTTAATAATCTGTCCACGGTTACACAGCTGGGCAATAGCCAACTGGGAATTCAAACCTAGGTGGACTGCTCATATTTTTAACCATGGTAATTTTGGTTTTTCTTGCATGCTTTTCAGGGAATCTATATTGAAAGGAAGGAAGGAATGAGGGAGGGAAGGAAGGAAGAATTTCTTGTCTAAATCTGGCAACCTAAATGGCTAAATCTTCAATGTAAAGGTGAACTGGAAATACATCTTCTACCTCCTCCCTCAGCACTCAAGTAAAGGAAGTTGCCTATCGCAAGTCTTGGTACTTAATGGGAAGAAGAAACCTCCCTCCCCACCTCATATTTTATAACCACTAACTGGACTTCACACGTTTTCATTCTGAATTCATACTATTGGGTTGGCTCAACAAACCTCAAACCCAGAACTTAAAATCAAGTGACCAGAATTGAGAAGAAACCCAAACAACCCACAGATACAAATATAAACGCTCTAGAGGAGTCCATGTTCAACCAAGTCTTTAAAGACTTTAAGAATTCCCATATATAAGCATCTGAAAAATATGAGCTCACATTTCTCTCTCTCTCTTTTCTTTTTCTGTCTTTCTCCCTATCTATCTATTTTCTATCTATCTAATCACCTGTTTATCTGCCTATCTGAAAATAAAAACATCGAGGAGGAGTCACACAAATCAACACAATCAGATCTAAAAGATTTTGGATATTACCATGAATAGATACAGAGTACTAAATATGTGTTTAATATGACAAAATATAAAAGGGTCTAGGGGCACCTGGTGCTCAGTGGTTGAGTGTCTGCCTTTGGCTCAGGTCATGATCCCAGGGTTCTGGGATTGAGTCCCACATCAGGCTCCCCATGGGGAGTTTGCTTCTCCCTCTGCCTATGTCTTTGCCTCTCTCTCTCTCTGTGTCTCTCATGAATAAATAATTTTCTTAAAGGGGTCTAAAATGTGTAAGGCGTAATCAATCTTTCTATATCTATCTGTACATAATTTAAAAACACATGAGTCCATGCTGATACTTTGGATTCCAATCCAACACTCCAGTTTCATTCTACCCCATTCCTTACTAGTAACTCCTTTCTCTGACAATGACAAACCTGGCTCTCATAATTTGCATTATGTTATTTCCTCAATCCTAGAATACACCTAAAATAGCCCAAGAATCCTCACCCACACCTTTGAGGAAAACAAATTTACTATCTCGAATCCAATATTTGGGTACAGTCTTTGGTAAAGCTAAACTCACACAATACAGCAAAGATACTATTTTTCCAAAATGATTAGATTATTTATTGTTTTCTCCGCATCATCCAGTATAGTTATGTCATTCATTTGTATTGCTGTGAGGCTCAATTGTTTGTACTCCATTTGATTTCCTCCCACAGCCTGGTGGGTTTTAATCCTTTCTTTATCTTGGAAGTAATATATTTTGTTAAAAACCACAAAACAAGATAGCCTATTATTACCACCTTTTTATTCAACATTGTACCAGAGGTCTTAAATGATACAATAAATCTAGAAAAAGAAGTAAAATTACAAGTATAATGAAAACAAAAAGGAAAAAAAACTCACTGTTTTCAAATGGTATTATTGTCTATAGAGAATTCAAAAGAATTCATAGACAAATTTTTATAATTAATAAAAGTTAACAAGATTATTTGCAAAAATCAATATAAAAACCAATGGCATGGGGTGCCTGGGTGGTTCTGTTGGTTAAACGTCCAACTCTTGATTTCGGTTCTGGTCATGATCTTAGAGTCCTGGGATCAAGCCCAGGTCTGGCTCTCCACTCAGCAAGGAATCTGCTTATCTTCCTCTCTCTCTGCCCCTTTCTCCCATCCCCCATTAACTTTCTCTTTCTAAAATGAATAAATAAATCTTCAAAACAAAACAAAATCAATGGTATGCCTATACCATAGTGACAAATATATAACAAAATACCATTTTAAAACCATTAAAATATAAACTATATACCAAAAAATCTAACAAAAGATGTAAAAGAACTTTATAAAGACAGTATGAAACATTATTGAGTGAGATTAAAGCAGACTCACTAAAGGGAATTGTATTACACACCCAAAATTGGAATACTTAATAACATTGGCATATCAATTCTCCCCCAATATCATCTACAGATTTCATGCATTCCAGTCAAAATCCTAACAAGTTTTTTGGAGAAGAGAAGTTCCTTTTAATGGAACTTAATGAGGTGAATCTAAAATAAAGAAAAAAACACAATTACCAAACACTCCTAAGAGAGAAGAAGATGGGAGACTTGTCCTAGTAAACATCAGCACTTAATGTAAATCTGTAATGATGAAAACTGAGTGGTATTTGCACAGGAAACATCAAATGGAAGAAAATATCCACCCAAGAACATACCCATCCATATGTATGTTCAAACCTGAGTTACTGCAGAACAGGCTTTGCAAATCAATAGAGAAAGTGGACTTTTCAATAAATGGAGCAGTGTCAAGTGATTATCCAAATGGAAACAATGAAAATTGAATCTTATTTTTCATCAGATGGAAACAACTCTGGGTAGTTAAAAACTTAAATGTGAGAGGCAAAACCATAAATTGACAGAAGACAGAAAGGAAACTCCTTTTATAATCTCAGGGAAAGCAGAATTCTTAAAAATAGACAAAATATCATAAATTTAAAAGGGAAATATTAACACATTTCACTACATTAAAATTAAGAAATCTGTTTATCATAGGACATCAATTAAGTGAAAAGACAAGCCAAAACAGAAAATATTTGTAATATACATAACTGACAATATGAAGAATTCCTACAAACTCCCCCTCCAAAATTCAAATAATCATTTAGAAAAATGAGCCCAAAACATGAATAGACGGTTCATAGAAGAGGAAAAGATGATCAACCACATAAGCCATCAGGGAAGTGAAAATGAAAGCAGCAAAGTGCTATTTCATAGCCACCTGATTCCTCAAAATTTAAAAACCCAATAATGCCCAAGTGTGGGGCAGGATGTGGAATAACCAGAACTTCTATACTACTTGCAGGAGTGTAAATTGTTATGACTAATCCAGAAAACAATTTAACATCATCTGTTACATTGAAAATGTGCATACCCATTGACCAGGCAGTCCCGGGTACATGCCCTAGATACTTTTGCACAAGGGATCTAGTCAAGGAAATATAGAGCAAAACTTTGGCAGTAATCTAAATTATAGACAATAATAGAATGTATACATTGAGGGTGGTCTAATCATACAACAAGGCTATTGTAGAACATGGAAAATGAATGAGCTACAGCTACACACATGGATTTGATCCCATTTACATAAAGACAAAGAAATGTGAGAAACTATAGAGCAGATTGTTCAGGGTGGAGACATACATAGGAAAACTATAAAGAAAGGTAGAGGAATCATAAACACAAAATTCATGGGAGTAGTTATCCCTCACGAAGAAAGGTAAGGGACAGGATTAAAGGAGCTTCCAAATCAAAGCTAAGATTTTTTTTCTTAAACTGAGTGTTAGGTGCATAGGTGCATAGGTGCTTGTCGTTATTCTGTATACCTTAGGCACACTACAGATTAGTTTATATCTGAGATTTAATAATATATTAAAATATTTTTTACAGCTAAATTGCAGAATATGGTCTAGCACCCTTTTAGTTAACTCATTCACACAGACAGAACTACATACACCTGTGAATATGCAGCTGACTAGCAGAAGGTCCACTCTGAAAACAGTGTCCACCTTTAAAAAGAGGGACTGCTCCTGCAGTTAGGGATCAAGGCAAATTTGGATATAGTTTTGCTTTTGCATTTTCCACCAGGAGAATATACCTTTATATTAATTGTAGAGTTAAAATAGATTTTATAAATTTGAAGAGAATTTGAAAGAAAGAAAGAAAGAAAGAAAGAAAGAAAGAAAGAAAGAAAGAAAGAAAGAAAGAAAGAAAGAAAGAAAGAAAGAAAGAAAGAAAGAAGAAAGAAGGAAGGAAGAAGGAAAGTGGTAGGAAGGAAGGATGAGGAGGAGACATTTAGTGAAGCAGGAAGAAACAGCATGAGGCTGCTTCCCCACTGTGGAGCAAGCTCCTGGTTGGGGGGGGGGTGTCTCTTCCCCTTTGAGTGGTTGACCTTCACTGCTTTTGGGGCCAGGAGGGGCCAGGGGTGAGGGGACAGAATTTGAGTGATGCAGATGCTGGATGAGTCACTTGGTCCCAGGAAAGGAAGAAACCCGCATCTGGGTTCTCAATACGCACCCTTTTTGCTTTCAAGGTGTTTCTGCAAAAAGTATGCTAATGGGTATGGTGTTTAAAAAAGTGTGTGGGCAGGGGACTTCAAATTCTATTTTTCATTATTCATAATGTAATTTTTTTTCCAGAGCACTGAGTCCTTTAAAAAAAAAAACGAGTTATATTTTTTTTAAGAGGTGAGGTTCAAATTTTATCTAACATTTTCCTATGACAAAATGTCACTTCTCGGTGAACATTACGTTCTGTCTCTTCTTGAGCCCTCTCCTTGGCTGGTAAATGTTTTCCCTCAAGATAGTAATCAAATTCACAAATGAAATGATTTTTAAAGGTACTTGCAAGTGCAATAAAGTAAGCCAATCATTCACTGTTTCTCCAAGCACAGTTTTGGTTTAAAGGCAGGAGAGACATTAATAAAGGCAGAAAGCTAATCTGTAACCCAAACACTTTAATAAATAAAGAGAACAGCTTTAAAAGAGCAGAGAAAATGCACTGACCTTTTTCAAGTCTCTCTGTAAATGCAATATTATTTATGACACGCAGATTTGTTAGCGTGTTTCTAACCTTGAAGATCATCTATCCTAGGAGCTGTGTTCCATTTGGCTGACTTTAAGACAGTGATTGGAAGGCCAGCAGAGTCATCTTTGTCTCATTGTTTGGAACAGTCGGTCACATCTGTTATGAAATCATGACAACAAATACATTACTGCATAGGTTGTGTTTTTAATTTTTCATAAGTCACAAATTATATGTACTTTATAAATGAAGTAATATAGAGTAGGCATTTTAAGAATGAAAAGGAAATAGAGGAGGAAAAAGGGAACAGTAAGAGAGGGAAAAGAAGGATGGATGGTCTTTTCCTAGGGGCTCAACAACATCCCCCATGGCCACAGTAGGCAGAGAACACAGTGATTAGGTCGGTCCCCTGCTCATCCTGCAATTGGAACAGACATGCAGCCAGCGGATCTCAACATGTGCTCAGGGCATTGAAACAGCTGCTGCATTCATTGTGCAGCCATTTCTGGGTTAAAAAGCAAGAGCTAAAACTATCTGTGGTTAACCCCGAGTGCCCTGAAGCAAGATGCAGACGTCCTGGTGTCTGGGCATCACAGAAGAGAGCACAAGCGGACAATTTACACTCTGGAGAACAGCTCCCGCCGGTGGTAGGGATAGTGGCCTAGAGATGGACACCAGCATATCCTTTATGACCCATTGTGTGTGAGGATGTGTGCTTCTTATTCCAGGATATAGGTTTATTCATTCTAAGCAACTCCTTTTTCCATTCACACAAAGTCTCAAGTTTAAAGAATATTTCTGGGTACTAGACACCTGAACTGGGTGGACCCTCTGACTGAAAGAGTCAAAGTTCTGATACCCAGAAGGAGCAGTATCAGATGCAAGCTCTCTTGCATAATTTTTTCTGAATGATTCAGGGTTCTATATCTGAGTGTACTGGGGTAGGCTTCAAGGAAACTTTCCACATGTCATTTGGGTTATATATAATTACTCATGTAGTTAGTATACCTCCCCACAAATATGCCAAACCCCATTGGGCAGGACTACCTCAACTTTCTATCTCCCGAAGTGCTCAGAACTGAATAATGGTGATAGTGATGATAGCGATCGTGATGATGGTGATGATAGTGATGATGGTGATGATGATGATAGTGATAATGGTGATGATGGTGATGGTGGTAATGATGAGTTGATGATGATAGTGATGATGGGGATGATGATGATGTGTGATGATGATGGTGGTGATGAAATCTAACACATTCATGCTCACTATTTACAAAGCATTCTAAGACTCTTACATTTATCAACCCATTTAATCCTCATGACAACCTTTTGAGGTGAGTACTATGATTATCTCCATTTTATAGATAAGGAGACTAAAGCAATGGAGAGGTTAAATATAGTATCCAGTTCCTGGTAAGTTTTTGGTAAATATTTGCTCAATTGAATTGAATTTTACCTGTTTGAAATAGGCTGATGATATCAGTTTGAATCTAATTTTGATAAACATGAAAATATATTTCTATTTATTTTTTTTACTTGTCTCAGAAATTATTTTCCACAATATTTATCTGATGGCTGGCGCATGATAGTTCCAAAATAATACAAAATAGAACACTTGTACTACATATTTGACTATTTCTAATGTTTAATTATCTTTCTAATGGTTTTGGCTTGTAATTAATAACAAAATTTCACTTTTGCCTTTTTACATTCTAAGTATATTCCATGGTGTGTTAAAATATAGAAAAAAAGAAATCATCAGCCTTTTATGTAGTTTGGTTATTATTCAACCATTCAAAATATTCCTATTGCAAACTGCCCTGAGGGAAGTCTGGCTAAAATCAAGACTTTGAGGAGACAACTGACATGACACTAAACAAAATCTGAAGCTCACTGTTTATCTTTTTTTTTTTTTTTTTCCATTTTGGATCCCATATGTGTAGTCCTTTCTAGACCGTCTAGAATCAAGTTGATTTCTTTTCTTTTCTTTTCTTTTCTTTTCTTTTCTTTTCTTTTCTTTTCTTTTCTTTTCTTTTTTTTTTTTTTTTTTTGCCTTCAAGGATATTCTGTAAGCCTGGTGCTTGCTGACAATGGCCACCCCAGAGAGCAAGGGGCACACTGACAGGAGCAAGGACAACTCAGGGCCAGAATCATGGGACTCGTTAACCTAATTCTCTTCAACATGGCTGGAAGTGAGATTTGAACTTTACACCAGAAAACTTCCTATGGTCCCAGGTGTCGAGAAAAATAAAGCAGACTCCATTTTTAGAAAACAAAATAAAAGACATTTCTTGATAAAAAGAAAATAGAAACCATCTTCTCTCTTTAGTCTATGTCCATTTCAAGCATCCATAGATAGAGGCGGAATGGTAGGGGTAGGGGAGATTTATTGGCTCTAAACAAAGATCGCCCTTGGGAAGCTATTCTTATGGGGTTCATGCATATGGCAACATTTTCCAAATCAGAAGATGTGACATATATTGGTGGGGTGGAATTTTTTAAACCGAAACTACCTGGAGAAGTATCAGTAATGTGGTGATTTGGTTGCGGTTCTCTCGGAGGCCGAGCCTGAGACAAGGATTCGAATACACAGGGTTAATTCGCCGGGTGAGGCGGGAAGCACTGGGCGGGGGGGGAGGGGGGGCGAGGGCGATTTCCTTTCCCCTCATTCACCTGGAAGCATTTTATATGTAACACAGAAGCAGCAGCTTCACCATGCCTGGCACCCCGGGATGCACACCACGTTGCTGAGTAAATGAACGCAGGCAGAACCGGCTTCTGTACAAGGTGGGAATACCTGCCTCTTTCCTCTGTTCTTCCTTTTTTTCCACCCACAGCTCAGGGATTGTACTGTGACTTTTCGGACTTGCCCAACTCTACCACGACGAGTATTTCGAAGCTCTCCGGGGCCTCTGGATGAGCGGCACCTGCGCATCCCCTGACAGCTGTGACGTCACCCAGTGACGCCCAGGCAGGTGGCAGGGCCTTCCTTCTCCAGGATCTCAGGAAACCTGGGCTCTAACGACGGTATGCTTGGGCCAAGACAGGTTCGTGTTTTTCACACCAGAGTCCAGGGCCTGTTACGCACGGCGGCCGCGCTCGTCCTGCCCCACGCAGAGCTGCTCTTTGGCGATGACATGCAGATCGCATGCAAACCTACAGTGGGGACCTCCGATATGCTGAGCCGTATTCTGGGGGCCTGCACACTGATTACAGCATTTGACCGGTGGGAGGGCACTGAGACTTCTGGAAAAGGCATGAGGCACCGTTGCCAGGGCCCCCCAGTGCTGGCTGGCTGTTTGGAGGGAGGCATGGAAGCCCCGGACCCAGTCAGTAGGGTCTGAGGAGGGCCGATTGGACATTACTTTGTTTAGCACCAACTTTTTATTTTAATTGATGACATTGGGCAGGGCAGGGTTGGTCCAGTGGGCCACAGTTCTCCACCCCACAATGGGTGGAGCCCAGAACTTCACTGACAGAGTCTCTGGCCTGGCTTTGGGACAGAGTCTCTGGCCTGGCTTTGGGACAACAATAGTACCCTTTGAACTATAGCTTCATGCAGTCCTTGGGGGGTGGGAGGTGGGTATTGTTTTGACCAGCTTTCTCTGTCACCGTGAACATCCTCTTTCTCTGCTGAGAGTGAAGTTGGGGGAAACCTGGAAGGATGGGTGGTAAAAGGGCAAGGTGGTTGGGTGAAGGACCCTCAATCTCATCAAACCAGCTTGAGGACACCCCCCACCCCCCCCACCCCCGTGCACATTGTGGTCCCAGCTTTCACATTTTCCTACTTATCATAACTTCCTTCTCCCACCACCCTCTCTGACCTCACCCTTGGATGTGCCTCTCAACCTCTCCTGAAACTCTCCCATTTTCTCTGGCTGAAATTTAAAATCTGGTCTGCTTCCCATTAGCACCTGCCCCCCCCCCCCCTCCTCACCAGAGCAGTGTGTTTGCTATCCCAGGGGAGTGCAGGAGCAGGGCCTTTCTTTCCTTAAGTCAGTTCCTGCCCTCTCTCTGAGATGGGGATGCCCAAGGGGCTGCTCGCCTGGGCCTCAGGGGCGGGGATCAGAGCACAGGAGCAAGACTTACAGCTCATGCCTTCACGTTAGGAATCCACCCTCCCAGCTGACATATAACTGGGTGACACTGAGAAGTTATAGCCGATGGGGTAGTGGCAGTGAGGAGATCAACTGTACATTTTGGGTTTTAATGGAGAAGGATGTGAAGAAGGGTAAATGATTAATTTAGGGGATAAAGAGTTATTCGATGAAAGTGTTTTGTAAGCATCATCTGAAAGTAGCACAAAGCCACACAAGTCTGTGGTGATTAGGTTCCAAATAGGAGGTGTTATCTATGTCTTCATAATAAGGAACTGTTTACTCAACACTTGGAACTTTCTAACCAGCATGAGCTCATCCAAAAATCTGCTAAAGCAGCATTCCTTTGGAGGGACACTTCAACCCCGGGATGGTGTCATTAGAAGAGGCCAGGGTATGGAAACCCAACCCCCTAAGGACCAGTAAAACTACCCGGCATAAGTGGGGAAGTAATCCAAGTGGCACACACCGGTGCCTGAACAAATTACCCAGAAATTGACTGCCTTTAGTGCAAACTAATTTAATCTCCTCAGAGTTTAGCATTCTTGGCAAAGCTGCCCTTCCCCAGAGGAGAAAAAGTGAATTAAACAGCAGTGTCCCCCAGGTACGCCAGCCTACCCACTCCAGGAAAAAGTCTGCGGGCTGATCATCAGAAATAAGGGGATTCATTTTTACTTATGTGGCGAAGAGCTCAGGGTTTCCTTGGCTCCCCCTAAGCGGCCTTTGTAGCCGACGGATTTATACAGTGATGGTTACTGCAGAGAAAAATGACAACCGGCTGCAGGCAGCCACCCACCTTTGCTGAGCTGGGGGACTCTTCCCGAGGTGCTCATTATACGCCGTATAGGCCTCCAGAGCTCTGGGCCCCCCACGATTCTGTGTACACACGTCACCTGAAGCGAGGTGGACCCCAGTGAGACTTGCAGCCCCTGCAAGGCAACATCTGTTTTTGTTTTCTCTATGCACAGAAGATGTCAGGATTAACATTATGCTTTTTCATATTCTCTCCGAAAATTGGCACAAAATCATGAAGTGGCTGAAGGCTGTGAGCTGGATCGTAGGAGTTGAGGACAGATACCTCAGTGACCCCCAACAGGTATAGAAACTCAGTAAGAGTAGTTGAAAACCTGATAGAGTTAAGCACATACTTGTTTCAGAGAACATCTGCCTCTCCTATTGGCTTTCAAAAGAAAGACTATAAACTGGTATTGGCTCCTTGAAGACACATAGTTGCTTTTGGATTTTTTTTTTTTTTTTTGACGCTAGTGAAAAAACACATAGCAAAATTTGCCATCTTAGCCCTTTTTAAGTGCACAGTTCGGCAGTGCTAAGCACTGCTTATTCACTAAGCACTAGCGTATTCACAACGCCATGGAACAGATTTCCAGAACTTTTTCATCTTGCAGAACTAAAACTCTGTACCCATTAAACAAGAACTCCCACCTACCCGCTACCCTCTGGCACCCACCCTACTACCTTCTATCTCCAGGGTTCGGTGCTCTAGGAACCTCATGTAAGTAGAATCGTGAAGTATTAGTCTGATTGAGTCAAGGTTATTTCACTTAGCATGATGTCTTCAAGGTTCACCATGTAGTAGCATAGATCAGACCTTCCTTTCAAGGCTGAATAATACTCTATCGTATATATATGCTACATTTTGCTTAGCCATTTGTCTGTTGATGGACTTTTAGGACTCTTCTTAGCTATTGTGAATAGCGCTGCTAAAAATATGGGTGTACCAATATCTCTTTGAGACTTCACTTTCAAGTATTGGATATATACCCAGATGTGGAATTGCTGGATCATTTGGTGCTTCTAATTTTAATCCAAATGGTTTCCATAGCAGTTGCACCATTTTATAATCTTACCAACAGTGTTTGCGCAAGGGTTCCAATTTCTCCACCTCCTCACCAACGCTTATTATTGTGTGTGTGTGTGTATGTGTGTTTTGATGGTAGCCATCCTAATGGGTATGAGGTACTATTTCACTGGTTTTGATTTGCTGTTCTCTGATGACTAGTGATGTTGCTTATCTTTTCATGTGCTTATAACCATTTGTGTATCATCTTTGGAGAAATATCTACTCAAGTCCTTTGCCCATATATTAACTGGGTGAATTTTTTGTTGTGGAGTTGTAGGAGTTCTTTAGTCTGGATATTAACCCCTTATTAGGTATATGGTTTGCAAATATTTTCTCCTGTTCTGTAGGTTGCCTTTTCACTCTGCTGATTATGTCCTTTGATGAATAAAAGTTATATGTAGTTCAATTTGTCTATTTTTGGTTTTGTTTCCTGTGATTTTAGTGTCATATCCAAGAAATCATTGCTAAATCCAATGTCATGGAGCTTTCCCCTTATGTTTTATTTTAAAAGCTTACAGTTCGGAGACTTACATTTAGGTCTTTCATTTATTTTGAGTCAATTTCTATATACGGTATAAGATAAAGGTCCAAATTCATACTTTTGCATGTGGATGTCTAGTTTCCCAACACCAGCTGTTGAAGAGACCATCCTTTCCTCAGAGTAGTCTGGGCATCCTTATCAAAGCTCACTTGATCATGTATGGGAAGGCTCACTCATTGCTGGGCTTTCTGATGGTCTCTATGTCTGTCTTCTTTTTTAAGATTTTATTTATTCATGAGAGACAGAGAGAGAGAGAGGCAGAGACACAGGCAGAGGAAGAAGCAGGCTCCATGCAGGGAGCCTGATGTGGAACTCGATGCTGGGACTCTGGGATCACGCCCTGAGCTGAAGGCAGGTGCTTAACTACTGAGCCACCCAGACATCCCTCTATGCCTGTCTTTATGTTAGTACAACATTGTGTGGATGACTGCAGATTTGAGTAAGTTTTGAAATAAGGAAGTGTGAGTTCTTCGACTTTTCCTTCATTTGCAAAATTATTTTGGCTATTCAGAGTCCCTTGAGATTTCATATGGAAGTTAGTCTGAAATTTTCTATTTTTTTTTAAATGTTGTTGGAACTTTGAATGGGGTTGTACTGAATCACTATCACTTTAGGTATTATAGGCATCTCAATAATACTAAATCTTCCAATCCATGATCATGGAATTTCTTTTCATTTATGTGTGTCTTCTTTGACTTCTTTCAGAGATGTTTTATAGTTTTCAGTGTACAAGTCTTTCACCACCTTAGTTAACTCTATTCCTAAATACTTTATTCTCTCTAATGTTATTATACACGGAATTGTTTCCTTAATTTACTTTTTGGATTGTTCATTGTTGGTGCATAGAAACTCAACTGATTTTTGTGTGTTGATTTTGTATGCCACAGCTTTGCTGAATTCATTTGTTATTTCTCAGTTTTTTGTGCAATCTTTAGGTTTTCTACATGTAATTTCATGTCATCTGCAAACAGATCGTTGTAATTCTTTTCCAATTTGGATGCCTTTTATTTACTTTTCCTGCCTAATTGCTCTGACTAGGACTTCTACTACTATGTGGAACAAAAGTGGTGAGCTTGGCATTCATGCCTTGTTCCTGACACTAGAGAAACAACTTTCAGCCTTTCACCATTGAGTATGATTCGGCTGTGGCCTTTATTATGTTGAGGTAATTCTCTTCTAACTCTAGTTTGTCACCGTTTTTGAAACACATGCAAGGATGTTGAATCTTGTCAAATGCTTTTTCTTCATCAGTTGAGATAATCATGTAGGAATTTTTTGTTGTTGTTCATCCTGTTAATGTGGTAAATTATGTTATTTGATTTTCATATATTGAGTTTCACGTTTCCTTGCCTTCCAGGAATAAATCCCACTCAGTTGTGGTGTATAATCCTTTTAATGTGCTATTGAATTGGGCTTTCTCATATTTTGTTGAGGATCTTTGCAACAGTGTCATCAGGGATATTATAGTTCTCCATACTTTTCTTTTCTGGTAGCTTCTTTTGGCCTTGGTATCAAGATAATGCCTGCCCCAAACCATGAACTTGGAAATGTTCCCTTCTCTTCAATTTTTGAAGAGAGTTACAGGAGAGTTGGTGTTAATCCTTTAAATGTTTGGCAGAATTCTCCAGGGAAGCCAACTAATCCTGGGATTTTTCTTTGTTGGAAGGTTTTTGATGACTGATTAATCTTCTTACTACTTATTGGTCTGCTCAGACTTTCTATTTCTTCATGTTCACTGTTGGTTGAGTGTTTATTTCTAGGAATTTATTCATTTCCTCCAGGTTATCAAATTTATTGATATATAATTGTTCATAGTATATGTAATCTTTTTTATTTCTGGGACAATGTCCTTTCATTTCTGACTTTAGTTATTTGGGTCTTCTTTCTTCTCTTATATAGTTAATCTAGCTAAGGGTTTGTCAATTTTGTTGATCTTTTCAAAAAACCATTAGTATTGTTGATTTCGTTTGTTTCTCTATTTATCTCTGCTCTAATCTTTATTATTTCCTTTCTTCTGCTAGCTTTGAGTTTAGTTTGTTCTCTTACTAGTTCCTTGAGGAATAAAGTCAGGTTGTTGATTTGGGATCTTTTTTTTTTTCTTTTTTGATGTATATATTTACAACTACAAACTTCCCTCTTTTCTCTTTCACTGCATTCCACAAGTTTTGGTATTTTGTGTTTTTATTTTCACTTGCCGCAAAGGGTCTTCTAATTTCCCTTGTAACTCTTTCTCTGATCCACTGGTTGTTGAAGTGTGGTGTTGCTTAATTTCCACATATTTGTGGATTTTCCAGTTCCCTGTATATTACAGATTTCAGTTTCATTCCATTGTGATCAGAAAAGATAGTTTATATGATTTTAATCTTCTTGAATTTGCTAAACGTGTTTTGTAGCCTCACATGTGACCTATCCTGAAGAATGTTCCCTGTACATTTGAGGAGAATGTATATTCTAATGCTGTTGATTGGTGTTTTGTATATGTCTGGTTTGTCAAATTGATCAAGAGTTGTTCAAGTGCTATATTACTCTTCTATCCATTATTGAAAGGGGAGGTATCGTAGTCTTTTACTATTACTATGTTTCTGTCTTTCTCCTTTCAATTCCACCAAAGCTTGCTTCATATATTTAGGGGCTTTAAGATTTGGTGCATAAATATTTAAATTATTATGTTTTCTTGGAGAATTGACTCTTTATCACTATATAGCAATTTTGACTTAAGTTCTATTTTGTCTGATAGCTGTACATCCACTTCTCTCTTTTGGTTACCATTTCTATGGAATATCTTTTTCCATCCTTTCATTGTCAATCTGTGTGTGTGTCTTTAAATCTATAAAGTGAATGACTTATAGACTATAGATAGTTGGATTCAGTTATTTTTTAATCTATTCCTCCAATCCATGTCTTTTTTTTTTTTAAGATTTTATTTATTTATTCATGGCAGATACAGAGAGAGAGAGGCAGAGACACAGGCAGAGGGAGAATCAGGCTCCATGCAGGAGCCCGACGTGGGACT
This sequence comes from Canis lupus familiaris, assembly GCF_011100685.1. Taxonomy (NCBI): domain Eukaryota; kingdom Metazoa; phylum Chordata; class Mammalia; order Carnivora; family Canidae; genus Canis; species Canis lupus. The sequence goes on from NC_049228.1 coordinate 72,948,393, forward strand.
TGATCCCGGGTCTCTAGGATCACACCCCAGGCCAAAAGCCTGCTCTAAACCACTGGGCCACCAGGGCTGCTCCAATCCATGTCTTTTGATTAAGGAGTTTAATCCATTTAAATTTAAGGTAATTGCTGATAGAGAAGGACTCACTATTTCCATTTTGTTATTTTCTGTGTGATCAGCAGCTTTTTAATTCCCTCTTTTAATGCCTTCTATTGTGCTTCATAGATTTTTTTTTTTGTATAACATACTCTGATTCTTTTTTTCATTTCTCTTGCATATATTTTCTTTGTGGCTACCATTGCAATTACATAAAATATGTTAAAATTACAGCATTCTATCTTAAACTGATAACAACTTAATTTCAATCACATTTAAAAAACACCATTCTGCGCTTCCATCTTCCTACAATGTATATTATTTATATCACAAATTACAGCTTTATATATTGTATAGCCATTAACACATATTATAGGTTTTTATTGTCTTTTAAATTCTCTACACCTCTTATTTAAACTTCAGGGACTCCTTTTAGAGTTTCTTGTAGATTAGGTCTATTAGTAATGAATTCCCTCAGCTTTTGTTTATCTAGGGAAGTCTTCATTTCTTTTTCATTTTCAAAGGACAGTATTGTTGGATACAGTATTATTGGTTAACAAGTTTTTTCTTTCAGAGCTTTGAATATATCACCCCAAGATGTTTTGTTTTGTTTTGTTTTGTTTGACCTGCAAGCTTTCTACTGAGAAATCCTCTGATAGTCTTATGGAGTTCCTCTTGTGTGTAACAGATTTCTTTTCTCTTTCTTCTTTCAGGATTCTCTGTCTTTGACTTTAGACAATTTGATTGTAATGTGTCCCTGGGTGGTTCTCTTTGATTTTATTAGATTTTTTTTTATTTTGATTAGATATTTTTTAGCTTCTTGAATTTATATGTCCATTTAAAAAATATTTATTTATTTATTCATGAGAGACACAGAGAGGCAGAGATATAGGCAGAGAGAGAATCGTGCTCCTTGCAAGGAGCCAGATGCGGGATTCTGCATCCGGAGATCAGGACCTGAGCCAAAAGCAGATGTTCAACCGCTGAGCCATCCAAGTGGCCCTATGTGTCCATTTTTTTCTCTCAGAGTTGAGTAATTTTGCCATTCTATCTTGAAGTAAGCTCTCACTTCCATTCTTTCTTCTTCTTTTGGGGACTCCCATTATGTGCATACCTGATCTGTTTTGCAAAATAGGGAGAAGGCCAGTGTGGTCAGAAATGATAGAGCAGAATGAGAGTAGTGAGCAGTGAAGTTGGGATAGGGGGCTGATTGTGTAGGGCCTCATAGGGTCTTATAAGGATATTGACTTTAACCTTTAATAACATGAGAAGTTGATGGAGGATTTTAAGCAGAGGAATGAGATGATTTGGCTGTTTCATTGAGAACAGCTTGTAGCAGAGGGAGAATGGGGATAGTGGGTAAGGACGCAAGCAAGGAGACCAATCAGGAGACTAGTACAATACAAAGATATAGGGAAGAGGGAAGAAGACTTGGACCAGAATGATAGCAGTGGAGGGGTAAGAGAAGATCTCTTTCTTTCTTTCTTTCTTTCTTTCTTTCTTTCTTTCTTTCTTTCTTCTTTCTTTCTTTCTTCTTTCTTTCTTTCTTTCTTTCTTTCTTTCTTTCTTTCTTTCTTTCTTTCTTTCTAGATTTATCTATGACACAGAGAGAGAGTAAGAGAGTGGGGGGAGGGGAAGAGGGAGAGAATCCCAAGCAAACTCCCCACTAAACATGGAGCCCAATACAGACCTCGATCTCATGACCCTGAAATCATGATCTGACCTAAAATTAAGAGTCAAGGATTCCTGGGTAGCTCAGTGGTTGAGCATGTCTGTCTTTGGCTTAGATTGTGATCCTGGGGTCCTGGGATCAAGTCCCACATCAGGCTCCCCGCAGGGAGCCTATGTCTCTGTCTCTCTCTGTGTCTCTCATGAATAAATAAATAAAATCTTTAAAAATAAGTAAATAAAATAAAATCAAGAGTCGGACATGCAACCAACTGAGCCATCCAGGCTCCTCAAGAGGAAATGTTTCTAACAGTGAAATAGCACATCCAGTGCTACTGGTTGGCCAAGCCAATGAGGGTTTAGATATTGCCATTGATTTTGGAAATATGGTCATCACTGGTGACCTTGACTATAATTGTTTTGCTGCAGTGGTGGGCTCAAAAAGCTGAGAGAAGAGTAATCAAGATAGACTAGAAGCAGAAAATGAGAAAGGCTGAACACAACTTTAAGGAGATTTGCTTTAAAGGAAAGGAAAGGGTTGGGGGCAGTAGCCATGATGATTAGTGGGTTCAGAAGTGGCTTTGTTCTAAAGTGAAATAATTCCATGTTTGTACTAATGGGATGATTTGGTAGAGAGAAAGAAACTGATGACACAAGAAATTATATATTAAGGAACAGGTTCTCCCCAAGCAATCCCCACGTTTATGGCATTGCCTTGAGATCCATTCTGATGTTTTCCTTTCCTTTCCAATCTGTTCTGTTGTAGTCCATTCCATGCTGGTCATGCCATTTGAAATTGATTTCACAACTCGACGTTTCAAAAAGTACTGCATCCCATCATGCTACCTAATTTAAATTTCTTCTTCTGGCTAAGAATTGTCTTTCCATGACAATACTTATGGGAAAGGCTTTGCTCAGAAAACTCAGGATAAGACAATTTACAGATACTTGAGAAAGTCCAGAATATTTGGGTAGAATATAAAGAAAGTCAATATTCTAATTATTACTCAAGTAAGACTTTTCATTTAATTAAAATGTTAACATCACCTCCATTAAGTCCATTGGTCTTATGTCAGCCACATACACTGCTCCTGGCCAATCTAAAAGAAGAAGAAAACAAGAATTGATGAAATATTCATCTGTCTTATAATAGCGTTTGTTTTGTGCAGCTTTGATATTTGCTTTCATTCTCCTAATATGAATATTTGGCATTTTAACACACTGAATTAACATTCAAATTGAGTGAAGCTTCTTTTCTAAGGACATGAGATTATCTTAATTTTGTATGTGTGGGAATATTAAATTAATTATTCCTAAAAGTATAATAATAATGAATAATACACACGATAGTATAACAGATACATTAACAATTAAAATAATTTTTAGGAGATCCCTGGGTGACTCAGTGGTTTAGCGCCTGCTTTTGGCCCAGGGCATGATCCTGGAGTTCCGGGATCAAGTCCCGCATCTGGCTCCCTGCATGGAGCCTCCCTCTGCCTATATTTCTGCCTCTCTCTTTCTCTCTCTCTGTGTCTCTCATGAATAAATAAAAATAAATTTTTTAAAAAATAAAATAAAATCATTTTTAGAGTATGTGTACACACACATACACACACTCCCCTACCAAATTATTTTATAACTGTAGCCTCAATGAATATTCACTAAATGAATGAATGAAGAAATGAATGGATGAAGAATCAAATGGATGGGTAAGTGAATGAAGCCTACCTAACTTACCAAATTCTGAGGTTTGACCTACTTTTTTAGCTTAGGTTTTCTTCCTCCCCCCACCGCACCAAATCAATTTGGAAAAAATTATTTTTGCCAATCTCAAAAGAGGGAGTGATATGAATATATATTATAAAACTTACCATGAACTTTGAAAAAGGATAAGGTGTTTTTAGAATGATAATGCTACTTTGCTACCTTCCCACTTGACCCCAAACCAACCAATAAGGTCTGGTTGTGATAAGAGCATTGTACAAGAATTCTTATCTTAGAGAAGAAATAAGCATTCTGATTCCAATGAAGTTGAATGTGGAAATGCAAAGATGTTAAACTTGAGTAACTAGGTTATTCAAATTTGCATCAACACATTAATCTTTGTTCTCATCCCTCCTTATGTTGAGACATCAAGATGATACTGCTTCAGAACAGAAAAGTACACAAGTACAAAAAAACAGGTTTCACTTCCTGTGAGAATGCAAAAATGCTAACTGAGGGCTGATAGGACGTGCACAGTGGACTTCCTTCCAGTGTTTAAGGAGGGTTTGGGTTGATGCCACTGGCCCATCATTGGTTGAACACCTTGAGTTAATTTTCCAAGGAGTGGCGATGCATTTGTGATGGCCTGATTTGCCTAGTTTCCCTTGGGACAAAAACCATGCATTTCTGATATAGGTGGCTGGAGAAAGGAGTCCAGCCTATGGATGTGAGGTGAAGTAAAACAAAAGAACCAAAAGTAGCATCAGATGCACTAAATACACTCTGTGAATGCCAACCTGTCATCAGCTGAACTAATCTAATTACTTCTAAACATAAAAATACAGTAGCTGGGGTGTAGGCCAAACCTTGCAAATTGAAATGCAAGGTGGGGCAGCAGGGAATAAGAGGGATTCTGGTTGGAGACGACCATTATCTGACTTTAATGACCCAAGTAACAACTTTCCAGTCAGCAAAGAGTTAGATAGTGAGCAATGACACATGAAGTCATAAAGCCACTGTGATGTTGATGCCAGCACTAATGGAATGGGAGATTGCCAGTCTGTGCTTGTCACTATCCAGTAGGCAAAGCTTGATTGCTCCATTTGGAAGAGCTCTTTTCCAAGGCAGAGATGCAGTAGGCTCTAAAGTGAATCGATGAGACATGAATTTTATAAACTTAGGAATTCTTGAGCTTTGTTTTATCTCACGTCAGATGATCTAAGAAACTTTTACAAGTATCTATACTTACAGTGTTGTCTAAACTGGTCCTCAAATGTCAGCCTGCATAGGAATCACATGGAGAGCTTATAAGAACACAGAACGCAGACCCCAGATCCGCAGTTTCTCTTTGGTAGGCTTAGAATGGGGCTGGAGAAATCGGTGCCAATAACACATTCTCTGTTGATATGTGTGCTACTGGTAGGGTGGGGTTGGGGGTCAGGGCATGCTTTGAAGACCACTGATCTCAAACAGAGCAGAAGTAGGAGGATCTTTCTGGCTGACAAGTTGTCTTAGAGCAATTTGTGGTTTGCTAAATGAACCTCTATAAGCAGTTCTTCAGAAGCAGAAATACATAGAGATACATAGTTGTTGTTGTTGCTGTTTTAACTGAACTTTTAGGGATTCAAAGAGAAGAGCAGAGGCAGTAGGAGATTTTAAAATATAATGCAGGGCAGCCCCGGTGGTGCAGCAGTTTAGCACCACCTGCAGCCTGGGGTGTGATCCTGGAGACCCGGGATCGAGTTCCACATTGGACTCCCTGCATGGAGCCTGCTTCTCCCTCTGCCTGTGTCTCTGCCCCTCTCTCTGTCTCTATGAATAAATAAAGTCTTAAAAAAATATATATATATATACATATATATGATTTTAAAAGGGGATGTTTCATTTTTCCATAAACGTCTTTATTTTTGTATATGCCATAAAAGATTATATGTACAGAGAGTCATGGGTGTAGAGAGAGGGAGAATTTGTTGGAAAACATGTAATTTTTTTTTAAGCTTTTAAAGAAGGAGACAAAAGGAAAAATGGTAAGGACAGCTGTATCAGGATTGTGGTTGGAAGCAAATAGTAGAAGGTATGACAAAAAGTGATTTAAGCAAGTAGATTAATTTGTCAGGACTCCCATAACAAATTACCATAACCTGGAGGGCTTAAAACAACAGAAGAATGTCGTCTCACAGTTCTGGAAGCTAGAAGTCCAAATCAATAGTTTGGCAGGGCCATGATTCTCTGAAGGCTCTTGGAGATAATCCTTCTTTGCCTCTTCCAACTTCTGGTGGCTCCGGCGGTTCCCATGGCTGCACTGATCTGGGATCTGCCTTTGTGGCCTTCTCCTTTTATCCTTGTGTCTTCTGTCTCTTATGAGGATATTTGTCATCAAGTTTAGAGTCCACCTAGGTAGCCCAGGATGACCTTACCTTGAGATTCTTAACTTTATTACATTGCAAAGACCCTTTTCTCCAAATAAGGTCACATCATAGGTTTCAGGTATCAGGATGTTGACACCACTGAACTCACTATAAATAAAAGGCATATATGTCTTAGATAAGAAGTCCTGGGTAGGCTACCTCTTTCCTTCTTTCCTCCTCACCAGAGTGCAAAGATTTTCATCTTTAGGCTTTGAAGCCTCATCACTGCATGATGTTTCATGCATCTCTAGGCAACACAACTATGTTCCGGACAGAAAGACTGAGGAAGGAGTAAGAAGTCCTAAGGAAGCAAGCAAACAGGGCCTGTTCCCTTCAGGAAACCTTTCCTGGAAGTATCACCTGACTCCAACTTGCATTTCATCCACTCAGACTGGATCCCATGGCCACCCCTTGGTATAGGTGGTCTGGGAAAGTAAACATTTTATGTTCCCAGCTCCTGTAATAGAGGAAGGCAAGGATAGAAGAACTGAGAATTGCTTGTGGGTAGTCAATCCCTAGTGTCTTCTATAACTATTAAAAGGAAGAACATAATATTGGCTGAAGATCTGGATGCTTCAGAACTACCCAGTGACATGATAGAGTTGGAGTAGAACATATGGAGTTCCCCCCATATGTCAACAGTATTTGGGCTTGAGTCCCCTGTATGGATGCTGGACAGTTTAGGTAATATTTTCTGAATGTTGGTGACACATATTTTGAGTCTTTAGATTAAGGGGTATCAATAGAGTTGCCAGATTTCCAGGTAAAAATATAAAACACCCAATTAGATATGAATTTGTATAAACACTGAATGAGCTTTTAGTATAACTATGTCCCAAATATTGCATAAAATAATTCATTGTTAACCTGGAATTCAAATTTATCCGAGCATCTTGTGTTTTTACATGGCAACACTATGTGGGAACCTCGACTATAAGCCAGAGCATTCACCCTTGGGCTAACTTCTCAGGAGTAAGATTATTGCCTATTCCTATCATTGTAAAAGAAAGGTTTTAAAGTTAAGATTGATGACACCATATATGGGAACCATGATTTGAGAGGAAGAGGGAACTGGTAAATATTTAGAATTCAGAGATAACGCTTTTAAACATTAGCCTTGTCCTTTGAGGGACAATCCACAACCTAGCTAAGTGAGTTTATTCCATAAGGAAGATTATCTGTTCACCCAGGACTATTTAAGTATTCTCAGGCTATGATCAAGGTTTATAGGTTTCTAGACCATGAGGATAGGGTATGGATGCCAAAGGCTCTAAGAATACAATGTTATAATTAATCTGTTCTAATTTTGCAACATTTAAAACATCTTCTATTGGGAATTAATGTCCAACTTTCAGGATAAATAATTGTACAGAATCCCAGGCAAGCCCATCATAATTATTGTCATTCTTCATTTGGGGATATATTTTATCTAAAATACATTATTGGCATTTGTGGGGCTTTGCTATTAACGAATGACTTTAGCCCTGGCAGAGAAAGCCTCTGGAAAGAAGTGGGAACTAATTTCATCTGCTGTGGGGTCATTTAACAAATGAGCTTATCCTCACCCTCCACCCTCATGGGCTTTCACAGAGAGAAGTGAGAAAAATGGGGCAATCAATATTACTGCAAAGAAAAAAATATATATTACATTAGACAAGAGTATTGTCTCACTAATTTGTGTGCTACATTAGGATAAAGGAGCAATAATTCCTTCTCATTGATTTTAGGAAGTATATAATTGAGGCCAAAGTTTATCATGAAATTGGCTAGAAACCAAAAAAAAAAAAAAAAAAATAGCACACCTGGAAAAAAACACTTGCCTTGAGAATGAACATAGGCAATTGTGAATGTCAAGTCACTGCACAGTTACAGGTCAGCAAGTGGGTACAAAAGTGGATAAGGAAATTAGAAACTTAATATGTGGATGTCAGATGTTCTAATGGAAAAAAATCACTTTGATTTAAAATTCTTGGGCTGCAAAACTGGCACTGATTGGAATAGATTTCTATATCTGCTTTATAATCCATATAAATTCCAGAGACGATTCCAAGAGTGCACACTTCTACTTTTCAAATAATTTCTTTGTATTCCTATTAAATTTTCATATCGGTCTTACCCATTTGGACTCCCAAATCCCTTTCTTTATGGATTTGTGTACATTAACTCCCTGTGACAATAATAAGAGCTTTATATGTGCTTGGAAAAGCTTGAATTTGATAATGGCAGAGTGAAACAAGCCATCTGTCATTGCTGTTGGCCACTCTTCCCCACATTTGCCCACTAAGGGGCCATTTGCTTTTTTTCTCATTGCAGTGGCCATAAACTTGGAATTTTTCCACCACACACAAAAAGAAAATGAATAAAGAACTTCAAATATAATTAGTTTAAAATAGACTTGTAGCTTTCAAATGTAATTCACAAAGGATATTATTGACTTTAAGAGGGGGCATAGTTTTTGTGTTCATTGCTGTAATATTTTGTCTGTGATTATAGTCATGTGAGTCTTCAATATCATTTCCTTTCAATAAACTAGGAGGAACTGGTCAGCTAGAGGACCACTGAGCATGTCACATCTAGTGAAAACTCATTAATCCTGTGGTTTTAACTCTCTTACATAGTGGGCAGAAAAAAAAAATTTGGTCTAGATAATATTTTCTTCCTCCTCATACCAGTCTAACTTCTTGGAAAGGGCAAAAATGGACTAAGCTGAGGCAGCCAGCTGGGAGGTTGGCTTCAGAAAAAGCTCTTAGCTCTATGGCAGAAACAGAATATGAAGGCAGACACAGTGAGGGCTGTGACTTTCATCACTGATTTTTTTGCTTTGCGAGGGGCCCGACCTCCTGTCAGGGCTCAGGAGTGTCAAGCATAAGGAACAGCCAGAAATGGGCTGTTAGCTTGTGGGTTTAAAGTGTGGGTTTAAAGAAAGCGAATGACATTCCATGTGTTGCCATGTAAAAATACAAGATGCTTGGTTAAATTTGAATTCCAGGTTAACAATGAATTATTCTATGCAATATTTGGGACACAGTTATACTAAAAACTCATTCAGAATCTGGAAAGGTAACCAGAAGAAGTTGAAGTGAATAATCCATGTATCAGAGCAGTCTTGTCATTATAACACCACTACCACCAACAAAACAATAATGGTTGCTACCATTTACTGACTACTCTTTGTGGGCCAGATGTTTCTGGAAGGTGAGACTGAGGCTTCGTGAGGTAACTTGTTCAATGTCATAGCAGCACTTACCGCCTGGCCTCTGGCTCCAGACCAATGCCAAGAGCATGAATAGAATGTTCTCCAGTTTTACAATACTTTCCCCACCATTTCTTCAGTGTTTGTCTTGCTGTCCTCTGCACCCCCATATAATCCGCACAGCATTCTCCTTAAGGAGAGGCACAGGGCTCAGTGGGTGTGGAGCTTGAGTTTCCCATCATGTAAGATTGTACCACATTCCGCAGTGTTCTAGAAATATTATTGGCGTTTGGATTTTGGGGATCTGAGTTTGAGCCTCAGATCCTGCTCATCCCTTCCTTACTTTATTCAACAAATATTTATTGAGCGCCCAAAGCTAATTAATTTTGAGCCTCCTGAAAACTGAACTTTAAAGGCTCCTAGCTTACCCAGGCCCTTTTCAAAGTCCCAGGAGAGGCTCCATTAATGCATTCACTTGGTTCTACATTTTTGTGAAATTTGCAATAATAAGATATTTTCACCATAATCAGGACCCCTGTCACTTTCCACTCAGATTTCCCTGTACATTTTCTGGGAATTGAGGGCTGCAGGCATCTTTGAGGTGGCTGGCCAAGGGAGAGCCTACAGAGGGTGCAGGTTGCTGCTAACCATCCTGGGGTAGGAGAGGTTTCCAGAAATATGCATCAGCTTTCTGCATCAGTCCTCTAAAGATTTGCACACGAGTGCAGGGCCAGTGGTCCTATTGGGCTGTGACTGTGTCCTACAGCAAAGCATGCAGGCTGTAGGAGAAACTAGCAGGAGCCAGTCTTCAGAAAATTCTTCTAATCACGAGGTATGCAAAACTCAAGAGTCCATTCCATTCCATCCTCTTGGTTAAAGCAAAAGTTATCTCTGGTCAGGAATATACTAAAAATGTGGCAGACACAATTATAGAGGCACCAGGCAATGTTTTCTTTCTGATGAGAATTGCATGTACAAGTATTACTGAATTTCCTATTTTCGTAGGGTACAAACCTGTATCCTAAAAACAGTGAATTTGTAAAACAAAACAAAACAAAAGACAAAAACAACGAATCTGTGTGTGAAGTTGCAAATATCCCCCACTGACACTGACAAAGATAATATGCAACTCCTTGGTAGTATAGGCCATTATAGTGAGGACATCACTGACAAACTGTTGAGTGTCATCGTTTCAAAGAGGATTTAAGATCGGTCAGTGCGCAAGGACCTGAAATCCCGTAACTCTACGTGAAAGAAACCTGATAGGTGTTTTTCCAAATTAGACACCAATCCTAATAACTTATGTGACGTTACCAACAGCAAGCTGTAAAGCTTAACTATCAATACAAATCAAACAATAGGGCGCCTGGGTGGTTGGTTCAGTCAGTTGAGCGTTAGACCCCTGATGGCTCAGGTCACAATCTCAGGGTCACGAGATCAAGCCCTGCATTGGCCTCCCTGCTCAGCACAGAATCTGTTTGAGATTCTTTCCTTCCCTCTCTGTCTTCCCCTCCCACTCGTACTCTATCTCTCTCTAAAATAAAAAAAAGAATAAATATTTAAAAAAAACAATAAATCAATCAAGCAATCAATTTTTAAAAAGCAAAATGAAACAAAACAAAAACTAATTATCTTTTAATTTTCTTTACAGAAGCTATTATAAAAATATTGTTATGAAAAGAGGTATTAAAGAGGATATAGCCAAAAATGTAGAGAAAAGGTATAGTAGATATGAATAAGCAGTAAATAAATGTGTCATTTTTTTGGACTTGGGGATTGTCATGCTAGTTCTTGACTATAACAAAAATTGTTTAACAAATAATTATTGTTAGAATTACTAATCCTAAGTAAATATTCACTTTTATGCTAATTTTGTATTGGTAATTTTGTATTTTTTTCTTTAAGACGGTCCTTCAGATCATGTATGAAGTTTCAGGCCCATAAACCTGAATGGAACCCTGTTCATCCCTCACTACGTACCAGTGACAGAAACTGTGAATACAAAAATTCCCTTCCCTTCTGGAACTGTATCCTGACAGCATCAGCTGTTAGGTAACTAGGTAAAATGAAACACACAGTAGGTCGGTTGATGATAAATACTCAGGAGAAAAGTAGGGAAAAGGAATGAAAGAAAGGATATGGAGAGGGCTTTGCAATTTGAAGTTTCACAAGGGAAGACTAGAAAAGAGGTTCATACCACCAAGAAAGCAGGGGTGAGCTAAGGGGCTTTTGGGCAAAGTGGGCATCAGTCAGAAGAAGATGTGTTCCAGTTCAGAGTACCTGAGTGGGGAAGGGAGGGAGAGAAAGAGAAGGAAAGAGAGAGACAGGAATGAAATAGGAGAGATGAGGTCAGAGAGCCCAAAGGAGCAGGGACCCACAGAAAGGCAGTGCCTTTGGCCATCACGGCGATGTTGGCTTTTCGTGAATGGGAAGGGAGATTATTGGAAGGTTTTGGGCAACAGATTGACATAATCTGTCTTAACATTATAACAGAATCACTCCAACTGCTGTTTTGAAAATAGACCAAAGGCTACCAGTGAGGAAGCAGAGAGCCAGCTGGAAGTGATGGCCACGAGCAGGGGAGAGATGATGGGACAGGGACCAGGGTGGTGAGCAGCCAGTAAGAAGTCACTGCATGCGGCACAGAGTGTGAGGGCAGAGCTGAGGGGGTTTGCTAACATAATAGAGGTGGCTTTGACAGGAAAAATGGAACCACGGATGACCTCAAAACTTTTGTCAGCAGGAATTGGAAGTGGAAGCATGATGTTGCTCTTTACTGCAATGGGGAGGCTGTGACAAAAGTAGGTGGCTTGGCTTTTTTATGTTCAATTGGAAGTGATGTCAAGCAGGTGGTGGAGTACAGGAGTACAGGAGAGTGAAGCGGGCTGGATGTGTGAGGTGGGGCCTTCTATGTGTGTGTGAGCACTTTTCTACAAGGATGGAGGTGGGCTAAAATAACAACAACCACAACAAATGGTCAGAACACTAGGGCTTCATTTCCATCATTTTTCTAGCGTTCACCCAAGTTCTAAACATCTTATAAACATGAATGCTATCCTCACATTCTCCGTGTGACCATTACACCACTGTTTGCGTCCTGTCCCGAGATTCCAATAAACCAGTGAACCAGGGATCGCTCACACATTGCTGGTTTCATCATTTTAAAAGATTTCCAAATCCGTGTAGTGTATGAAACTCCACAGAAGCCAAAACCTGAAATTGTTTTTTTTATTGAATTTTTGTCTCTCCATTTCCTGTACACACTGCGGGGTGGGGGGGAAGCTTTGTTTTTATGACTTTCTTCTTTGCACAGTTGGTGAGTGCTGGCATTTAAAAAAATATTTTTATTTTTTTAAAAGATTTATTTATTTATTTATTTATTTATTTACTTACTTATTTACTTATGAGAGAGAGAGAGAGAGGCAGAGACACAGGAGGAGGGAGGAGCAGGCTCCATGCAGGGAGCTGGACGCAGGACTCGATCCCGGGACTCCAGGATCTTGCCCTGGGCCAAAGGCAGGCGCTAAACTGCTGAGCCACCCAGGGATCCCCCCCAAAAATATTTTTAATAAAAAAAAATGTGAAAAGTTACCCTGAATCCTGAATAGTGTTATCTCCTAGTTCTTCAGTACTTTGGCCGTCTTCTCAGAGCTCAACGCCAAATTGTTTACTGACTAGCTCCTGAAGAGAAAAACCCCAGTCGAGAAATTGACAAATGAGGAGATATTTTCCAGAAATTTATATATGAGGGAAAATTGTCCAAAGGACCTGCTTAGTGTTTTGTTCCTTTAAGTTTCCTCAAACTTCTTGAGATCGGCTAGAGCACGTGAAAGCTATGCGAGGTCTATGTGGCTTATATACGCTGCCTCCAGAAGCATCTTCAGAAAGGTGGAATTCAACAAGGGAAATTGACCTCAAAAAATCAGTTGCTCAGAAAAACATCTTTTTGCCTTTTCATATCCTGCATTTGAGAATATTGCCATGGTACTTGACTTAATGATTGTTAATATCTCTTTCCATATAGATAATATTGATCTTTTCTTTTTATGTGAACATTCATCTTACTATTTAATGCATGTAATAGCCGCTTGATAAATGCTTTCATATTGAATTATTTAAAGCCAAGTCAACGCTTCTGTGTAATAATAACAGCTAATGTTTATTGAGGGATTTCTGTGTGACAGGCACTGCGCTGAATGCCTTACATGCATACATACACTCTTCAATCTTTGAAACAACTCCATGAGACAAATCCTATCACTTTCCTGCTTTACAGATAAAGAGATCTAGATACAGAAGAGCCAAGGAACTTGTCTAGGATCAGGAGAGCTAGCAGAGTTTGAACCTAAGCGGCCTCAATTCAGAGCTGGTTGGTGCCCTTACACATGATGCTATAACTGCCTTCCAGCTGAGTGTGTTGCCAATAAACACATTGTGCAGTTTTACACCTCCTCCAAAGGCTTATATATAGATTGGGAACTCTGGAAATTGTTTCAGTAGTTTCATTACTTTGGTTTCCCAGATGGGCGAAGGGATGCATTCCATGCTGGCCTTCCCTAAAGGAGAACCTCTTGTTTCCCTAATGAGGATTTGGATCAATTTCAGAATAAACAAGGATGTAGTGAGTCTTCACTACCCTCTGGACAGCTAAGTGCTATGCAGGGCCCCTTGTCCCTTCCCCTCTGTGCTGTCTCTGGGCTGTAGTTCAGAAGCCCTCCAGAGTGACATGGACCTTCCATCTTCCCTGTTGCAAATCACTGGGTTCTTTTTCTTGGTACTGAGTCTTGCCCTTTATTGCCTTTGCTCTTATTGAGCATCACACACCCAGAGGCAAAAATAAAGCAAGCTCATTAACTGCTGCATTCTTGGACGGAATGAAATTTGCAAAGAGGACCCCATGAATAAACATGTGTACCAAAGCAAGATGCTGTCACAATTCAGAATTAAGAGACCAAGGAACACGAGAGAAACATGCCAAAGGGCAAAAAGCAGAGACAAATGGCAGGGGGCTATTACTAAGGTCTGATAAGGATTGTTAGCTTTCAAAAAAGAAAATACCTAGGCTCCCTCATTATGTCCTTACCCCTTTCCCCCCTTTGCAGGCTACATAATGTACAATAAAGTGAATTTTGAGGGATCTGCTTCATTATATCATGTTCCTTCCTCACAAGAGTCACCGTTTAACCCCCAGGCAACATGTAAGGGAAGACTCATGTGATTCCGACATCCACATGACTTTCCTTCCGGCAGGATTAGGCTGGAAGAATAAGTGGAAGACTGTGTGTTGTGTTACCAAAAGTATATTTTTTTAACCCCAAAGCCACTTTAATATTGGTCCATTAATTCGATACTTGAGGTTGATCTCGATTCACCTGAGGACACTTGAGTGGAGGACGTTCCCAGGTTGTGGCCTCTGAAACTGGCAAGCGAGTGAGTGTCTTCAGGATTTTTGTACTCGTCCTATTTACAAATATAATGGACAGACTCTCCCCCATTCCGTTCTGTATTTTCCCTAAACTATGTACTTCAGGTTTATACATCATATCATTATTACCAAAGAGGACTAAGAGTTTGTCTGTTTTGGAAAGGAACATATGTAAATGAGGATGTGAATGACTATTTTTAATTTCATGGAAAGGATGTACATTGCAACCACCAATTTGCATTGTAAATATTATAATTAGAACAGAGACCGTCCCTGGCAATGTCTGAGGAAAGCTGATGAAACGGTTTGAGAGAAAGCTTTTATTTTCATAAGCAGCTTGTGTAGAGATTTAATCTGATTATTTAGGTCAGAGATGAGATTTTAGAAAGCCTGAGCAAACCCCATCCATCTTGCCAGTCCTTTACCTGAAGGATATGAAAATGAACATTTATTTCACCTTATAAATAGTTACTTGGGTTAGTTTCTTTTTTACTACAGTTCTTGTTATTTTTTTCAACAGCATCCAAAGACCAAACCCCTGGCCTTTTAGAGACGATCCTACGTCACCGGAACATATTATGCAAAACTGATCTTAAAAATAACCACTAGATGGCAATGAATCGGCATAAAAATGCAGATCTTGCAAAAAGACACCATTAGTAGTTCAAAGGGTCAAGAAGAGGAACTAGCTCCTCATAGATGCTTAACACCTTCATCTCCCTCAGCATCTGGGGTCCCCGAAGCCAGGGCTCACCATCGAGGGGGTGGCTTGATGGGGCTGGTAAATGGGGATGATGAGGAAAAGCTGGCCTCAGAGAAACCCCAGGCAGAGTGAAATGAGCATGAGTTCTGGAATCAGACAGACCTGAGTTTGAGTCTTTACTCAATCACCCCCTTGAGGTGGGCTGTTGGGATGAATTGCTTAACTTTGCTGGGCCTCAGTTTCTCCATCATTTAAATGGTAATATCAATGCCTCATTCATAGGGTACAGTGAGGATCAAATGAGATGATATTGATATAGCACCTGCATGTGAGGTGCTTAATAAGTGGCTGCAATTACACAGCTATGGTTTGTTATCTGAAACCCTTGGTACCAGACAGATTTGTTCTATAATTCAGAATTTTCAAATCTTTAAATGATAAAGCCTAACTTATATTTGTGTTCAGTGGGGGAGGGACAGCATTCTATGATCAAACATGTTTCTATTTCTGTAGGAAGATATGTTAATACCAAGTGGAATAAGTACTATACCCAATTATCAGTGCAAGCCAGGACTGAGAAAAATGCTTGGTTTTCAGAGCTTTGGGGGGTTTGGAATTGTCGTGAGGGATTGTGGGTCTGAACTAGCCATTTAGAAACCTTGTCTGCTTGGTCCTAAATGCATGCTACAGAGCCTATTAGCCACACGCCCTGAGGGAGAGGTGGGGAGAAGGTTGATCTGGCCCCCTTTATTATTGATCTGGTCCCTTTTATATAATCCCCATCCTTCTGGGTAAACTAATAGGCTGACTACTCTCTCTACAAAGTTCCATTTTCAAAATTTGCACCCAACAAAACGACTGCCTAAAAAGCAAGAGAAAAGACCTAATTTTCTTTACTTGAGCATGTGAACTCCAGAAGAGAAAGGCTTGCTAATAGATTAGGCATTAAGAGCTCAAAATCAGAATAATGACATTTACCAAGTAAAGCTATATTTAAAATTTTTCTTCCTGGCAAGTCTTACTTTAAAAGCATTGATAGAGGGGCAGCCCGGGTGGCTCAGCAGTTGAGCACCACCTTCAGCCCAGGGTCTAAGCCTGGAGACCCGGGATCGAGTCCCATGTCAGGCTCCCTGCATGGAGCCTGCTCTTCCCTCTGCCTGTGTCTCTGCCTCTCTCTCTGTGTGTCTCTCGTGAATAAATAGATAAAATCTTTAAAAATAAACAAATAAAAGGGTTGATAGAGACATATAGTGGCACATTCTAGGAAAGAGATTACGTAGAAGCTATTGACATCTTATGTTGGGGAGCTTGTCTGGTCGTAGTATGTCACATTCAAATTTTTCCTTAATTGCTTTTAACAAAGTGTTTTCTATCATTGCGTTTGTGCTCATACAGCCTTTTCTCTCAGACTGTCAACACTCAAGGACAGAAACCAGCCTTTCTCCTTTTTTTTCTTTCTTCATAACCCCTAGGAAGCTTATAAATTGTACAATACTGTGTTTGAAGATGTTAGATCAATACTGGCTTTCGTAGCTCTAAACGTGACAGATTCATCGCAGTTCAGATATTCTCAGGAAATAAGTTAGACACATTTGGGAGTTGCATTAACTCTTTCAGAAAGCAAATACATCATATATAGCCCAGGGCTAGACATTCATCTTAATGACTTGAGAGAGCTGGAGGCAGAGCTTTTTTTTTTTTTTTTTTTTAAGATTTTATTTATTCATGAGAGACACAGGGAGAGGCAGAGACACAGGCAGAGAGAGAAGCAGGCTCCCTACGGGAAGCCCCAGGTGGGACTTGATCCCGGGACCCCAGGATCATGACCTGAGCCAAAAGCAGACGCTCAACTACTGAGCCACCCAGGCATCCCTGGAGGCAGAGCTTATACAGTGAACACATCTGCCTAACTCTAATCTGGAGTCAGATTTCTCCTGCATTTTGTGTACATGGGATCTAAAATGAAAACTGATCCTCAATAGCAACAGCATAAAGGAAGAGCAATTTCAACTACGTTTTATCAAAATTAGTGGCATGGGGGAAGCATGCCCACAGTGCTATGCATAAAGCTGCTGTGATGTTTCTGAAAAAAAAAAAAAAAAAAAAAAAAAAAAGAAACAATCAGGTCATGTTGGCACTGTTCTGAGAAGCTCAGAACTCCGTCGGTGGAGGTTGACAACAGTGAATGGAACAAGAAAGTGATTGTGGGCTTCCTGGGGTGAAAAATCTCTGATGGTCCTCAAAAGCCCAGAGGATACAGCCCAAACTCCTTAGCAGGGCAGTCATGGCCCCCCACAATGTGCTCTCAACCTACCCATTCTTGGTGTCACCTATTTGTAAGCCACTTTGGGACATCTGTTCCATGTCCCTGGGTTGTCCTAAACTCTGTCTCTGAGCCTTTCCTTTGCCCTGAATGTGCTTTTCCCCACCTCATGCCTCTCTCCACTCCTTTGCTAGTGATAAACGGTCCCCTCATTCTTTGAGACTCAATGCACATAAATACTATCCTGAGGAGACTTTCTGGGCCATAGCACATTCCGTTTAAAAGCATTTTAATTGTCCTGTGTTATGTTATCTGCTAATTTGTGAGCCCTAAACGGGTTTGATGGGAGGAGTACTTTTTACTTATCCTTCCACCCTAGTACTGAACATGGTACTTGAGGACTCATGGACATTTAATAAGTATTTGCTATTATTGATGGAAAGCTGAGCCAAGCACGGTCTGACTCACCAGCATAGAACCTGTGATGAATGTTTAAAGGGCAGTACAAGACTTTCCCTTTGTTACCTTGTTGTTCTACCTTTGGGATCCTAATTTACAGATGGGGAAACTGGGACCAGCTCAAGGTCATGTGGCTCATAAGTAATAGAATCTTGGCCTTATGTCAAGTATCCAATTGCCAAGCCAGTGTGCTTTCCAACGGGTCTGCCTCCAACAAACAAAAAGGCCCACAGAGCACTGCACTCTCGCATGTCAGCATCCCCATGTGGTACCACTTAATGGTTTTCCAAGCGACTCCATGGGTAAGTGTAAAATATAGTATGTTCTCTCTTCTTTCTCTTAACTGGGTAAGTTAATATCCCAGAGGGAATTATTTAGACATATGGAAGAATTATTAAGGGGAGATTAGTTTGTTAAATCTCAGTAGGGATGGACCATTTCAGAGATTTTGCTTTCTAAGACTCATGCAATCCTAGTGGCCATTTTTCAAGCTATTGGCTGGTGGAGGACGGGTGAATCAATGACTTCCTTGTATCTGCAGAAATGTAAGTGTCCCTTGACTCTGAGAATACATCTCTGTCAGGAGTTCATATTTAAGTTCTGTGTTTTTCCCATTAATTTCAAAGGAAACAGCACAAATAAATATATCTGTTAAAAAATTTTTGGATTGTGCAAATATAACACAAAATGTCACATTTGTCATTCATTTGAATGACGAGGTTAACTTTCCAGCATAATCTTGGCAACAGGGAAAATTATTTATCTTATATCTAACTTCGTAAAAGTCAAACTCTGTAGTTTGCCACAATTTTTGCCATATTCAATTCTCTAGTTACTTTGTCAGGAGTTTTCTAAACGACTTTCCCAAAAAGTCAGCCAACAAGCACACAGTTAAGATAAACAGAGTATTCATTGTCTTTCATAGGTAGATAAGTTTTGTTCACCACAGGGTTTGTCATTCTCAAAACTGTTATCCTGAAAATCCCTATTATTTTCCTATGGCTATTCGAAAGTCTTTTATCTTTTAGTTAACTACTATAGATAGTTTCTTTTTTGAATCCTTTACAATATTTTTGTTTTCATACACTTAACTTTATTTATTATGGAAAATCCCAAATATGTTCAAAAGTAAAGATAATAAGCCATCATGTACTCATCACCTAGCTTCAATAATTATCAATTCCTGGCCATTCTTTTTCCCCTGTGCTCCCACTGGCCACCTGCCCCCTCTGACTTATTTTGAAGCAAATTTCAGATGTCAAATCATATCATCTGTGAATATTTTCTATGTATCTTTTAAAAAAACAAGAATTTCCCTTTTTAAACACACTCAAAATATCAATAGCCACCACCTCAGCTAACCCCCTAGAATTACGAAGAGTAATTCCACAATCTTTTTTTTTTTTTTAAGATTTTATTTATTTGAGAGAAAGAAAGAGTAAGCATCCAAGCTGGGGAGTGCTGAGCATGGAGCCTGACTTGGGGCTCAGTCTTAGGAGCGTGAGTTCATGACCTGAGCTGAAACTAAGAGTCAGACGCTTAACCCACTGAGCCACCCAGGCACCCCTCTACAATCTTATTGACTGTCTAATCAGTATTCATATTTCCCTGATTGTATTAAATATGGTTTTTAGATTTTTTTAAAGATTTATTTATTCATTTGAGAGAGAGAGAGCACGAGGAGGGGCAGAGGGAGAGAGGGAGAGAAATCCTTAAGCAGACTCCTCACTGAGTGTGGAACTCAGCACAGGGCTTGATCCCAGGATCCTGAGATCACGACCTGAAACAAAATCAAGATTCAGAAGCTTAACCAACTAAGCTGCCCAGGTACTCCTAGATTTTGTTTCTCTGAATCAGGATCCAGACAAGGTTTACACTTAACAGTTGATTTCTCAGTCATTGAAGTATCTCTTTCCTTATCAGCTCTACTACTTTTCCCAACCCTAACCTTTTCCTCATCAACAGGGTTGTTTGTTCTACAGCTTCTCACAGTATTGATTTGCTGGGTACAGCCCTGTGGTGTCCTGTTCCCCTGTCATCTGTACCTCTTGTCAATGGTAGTTATCATCAGGATGCTTGGTTAGATTCTAGTTCTTTTATCCCTCCTTCTCCCCTCCTCAAGACTTCATGGATAGTACTATTCACTTCCATGAGGAGATAGATACTGTCTGTGTACTCTGTATGATGTTAATTACATTGATAACCATTGCTTGGATCCTTGGAAAGAGAGGATAAATGCTTGATTCAAATCAAATGCCTTTTAATTACTGGTAAATAAGTTGGTTCACTAGTGCCTTCAAACATAAGCACACACTAAACATAGGTAATGTACTGTAATCTTCTACATTATTATTCTTACTGATGATATAATTGTCCTATGTTTAGTCAATGGGAGCCTATTTCATTAGGATCCTGAGTCCTTTTGATATGATCGTAGCTATATTTGATAAATTTTTTGATATCTGCTTTGAAAAGATGTTCTAAGCCTGCCTGCGTTTAGTGAGATACAGTATGTAGAGACCACAGTCTGGGTACTCATTGCTCCTATATTGATCATTGTTTCTAAGCCCTTTCAGTGAGAAATATGTATTGTTTTTAAAAGATAAAATATATCACAGGTTTTTAGTGATATTTCTACTTTAAATTCGGTAATTAATCAATCCTCTATCTCCTTTCTCTCATACCAAAAATCTCAATATTTGATGACAAAAATATAATTATCTTCTCACATTACATACAGTTGTCTCAGAATAGTGATACTAACACTCCCACAAACATTATGATTACTAGAAAAACTTTTAAAAGTATATTATTATTATTATTACTATTATTATTAGCTATTCTTCTTTTCCTTAAGATGCAACCTGCTAGAGTTGCTCAAAGTACTAGGAATAGTTCTTTGTGCGAGTATGCCAGCAACTAGATACTTAAGTTCATTGTTTAATATTATATATGATTTTAGGATTTACATTTTTTGCTTTGAGCTAAATTTTATTTAATTGCACATAAAATATATACACGATCCTAAGGCATATTTAAAGAAATTTAGTGTTAATTTGTTCCCTCCACCCTATCCTCTCCCTCCTCCTCCTGTAGTTAACCATTCCAACTATTTATTTGTTTATTCTCTCATTGTTTTTTAAATGCAAGTAAACACTATTTATATATTTATATTTTCATGTTGAATGTAAATATATGTCCTTCATGTTTTATTCACTTCTCTCTTTGGTGTATCTTTTGATATTTAGAAAGGTGAGCATTTTTTTAATAGTTCTCTCTTAGTCATTATTTTTGCTGTAAGTAAATTCTTTTTTTTTTTTTCTGTAAGTAAATTCTTAAAAGAATTTCCTTTGATTCTCTTGCCAGATGTATTGCAGTTACAAATTATTATAGGATTGATGCATGTTTGCTTTTCTGAAGTAATGTATCCAACCTGTTAAGACTGCCCCTTTAGCCACCTGCAAGTAGTGTGCCTTTTCTTTTTGGTGGGAGAAGTGTTTGTTCATAGCAAAAGTGAAACCAGTAGAAACATCTAGTACTTATATTTCCATATTATCAAGGAGTAAGTAAGTCACTAAACTTACAGAAAAAGCTACTGGATTTAATGAAGAGCTCCAATTATTTTCTCTATCATGCTATATATCATGATATATTTTTGCAGTTCTGCATTTGGGAGTAATTTTATGTATAGGTAAAATGTCCATCCACTTCACTACATCCTCTGGAGCAGTATATTGACTTTTTTGACCTTATGTGTGTAGGTTGGTTATGTTAACTGTAAATCTTATTTCAGACTCATAGGGAAATTACAAAATACTTATTAAAAGGAGCATTAGATTGCATAGGGTTGTGACTCAATGTTCTAAACTACTTGTCTCCAAATACTATATTTCATCAAATCAAAGATACTGTCAATTCTAAGATGTTCCACTAAGAAAGGTAAAAAATGAGGCTTGAAAGTAGGGCTTGAAAATGATGAAACATTAGAATATTATCAATTACTGTAAGAGCAGCTACTCTTAAGCAACTAGATTCTACAAGCATTACATGTATCAACCTATTTAATCTTCACAATAAATAAATGCTAAGTTAGCACATGAAGAAACAGAAAGATACAATATTTGCCCAAAATCATGAATTAAGCATGTAGGAGAATCGGGGTTTGAATCTAGATCTAACTTTAAATCCCATACTCATTTCTCAAGGTTGAGTTGCTGTCTCTCCTTCTATGTTGCCCTCAAGGTGGAAGGAGTCCATGATTCTCACTTCTTGAGAAAATCTGCAGTAGGTAGCAGCTTCTTTCTTGAAGTTCAATTCCCCTTCCTTGAGCAGAAATAAGCAGAATAGGTATGGAAGCTGAGGAAGGAAGGTGCCCCCCTTTTCCCGTAGGGTTAAAACAGAAGGAGAGGTCATTGTGATGAAATATATCATTTCTCCATTTCAGTGGCTTACAAATTCTTTGAGTAGGACCCAAAAGTAGAAATTTTATTTTTCATTAAAAATTTGAGGGACACCTGCGTGGCTCAGTTGGCTAAGCATCTGCCTTCAGTCAGGTTATGATCCCAGGGTTCTTTGATGGAGCCTCGCATCAGGCTCCTATTCAATGGGGAGTCTGCTTCTCCCTCTCCCTCTGCCCCTTCCCTTCTCATGCAAGTGTGTGTGCATGAGTGTACACATGCACTCTCTCTCTCAAATAAATAAATAAAATCTTTTAAAAATTGAGGCAAAATTCATGTAACATAAAATTAGCCATTTTATTTTTTTATTTTTATTTTTTATTTTTTAGAGATTTTATTTATTCATGAGAGACACAGAAAGAGAGAGAGAGAGAGGCAGAGACACAGGCAGAGAGAGAAGCAGGCTCCATGCAGGGAGTCTGATGTGGGACTCGATCCCAGGACTCGATCCCGGGACTCCAGGATCATGCCCTGGGCTGAAGGCAGATGCTCAATGGCTGAGCCACCCAGGCATCCCCAAAATTAGCCATTTTAAAGTGTATAATCTGGTGGTATTTAGTACACTCACAGTGTTGTACAACTACCTCCTCTCTCTAGTTCCAGAATACCGCCATCACCCCTAAGGAGTCATTCACTCCCCATTTCCCAAGCCCTTGACAACCACTAATCTGCTTCCTATCTCAGTGGATTTACATTTGGGTATTTCATATAGATGGAATCTTATTAGACCTGTGGGCTTTTTAATGTCTGACTTCTTTTACCTTAGCACCAGGTTTATGAGGTTCATCTATGTTGTAGCATGTATCAATATGCCATTCTTTTTTCTGGCTGAATAACAATTGATTGTATGGATATACCACATCTGGTTTATCCATTCAGCCATTGATTTTTTATTTGTTTCTACCTTCTGGCTATTGTTGAGTAGTGATGCTGTGAACATTTGTGTACAAATATTTGTTTGAAAACCTAGTTTCAATTTTTTTGACTATATGTCTGGGAGTGAAATTGCTGGGTCATATGGTAATTCTATGTTTAACTTTTTGAGGGAACTGCCAAACTGCTCCGGGAGCAGCAGCTGCACCGTTTTACATTCCCACCAGCTATGTAAAAGGATTCCAATTTCTTCCTATCCTTGCCAATACTTGTAATTTTCCATTGTTTTCAAATATAACCATCCCAGTAGGTGTGAAAAAATACATTTTAAAAATTATTTACCTTTTACATTACAACCTAGTATATACATACAAACAAAACATAAGCAAAATAAGAGCTTCACAAAATAATAAATATTATACTCTGATATTTTCTATTCTATCCTAGTGCAATCTATTCTGTTTCATTTGTCTTCAAAAAAAATACTGTGAAAACTCACTAAATTGCTTTCATTATCTACTAAAGGTCTGTGGCCCACTGTTTGAAAATCACTGCTCTATTTGGACGCTCAAATTTTTCTAGGAGCTTTTTTGTATTTACACAAAAATAGGAATGATTTCCTTTTGTAAATACTAAAAGACATCTTACTACATAGCAAATAAAAATCATAATTATAATTTACATCACCAGCAAAATATGTTGAATAACTCATTGTTATTGATGAGTGCTGGCCCAGAGGCTAGAAAGCTAGGGGATTTCATTCTAACTCTGAAACTTTCTCTGCATCCTTGAACAAATAATTTCTCTGGGATTCATTTTTGCAGCCAGTAACTGAAGGTAACAATGGACAGCACACCCACCTGGAGGCTTGTTGATGAAGATTGGGTAATAGCATAACAGATGTGGTTTTAGTTTGAAAACAGTGAAATGCTATAAACAGTGAATTGTTGCTTAAGTGTTTCCACAGGCACTTGCTTGGAGGGCATTGGTCGATAATAGTCAATAAACAGCCACAGCCAGGACAACCACCTTTCCTGGCTGCTTGCTATATGCCAGGCAGGGTGCTAAGCCCTTTGCCTGCATTAATTCATTTTGTTTTCATAATAGCCCTGTGAGGTAAGGACTGTTAACATTAGCCCTTTTTTATAAATGAGAAAATCAAGGCACAAGGTAACTTGGTAACAAGTAACCTTACCAAATTCTATCTCTAGTAAGCAGCAGAATTAGGTTTGACACTAGCAAGTCAGGTTCTTGTGCCTAAATGTTTAACCACCATATTATCCTCTCTCTTCAATGAAGACAGAAATCAGAATTTTGTACTAGTGTGTCTGAGCATTTGTAGAGTTTGCTATTGCATTAAGTATCTCTGCAAATTAAATGCTTCTTTAAGGGACGCCTGGGTGGCTTAGCGGTTAAGTGTCTGCCTTTGGCTCAGGGCGTGATCCCGGAGACCCAGGATTGAGTCCCATGTCAGGCTCCCTGCATGGAGCCTGCTTCTCCCTCTGCCTGTGTCTCGGCCTCTCTCTCTCTGTGTGCCTCTCATGAATAAGTAAATAAAATCTTTTTAAAAATAAATAAATGCTTCTTTGAGAATAATCAGTGAAGAAAACCATGTACATTTTTTTTTGCACACTTTCGTGGAAACAAGAATGTAATCAGTAAGTCACTGCAAGGAAGGATCAAATGTCAGCTTTAAAGCTTATAGACTTATGGTAGGTTTTCTGAATGTGCATGTGTATATGTAGGGGTGTGTGTGTGGGGGGGGGGGTGTGTGTACACTTCAAAGAGAGATGGCTGCTTCCTACCAGGGGTAAAGCTTGTTCAGGAACATAAAGGAAACCCAAGGAGAGCCCAGACCGGTAGCTTAGCTGTCAGGGTGCCCTGGCCTCCGAGGGCTGCCCTGTTGACCACACGCTGACATAAAACATGCCCCATCCTGGGAATACCGCTCCCGGCCCAGCATCATGAGCGCCTGTCCGGCCTGCAGGCTGGAGATAAGCCTAAATCTAGCCTTTGATGCCGACACTAGCCAAGGCTTCCATGAGCTGAGGAGACTGATAGATAATTTTCAACTGCAGTGACCAGGGAACTGGGGGCCTCTGGCTTTGATTTATTGGGCAGATCAGTTGGTTCAAGGGTCCAGGAAGGGAATGTCAATGGCTGATGGGGCTTTCTGAGAGCTGAGCCACTAATCCTTGTGGGTCAGGCCAGGGACTAAGTCCTCAGCAGGAGGTGCTGTGTGTGCAGAAAGGGGTGCTTTCTCCTGTCTGCCCTTCCCAGAGGAAGACTCCACTATCAGACACCTTCCTCCTGAGCGCGCCTCTGGGATGTTGTCCAACATCTATGTTTCTAATGAATCGTGTTGCCAGATTGAGCGAGAGCCAGGCTCCTTTTTGGAACTGTGTGCACTGGACTAATCAGAAACAGGCCCCCCTCCTTCCCTCGCCAGCTCTACCGAGGCCAGCAGGGCTCCCACACGCCGCCTGGCGTCAGAGGATGCTGTTTGGCCATCGCTGGGAAGGGCCTCCGTGCCTGCAGCACCGAAACAAAGATTTTGTTTGGCCTACAAACTGCCGTCCCTGAAATGTGTTTGGGAATTAAAAGGAACGGATTTTTTTTTTTTTTTAAAGGTTCACCCCTTTCATTATTAATGCAAAATGTCTTTCTGCTGACGAATTCAGATTTTTATGAGATTGCTTTTGCCCCTCTGCAGTCCGTGCTCAAATAGCTCAAATGCACTTCGTTTTGCACAGGGCTACGTCCTGCTCCCGTGGTTAGCAGGGGCTCACCTCTGAGTGTGGAGGGAGAATCCCCCGACCTCACTTGCTTCTATCCTGTGAACCTCTCTGTAGATTTCTCAGTGCCTGGGTCTGAGTAGAAAAAAGTGTACAATACCTCCTCTGGCTAGAACATTCTGGCACGGTGGGGAGAGGGAAGTCCCCAGTCCCACTTCACAGACACCCAGAATTCGTATAGTCCTAGGGCTTCTCTCATTCTACTTTCAGCTAAGAAAGTTCAAGTACAGAACAACAAGGGCTCATGGAGAGAAAGATCCTGACCTGACACTCTGAGAAGAAATGTGTCCTGAATCCCTCATGGAATTCCAGCCTATTGCAAGTCTTTTATGGCCCATGTGGTCTGTTTTCTGTGGATAACACGCAATAGGCGACGCTGCACAAATTCACAGGTTGTTCAAAGATGAATGAAAAAAGTTCAAATGGGCTGGCTTAGGGTTTCTGTGAGTGGTTCGTTCTAGATCACTTCCTTATCTCCGTATTCCGCCCCCCTCACCCCCCAAGTGTATCTACTCCAGGAAGCATGGAGAGAAAAGAGCCTGGTGGGAAAATTGTATCAAGTGATAATGACATCGTCCTTATGGAACAAATTCTGAGGCAAACAGATTTTGGGTTTTACTGTTAAGCTAACATTAGATTACCTATCCTAACAAGATTTAGGCATCTTGTTTTTCTAAATGCTCTTTCATTTGTGTTAAAACGGGAAAATATGACATCTAACCCTTTTTTCCTGAGAAAATAATCACCATCCTCCATGCTTTGCCAACAACAATCCTTCCCCCCCCCCTCCCCATTTATTATAGGAGCTACAGTATCTGCAATTTAGGAAAGCCGCTACCCTAGCTGGGCTATTTGTTTGATTTTGCCATTTGGCACTTGAACGTTTTGAGCGTGTGAAATGTATGCGTGTGTGGACATGTTTGTGTGTGGACATGCTATATACATGTGCGTGTTAATTTAAGGCAAACACAGTCAGGAATGTAAGAACTCATCACAACTGTTCATATATGGAGAATGAATTCTTCATTTTTATTCTCTAGACCTTCCATAGTTGCATGTTTTTCATTTTGTATTTAAGTATCAACACTGAACTTACCTAAATGTTGATACAACATCTACTACTTAAAAAAAATTTCAGACTTATTCATTAGAAGGATTAGATCTATTTAATACTTGCCCTTAAACATTTTTTTCTTAGGTTAATCATTTGCTTCTAACTCTTTGAAAAGTGGGTTTACTTACTTAAGTTGTGATTTTCCAAGAGTTGTTTTGTTTTTAGTTCATATGTTAAAAACAAGTAGGAAGAAAGTAGGGAGGGGGATTGATGGGGTGGCAGGGGTGGGTGGGGAGAGATGAGAGAAAAACCCACCCTTTTAACTTATAGAATTTTTATATAAAAGGCCAAGACAGAAAACCACCAAGCCTGTCATTTGTTTTCTGTGGTTGCTGATTGCTCTGTGTAGAGAGGTATGGAACATTTTCGTGCTATCACGGGGAAACAGGACACTCCAGGGTAGATTCTGATTTCTGTGGCTAAAATCTCTATCTCTTGAAACAGAAACGCAAATGAGGTCTGATGTCCTTCTGGTTGAAAACTTACTGGAAGGAAAAAATGTTTGCGCACAGAAATAAACACATACAGGCAAACAAAAGGATGCAAATAAAACAGGAAATGTGAATAAGATGTGAATTGTATCAATGTCAATTTCCTGGTTGTGAAATTGTACCATAGTTTTATAAGAAGTTGCCATTGGAGAAGCTAGGAAATAAGTACATAGGATCTTGCTGTATTATTTCCCATAATTGTGTGTGAATCTATAATTATCTCAAAGTAAAAAGTTTGTATTTTTTAAAGTAATAAGACAAAAAAACTATGTATTTCTTTAAAAATAAAAAGTCACATTTGTATTTTGAAAATAACTTCTTTAAAAGCATTTGAAAGACAAAGTGGCTTTTTTAAAGTTAATTCTTTTATAAAGTATGTGTTTGTTATCATAGCACCTAAAAAAATGGAAGAAAACAGAGTAAAATTTCGATACGTAAATTCAGAGCTTAAAATAGTTTCAGTGGATTAAACCAACAACCCTAATTATAGTGAGGAGTACGAGGGTAAGTTTTAACCTATTTTTGTGTAATTTATGTTGAAGACGCATTTTACCCCAAAGAGCAGCATCTTAGGTAGAAATAAAGAGTTTGTACCTTTGGATGGAAAAAATGGTAGAATTACATAAATCCATTAGCCTTAATGGCTAGAAAAAAAAAAAGATCTTTGCCAGTACAAAGAACAGAGTATGTCTACTTTTCAGGGGCGAGAGAGAGTTCTAAGAAAAGCTGTTAGTGCTTCAGAATGAAACTGGCTCTGAGATGAAAAGACAGTAGTTACACATTTAACTAAGTTGGCTGTTGCTGCAGCTAGAGAGGTTGGAATAAAGCAAAGTTTCTATATCAATTCATCTACCCGTGTATCAAACCCTGTATAGCATTATTCAGATGATACGTTTTAAGCTTATTGTGAGATGAATGAATTATAAATGTGTGTACATACATATATATACACACACCTCTACTTATATATATGCATATACTTATATATATGTATGTACATACTTATTGCCTGCATAAGACACCGTTGAAAGAAATACAGATCCCATGTACTCTTTCCTCAGTTTCCCCAATGGTAACATCTTGCATAACTATAATATAGTATCACAACCAGGAAATTGATATTGATATAATCTACTCATCTAACTGGCAAATGATAGCGGCCTTTTTCACCATTAAGTGTGGTCACCATCTGTCACCATACAATGTTACTACAATATTATCGACTGTATTCCATATGCTATATTTTTCATCTTTGTGACTTACCTCTTTTATAACTGGAATTTTGTACCTCTTAACTTCTTTATCTCCCCCATCCCCCTCTCCACCTTCCCTCTGGCAACCACCAGTTGTTCTCTGTATTTAAGAATCTGTTTTTTGGTTTGTTTTTTGTTTGTCCATTTGTTCTGTTTTTTAGATTCCTCATATAAACAAAATCATATGGTATTTGTTTTTCTGTCTGACTTATTTCACTTAGCATAATACCCTCTAGGTTCATCCATGCTGCTGCAAGTAACAAGATTTTATTTTTTTTTAATGGCTGGGTAATATTCCATTTATATATACCACATCTTCTTTATCCATTCATCTATTCACGGACACTTAGACTGCTTCCGTATCTTGGCTACTGTAAATAGTGCCACTATAAACATAGGGTTGCATATATCTTTTTGAATTAGCATTTTCATTTTCTTTAAGTAAATACCCAATAGTGGGATTACTGGACTATATGATATTTCTATTTTTAATTTTTTTTAAACTTTTTTTTTTTAATTTATGATAGTCATACAGAGAGAGAGAGAGGCAGAGACACAGGCAGAGGGAGAAGCAGGCTCCATGCACCGGGAGCCTGATGTGGGATTCGATCCCGGGTCTCCAGGATCGCGCCCTGGGCCAAAGGCAGGCGCCAAACCGCTGCGCCACCCAGGGATCCCTATTTTTAATTTTTTTGAGGAACCTCCATACTGTTTCCACGGTGGCTGCACCAGTTCGCATTCCCACCAGCAACGCACGAGGGTTCCTTTTTCTCCACATCCTCACCTGTACTTGTTATTTCTTCTCATTTTGATTCTAGCCATTCTGACAGATGTACGGTGACATCTTATTGTGATTTTGATTTGCATTTCCCTGATGTTTAGTAAGGTTGAGTACCTTCTCGTGTTTCTGTTGGCCATCTGGATGCCTTCTTTAGAAAAAGGTCTTTTCAAGTCCTCTGCCCATTTTAATCAGATTATTTGGATTTTTGGTGCTGGATTGTATAAACTCTTTGTATTTTGGATGTTAACCCTTTATCGGATATATCATTTGCAAATATCTTCTCTCATTCATTAGGTTAACCTTTTCATTTTGTTGGTGGTTTCCTTTACTGTGCAAAAGCTTATAATTTTGATGTTGTCCCAATAGTTTAATTTTGCTTTTGTTTCTCTTGCCTCGGGAGACATATCTAGAAAAATGTGGCTAAGGCCAACGTCAAAGAGATTACTACCTATGTTTTCTTTTACTTTTTCAAGCTAATAAAACTGCAGTTGTAATGTTATTGATCCAAGAGTTGATAAACACATAGCATACATTCCAAAAATCATACCCTACACCCTACATTAACTAGTTTTTTTAAATTTTTATTTATTTATGATAGTCACACAGAGAGAGAGAGAGAGGCAGAGACATAGGCAGAGGGAGAAGCAGGCTCCATGCACCGGGAGCCCGACATGGGATTCGATCCCGGGTCTCCAGGATCGCGCCCTGGGCCAAAGGCAGGCGCCAAACCGCTGCACCACCCAGGGATCCCTACATTAACTATTTGTAAAGTTTGCTTCTGATTTTATAGATTCAGAGGACTTTTCTTCCTTTATTCCTTTTATTCCTTCTCTTTCTACCCTTTTCTTATTCTCCTCTTTTTTTTCTTTTCTTTTCTTTTCGTTTTTTTTTTTTTTTTTTTTTTTTTTTATGATTACAGGCCATTATGGTAGTAAGAAACAAATTGCTTTAGATATTTTCTGGCATACATTGATATTGTTATGAAGTTGAGAGACAGATTATCCATAGCATCATTTTTGGAGACCAGATTTCATAGGAAAGAAATAATTAAATCCCCTGTGAAAGATATTTTACTACTTACCCTCCTGTCAAAGCTACAACACAAAAAGCTAAACAGACAACCTGAACTTGAGATTTAGTTTTGATGTTGTTTTGTAAGGTTTGGAGAAAGCAACAATGTTAAAAGAAAAGGCCATTCTCTTTAAAATATTTTCTTTAAGAAAATAGCTTGGAGAAGGAGATTGGGTCTCATTTCCATCCAATTCAGATTGGACTCAAAGGAGCCATTTCAGGCCAGGGAAACTGTCTACACATGGAATGGTTCCTTAGTAAGAAGGAACCTGGCACTTGACAATGTTGAGTGGAAAGAATACTTTCAGCAGGGAACATGACAGAACTGGAGGGGTAAGAAAGGGCTCATTTTATCTGAATGCAAAGGTAAACTTTGAAGGGTTTTAAGCAGTGGGTGATGAAATGATCCGGATTGTGAATACGATGGATTGAAGGGGACAAGAGAGTAAGCAAGGAGGTCATTTTGAAAACCATTGCAGTAGTTCAGGCTATAGATAGTGGCTGGATTGAACTGATAGTAATACATATGGGGGAGGGAGGGACAGATTTGGGGTAAATTTTAGTGGTTAAATCTATTAGGTTTCATGATAGGGATTGATAGATGAGAAGGGTCTGTGGATTTCTGGTTGCTAACGACCAATTAGGTTGAAGAGCCATTTAATGAGATAGAAAAAGGAGGTAGCATTTATTGAGAAGAAGCCAAAAAGAGGGACTAATTCTGGTGGGAAAAATAAGAGTCCTGCTCTGAACATGCTGAGTTTGAGAAGGCCACAGATGTCCTAGTGGAGATGTCAAGTAGACCATTGGAAGAGAAGATAAGAGAAGAAACAAGAGAGAACAAGTCTACTGTGTAGGTGGCAGAACAAGAATACTGATAAGGATTTGAACTCAAAGTTCACCTTTAGCCAAACCAGAGCTTGCTGGTGGGTTAGCATGGGCCATTTGGGTGGCCTGTAAAAAAGAAGTCAGACTGGAGTTGGTCATAGAGATAGAATCCCAAAGGAAGTTATCTATTGCCTATGAAGCAAAAGAAGCAGAAAAAGAGCAAATAGAAAAATAAATAACAGGAGGACAAGTAGTTTCAAGCAGAGCCCTTTTTTAAACATAAGAAAGACTAGAGAAATGGTTCTTAAACATGAGAAACTCCCGGCAAGAATTTTAAAATTCTGATGCCCAGGACTTCTTCAATCATAATTAAGTCAGAACCTTTGCAAGGGGAAGCCCAGGCAACTGTATTTTTTTAGAACTACACAGATAAGTCCAGTGTGCAGGCAAGTTTGAGAACCAGCATCCCAAATGTGCTTTTATATTACCCAGGAACTTGCAGATTCCGATTCAGAGGTCTGAGGTGGGGCCCAAAGTTCAAAATCTCTAGTAAGTTTCCTCAGTGGTGCCACTGCTGTTGACTTGTGGCCCTACTGTACATCTGAATGGGGATGATCCAGAAGAGAAAGAAGTGAATGATGCAGCAGGAGGAGGCCTGATCTGATGGAAAGCCAGACCCTCTGGGGGATTGGCCTTGGGTAAGACTAGACAGGAGAAGTCATACCCTTAACGACTCTGGTATACTGCTCTTTCTGTATGTCAACTAATAAGATGGGTATAGCCACGTGGCAATTCTTAGATTTCTAATGTTTATGCATGTCTTTCTAGCAAAGGTACTGTCTTTGTTCTCAACTTCATTTTTAAGAAAGTTTGTATAACCCACAGTCTTGTAAGAGAGAGATAGTATCTCCCAAGGAGCTAAGGATAGGCGTGTTCAGTGCTTGGTAGAAAAGCTCTGTGTCCCCTGTGCTGTAGGTACCCTCCCTGTGTGGCAGCCTTGGGCCCCTGGCCCTCTCTGCAGTGCCCTGGGGGAACCAAGGCTTGGAGAACCACAGCACTGACACGCCAGCAAATGTATTACTGTGAAACATAAACTGTCCCTTCTGATGTCTTTTTGGAGTATTGGTGGGATTCAGAGATGACAGCCAAGAAAGAATTCTTGAGACATCTTCCATGCAAAAAGGTGGTTTCATTAAAGCACTGGGACAGGACCTGTGGGCAGAAAGAGCTGCCCTGGGGTCATGAGGAGAGGCCCATTATATACTCTCAAGTTGGGAGGGTGCGGTTAGGGATATTGTCAGTCCCTAAAGAATTTTGGAAGCAAGGTTTCCAGGATCCTGACGGAGCTAGCTATTGCTGGGAAAAGGTCATTTATTACTGTCTAATAAACCCTTGGTCATAAGACCCTTCAGATGTATATGGGTGATACGCTTGGGGGATGATTGCCAACATGCATCTTGAGTGGTTTAGAGATAAAGGGAGTTTCCAAAGGAATTTTTTTAAATGAACTTTAGATTTTTAAAAATATTTTATTTATTTCTGAGAGACACACAGAGAGAGGCAGAGACACAGGCAGAGGGAGGAGTAGGCTCCCTGAGGGGAGTCCAATGTGGGACTCGATTCTGGGACCCTGGGATCACAACCTGAGCTAAAGGCAGAGGCTCAACTACTGAGCCATTCAGGTGACCCGAACTTTAGATTTTTTAAAATTTACTTATTTGGCAGAGAGAGTCAGAGAGAGAGAGAGAGAGAGCACAAGTAGGCAGAGCAGCAGGGAGAAGCAGGCTTAGCAGGGAGCCTGATGCGGTGCTCCATCCCAGGACCCCGGGATCATGACCTGAGCAGAAGGCAGACGCTTAACCAACTGAGCCACCCAGGTGCCCCTCCAAAGGAATTTTTATATATTAAAGTAGACTTACAGGATCCTGGGGGTCAGGCTAAGATTGCCTGTTACCCTTAGTAGAGCAAGTGACCAAGTGACCTTCCTCTAGGAACTCAGCTGGCTCTAAGAACTCCAAGTTTCAAGAACTTGTCCATGGGCCATAATTAGTAAACTCATTTGTTGGTCTTTGCCTTTGTTTACCACATCACTTTCCTTCAGACCCAGAAGGACAAAGTCCTTGAAACTGTGTCTTCAGCCAGAATCCATGACATTGTAGCAAGTTAACTTAGCATTGGAGGACAAATTATTGGCGTCTTCGCAGCTCTTGACAGGCACTACTACTTCCATAGATGGTCGGTAAACCAGTTCAGAGAGCCACATGCAGCTGGCAAAAGGCTCAGTAAAGTCATGTCTGCCTCCATCCAAAGCATGGACTCTTACCCACTGTTTCATGATAGCAGAAAGGGGCCAGATTAGAAAAGAGGAAGGAACATAGCTGACAGACAATCTTATGGCTCCCAGGAGGAAGCACAGAAAGGTTTAATGCAGGTCAGTGAACCCTCCAAGCTTCTGCCTAAATCGCTTATCTAGCTGTTTTCTTTGGGATTTTGTAAATGGATGCTGGGGTGCCTCACCCAGATCTTACCTTCAGAACGGATCTACTCATTTCCCTGCTGCGAGAAGATTAGCAGCTACAGGCCCCTTCTGAGTCTTCCTAAACTGTCAGGCTGAAGATTGCTGCCCTACCCAAAGACATGCCCTATGAGGCAGAGCCCCTTGGACATGTGGGCAAGGAGGGAGCAGGTAATGTTCCAGCGCTTCTGTGGCAAGGTGGGGTGACTCTTGTCTCAGCTCCAGGGCTGCCTGCAGGAGAGACTCAGGTTTTCTGCCTTTTTTTTTACACTAACATCACAGTTCAAGCCCTCCCTCTCCCCAAACCTTCCTTTACTCCTACAGCACTGATCTTGAGAACTTCTCGAGTAATTGCCAGCACACAATCTCAGCACACAAACCTTAGTAAATACTTCCTTAGGGAACAGACCTAAAGTAGAACTCCTGTAAATCAAGATAGAAAATGAAATCATACAGAAAATGTGCACCCAAAGATTTTATGTGCTTTAAATTACAATTTTCATTATCTACTGTACCTTTAGGTTAAGTCATTTAGAATACCACTTATAAGCTCATCAAAATCATATAGTTAATCCAAACTTTAATAATATTACTAAAGGATAAGAAATTATATTTATTAAAGCATTACAGTTGTGACAATTTTGTAGTATGGTCACTGAATTGCTTTTTCTGACACTTTAGTCTACAAATAAGTAAAAAGCCATAGGAAAATCATTAGCTTATCATAGAATACCCTGATGGAAATTTTGTATAATTGAATTTCTGTTTTCCCTTGAGATATGAATACTGTGAATGTTTCACAGATTATGTAAATGAAACAGTGGGAATCATTCGCAAGTCATACCATTTAATGGGCCTAGGAAAATTATATTACCCTCCTTTCCTATAGAGAGAGGCAAGAAGATAGTATGCTTTGTTGGGATGGAAAAGTTGGGATTTTGTGCAAACTCTCAAGAATAGATTTAGAAGGGGAAGGTGTTGATGAATGCACTCAAACAGCCTCTTTCTGGCTTTTGACTTGAGAGTAAACCCATGAGAGCAAGGCCAGTGAGAATGAAGGCCAGGCAGCAGTACCAGGCCCATGTTATGGGTTAATATTATGGAGTCCGACCCTTTCTCAAATGATACCATCAGCCTTATTCCATCTACACGAGGTTGTACAAACACATCTACATCATAACCTTCCTGAGGGTTAAAGCACTAGCATGATCATTGAATGTTTCTGATTCCAAAACCAAGTGATGAACTAAGAACCATTCCTGGCCCCACCCCCACCCTCAATAAGTTTTGTCCCGTCTGATAAGCTAATCAGGCTTTTATCCTGTTGAGAGAGGTTTTATTTGTTTATTTGTTTTTTAATTAATTATTTATTTATTTGAGAGAGGAAGAGCAGGAGCGGAGGGGGATGGTGTCATGACCCTGGGATCATGACTCCAGCTGAAAGCAGATGCTTAACCAACTGAGCCACCCAGGCACCCCAGAGAGAGGTTTCAAACTGTGCTGAAGGAAAACTATTTCTTGATTGCATAAAAGGAAAATCAACACCAAAATAAGATATTCTAAAGCTTTATTTTTAAAAAGTTTTACATGAAAAATAGACATTTCATGAATAAATGCATTGTGTTTCATCCACATAATGCAACCAGTTGAACCAGTTAGTTTTTATCAAGAGACTGTTATGCAAAGCCCAATACTCAACTCAGTGTAAACAAACAGGGCAAGAAAATGCTTCGGAGTGTGCTGAAATTAAGCTTAGTTAGAACAAATCTTCTATGTAAGGCAACAACCTTACAATTGAGAAAGAAATCCCACAGTTAATAAATACTGTTAATACAAACATAAAGGGATGTTTGGTTTAAATCCTTGCATAACTTAGGAAAAGTTGCATACAATCAACAGAGTTGCATTGTGCTCTAAACAACTAATATATTGCTTCATATTCCTGGTATCGTACCTTCCAGTCATTAGACCAAAAATGAGATAACAGATTGAGCAAGTTTCTAAGGAGGAGCCACAGAAATTCTGTCCACAGAGATACTTAAGTTGACATTAAACAGAAATTTTAGAAGTATATTGTCAGGGCATTATTTTCCCTAATGTAATAAAAAAGCTTCAGTATGTAAGAAATTAGCAATATACAAGGCACTTTGCTCTTTATTGTTACCTAAAATCATCATTGTTGCTCAACAATTTGCTAGCAGGGGGAACAGAGGCAAGTTTAGCTAACTGAAAATCAGGTAGTAAAAATGAGAGAGGGGGTTATCTCCAGGTTAGCATCTCACTCAGAGGCAGTCTAGTATGTGTGTGGTAAGAATCAAGGACTCTTTAATGAGACCTAAGATCCCACAGTTCTCCTAAGGAAGGAAAAGTACTTGAAATGCCTAATACAGCGGCCAGAACATGAGAAGGTCAATACATGTCAGTCTATGACTATATAACTGGAGGTGTTGTCTGGCTGTCTGTCCATTGCTTAGGATGAATTTATTTCGGTCAGGCTGGGATTACAGCTATAGATATTTCCAGTTCGAGTTCTTTGGCACTTGATTGGAGTCAGCACCCCTTACAGATCCTTCAGGAGCTTGCTGGAGAAATGTGCTTTCTGGCTCTTCTGGGCCATGCTCAGGGATCATTTGGGAATCTTGGAAGCTGGGTAGAATTTTCCGATAGCAAAAGATGAAAAACAATTCAGGGCAACATGGAGCAGAAAAGATGTGGGTTTCTTCTCTGTGGGTGAAAAAATGATAGCTATTACAGTCATGAATCAGATTTGAACAAATGTTCAGATCCACCAGATTTGGACGTGTTTATGATACATTCTAGTAACTTCAGAAAATAATATCCTGGATTTACAGAAATGAATCTGATTCTTCCACTTCATCTGGGCCTTTCTTTCAGTGTTTATCATTCAGAAGCAAAGGAGATTCCAAAGAAGGTAAGATAGACTAAATCATAGGAGCAGATCTGAGAAGGTGCCTCTTCCTGAAGCAGGTTTGTGCAAGTTCTATTGTTCTAATTGTGTAGGTAGTAGAAACTGTTGAGACAGGACCACATTGATACCCTACGCTATCAAGACTGTGCACTTCTTGTGGATTAAGGGCTAAGTGACTTTCATTTCCTTATTGTCTGTTGCAAAACCTCAATTGCTTTCTTTCTACCTGAGATACCACGTGTGGGTAAATCAGAGTCTGTAAAGGCTGGCATTGCCTTTGGCATCATCATGGGAACCTGATAGATGGTGTTAATGGGAGCACTTAGATTTAACTGATCAAGGAAGAGTACTTTTACTTTTTGATGGCTTTCCTGTGTCTAAAAAACATCAATTGTTGACACCGAAATTCAACAAACTGTACTAGTCTAAGTGACAGCTATTTCACATAACATAATTGCCTTGACAAAATGAAGAAATGTAGTGAGTTTTCCTGAATGGTAGGATGGTGATAAAGGAAAAAGAATTGAATGGAGATCGTGTGAGCCAGGATTTAATTTCATCAATGTCATTTAATAATTTTAGATGTTTCTCCTACTCATACCAGCTCCATCTCTGTGGTTTACAGATAACTCATTTGCAAAATTAAGAGTAAATCAACCTAGAATTGAATGAATTTTTGGACTCTAAACAACCTTTCTGATTGACTTTTAGATTTAAAATGCCTTTTGCATTTATTGAAATTCATAATCCAAGCAAGGAAAGTAATAAGGAAAAGGACTTAACCAGGGGAGAAGTAATCTGTTTTCATTTCCTTTTTTATATTTGCACATGATTGGGGCAGAAAGTTCTGTATACTCTTGTGTAAGTATACATCTAGTCATGAATTTGAGATGAGAAATCAATCTCGAGGAGACTCACCTTCTACATTTTGCATCCTCCTATACCCTCTCTCACTCTATACCCAACTTTGAATAAATACTGTACTTCCAGCCAAGGATGAGTAGATCCAACATTATTCATAACTATCTTATGTTACCCACACAGGAGAAGCACACACTCATTCTGCTCCATGTTGCCCTCTATTGTTTTTCATCTTTTGCTATGGGGACATTCTGTCCAGCTTCCAAGATTCCCCAGGGGTCCCTGAGCACAGCTCAGAAGAGCCAGAAAGCACATTCTCCAGCAAGCTTCTGAAGTATCTGTCTGTAAGGGGTATCGATTCCAAGAGCAATCAGCTATCAAAGAACTCTGCTTGGAATTTTCTGTAGCTGCAATCCCAACCTGACAGTCATAAATCCATCCCAGATACCTGGACAGACAGGCAATACCTCCATCTACACATAGTCACAGACTGACATGTATTGACGCCTCTTCATATTCTGGCCGTTGGACTAGGCATTCATTTCATGTACATTTCCTGGCTTAGTCCCCAGGATAACATGGTGAATGAGACAATTATCTACATTTTCTAGGGTGGGAGCCTGGTACAAACAAACCCATTAGGTGATTCCTGCAGCATGTGCTTTTAGCTTGTCTCTTGACTGTGGATCACATACACCTGTGTGAGCTCATGTCTCTCTCCTTTGTTTATGTGTATAAATCTCTAGGATGTTACAACCTTTAATATTGTGAAAAATCCGAATTCAACTGGTCAAATATGAAGATCTTAATGACTTTATTAGGCAATTGATGAATCAGACAGCATTTCATCTAGTAATTAGAGAAGAGTTCTGTGGAGTTGTACAAAATGGAAGTTTTCATAGGAAGGAGGGTGTGGGGCAAGGAAGTCATTAGCAGAAGAAAAGAAAGGATTGTTCCAGGCAAGGTCACCATTCCTTTAGGGGAAGGGCAGGGGGTCTTAATAGGTGGAGCACCTAATCTTCCTTTGGGGATGGAGGGAACCCATGTGACAGATAACCTCCTGGCTCAGATCCGCAAATTCCTGACTAGTCCATTAGGACTAGATTTCTAGGGGAGGTTGGAAGTGCAGTTAGCTTATGTATTAGCTCTGGTTTGGTGACTTGGCCTAAGTGATGCCATTTGGGGCTCATTGTTTTCTTTTTCATAATATCGAGCATAACTATTTGAGCAATAGTATTCAAACCACTAGTCTTAATAAATAAAATCTTTAAAAAAACAACAACACTAGTCTTTAAAAAAAAAATCTGCCCAACTGCTGACTTGTAACCGATCAATCAATCAGTCAGTCATTCAATCAATGTTTGGGGCACACTGAGCACTGGAGCCTTTGCATTTGATTGCAGAGGCCTTAAGTACTCCGCACACTGTCATTTGTACTGCAGGTCACGGTCTGTGGACAGGTGACTGGTTAAGAGTATTTTTAACTCTTTCACCTTAAAAGAAGGCTTTGAGTCTTCTGATGACATGCTTGCTTCCTGAAAAGTCACAAAAACAGCCGAGGTGAAACTCAAGCTGAGCAAAAGCAAGAGGTGAGCCAGTGCCTGAGCAGAATTCATCATTTCACCTGCTCTCACCTTCTGGTTTAAAAAATAATCCTTTCAGAGCACTTTGATATTTACAAGCTATATAGTTGGGTTGTGATGAAAATTTTTTTAAGTCTTTGCAATGGTAAAGCTTTAAAAGAAATGTAGTGGAGACTAAGAAAGACAATCCTCTCATATCCTGTTTAGTCTCCAGCATGTGTGTTTGCAAAACACAAGGCTCAGTTTGCGCATTCCTAATTGGGGCAGCCAGTTGATTGTCTCAGAAAACATCTCAAAATTAAGCTATCCCAGCTGCTTGTTTATAATTCTGCAATAATCCTCCCTTTGTGGATCTCAACTTGCCAGAAGAACCTGAGGGAAGGCACGATACAAAGAGCGAGAAACCTTGAAAATCAAGAAACTTCAATTTTCTTTCTCTTGCCATGTCTCTAAGAGATGAGAAGTGGGAGAGGAAATGAACGTTTACTATTATCTCATTTATTTCCTTCAACACTCTTAGGGGTGTTATTTCGGTTCCCTAAACAAAGGCGGCTCAGAGATGATGACTCACGAACCCTCATCACTCATAATTTGGGGGCACAGGCTGGTACTTGGTGCTGACTCATACCCAGCGCTGACTCTCCTATACTCCAGAGATGCAAGAAAAGAAAATGTTCTTTAAAACTCATATGTATCAGAAACCTTAAAATATCCTTGTGAATTATTACTAAAATTATTTTGGCAGAATAATTCCAGTGATTCCACTGAAAACAAAAATATATATGTATGGATCACTAGCTCCTTTTCTCCTTATTTTCCCTGAAAAAAGTAAAACTCTAAGTCTTGGCTATGTGGGAGAGTGTTGATGCCTTATACACTTGCTTTAAGCTTAAGGTCTTTTATTTTTCCTTTTAAATAGACTTTTGTTTTTAATTTTTTAAAAATTTTATATATTTATTCATGAGAGACACACAGAGAGAGGCAGAGACACAGGCAGAGGGAGAAGCCCTGCAGGGAGCCTGATGCTAGACTCCATCCCAGGACCCAGGGATCAAGCCCTGAGCTGAAGGCAGACCCTCAACCACTGAACCACCCAGGCATCCCTAGACTTTAGTGTTTAGAGCAGCCTTAGGTTCACAGAAAAACTGAGCAGAAGGAATGGGGGTTTTCTCATACATTCCCACCCTCCACATGTATATAGTCTGACTCAGTATCAACATCCTGCACCAAAGTGGTACATGTGTTACAATCAACGAACCTATATTGACAATCATTAACAATGACCATCCAGGGGCATGGGTTATGATTCTGGGGTCCTGGGATCAAGTCCTGTATCAGGCTCCTGTGGGGAGCCTGCTTCTCCCTCTGTCTCTGCGCCTCTCTCTGTGTGTCTCTCATAATTAAATTTTTAAAAATCTTTAAAAAAAAACCCAACAATGACAATCCATAGTTTACCCTGAGGTTCACTTTGGTGATATACATTCTGTGGGTTTGAACAAATGTGTAATGAATGGCACGTATCCACCATTATAGTGTCATCAGAGTATTTTCACTGCCCTAGAAATCCTCTGTGGTCCATCTATCTATTCATCTCTACCCTCCTTGACCCCTGGCAACCACTGATCTTTTTACCGTCCCCAGAGTTCTGCCTTTTCCAGAATGTCACATAGCGAGAATCATTTAGTTTGCAGCTTCATCAGATTGATTTCTTTCACTTGTAATATGCATTGAGAGTTTCTCCATAGCTTTTCATGGCTTGATAACTCATTTATTTTCAGTGCTGAATAATATTCCATTGTCTGGATGGAGCACAGGTTACTTATCCGTTCAACTCCCAAAGGACATCTTGGCTGCTTCCTGATTTTGGCAATGATGAGTGAAATTGCTGTAAATATCTATCTGCAAGCTTTTGTGTAGACATAGTTTTTGCCTCATGTAGGCAAATACCAAGGAGCAAGATTATTAGGTCATAGGTTAGCAGTATGCTTAGTTTTATAGGAAATTACCAAATTGTCTTCCAAAGTGGCTATGTCATTTTAGAATGATAGCATTCCCACCTGCAGTGAATGAGAGTTCGTGATGCCCCTCGTCCTCACCAGGAATTGATGTTGTCAGCGTTCCAGATTTTGGCCAT
Organism: Canis lupus familiaris; assembly: GCF_011100685.1. NCBI lineage: Eukaryota > Metazoa > Chordata > Mammalia > Carnivora > Canidae > Canis > Canis lupus. The sequence continues at coordinate 72,989,991 of NC_049228.1, forward strand.
TCTGATAGGCATATAGTGATATCTTGCTGTTGCTTAAATTTGCACATCCCTCATGACCTATGATGGGGAGCGTCCTTTCATATCCTTACTTGCTATATCTTCTTTGGTGAGGTATCTGTTCAGATCTTCTGTCCATTTTCTAATTGGATTGTTCATTGTCTTATTGCTGAGTTTTATGAGTTCTCTGTTTTGGATAACAACCCTTTACCAGATTTGTCTTTTGCAAAGTCTTACCTTATGCAAATGTTTGTGGCTTATTTTCTCATTTTTCTGACAGTGTCCTTCACAGAGCAGAAGTTTTAAATTTTAAGGATATTTGGCTTATCAATGATTTCTTTCATGGATCATGCCTTTGGTGGTATAGCTAAAAAGTTTAGGATCTTTTTTAAATAGCAAAATATGTATTTGTGATAGTCCAAGTGTATTCATGCAGCAGACCATAAGAGGATTTAGATTTAGAAAGCATAATTGGAGAGTTTTCAGGCCCTTATAATAAATAGGCTTTAATTTGGATAAGATATTAAATATGAATTGATGGAAAGTGAATATTCATAACTCTTCTTTTGTGAGATTCAGAAAATTGGCAGCAATGCCTCCTATTTCATTAACTTTTCTGAGTCAGAAGGCAGAGGTGCCTCAAATTACCTAGCAAACCATTGTTCAAAGATGTGAAGTCAAACGTCATATTCCACTAAGCTAAATGAGTGGCAGTGGGAAGGCCAGACCACAACCTTGTCTAAACATCTGACAGGTTTGGAATTTTTCTTGCCGTGGATACCTAGACATGTAATAGGTTTGTCCTAGTACCTGTCACGCAGGAAGGCCCTTTCTCCAGTTCTACTGGATATGCTGCGAAGGCTGCAGGAATGAGTCATGCTCGAGGACACGATGCCACCACAAGGTGTTAGCAGCACAGTCCTCTGAAGCAGGGGAAGCTGTGCCCATCCCCAGGGACGTGCCTATAAAGTTTTACTTTGTCTTCCTCCTGCTAACCATTATCACTCTTCCACAGAAGAGCTCGGAAGTGAAGGACAGAGTCTTTCAGAAACCGCACAAAAATAAGCCCAACAAACTGAATCCTCAGGGGTATGAAATATTAATGTGACAGGAATTTCTTTAATAAGAAACAATTCGATAGTCCTTGTATTACATAAGTGAGGCTTTCCCCTGCTCCCTTCAAAAATGCCCTGAATTCTTTCCCATCGACTCATTCTGATTATCCAGGTCATGGGTGAAATACATTTGTAAGGCACACTGCAGCTTCGTTGGTCAAATGGGAACTCTGGATAGGATGACACTAAGCAGTTCTTTCTTGCTCGTCAAACCAGTGTAACTGCAAACAAGTCAGTACAGGTACCCTGAAAGAGAAGTGGACCCTCTTCCTAAGAGAGGGGCAACTTTTCCTCCTCCGGAATTAAATTTTTCCTGTGGGATTACATCATTGATTGAAAGAAGGTGAGACTCAGGAGGCCAGAGTGTCAGCTAAGATTCTTTTGACTGCAAATCTGACCTAAAAAGGCTTAAATGATAAGGGAAGGTATTACTCAGCTGGAAGTCCGATATGGGGTGGCTCCAACATTGGCTTGGTCCAGTGGCTGTGCGTTTTCAGCTGCTCTCTCCTCTGGCCTTGCACTAGGCTGGCTTCACTCAGGGGCAGGAATGAATGGACCAGTCCTAGGCCTCATAGCCATGTATACTACCCCCTGGCCCTGGGAAGAGGCTGCTGGAGCCTCGAGGACAAATTACAGTGAGAATATCATGTTCTGACTGACTTCAGCCTGAGTTCCTTGAACCAGTCTCTGTGGAAAAGAGCCTGAGATGACCTTGAATGAGCTAAAATCATCAACCCATTTCCCACACAGAGGCTGAGGGATGGAAGGGATGCTGAAGATGTCATCTCTATGGCCATTGGTATTCATGAAATCTTAGTATCTCATGTATCCCAACAGGTACCTAAGCATATTATGTATATTTTTTGGGTGTGAGGGGTTTTTGGAGACACTCACTACAATAAAAGGGAAGGTGGCATTATCCGTAATTGTAAGTTTTACACCATACCAAGAAGTGTGCACTCTGCCTCTCGTGCTACACACTTTTATTCTCCTACTGTAACTGCAGACTCTCCTGCCCCTTGGGCCACCCCCTGAGTGCCCTGCACCCCTCCCGCCCCGTCTCCCGCTGCAGTCACTGCTGAAGTGATCTGCTTGGATGCCGACGGCCTGGAAGAGATAGAACTGCCAACTCCTTGTCTACGCCCCTTGCTTCCTCCTTGGGTTTTCTCTACAGATGCCTACGGGAGCCTGCTGGGCAGGGTGTGGGAGTTAACATCCACAGGGCCATGTTTGACCAATGTGGGACGGGGAACTAGCTCCCCAGTATGTCCTTTGGGAAGACTGTTCCATAAGCACATCCTCAGAAAGTCGATGGGTTAAACTCTACAAGCGTCTTGGCTTCCCATCCTCCCCACCTTCGCCCCCCCTGCCCCTCGCTTCTGCTCCCTGGGATCACTTCCTGAATAAATGCTGCATCAGGGTTGGAGTCAGGTTGTACTTTCAGGGGTGTCCTGGTGAAATGACATCAGGTCATAGGTGACATTTCTGTAGAATATGAGTAAGGCAAACCTAATTTACCTTGTAAACGCATACCTGAGCCCCCAAACTTCGGCAGACTATAACAAATTCAGGTCTTGGCTTCCATGGAAACACCAGACTTCCTATTCATTGCAGCGTCCTATGTAATACCCCTCTCTCCCCATGTCCCACCATCTTTCTCTCCACATCCTGCCATCTTTCTTCCCACATCCCACCATCTTGTCACTTGTCATTTCTTGCCCATGTGTTGCCCTGTTTTTGTGAATTCCTGGAAAGTTAAAGTAGCTCATGAGAAGGCTGAAGTGGGTGTAGAGATGAAGCTCCATTGAAGGGGAAGCAAAAGTGGAGGAACCAGAAAGACAAGCTCATGTCAGGAATGAGCCACATGAGAAAAGATACCAGTGGAAAGGTTTGCAATAATTCCACATTCTAGACTCACTCCTGATAAAGACCTAACTTTGCTTCTTGCCTTGCTCACGCAAGAAAGGTGGTAATACCAGCTGAAGGGAGGCCATGAACACTTCATCAAATAATCCATTAAAGTACTTATAGACTGGGCACTTCCTGTGGTTGTTTGGCTATGGTTTTTCCTTAGGTCCTTCTTGTCTGCCAAAGAGTTTAAAGCATCTTCTCCTCTATAATCTCTCAACAACCTTTGCTACCAGTTGATGTTATTTCATGTGAAGCTGGACAAATGTCTACAATGACCAGAACATCAGTTGGAGTTGTAGGAGCAGCAAACTAATTTTTCTCACTTCCTTCATCCAAGAAAATTTGGTGGAAAGTCCAAGCCACTGAGCAAATGCTTAGTTGTTCTGAGCACACAGCACTGCCTCAATGGCAGAAGGGAAAGACACAAAGAAAAGCAGAACAAAGAGCAGAGCAACACTACCTGCACCCAGGACAGTTGCTTACATGCAGTGTTATGGGTGACAACGTTCAACATCATTGTCAGTCTCTAAAACTTCCTGTGATTTTCCCAAAGGTTTCAATTCATTCCTTAAGGGATACCGAATACACAGTGGAGTATAAGAATGCTACATGCTAACCGATATTTTCTCCCCAAGAGGCCAGTATAGAAAAAAGACTCACATGAGCACCTTGGGTATGTTGTTTTCAGCAAACATCTTTATTTCTATTCAGGGTTATTTGAGCTGGAGGCAGGCCAAAAGGACTTTAGAGGATATTACTTGTATTTTTCACATTTTTTATGATTTAGTTATTTATTTGAGACAGAGCAGGAGAGAGGGGTAAAAGCAGAGGGAGAGAGAATCCCAAGCAGACCTTCCTTGCTGAATGTCAAGCCTGATGTGGGGCTTGATCTCACCACCCTGAGATCATGGCCCAAGTTGAGAGTCAGACATTTAACTGATTGAGCGACCCAGGTGCCCCATGTATTTTTTTACATCTTAAGACCATATAAATGTATTCTCTGCCTGCTGACCCCCAGCTTTACTAAGGTATAATTGACAAAATTATATTTATTTAAGGTGTACAATGTGATGATTCAATATGCATATACATGTGACATGATTACCACAAGCAAGTTAATTGATATATCCATCCCTCATATAATTTCCATGTTCTCTGTGTGTGTGGTGAGAATGCTTGAGATGTACTCTCTTAGCAAATTTTAAGTATATGATGCAATATTATTAACTGTATTAACTGCACTCTGTACATTAGATCCTCAGAACTTATTCATCTTATAACTAGAAGTTTGTACTGTTTGACCGATATTTCCTCCATGCCCCAGTCCTGGAAACCACCATTCTACTCAATATTTCTATAAGTTTGATTTCTGTTTCTTTGTAAGTCTACATATAAGTGATACAATATTTGTCTTTCTCTGTCTGGTTTATTTCACTTAGCCCTTAGTGGTGATCTCCAGGTTCATCTGCGTAGTTGCAAATGTCAGGATTTCCTTCTTTTTTATGCCTGAATAATATTCCATTGCATACAGATCTTCTTTATCCATTCATCCATTGACGGCCACTTAGATTGTTGCCATATCTTGGTTACTGTGAATAATGCTGCAATGAATATGGGATTGCAGATCTCCTTGAGACACTAATTTCATTTCCCTTAGTTATATACCCAGAAGTAGGATTGCTGGATCATATGGTAATTCTAGTTTCCATTTTTCTTGGGTGATTTTAGTTTATTTATTTTTATTTTTTTTTTATTTTTATTTTTTATTTTTATTTTATTTATTTATGATAGGCACACAGTGAGAGAGAGAGGCAGAGACATAGGCAGAGGGAGAAGCAGGCTCCATGCACTGGGAGCCCGACGTGGGATTCGATCCCGGGTCTCCAGGATCACGCCCTGAGCCAAAGGCAGGCGCTAAACCGCTGCGCCACCCAGGGATCCCTAGTTTATTTATTTTTAAAGACTTATGTATTTATTTAAGAGAGAGAGAAAAGTGAGGAGAGGGGCAAAAGGAGAGTGAGAATCTCAAGCAGACTCCCTGCTGAGTACAGAGACCAACACAGGGCTCATCCCAGGACCCCGAGATCATGACCTAAGCCTAAGTCAAGAGCTGGTTGCTCAACTGAGCCACCCAGGTGCCCCTAGTTTTCATTTTTTGAGGAACCTCCATACTGTTTTCGATAGTGGTTGCACCAATTTACATTTCCATCATTAGTGCACAAGTGTTCCCTTTTCTCCACATCCTCTCTACCATTTGTTGTGTCCTCACCATCCCCATCCCACCCCACTCTCTCTTTTTCTTTCTCTCTCTCTCTCTCTAGTGTAGTGATAATAGCTATACTAAAGGGTGAGATAGTATTTCAATGTGGTTTTGATTTGCAATTTCTTTGATGAGTAGTAATGTTGAGTACTTTTTCATGTATCCATTGGCCATTCTGTATATTTTCTCTGGAAAACTGTCTATTCAGTTTCTTTGCCCATTTTAAAATTTAAATACATTTTACTTTAAAAAAAATTTTAATAACGATGTTGGGAAAAATGGATATCCATATGCAAAAGAATGAAATTGGACCCTTACACCATTTACAAAAATTAAATTGGAATGGATTACAAACTTAAATGTGAGAGCTGAAACTATACTGCTCCTAGAAGAAAATATAAGGAAAAGATTCCTTGACAATGGTCTTGGCAGTGAATTTTTTTTTTATATGATACCTGAAGCACAGGCAATAAAATAAAAAAAAAATAAACAAATGGGATTATCTCAAATTAAAAGCTTCTGCACAACAATGGCAACAGTCAACAAAATGAAAAGGCAACCTATGGAATGGAAGAGTATATTTGCAAACCATATATCTGGTAAGGGGTTAATATCTGAAATATGTAAAGGAACCCATAAAGCTCAACAGCAAAAATCCAAATAATCCATATGAACATACTCTTAATAAAAACCGAAAAGTTATTCATTAGCTTATCTTAGGTTGCATGCACTCTATGTTCAAGTGATTGTTAGGTTTAGTGATTTTATTCACAATATTTGTAGAAATAAACTACATATGTTTCTTGTGATGTTACAAACTTTTTCCTGGATGACTTTGAAATCTGGCAGAAAGTATTAGCAAAATTTGAACTGTTGGAATTATAGGTTCAAGAAAGACCCATTCTATATCATCAGTATGGCAAAAATTATAAGTGGAATTTCCTTTGTTTATAATTGATTTGTGGCTATGCCTTGGGACCTTAGAAGCTACTCATATGTTTTAAAAGCCTCTCTTCTTCAGAGTAAGGAAAGAAAGCATCCCAGGCATATGGAAAAGCTTGTTATCTTGAGTGGTCATTAAAGGAATCAAAACAGTGCCTAAAGTCTGCTTTATTAGACAAAAACAGCCATAAGCCACACAATAACATCAAATTTCAACATTGTTAGTCAAACCTCCATTTCTCAAACCTGAGTCTTAGTAGGACATGTGAGTTAGTAAATACTTGAAGGGAAGTAATAATTCACTGTTCCTGTTTCTATCATTCAAAACAGAAAATTACTAACACTTCGTATTTATTTCATTAAGATACTCCCTCCCCCAGCCCTGTTTGAGAATTAACTAATAGGAATGAAACAGTTAGCAGGAGTGTCTCCAAACCACAGGATCTTCTGATAGTGACAGAGATGGGATTGTAACAGAGAAGATGGTACTTATTTCAGAAGCAATCGTAAAGATGTGGGTGGATAGTTTTGTTCCTGAGAATGGCCTGTAGTAAAAGGGTTATTAGTTGCTTGGTCCCCGTGGATTATGTCCTTTTCTTGGTCTCCATCATCAGCGTTGGAATTGGAACTATAATTTAGGACATAGCATATAAGTATAGAACATTAAGCCTTAAGACTGGGAGGGAAGAAATTCTAAGGGTCAGTGTTCCATAAATTGAAAAGAAAAAAAAGTTTAAGATTTTATTTATTTATTCAAAGAGAGAGAGAGAGAGAGAGAGAGAGAGAATGAGTGGGGGAGGGGAAGGAACAGAGTGGAAGGGAGGAGCAGGCTCCCTGCTGAGCAAGGAGCCAACTCGGGGCTTCATCCCAGGACACTGGGATCAGGATCTGAGCCAAAGTCAGCCACTTAACTGACTGAGCCACCCAGGCGCCCTGAAAATGTTTTGACATGACAAAGTAAAGTAGTATGTAATATACTCTTTATAATAACATGCCAAATAGCAACCAAATATGGAACCAATGGGAAAAACAAAATGAAATGTTAATCTATGCTGCATATTAACTTTTTTATCCTGACATCTTCATCTTTACTTTGGTCTCTTCCAGCTGTGCAGCTGATATATATACACACCTCTTCAGTCTCTTCCTTTCTAGTTGGTTTATGGAAAAAAGCCAAAATCCATTTAAAATTCTGAAATTTCAGGATAAGGCTTCTTATCTACTCATGTAGGTCATCTATGCCTATAATCTATTAATAACCACATAATGAAAAATATCTCTAATCTACTTATTTTTGATACTCCACAATGTTAGTATATATATATTTTTTCTGAAATAGTAGTGTCTTTCTGAAATTATCTTGATAGTCATTCCTTTGGAAGGGTCCTCTCCTCCCTTCTTCCCTGGATCACCATGTTTTTACATTTTCTGCTCTCTGTCCTAGGTCAGTGGCTTTGTGGGCTGTCACCAGGCAGCTGGGCCCCACACTATGGAGTGACACTGCCAGTGACTAGAGCTCTCCAAGCCTTATTTTTGTGATCTGTACAATGGAGAAAACAATAGCAATAACCATACTAGCCAATGCTCGGGTCATTAGGATTCACATAGTAGCCAATATTTATTGAACATCTACCGTATTAGGCATAGTCCTGAGTGCTACCTAGATTACCTAGTTAATTCCTCCTAACTATAGCACTGACCTCTGAGATAAAGGCTATTATTACCTCATTTGACACATGGGAAAATTGACATTTAGTGAAGTGAGCTAAACTCGCCCCAATGTTGCCAGCCAGTCAGTGTTGCAGCTGGGATAGCAGTTCAAGAAGTAGGACTCTCAGGCCTTCCCTCATATATTCCCTTACTATCTTCTTGTCATGAAACTATATTCATTAAATGTGTAGCAGACTATGTGATACACAACACTTGCTCGGTAAATGTTTATTATTTATTCTCATCTTTCTTTATAACTTTATTGTATTTTTTAGAATGCATGCAGTCCAGGCAGTAAGAGTGGAGGACCACCCAAACTTTGGGCTCTCCCAGGCCACTCTCCGAGCCATTAGGGTGCTGAGGCATCTCCTCAAGAAGTCTTCCCTCAGGGAACTGACTGCTGGTTTACCTGCCTGTGGAATAGCAGGACACCTCTCCGCTCTGCACTCTGACAGCCTAACATAATAGGAAGCTGATACAGGAGGGAACATATGAATGTCTGGGTAAATGAAACAGCTCTCTCCCTTTGATCTTTCTGGAAGCAGTAAGTAGCTTCCTCCATGTTTCTTTTTGACATAAGCCTCTGTCTGAGCATTTCTCTGCCATTGTCTTGGAGAAATTAGAGGTGATATTAGAGGCAGTAAAGACAATTGAGATCTGTGATAATACTTATTTTCTTTTTTTAAAGAATTTATTCGAGAGAGAGAAAGCACACAAGTGGGGGAGGGGCAGAGGGAGAGAGAGAAGTGGGTTCTCCACTGAGCAGAGAGCCCACGAGATGGCTCCATTCCAGGACCCTGACATCACCACCCAGCCAAAGTCAGATGCCCAATTGACTGAGCCACCCAGGTTCCCCAGTTAATATTTATTTTCTAATCAATGAAAACTCAACATTTAACTAATAAAGCTCTGTATATTTTTGTTTGTTTAAAAATAAACTGAATTTTTAATGAATTTTTTCATAATGTTAAGGAAAACAAAATAGACCTCTTCAAATGTTTTATCTACAATAAAGATAAATTCCTGCATCACCTTCTTTATCTATGTAGGGTTAGATGACCTTTTCAATGAGATCAGGATCATTTATTTTATACGATTTGTGATTTTCAGTAAAGACTCTTCCATGTTCAAATAGTCTAATTTTTGCATCGTATCTGAAAGAGCTGGGCTAAGTGTGTATTTCTAGCAGACAGAGTTGAGTACTGTCAAATTCTCTCAACTTCTTTCAGTTTTGTGGAAACAATTCTGAGGTATGCATAACTTGATAGATTTATTATTAGCTCAGCTGTGAGTCATTCTGATGCATGACTCTGTCGAGTTTGGTGGGAGTTGGGATTATCAAAAATGACTCAGAATGAATCTGGATACAGCAAGTCATAAAACCTGGGCTCAATTAGAGCACTTTTGCTTCCTTTCAGTCCACAGGCATGAGCCAGATCCCCTCTTCCATCTCTACCATCTCCATTATCCCCAGGCTCTGGGATCACCTTCCACCACCCGCCATCCAGTGGTCTACAAAGTCAGCTGTCCCAACCCCAGTGGTGGGAGTGCAAGAAAGAAAATCTTAGCATTTCTATTTATGGTTATTTTCATACTTTTTAACTTCAATTTTCATGTGTACTTAAAAATATACATAATAGAGCGTGTGGGTGGTTCAGTCAGTTGAGTATCTGACTCTTGATTTCAGCTCTGGGGGTCATGAGATTGAGCCCCACATCAGGTTCTGTGCTCAGCTTGGCATCTGCTCAGGATTCTCCCTCTCCCTCTGCCCTCTCTCCACTCCTGCTCTCTCTAAATAAATATAAATAAATAAAATCTTTGAAAAATATATGCATAATATATTCAGAGAGTAATATATATTTGTAGCTTATAAGTGAGTATACATGTATTGACGATGTTCAAAACATTCTTACCAGTGGGATTCATCTCAATAATCATAATAAAAGAACAGGTTTCAAGCAATAAGGATGTATGAGAAGAGAGTAACCAGCCAGAGAAACCCGGATGTTTTTGATTGGCTAGATGTGATATGTATGCTTTGTTCCCCCCAGGCTTGGGCAGAGCACAGACCCTTGACGATGGAATCAATGTCAAATACCATGAGGGCGCCACATGACTGGAAGAAGCAGGGTCCTGGGGACTTTGGGAACTGAAGAAACTTGGGAAGGGAAATGACAACCCACCCAGCGGTTATCCTTACAAAAGGTAGTTCTGCTACATTTTGATTTCCTTGGAAAGGAGAAGGAAGGTGTCCTTAGGAAATTTCAGCAGATGATTTGTGGAAAGGGCAAACCTCTATTTTGAGTATTATTCTCTTTATGAGAATTCTGAAACAGTACAAATTCCAGTACAAAGCTTTATCTTTCCAAGAAATCTCCTGTATCGTCATTACACAGCAGAACATGCCTGTGATGGGGGATAAATGAACTTGAAAAACCAAATCCTTTTATAATAAGAATTTTGAAGCTCTTTATCTCTATGCGATATGAGGAGAGGGGTGGTGATCCCTTCCGAGAAAGCCTGAGAGAGATGAAAAGTCATGTTGTTTTCAGATTCATTTCTGCAGACATCCCTTTTTTTTCCCTGCAGACATCCTTGAAGACTTCTTTCTCTCATCCCACCTTGCATGTGGGCAGGGAGGAGGGGACCACTTCCTGTGGCAGTACAGAACAGGATGGAGCCAACTAGAATAGCTTGTAGCTGAGCATATTGGTTTCCCATCAACTTTAGAAAGAGTTGGTTGGAAACCTAGTTCATTGGTATATCATTTATTTTCCCCTAAGACATAGACTTTGAGATACTTATGCATTCCCTTGATGTAGTTGCTTAATTTGCTTGAAATTTTGTTACCAAAGGCAAAAATTATTGAATAAAAATTCTTCCTTGATCTTTATTTTTCAATTTAAATAAGAAAACCTAAAGCCATTTTTTTTTTTTTTTAGTAAGAGATTTCAGCCCAAAGTGGAAGTGCCCAAGGTATACAAAACTGGCATTTTATTTAGAACAGTTTTTATTTTTTAAAGGATAGTCCAGTGTCCCAAGGCCAGATATTTTGAACCTTGTTTCCGGTATCAAGGAGGAAGGAAATCTGCAGTTTAACCCTGAATGAGAATGAGGCTCTTCTGTCTTAGAATTTTTGAATTGGGATCAGGGCTAAAATAATACAAATGATAAGCCATAGAAACACTTACCTCAATTGTCAGGAAAAATTCCCAAGGAAAGAAAAGAGAGGGGAGAGAATGTACTGAAGAGCGATTTCCTTGCCATCTGTTGAACTATCAATGTCTTTAACATGAAATGTGTAGGCATCTGATCATAATTAGGGTGATTCACTGCTAGAAAGCTTGTGTTATAGTTTAGGATATGAATAAATGAGCCTTGGATCATATCATGCAAAGAAAAACTTAGAAAGCCTACAAGCATTTACAGACCATTAAATTTACGTTTTATGAATGGTTGAAGAGGAAAATGTTAATACAGAAAAGTCCAGGGCTACAGGTTTACTGAATGGGTTCACTCAGCTTTCGGCCCATGAAGACATTTTTTGTTTTGGAAGGATGTTGGTCAGTTGATATCACTTCATGTAATATAAGATTTACTGCTGAGGTTCTGATAAACGCCTTTGAAATGCACTGGGAAAAACCGCTCTTTCGTTTATTTTCTAATACAATATTAGTCAAAAACAAAATCTCAGTGCATGTGGATTTGTATGCAGGATGAGAAGGAGACACAGTCTGTTTAAACTTTCAGGCCAGTCTGCCTTTAAAGAGTGTAGGGAGTGTTTTATGGTGATGCAATGTGGAGGCTACTTGGAGAATTGGCTAGAAACGGTTAGAAATGTCAGGAGACAGCACACACAGCCTTCACCTGTATTACAGATTTTATTTCATGTTCCTCCTCCCTTTCCTAAGGCTCAAAATGTCCTCTATACCTCCTGAAAATCATTTATATGTTTTGGGGAACCAGCCGTCTCCTTTGGATGCACAACTTTAAAAAGACTAGCTGAAGGCAGAGGGATGATAGCAGCTCCTAGCAGAAATGGCTCTGCTTTCTGAGCTTCGCATGTGATACCTGAACAAGAAGGGGACTGCCCATCAAAGGATGCATCTAGAGGCAGTAGATGTTTTTACTCTCCCTGTTTCACAATGTATGGCAAGGCTAAAGCCACAAACTATGTTTAAAACTTCTAAGCTCCTTTCCACGTTAATGGTTCAAAACCTGATTTTTGGCCACTTCTAGAAACAGATGTTTTGTTGTCCCTCACAACTATAAACAGCCAGCATTTACCGGTGCAAACACTGCAATGAGATGGCCACCTGTGAATTAATATGGTGTAGACTATAGTAGCTAAATGGAAGAAAGCCTCAGTCAGACCCACATCCCAGGATCCATGTCAATAGTCCCTCCACATCCAACTTTTACAGAAACGCAATTTGCCTGCCGAGAAGCTGAGGAACTTTGACTTGACCTCTCTGTTCAAAACCTCTGAGCCATCCTTGACAACTCTTTCTTCCTGGCGGAACAAGTACTCACCAAGAGCGTATTATGCAGTAAGCAACACGCCAGCTACAGAATCACATGAGCTCACACCAGGTGAGTGGGAGCAAAGAACAGCTCACACGTATTGCCCTCTGATGCTCCAGACCACCAGGTGAAGTCAGCATTGCCTTCTTCCATAGGGCATAGTCACAGCTATATGCCTGGAGTCACTGAGTGGTTACCCTTCCTACCCACAGTTCCTGTGTTCTCCTCACCTCCAATCAGGTCAACCATGGAAGTGTTAGATAGAAGTTAGACTTGAGCCATGGAAGGAACATCCCAAGGCAGAGTCCTAAGCCCCTGAAGGGGAATGCTAGAGATAGGAGCGGGAGGCAAGGATGATGAGAAATAAAAGCCTGGGAGCTCAACAACCTGGCTTCCAAGACCTTGAGGCTGACAGATCAAGAGCCATAGATGCAGAGCACATGCTCCTCTCTTCCACCTCTGCCCTGGGGTAATCTCTAGACTCATTATAGTGCATTTTTAGGCACAGCCCCCCTTGGCACATACACCACCTCCTTCCACCACAGAGTAAGGCTACTATGATGGTTCTGGTTCAAACCTAGTGGAAGGAGTCCCCCAAATGATTGGAAGCAGCCTTTGTTAGAGATGACCACTGTATGTCACAGCTCCTCTCAGCCCAAAGAGACCCAATAATATCCAATCTCAAAATAACCTAGTGGCCAGCCACCTCTTGGAACCTGCATGTTCTCCCACCTTCACTTTAATAAACTGCTTTGTGCTTGCTACTTCCTCCTGGCTATCTTTATTCGAGCATGGATCCCCACTAAATCTTCTTTTGAGGAATTCGATGAACCTGAGACTTCCATTCATACAGTGTGGACTCTTGCCCTAACAAAAAAGGGTTTGTTCACATTGCACAAGGCCTGCCCCCCTGCCAGGCTCTAGTCTAGCACTGGTTCTGTGGAATATTTCAATATCTGCAGTCTGGTCTCCTCTCTCCTTCCGTTTGCTCTGCACACACTCCAACTAAAGCAATCTCCCTGTCACGCAGATTGAGAAGGCATTCCTTTTCTGGTTCTCCAGTTCCTCCTTACTATATGGCCCAATTTATCATTCCAGCAGTAGCTATGACTACTGTTTGAGGTTCCCCATGCTGCCTGGCCAACCTTGAATACATTCTACTTCTTCACTTTTCCACACCTGTCTTCATTCTGTTCTCTAGTCCGGAAATTCCAACCCCTCACCTTGTGTAAAAAGCCTTCTGGTGACTTGCCTATCCTGAGGTAGTATGTGGTCTCTGGTGTCCCCGAGTCCTCCGTTATAGACGTCTAAATGTTGTTCTTGTTTCTCTCTCCTTGCTACTACATGGTGAGGTCCTTAAGGAGAAGAACTTTCTATTACCAGCCTATGACAGAGTCCCTGGGATAGAGCAGTATTCAGCGTATATATGTTGCCTTAATGAAGAAATCACCCAATGTGCTGAAGGAGTTAAAACTCAGTCAAAACACTTTGCTGTTTTTGTAACAGTGAATGCTTTAAAAGAGACTGTTCCTTTTAATAGGCCTATTCTTTTGCAGATAACTGATTGGAAGTGTGATGTATAGTATAGAAAATCAATCAATCCTGAAAAGGCAGTTATCCATCCTAGCACCTACACTATCAATAGCACTTGGATTTTGTTTCAAATATTAAGTTTATTTTTAAAATAATAAAAATCCAATAAGTAAAAAAGACAAATGACAGTATGGGAATACAATTGCTTGAGATGCTTGCTTTCCCCAGGGTAGAACTGAAATGATGAATGGAAGAGAAGTGAATTGGGATCCCTGAGTGGCGCAGCGGTTTAGCTCCTGCCTTTGGCTCAGGGCGGGATCCTGGAGACCCCGGGATCGAATCCCACGTCGGGCTCCCGGTGCATGGAGCCTGCTTCTCCCTCTGCCTATGTCTCTGCCTCTCTCTCTCTCTCTCTCTCTCTCTGTGTGACTATCATAAATAAATAAATTAATTAATTAATTTTAAAAAAAGGAAGAGAAGTGAATTCACTGGCCAGACGCTCAAGCTGTTTGTAGATTAAAAAAAAAAAAAAAAGCCTAAATTTCCAGTATATGCCAATTTCCATCATGTAGACACTCCCGCCATGATCAGTTTCAGGTCACCGATGTGAAGTCCCCGAGCACAGTTGGGATCTGCTATGAGCCAACTCCAGCACCAGGCCAGCACTGTGTGGATGGGAGGTTTTAGAGGAAACAAATAAAAATGCCCCAGAATCCTGTTCTCTGTGGGTTGTGCCATTGTTGTTTGTTTTGAGAAGATGGAGTTTAGTGTCAGACCACCCTAGCGAAAGTACTGGTTCTGCCCTAGAGGTTTGGTGCTCGCCAAGTTGCTTAAACTCGCTAGACCTCCGTCTTCTCATCTGCAGATGGGACTAGTCATACCAGTAATGACCTTACGGGGTTGTTGGAGAAAGCATCCTGCATGCATCCTGCAGTAGCACCTGGCACTTAGGGAGCACCCATCACATGTTATCAGCTGATGCTGATGATGACGCTAGTAACAATAGCCCGAGGAGGGATGTGTCCTTGGGATACAGGTGCTTAGTTTTGGTGTTAGCTTCCTGGTTTGCGCCTTCTGGCTTCTGTAGTCCCTAGTTCCTGTTTCTGAGACTGAGGCCTTGATTTCTTTGCCTTATGCTTTATCTTCGCCTTGTGTGGGTCTCTGGGTGCCAGTTTGCATGGACTTTGTATGATTTAACCTTTTGTGGTTTTCTTAGCTTTCATTTCTACTTGGTCTGCTGCATCGATGTCCGACTCCCTTGGTTTCCGAGAGTACTCTAAGAACTTCATCAAAAATATGTGGGTGATTTAAAAAAATTCCTCGTGGTTATTATCATTTCCCATTTTTAACAACATCTAATCTGTGCTGTAATAAAGAAATAAAGTACAAGATTGTCCCCAGGGCTGGATTTGAGACCAAATATCTCAAATGTAATAAAGTACAGATCCAATTATGATTTTTTTGAACTTATAATAATAACAATGTTAAGAATAAACCACTCTTTTCTTAGTGAACAGCAGTTTATATATGTTAGTGTATTTAATTTTTAAAGTTAGGTAAAATAACTCCCAATTTACAGACGAAATAAAGTAATTTGCTCTAGGTCACACAGCTTGCGGGATGTTTAAAAGTTTAAAATTAGATCAGAACCCAGAAGAATCTGCCCTTGTAGCTTGAATTTATTTCTCTGTTCTGCTTAACTTCTAGAACTGTGTTTAAATATTTTTTTCTGAAATATGCTCACCATTATGTTGATTCAGTTAATTACAATCCGACATAACACTAAAATCTTCTATTGTGATATTGTCCACTTAGTTTTAGTTCATTTCCTAGCATTTTATGACAGTTAGAATCATCAGGTAGCTTATTGATGATAGGAGTGCCTAAGTGGCAAACAAACAGTGAGTAGAAACTATAAAGGTATTTAAACCATGCTTTTATTAGTAGATACCAAAGGTCTATACCTTATTCGTGTCTTAGGTTGAAGATAGAATAAGAGCATGAGCCATAGTAGGAATGTCGTTCCTGCATATACGTTTAATTAATTTGGATCTGAAAGAGACCATCAATACACAGAAATTGGAAGACCTGGGTGGCTACTGGTTGAGTATCTTCCTTTGGCTCAGGGTGTGATCCTGGGGTCCTGGGATCGAGTCCTGAATCGGGCTCCCCAGGGGGAGCCTGTTTCTCTTCTGCCTGTGTCTCCGCCTCTCTGTGTGTCTCTCATGAATAAATAAATAAAATCTTAAAAAAAATACTCAGAAATTGCCTACTGAAAAACATAAGAAATAAGACGTGAAAAAGCCATTCGTACCATTGGAGAGGAACAAAGCACAGGCATTAGCAATATTCTTGCACCTTTGTAGCAGATGCAGGGAAAAGATAAGGCAGGAGGCAACCAGAGGCCCACCTGATTGTCCAAAAGGGTAGCAGCTCTGTGTTCTTATGAAAATAGATCAAGAATAACCATGGCTAAAGATCAGTAGAGAGCAGAGTCATTTTCTAAATAACCAAGTTTTTTCCTTTATGCAAATTAAACTAAAGTCAGCCAGAGTACTGGCATTTTCATCTGTCTGATGATGGGTCTGTCCTAGGATTCTACTTAGACTCAACCCCACCTGCCCTGTCTTCCCTTGGCCTCTGAAGCCAATTCCTTTTGTTCCCCTTGCCTTGCTCCAGAAGGCACTGCATTCTGCATTTTGCTGGGTTTTCTTTCTTTCTTTCTTTCTTCTTTCTTTCTTTCTTTCTTTCTTCTTTCTTTCTTTCTTTCTTTCTTTCTTTCTTTCTTTCTTTCTTTCTTCTTCTTTCTTTCTTTTTTAAGATTTTATGTATGTATTCATGAAAGACACAGAGAGAGGCAGGGACACAGGCAGAGGGAGAAGCAGGCTCCCTATGGGGAGCCTGATGTAGGACTTGATCCCAGGACCCCGGGGTTATGACCTGAGCCAAAGACAGATGCTCAACCACTGAGCCAGCCACCCAGGTGTCCCACTGTGTTTTCTCCTGGAATCTTCTCAATGACTCCGTGAGATAGGTATCATACTCCTCTTCTATGGTGGAGCTGAGGTGTCAAGAGTTTAAGGAGCTCCCTTAAGGCTAGAGACCTAGCACCTGGTAGACCCCAGACTTAGATCTCTGGAACTGACCACCTGTGGACTTCCCTTTGCAGAGATGCTTACCCCCTGCCAGTTTTCATTCCTAACTACATGCCAAAGGATGCATTTGTCTTTTTTTATACCCTGCAGAGAGCCCACACTCAATTTCTTAATTAAAAACAGTAACAGTTTCGGGCAGCCCCGGTGGCGCAGCGGTTTGGCGCCGCCTGCAGCCTGGGGTGTGATCCTGGAGACCCGGGATCAAGTCCCAGGTCCGGCTCCCTGCATGGAGCCTGCTTCTCCCTCTGCCTGTGTCTCGGCCTCTCTCTCTGTGTGTCTATGAATGAATAAATACAATCTTAAAAAAGATAACAGTTTAGAGTGGCATCATAAATTTTATTTCCTTTTATTATCTCTATTATTGAACTTTCTTTCTTTCTTTCTTTCTTTCTTTCTTTCTTTCTTTTTTTCTTTCTTTCTCTTTCTTTCCGTCTTCTTCTTCATTGCAGTTTAATCAGTCTTTGATGATTGGAGGGTTTGTGTCTGTGTAGGACTTGCAGTGCCTCAGCCCCAACTGCTCACTACCTAGGAGCATTTAGTAAGAAATCAGGGAGAATAAATCCTAAACAGAGAAAATCTTAATGGTCCTTTAGTCACTCTCAGAGTAAATAGTTACTCCTGCAAATGCCATCATTTTGGAATCTACTTCTCCACGGATGTGAAGTGTGTAAGTGAATCCATAAAAGCAGTTGGCCCTGAACACACAGAGGAGGGGTAATGGTGCAGTAACGCAGAAATGTTCTTGGAGCTATCAAAATTCCTTACTGTGGAGTAGATATTGTTTCATACAAAGGAATATTCGTGAACTAGAAGAGAAAGAAAAATGGCTCTTATTATACAACATGAAAGAGAGATTATGAAAGAGATTCAAAGTAGAAAGAGATTCTACTGTGTATTCTACATGTTATCTTGGCCACTGCTGTAACTTCACGGCTGGGTTGTGAGAAGCTATACTTGGTCTTATTCTTCAATATTTAATAGACCTCTGATTTTTAAAGCTGAACAGTTCAGATGGACATGGGTCCATCTGAAATAGGATACTACAGACTAGTGCCCTTCCTGCAAAGGATTATTTGCACTGTAGATACACATCTTCATAGATGGACAGTGCTATCAAAGCATAACCGGATGCTTACTGCACTGCTTTTTTGTTTAATCTTACACTCCCAAGGATCTCTCTTTCTGCCCTCAGGTTAAAGGAGATACCGTGAGAGGGGTTGAGACCTACCGATGAGTTGCTGGAGGAGTGCTCCAGCTCTCTTTACTCACATTTCCTAAACGGTAACAGTGTGCTCAATTCCTGCTTCCGTGTGTTGCTCACAACTGTGCTTTAGAAGCACGTGGTATGAGGGAATAACAAGTCGGCCTCTGGAACCCTCCAGGAAGTCTAGATGCTTGAGGCCAGTGAGAGTGGAGGCCATGGGAGTCAAGGGTGGAGGCAAGGGATGGAGGACAAGTCACCGCATGCAGGAAATATACATGGGTGGGTGACCTACCTTACTTCTCTGTCTGGTAAGTGTCTACAACAGAGACTAAGTAAATCCAGTCCCTGCCATCTACAAGGTCACCACCTTCTTGTAATTCCAGTTGCCCACACTTGTGTTTTATTTGCTTCCTTTCTTGTGCTCCCGTGGCAAACGGTTTACATAATGGGATCACACATTCATTCATTTAACCAACAGGAGCTAGGAACCCAGTACTGCGTATCTTTTACAATCTCCCACTGTGAGGCCAAGCTAGTCTGTGTTTCTCCAGGCATCTGTGTGTGCGTGAGAGTGTGTGCAGAGGTGTGAGTGTGGTGGATATATAAAACTGGGCTGTGCTAATGCAGCTTTGGAGGAACCAAGGAGAATTCTCAAGGCCATCTAAACTCCTATCTTCAGGGAAGTTGATTTCCTCTACAAATAGGTAACCAAAACAAATCTGAATTTCCAGAGCTCCGTATGCCCGGAGTGGGAGGCAGCAACTTAGTTAAAAATTCAACCAATTACTGCATGCTTCTGTTTCCTAAGGGATGTGTGTTCCGGAAGAGAAAACATTAGCATCCTATCCATCAAAGTAGAGAACACATTGTTTTATCTCTTTCCCTAGGAGTTTCAGGAATTTCCATTATATCCTGTGGGAATTGAAACATCCTTCAAAGGTAATCTACTGCATCTTTCACCCTCTATCTTATCTACCATACATTCTTTATGCATATACTGATATCAAGGAAGGGATCTTTATTTAGAATGATATTGTTTGGAAATCAACAGTTTGGCATCAGTTGACAGACCCTTTCACTTAAAATATTTATAGCCAGAAAAACTTCAATGTTTCATAACATCTACTTGGACTTCTGAGAAAGTTTTAAGGATGTGATTACTACATGGCTGGTTGAAGAACCTAGCAGCCAGTGTGTCTGATCTAGTCTGTTTTAGGACGATGATTGGAACTCCTTCAGTCATGTGTCCATCTGAGCTATGCTCATTTGCATTGACAAAACAGACCTTTGGTATGTGTTAGAAGTATGGGTTTGGGGAGTGCTGGTAAGGTGGTTACAAATGCATGCTGGTGAACCGAGAGTGGGTTAACAATGGACAGAAAAGGGATAGACCCAATATCAAGGGATGGATCCCCATGATAGCTGGGGAGTCAGGAGAAGAAACTGGGGTAGGGTGTAAGTAAGGAGGAGTGGGAATCTGGAGTGAATCAGGGCAGAAACTGTGTCATTTGCAGAAATGCACCCAGGTTAGGATGAGGTTCTGGTGGGGTACACAGGGATTCAGACAGTCCAGAGATTCTGGGAATGGATTATTTTCCTCTGTCTTATGTTGCTAGTATCACCCTTAGCTAAATAATATCATTCACTAGAGGTAACTAGTTTCCAAATCAGCAACTCCATTAAGAGAGAGAGAGATAATCCATGCTCAAAATTCAAATATCTGTATTATGTATTACTGAAGATTTTAAATATTGTAGATCCATCTTCCTCTCAAACCGTGGAAAAATTTCTCAGCCTGCTATGGCATGTCCTGCCTCTTCTGTTGCCCAGGATGATAAATTCAGGGGCTGTACCTTAGCAGGTTATTATTTTGTTATAATAGGCAAAGAAACAGTAACAGGAAACCAATCTTTCAGAAGCATAATCATGTTCACTTATATGGCCTGTGGGTAAAATACAGCCCTCAACATTCTGTAAACTTTGTTTCTTGGCACCTCAATGTTTTCTTTTAAGCTATTGAGTACAAATGCTATTAAGTTGGTCAAGTTTTCTCTATTCTTACAAGGGTTCTTCCACTCCTGGCTTAATCTTTGCAGATTCATGCACGTATCTTAATTCTGTGGCCCCAACACTTATAAACGCTCAGTAAGTGCAGAGGACCAGCTAACATTTGTTGAAGGCTGACTATGTGGCAGGCACAGCCCTTTGGGCTAAGTACTACTTTACCTTCCATTCTCATATACAGACAGACTCTGAGGAAGTTGCCCAAGGCCACCCAGATGGTAAAGGGCAGAGTCTAGGTCACAAATTCAGAGAGCTAGCTCTGCTTTTACACAATCTAGTAAGTAGCCAGTGGCCACTCTCTTTCACTTACGTATTTGTATTCAAACTTGGGATCCTAGCATAGCCGGAGTTTCAGGAATCCCAGCATTGACTGGTTCCTAGTTCAGATTCAGAGATGCCTGAAACCCTCATGTGTGCTTGCAGGGTCACAGGAGTTGAACTGTCTGAGATCTGAGGGTCTGACCAGAAAAGACCCCCCTCTAGTAATAAGCTGAGCCCTGCAGTCAGTGCTAAGTATAGGGTTTGTGGGGTGGTTTTATTTGTTTTTTAATGTGCTCTTTCATGGGTGGAAGGATAGTCCCAGAGGGAATGCAAGCTCCCAAGCTCTGGGTAGCTCTGCCTTTTGAGGCTTCTATGTCCCAAGCTCTGGCTGCTGGGTTCCCTTTCCACCAACCTCTGAACCAGAGCAGTGGCCTTCCAAGATGGGGCAGTCCATCTGCCATGAGCCCATTACACACAGTCCACAGCAAATGGATGATTCAAGAAGCAAATGCGTGGATAAAGTGTATCGTGAGTCACTTCCTAAGCCCCAGGAACAGTAAGAGAACCAGGAACCTTGTGTGTGGAACACACTAGCCCATACTGCGACTCAGATGCTCCCTTTAGTCTGGGGTTCTCCAGATTCATAAGGTCTTTAATGACCACCAGGCACTTGGATGTCTTGATGGTTCCGGTGGCAGGTGGGAAAGTACCCAGAATCTATAAGCAAGGGGAACAGTCCCACAGCGTGGAAGCATAATGGAGGAGATTGGGCCAGAAGGTAGACAAGTGAGGTGTGTTCACCTGAGCTGCAGGTCTGAATGAAGGAGGGAGAGAAGAGATCCCAGGCAGTTCATGTGTGTATTTACACACAGCTGTGTTACTTCAATTCTCGCTGTCTCAGTTCATCATCTATAACATTGCAGATTGGAACAGGACAACTTTGTCCAGTTACTGTGAGGATTAAACAATTAAACATGTGTAAGAATGCTTACAATGTTTCTGCGACACAGAAAATGATATGCAAGCCTTAGGCGTTTTTTAAGTTTATTATTTATTTTTATTGTCAAAACTAACACTTGGACGCCTAGTCAATATTTTGCAATCAGGAGCTAATTGAAGTATTCCAAGATGTTTGAGGCTTGTAAGGCAAGAAATGGTGACAAGACATCTATCCTGTGCAAGACAGGGTGACAGGTGCTGTAGGACAGTCAAGGCAATATGATATGGTCCTTGCTCCGAAGGGATGTGTAGGCTACTTGGAGAGGTGACATGGAAGCAAAGAATACAAGGAAGAAGACAGGGTCAATATATTGTATGGACAACCTGTGCCACAGGAGCTCAGATGGAAGAAGCCAAGGGGGATCTCATTGGAAGGTCCATGGGAGCCATACTTTATAGGATGGGAGGTCTCCGACATCAAATAAATTTTAAAAAGGTAAAATCATGACTTAAAAATGTTTCATGAACACATGTCTAAGATTTTTTTCACTTACTAATTAGTGAGAGAATCATTCAGATGTGTAAAAAAAAAAATAAAGTCAAGAAAGAATCTAAAGAACATATATGTGCAATTAGGAATGCAGAAATAATTAAAAAAAAAAAAGATGCAAACTGACCTCTTCCCCAGGTGGGAAATTGATTATATCACCAAGACAAAATTTACCCGCATCTTTCTATGGACGAAAATCACTGGGGTTATGGTCAGTTTTCTACAATCTGCAGAGTTATCAATGAACTCAAGGACAATGCAAGGTACAGACCCTGTAGAATCAGATAATCCTGAGGGGTGAGCCTAGTATCCCACTGAAAGGTTACTCAGCGTGATGGTTAATTTAATATGTCAGCAAGACTGGCCAGGTGCCCTGGCACTTGGTCAAACTATTCTGGATGTGACTGTGAGCTGATTCCTGATGAGACCAGCATCCAAATCAGCAGACTGAGTAGAGTAGACTGCCCTCTGGGATGTGGTGGGCCTCATTCAATCAGCTGAAGACCTGAAGAGAACAAAAAGGCAGGGTGAGAGGGAGCTCCTCGTCCTGACTCCTCCCTGCCGTCAGACTTCAACGGAGACATCTCTTCCTGGGTCTCCAGCTTGCTAGCTTGTGAATGGAACTGCCCATTGCCTGTCCTGGCTCTCCAGGATGCGCTCCAGCTGCAGATCCTGGGACTTCTCAGCATCCATAATTGCATGAGCCAATTCCTTATTCTATTTGTATGATCGCTGTGTAATTAGTATGATTATATATAATACATACAGCATTACTATTGGTTCTCTTTCTCTGTGGAACCCTAATACGCCCAATAATCTTTTCTACTGTCCCCATTTGAGAGCGTGACAATTTTTTCCTGACCCCTGTGCAGTAATGAATGGCCAAAGAGGTGTGGAGGGGAAGCACCTACAGCCTGTTTGTCACCATGGGCATCGAGAAGAGAGGAAGATGCACAGGGGGAGTTGGCTGGAAAGGTCTGGACTTCTCTTTCAGACAGTGGGCTGTTACTAGCAGCCAGAGGCAGCTCAGGACCTCCAGCTTTAGGCCTGTAGGATGAGGCTGCTGGTTCTTTCTGTGAAAGGGTCCAAAGAGCCTCTGGCTACTTGAATGCATTAAGCGTTATCATTTATTTGCACTTGCTCAAGGTCAAACAGGGCCTGTGTGGCCTTTCATTAGAGTCATTTCCTACTTAATAAAAGCTGAAGGCAAGACAATGAGGTGGGTGCCCATGGGGAAGGAGAGTAACTACTTAGTGTTTATACACAAGGCTATCGGAAATTCACTCCATTTCTTATGGACAGTTTCCCAGCAGTCCTACCAGGTAAGTCGCATTGGCCCTCATCTTTCAGGGGAGGAGCTGAGATAGGAAGTTATTTTCCCAGAGCGAAACTTAGAGGGACAGGGATTGAACTCCAGGCCTTGTACCTGGACGGGGAGCCAGGAAAGGAGGGCACGTGTCTGGTGTGGGGCCAAGGTGGTGGGCAGGGTGTTGGGCTGGAGGTGAGGGGTAATGAGGGAAGGTGCAGGTGCTGAAGGTTTTACTCTGGCCTTGGCTTTGATGCAAGGCCACTGGGTGGATTGTCGAAGTGTGGCTTCACCACTGGGGTGGCAGATGGGCCAGTGAATCCACCGGAAGGCCCGAGAGCATTCCCAATATTGCTGCTTACAGCTGCAGGGCAAGTTGCTTCATTCCACTGAACTTCTGTTACCTTATCCATGGAACTACAGCGGGTTTGGCCAGGAACACATCTCAGATCTTTTCTAGCAATAGTGCTGTGTGGCTTTTAAGAAACTCAGAAGGTAATTGAAAACAGGACTGTGCAACTGAAACCAGCTTGTTACAAGCACCAGGGAAAATGTTTTTCAAAGAAGCAAGTTCCATCCAAAGAGCAACTCCACTCCTATGTAGGTAAGCCTGCCAAATATCTCGGCCTGGTTAGATACAATCCTCCGAGGCATTTACTTCCCTCCAGGTTAATAAACATCAAAGACCATGATGCTTTTAGGATACAGTTCCCTGTTAAACTCTTTAAGGGCATCTTTGACATTGGTCCTTTGTGTGCCTGGGAGGCAAGGAAGTTGCAAACCCGGGAGCTATTTACTGCCCAGCTGTCTCCTCCTGTGACTGCCGACCTTCCAGCAGCCCCAGTGCCATTAGCCTGCCTTCTGCTGTCACCGCAGGTTTGCTCAGACTTTTCACCTTCACTGTTGATCACAAAAACTCAGCTGGAGGTTGCTGAACGCATCAAATGAGGGGAAAGCCAGCCAGGAGATGAGGTAAGCGCTTGAGAAAGCTGACACTGGATCTGGGCCGGGTTTTTACCACATTCCAGGAGGAAATCCTCCAGCCAGACTGGGCCAAAGTCACACACACTGCACATATGTTTCAGCCGGCCCACCTCCCAGTCGGCACTGGTCTCCATCCCCTGGCTCTGGTGCTCAGGCCCCTGAGGAAGTAAATGCATCAGTTGCTGAAGCTCCAAAGAAATTCCTACTTTCTAAAGCCTTTTCCTAAACTGGCGTACTCGGGGCACTTTACCTAAGAACCACCAGGCATTTGCCAAATATTATTCTTATACGGTGAACACCACATCCAATAGAAACCTGGAGATCCGTTTCTTCATTCAGTCATTATCTCAAGAGCAATCAGTCTATGCCATGCACCATTCCTGTAGCAGGTAATATAATAGTGGAAGTCCCCAGCCTCCTGCAACTTACATTCTACTGGGAAGAGACAGACAATAAGCAAATGAGTGTTTAATATGAGGAAATACTCGAAAAATAAAGCAGGGAGAAAGGTTAAAAGGTGATGGAGGGATGTTATTTTATTTAGGATGTCATGAAAGTCCACACCAATAATAAGGTGACATTTAAGCAGAGATCTGAATGAAGGAACAAGTTCTCCATATTTGAGGGAAGAGCTTCCAGGCAGCAAGTGCAAAGGTCCTGTGGCTCATATGTGCTTGCAAGTGGGTAGAACAGTATGGAGGTCCCTGGGGCTGGAGTGAGTGATCAAAGGGAGAGTAGAAGATGAGGCCAGAAGGGGTTGGAAGGGCAGATCAAAGGGAAGCTTCTGACCCATAGTGAGGATATTAGGTATGGGAAAGCCATCACTGAGTTTGGGGCAATTGAGTGACATCTTGACTTATATTTAAAAAAATTCATTTTGAGTGCTGAGTGAAAAATAGAATTAAGAGTCACAGGGATAGAAGAGAGATAATTAGTGGGCTGCTGCACTAGTCTAAATCAGAACATCTCTAACTTTAATGTACAAATGGACTACCTAGGAACCAGATAAGACGCAGTTCTGACTTTTTTTTGCCTGAGGTGGGACAGAGATCTTACATTTCTTTCTTTTCTTTTTTTAAAAAAGATTTTATTTATTTATTCATGAGAAACAGAGAGAGAGAGAGAAAGAGAGAGACAGAGAGAGGCAGAGACACAGGCAGAGGGAAAAGCAGGCTCCATGCAGGGAGCCTGACGTGGGACTCGATCCCAGGACTCCAGGATCATGCCCTGGGCTGAAGGTGGCACTAAACTGCTGAGCCACCCAGGGATCCCCCAAGATCTTACATTTCTAACAAACACCCAAGCAGCTCCATGTGCTGCAGCTCCATGTACCATGTCCTGAGAAGAAAGGGTCTAAGTGATATGGATTAGTGACTTGTGATAGGAAGTGGTGAAATTATTGAGAAGTCTTCAGATTCTGGATGCACTTTGAAGGAAGAATTAACAGGATTGTTGGTGGACTAGAGGTCCATCAATTAGGTGATAAAAGAGTCAATGAGGTTTTGGACCAAACACTGGAAACACAGAGGTACCAGTTATGAAGATGGGGAGAATGCGAGAAGAATTGGTTTGGGGTCAAAAAAATCAAGAGTTTAATTTTGGTCATATTAAGTTAGAGATGCCTGTTAGAAATGCCAGCGAAGTTACTGAGTAAGCATTTGGGAATATAATCCCAAAATTCAGAGACCACGTGTGGCCTTTAGATAAAACTTTGAGAATCACCCCCTTGTACAATTGACCCTTAAATAACACTAGGGTTATAGGTGCTAACCACACAGTTGGAAGTCTGTGTGTAACTTTTGTCTCCCCAACCTAACCAATTAGTAGACTTAACCGCTAAGAGCCTACTATTGACTGGAAGCCCTACCAATGACATAGATAGTTGGTGAACCCACATTTTATATGTTGTATGTATTATGTGCTGTATTATAATAAAGTACGCTGATAAAAATTGTAAAGAAGAGAAGATACAGTTAGAGTATTGTATTTATCAACAACAGCAAAAAACTCTATAAATGGACCCATGTAGTTCAAAACCAAGTTGTTCAAGTTGTTCAAAGGTTGTTCAAGGTGTTCAAGGGTTGACTATAGTTTTTATTTAAAGCCCTGGGGCTGGATCAAGTCAGAGAGGGTGTGAGTCTGGATACAGGAAAACATCGAGGACTCAGCCTTGGGGTGCTCCAGTATTTGGAAGCTGGGAAGATGGGGTTGCTCTAGCAAGTGTCTGAAAAGTAGCTTGTTACAAGCAGTGAGGGAAGATAAGAGATAAGGATCTGGAAATCAAATGAACAAAGTGTTTCCAGAAGGAGGTCATCACCTCCAACCAATGATGCTGTAGATCAGTAATGAGGACAGAGAATGGACTGTTGGATTTGGCAACATGGGGACCTGGAATACCTGGATGAGAGCAGAGTTGGTGAAGTGGCAGGTTGGGGGAAAGCCTGGTTAGAGTTGGCACAAGAGAGAATGGAAAAGGTAGAAATATAGGCAGCATCTGGACTATTCCTTAAAGTAATTTTGCTATAAAATGGAACAGAGAAATTGAGCAGTGGTTGGAGAGAGATTTTTTTTAGTGAGAAGTAATGTTACGGCATAGCATCGTTGAGATGGGGATAATGCAGTTTAGAGAGAAAAACCAGTGATTCATAAGGCAGGGGTGACTTGGAGATGATTATTCTGGAGTAGTCGACAGGGCTTGGCCACCCATACGCACATGGGCCATTGTGTCATGGTATCAGGGTAGGAGGCAGAGTGCCTCGTACAGATGCGGGTGGGTGGTGGATTTGGTCATGGAGGCATGGAGAAGTTCTGTTCTAATTTTCCCAATTTTTTTCAGATAGATGCAAGCTCATCAGCTGAGTGTGATGAGCCAGGCCAGGAAGTGGGGCCAAAGTTAAGTAAAATAAGTTCCTTGTTTTTACACTTTCACATTATAAACATGAAGCGAGCAGACTAACTGTTGTGATAGGATGTGCTGGGGGCTGCGGCAGAGGTAAGGCCAGGATGCCACGGGATTGTGTGGGAGACCACTAATACCAGACGGCATGTTGGGGAACCCCCACCCCGCAAGGTGACCTGGGAGTTGAGACCAAATGAGAACTGGCCGGGCAGGGGTTGACTGTGGGCATGACATTCCTGGGAGGGCACCCTGCTGAGGCTGAGAAAGCTCAGCTCCTCTGGAACCCCTGCTGTCCATCAAAGTCATGTTCCTGCAAAACTGAGAGAAACCAGGGCTGCCCCCCCACACACACAGAGGTGCAGTTCCTGAGCTACAAAAGGTACCAGCACAAGGCAAAGCGGGGGCTGAAGCCCAGCACATGGGATGCCAGCCTGGCTCTGCTTGTGAGGCTGCATTTGCCCCCAGTGGAGCACATGCTTCTAATTTGTCCACTCATTTGCTTTTGCTAACGGGTATAAAGTTGCCCCGCAGGCTGGGAGACCCCAGTTAACATCATCAGGTTTTCAGTGTACTTCAGCATTGCAAGCAGTTGTACTGAGAAGTGCACCAAAGAAACAACCCACTAAGCTACTTGAGCTGAGGTAGCAAATGCCTTGGGTGAGCCTCCCCACTCCTGGGCTGGTGCTCTGCCTCCATGGAGGCTGAGAGTTTTGAAGAGGGCAGCTGGGCCCCAAGCTAACCCCTCTCCTGGGGTCCTGTCTGGTCCATAGGCTGGGAAGTTGTGAGCAGGGAGCGGACATGAGCCTGCAGGGTGAGGTGCTTCAGGCTCAGAGTAGCAGTGCCAGATCATCTGCTCTCCATGTGCCCAGGAAGACCTTGAAGCATCCTCCAGACCTGGTTATGGATGCAGGAAGGGGGGAGGCAAGCAGCAATCAAGGCGAGTGACTCGAGAACCAGCCCTGCACCATAAACCCCATGCAGTCAGGAACCAGGGAGTGGGCACACAGTAGGTGCTCATGAATGTCTGGAGAGTACAAGGTGGCTGGAGCAGACAGTGAACGGTTCCTAAATAGTTGGCGTGAACCTATGCAGGACACAGGAGAGGGAAGGAGTGTGAGGGGTGGGGGGCAAGAGGACAGGGAATTATTACTTAGGGCAGGAAGTTCAAGGCTACAGAAATTCTGACGGGTTGTGCTCATTGTCGTTGTCATTACCTGCACAGCCTCCCTTGGGGTGGTACTGCTTGGAAAGCCGTTATGACACTGATGGCCAGCAAATAATTAAGCTGTTTAGAGCTTGGGAAGTTTGTTCTCTGACTAATTAAACTTTATGGATCTAGCTGTTCCCTAAACATTATTCTAAGATTGCACGACGAACATTACACCTTGTGCACCATTGGGCACCATTAGATTGGCATTAGTGCTCACTAGGGGATATTTTACGATGTGTGCTTCTAAACTCCCAAGACAGATGAGGCTGAGACATATGTGAGTACCCCATAAAACAAATCCTATCGGACTTTCATTTCCAATGCTTTGGCATTCCCAGTTAAAATGATAATGTAGTGGCCTTTTGCTCCACACGTTAAACTCAATGAGCACCATGAGAACTCCATCATTTTATCAGCATCTGATATGCTAGAAAAATGTAACTATAATAAATATATGCTGTGTACCAGTTGAAAGTAAATAAGTTTTACAGCTCCAGCTGTGAAATTCCCTTCATTTGAGTCCTGAAAACTTCAAATGCCAGTTTGTCAATGTCATTTAAGAAGAGTTTTTGAGGATTTACATTGATTTAGAGACATGATAGTTATCAGATATTAAGTAATGACAGTTCTTTAAAGCAAAAGCAGTCAAATGGAAAGCACTGCATACTTTTCAATGTTGAGCATATAAAGTAGTATAATACCTATGTAAATAAATACCTATGGAAAGCTATGTACAAATGCCATGTACCCTCAGAAGACATTGAGAAGACAAGCTGTTGTCCTGTCTCTGCTGTTAGAGATGGTTGCCATGCGTGACATTTTCTTGGAGAAGGCCCTAGAAAGCAAGCCTGGAAGGCTGTACAAATGCCCTCACCTATACTCTGGTTTCTCCTCAGATCGTATACATCTTTGGCCCTTTACAAATGCCCTCACCTGTCTGCAGCCCCAACCCAACCTTCTCTTAAGACAAAAACAACAATGACAACAACAAAAACATTCATTCGTGTGTGTTTTTTTTTAATTTTGTTATTTATTTGACAGAGAGAGAGAGAGAGGGCACAAACAGGAGGAGTATCAGAGGGGGAAGGAGAAACAAGATCCCCACTGGGCAGGGAGCCTGACGGGGCTTGATCTTGCGATTCTGGGATCGTGACCTGACCCAAAAGCAGACACTTAACTGACTGAGCCACCCAGGTGCCCCTCATTAGTTCTTTTTCAGCCCACCACATTTTCTATTCTAGCTTATAAAAAAAGTAGATATTTGTTGAAGTTTCTAAAGAATTTTGAATAACTGAATAATATGAAGAACAGCATACTTTGTTAAATGGAATGAGAAATTACTAGAAGCTGCTGGTAATATCCTCCAGCTAAAGTTGGACATTTAAGAAACTTCCTTGGATTGGGCTAACGCCCTTGAGAAGGGCAGCATGACAGTCGCCTGGTGGTCACAGCACAGGACTTCCCTCTAGCATCGTGGAGAGGCCAGGTAAATCAGCTGGGTCTGCAATCCTTGCCCACATATCACTTGCATCATCCTGTTCTCTGAAATCTCCAAGGTGGCTATAAATTTCCTGAGAGCAAGATTTATTCTGGAAATATCAGAACTGTAGTTAGAAAAAATGGCTCTGGATGTATAAGTCGTAACATAGTAGTTTGATTTGGCCAGGACCTCGTCTCCCTATTAACAAATCATTTCTGAAAAACAAGCCAGCATGAAAATGTGCAATGCTTTGTAAACGTGGTGTATTAAATAAAATCTGGGTAAACTGGATCTCTTGGTTGCCTGCAAAGCCCAGAAACTTCCCTCTGAGCCATCCCATGCCTCATCAATCTGTGTGTTATGGAGACACCAGAGTCCTTCGGGACAGGTGGCATTTTAAAGCTCTAACAGGAAGAGGAATAGTCACCCAAACCCAATCTCCCATGAAGAGGCAAGTGAGAGGGGGAAATGGAAAGAAATCAATAGAATAAAAAGGAAGAGAACAAACATTTATTGACCATCTACTGTGTGCCGGGAGTTTTATATACTTTGTCTTATTTATCTCTCAGAAGACCCTATAGGCTGGGTTTTGTTATTCTCAATGTACAGATTGGGGCACTTCAAGTAGAAAAAGTTGAATGAGTTGCCCAAAGTGGCTCACATAGCTAGGTGAGCATCTACGATTTACCCCTTATTAACTACTCACTAGGGTAGCCCATTTGGACATCCCTCGTCTACAGGGAAGAGAAATCTCTGTATATTTGGGGTTAGTGAAGACCTGCTCAATGCCAGGCATTGTATTAGTCATCCGAATTTAAACAACAGATAGGACTCTGTCTCTGGAAAGGCCAGGAGATTGGAACGACCCTTCTTCACAGCTAGAAATCTCTGAGTGAGCCTCAGTCTTCTTCCTATAACTATAACCATGTCCAAAGGCATCCCGAATCATAAAGACAGCTGCTGTACAATGAGGACTTCGTTTGTGCCTATTGTTAGTTCTTTAGAGAACCCAAAAGAAACAAGACTTTGAAAGAACAGATATATGGAAGGATTAAACCACAGGACCAGTTGGAATTTGCTACAGTATGGCAAAAATAGTTTGGTAACCTGCCCCATGGCTGAATCGGCAGCATATGAACGTTCTCAAATTGGTCTACACCGCCAGGACCTAACTTCTTGCCCAGAGTGCAAGCTTGGGAAAGCCAGAGCCCTAAAAGTGCCACCATAAAAAGCTTTCTATGTAAAAACTACAGAGAAAAGTAAACAGCCTCTGAAGTTACTGTAGATACGGTCCAATCTCCGTTTTGGACAGCAGATTTGGTTGATAAACCAAACACTCAGCACATTTCTCTGATTTCTGAAGTTTTCTGCTGGCTCACTTTCAGGATCAGAATTCAAAAGGAAAAATAATTTTACCTTTTAAGCTTTGTTTATTCAACCAGGCTGGGCAAAGGGATTAGTAGGCAACTTGACATTTACATTTTAACTGCTCATTATGCTAACAATTCCCCCATTGTCTTCTAGAAATTAGGACAACTTCTTAGTTTCTAATCAATGTTTCCCCTCTAGGACTCTTTGCCAGTCTGCTGAGAGGTGATACTGGTTCCTCTCAAGAAGATTCTGTTACCTCAGAATCACCACAGGCAAATGAAATTGTTCTTTTACGAGGTCTTTAAAAATATTTTGAGGATGTTGCAATGGTTTCCTCTGATCAGAAGACTGGAGAGGTGGTGGTTGGGAAAATGAAGTGAATAAGAGATGGAAGCGTGAACCAGAACGGGTGTGCCTGTGAGGAGGGGCAGCTTTGCTGACAAGGGGCCACTGCACAGGTGGCCGCATATACCTCCCTTAGCTGAGGAATGTTGTCCCCAGAAGACCTCACTCTCTAGCCTGGGTTGGGTCACTGAGATGGCACTGACCCCCCCACAAGTGGCCACCAAGAGAATCAGCAACAAGCAGTGTCCTACTTTTCTGTAGACAATGAGAAGATGCCAACAAGAAAGCCATCTAAGTACACAGCATTCCTGTGGGACCCACATCCCCTCTTCCCCGCCGGGCACAGGCGCTTCCTGGCAGGCCTCGTGTGCGGCAGCTGCTTGGCCCCCTGACAGCTGAGGGCTTAGCCAGCTGCCACTTGTTTCCGCTACATCCAGAGGTGACAAGGACAGCAATTCCCGAGGGCTGGGTGCCGGTGTAGAAACACCAAAGAGAGAATGAGAGTTGCAATTTGTAGGAAGCTAAGGCCTCCCTGGAACTCTGGAACTCTGTCGACACCTCCTAAGTGGCACTGGGTTATGTTATATGAGTCACCTGTTGGGTTCAGGGATTCTTGTCTTACCCTCACCCCACCTGTCAGATTTTAAGCAACTTGTGGGTATGGTGCCATTCATTTAACACTTTTCCTCATGCCTGTCCTGGGCTAGTGACACAGAGGAATGAGAAATAGTCCTCGTCCCAAAGAATGTTCTAAGGGATGAAGTCAACACTGTGAGTGAGTAAATAATACAACACCATTGCAATTGGGGTGCATCTGAAGTGGTTGGAATCAGAAGGGAGAACGGAAATACTTGTGTCTTGAACTTCACAGGGGTTTGAACAGTGATGGGTGTGGAACCCCAGCTGTCCAGAGGTGAGAGGTAGGTTGGCTGTGCCTTAACATGAATGCTGGGAGAGCCCGAGTTTGCATCCTAGCCCTGTGTGACCTTGCATGGCCCCAACATCTCACCTGTGCTCTCTTCCAAAATGGAAGCATTGGACACCCTGATCTTCTAATCCCTTCCAGCTAAAAATGTTATGTTTTCATAAAATATTTCATCTGTCCAGTATGTATGAATAATGTTGCCATTTGTGTGGATATGGTCTGAAAGTGTCACAGTGTCACACAGAGGCCCTTTCCTTATGTTTTGCTTAATGACAGTAATGGTTGCTAAGATCTTGGGGTAAGAGAGGAACTACACCAAGCATTTCACTCACATGGAACACCTTCAATGTGCCGCTGATCTATGGCAAAGGTGCAATGACTAGAATCTTCGATTTGCAGCTGAAGACACAGGGACCCCGAGAGGTTAGATCACTTGACCAAGGTCACACAGCCTGTGTGGCAGAGCTGCGATGCAGATGGATACAGTCAGACCCTAGAGCTTCTGTTTTTGACCATCACTTCCTATAGCTTCCGAGTTCCCCCTAAACAGCCAGGAGTGATATGGGCTCCCTCCACTAGAAGAAGCTTCACCCTGAAGGAGAGCACAGGAGAAAGCAGGAAGGGCTTAGAGAAGAGGGTGCCTAAAAACACTCCATTGGAGTTGAAATAAGAAACTAAGGTAGAATCAGAGAGAAGCGTGCTGAAGGGCACAGGATATGGTTCCTGCGAGTGTGCTTCAGAGAAATATCCCTAGAGTTGGAACGTGGCTTCGTGGTGTCAGCTCTCAATTTGGAACAGCCCACTTGGTGGTGAGGGGATGTGAGATTCAGTAGTGTAAAATCTTCGCCCAGTTCTTGCTGATGTTGTTTAGTAGCCTAACAAAAGCATTCATTGTTACCAACAAGGCTAATCTAGTTTGATGAATGCACGTCACTGGGCATTCTGAAGGGACTTGAACCACCTGGATAAAATGTTTTCCTGCAATTCGATTTAAATCTAATAAGTGTCTGTTGAGAATCAAATGTATATGTGATTCCATACATGTCATCTTATCCCCAAGTTCAATGTAAAATGAGGTGTTGCTATGACTAGAATGTAGCATGACTCATTCTCTACCACAATGTTTATCCAGCATCTCTTTTGCAGAAACTTTAGATGTATTATGTCATTTATCCCCCCAAGATAACCCTATGAGGCCTGAATAATCATTCTCATTCCATAGATGAAGAAACAAATATCAAATAAACTCAGTTCTTCCTCAAGGCCTTAAACCCAGTGAAGTGGAAAGGAGAGGGACTTTAAAGCAAGCAATGAAACAAGAATGGAATTAAATATCTACTGAGATGAGACTGTTTTATAAAACAAAAATGGGTGAAAAGATATAGAATCTTGCCAAATTGTCATTCCTCTACATGGCAGGGAAAGGGGGCTCAGCATCAAACCACACCATGGTGGTCAACTGATGTTTGATAAAAAGCAAAGGCAATTTAATGGAGAAAAAAAATACTCTTTTCAACAAATGGTGCTAGAACAACTGGACATCCACATGCAAAAACATGAATCTTGGACACAGAGTTTATACCTTTTACAAAAATTAATTCAAACTGGATCATGGGCCTACATGTGAAACACACAACTATAAAAATTGTAGAGGATAACATAAGAGAAAATTTAGGTGATCTTGGGGTGTGATAATTTTTTAAGATAGGATGCCATAAGCACAATTTGTGAAAAAAAGGAGCAGTTAAGCTGGACTTCATTAAACTTAAAAACTGCTCTGATAAAGAGTCACCCAGGCACCCTAAAAACTAAATTCTGTTACAATTTTTTTTAATCTGGTGATTTGAGAAGAACTGCCCATGCCCACCCTAGAGAAATGTATGCATTCAACCAAGTTCTGTTAGGTGTTCCCAGATAAAGCATAAAAAGACATCTCTCAACTATTGGGATTGCTATCTTACTATTAGATTAGTCTACACCTCCTCCAAATACTATGTCTCCTATTTGGGATATATAATTGGCTGATTATAATAGATTCTTTGGTCACAGAGATTAACCCACCTATATAGTTCACATAAATGGAAAGACAATGGGACCTGGATCATTTCTTTTGCTATAAGATGTGTGTCCTTTAGACACATCACTGTCTCCAGACGGAGCATCAGAGGCACTACTCTAGAATAAGTGGGGGGGGGGGAGGAAGAAGTGTGGAGGCTGTCAGGATAGGTACAGGGCATGGGAGCCACCCTGTGAATGGGAGTGGGTTTTCTCCTGGGGTAGCACATACCCTCCTGGATGGAGAGCTCTAGGAAGGCTGTCCCTTTGACCATGTCTGCTAGATGGTAAGGTCAGGAGTTGGAGACCTCTTCCTTCTGACAGGTCTTTGAGTGCCTTCCTGAGAGATTCAGGTGAAGTACAAATTGACAAGAAGTTTCATCTTTCCTTTATCATATTGTGATTCTCTTCTGAAATGACCTCATTACTTTGATAAAGAAAAAGTCTTATCTGCACAATCTGATCAAGAATTTTGAGAAGAAAAAAAAAAAAAGAATTTTGAGAAGAGCAAAGAAACCAGATCTTTGCACTTAAGCTCTGCAGCCCATCAGGATGAGGCCTGGAATCAGGATTTATTGCAAGTCCCCGCATGGTTCCAATATGCAGTCAAGTTTGAGAACCACAGGGTTGCTCTACTCCCTCTTTCCTGCGGCTCCCACAGAGACAGGTGTCTGTCCATACAGTGTGCCATGACTCAGCAGAGTCTAACACGTGGTCAGTGACCAGAGGAAAATGGTCTACCCCTGGCTATGGCAGATGAATGGGATCCCTGGTGCTAAGATAAGCATTCCAGAAAGGGCAAACCCAAGGGAATCAGTAAGACCACACTTTCTACAGACTTTAAAAGGGCTGAAGGAAGCTTTCCTTTGGCATGTGGTAAATGGCAAGACCCAGCCTGACCTCCAGGTCTGTGTGATTTGAAAGCCCATGCGCCCTTTCAAAACCCAAGGGAAGCAGAGATTGGTCGGTTTTAGCCTTATCTGTGACCATTTTGCAGCAGCCACATGAGAGGATATGGCAGGGAACCCAGAAGCTTTCAGAATTTATTTTCAGATGTCTGACAACGTTTTCCATTCTGTAGACTGTGCTCATTTTAGAAGTCACAGGGATGATCACGCAGTTACTTGCCATGAATGTGCAGTAAGACTTACAATCAGGAATGCTTAGGAGAGAAGGACAGTCCTATGAGCTGACAGGGAGCCCCAAGGAGCCTAAAACCTCATACCAGCTTAAGATTTTTTTAAAAAATCAGAGACAAAGAACTAAATTCAGCCAATTTAATGGCACTCTGTGCAGTAATGCTCACCAAAAAGTAGGGAATAAAAAGCAAGGAGGAAAATCTGACTCAGTGTTTCATTTTGTTAGAATTGAAATGGCAGGTCCCGCCTGGAGCTCTGTGACACTCGGTGTCCTCAACCGCCCGACAAAGCAGGGGCACAGGAAGACATCCTGCACCATCCTTCTCAATGAAGTCCTGGGGCTGTCTGTCCACCAGCACTGCCTTAGGGCTCATTGCCCTTGCCTTGGGAGGAGAAAGCAGATGTCATATCTGATGGGGACTGGGGCAAAATATTCACCATCAGGACATGTGGAACATTCAGAACATTGCAATTCCCATCTGAAATGACCCCGGTCCTTCAATAAAGAAAAACAGTCTCACTTCACGTCCAATAGACAGTACTAGGCAGACCAATGGGACTAGATGGACGTAGAGGCGTCTAGCCTTGGCCAGCCCATCAGAATGATCTGAGAAGATTTTTAAAATTTGAATCCCTGAATGTCACCCCTAGGGCCTCAGTTACCTGCCTTGTGTAACTGTGAAGTGTCAGATTGAAGTCAATGCAACTGAGCAGTTGGGAAGTCATGGTGACTGTCAAACATTTCAGGGCAAAATTTCATGGCAATCTGCCAATCTGAAAGATAGGTGAAAGAAGCAGTCCCCGAGTGAAGTGTTCTGCCCAGATCCTTCTATCAATGCCTATTGATATCACGATCACTGTTAACTGTGTTGTTTAAGAAAATGACAGGACAAGGGGATCCCTGGGTAGCTCAGAGGTTTAGCACTGCCTTCTGCCCAGAGCGTGATCCTGGGGACCCGGGATCGAGTCCCACATTGGGCTCCCTGCATGGAGCCTGCTTCTCCCTCTGCCTGTGTCTCTGCCTCTCTCTCTCTCTCTCTCTCAATCTCTCTCTTTCTCTCTCTCTCTCTCTCTCTCTCTCTCTGTGTGTGTGTGTGTGTGTCTCATGAATGAATAAATAAAAATCTTTTTAAAAAATGACAGGACAGGAGCAGCATTTGGGAGAACAACTTTCTCCTACTGAGCAGAGAATAAGTGGAAACTGCATAAAGGAAGATGTAATACAGTTAGATGTAGTTCTAAGAGTTGAGTTGTTGAGTGCTTTCTATGCAGTAAAGTGCTGGGAAGAAACACTGGAAGGACACTGAGTCAGGCTAATGGGGCTCACAACTTATAAGAGGTGACAGACATTGAAAGACATGATGCCCAATTAATGTTTATTGGTACTCCAGGCTGATACGGAAGACATGGGAGCACAGAGCCCAGGCCTGGGGTTGGTGGAGGCTTCTAGAAGAAGGACATGCCTGAGCTAGGTTGTGGAGGAGGAGCCAGCCAGGTAGAGAGCATGGGAAGAATAGTCTGGGCAATGGGACAGTATGAACCAAGAAAGATGTGAAGTTAGGAAAGAGTAGACAGTGAATGCAGGGGTCCTGAGGGGTTGGCCAGATCTGTTGTGCTCACGTTACTTCTGGATCATCCTTTGTGTGGAAAAGAATGTCCAGAGAGCGTTAGAACCAAGGCAAGTAGCCAAGCACCGCTTCTCCTCATGACACCCCACTGTCTCCCTCTGTTTTCCATAGACTGCCCCCTTGGGGTGCACCTTCCCCTTTCCCTCTCCCCCATATTGTCCCCATGCTGTGATTGCTGCCCAACCCATGGTCAGCTCTGGGAACATGGAGCACACCTCATCAGTGCTGTGGGATTAAGCACATTGTCACTGAGTCTATCCTGAGTGGGATTTTTACAGCTTTCTCTCTGTCTTTTCTATTGGGCATAGAAAGGGAAAAATTTGGCTCAGATAGCCCTGGATACAAGTTTCTCCTGCACCACATGTCAGCTGGGGCACATTGTCACTGGGCACATTGTCGCTGGGCACTCTGACTGTTCCCAGACTGTGTGAGTATGATCCTGAGCAGAGGGCTTGCTCAAGGCAGGGTGGAGGAGTAGGGGCAGACTCAGTAACCCTGAGCACCAAATTCTTGCCTTTTATTGCCTCCTCTTTGCTTCTCTTCAAGACAGAGTCTATTCTAACATGGGTTCTGCTCCTCTTTCCAGCAGAAAAGACAAGGAAAATCAAGCTAGACAACTTAAATCTCATAGCAATAGATTCTTGTTGAACTTACTCTCCCCTTTATCTTACTAAAATCACCTATTCTCTCTTTTTTAAAGACTTTTTATTTATTTGAGAGAGAGTGTGTGCAAGATAGAGAATCTGAAGCAGTCTCCCCACTCAGTGGGGAACCCTATGTGGGGCTCGATATCAGGAACCTGAGATGACCTGAGCCAAAATCAAGAGTCAGACACTTAATCGACTAAGCCACCCAGGCATCCCTATATCACCTATTCTTAAAAGATTTTTATCACTTTTATGCCAAAAGATCTAGTGACTTTTGGGCAATTATGTGGGTCTAGGTGATTTCTTTTACAGGAAAGATGATAGCACATTCAATATAGTGAATGAAAATAACCTTAATGATGTTCCACATGCTAAGTCATAAGGCCATCATCATGATCTATGTGATTTCCATGTAGGGAAGTAATCACAAGAAAACAGGAGCATAGCTGGTAGCGGAGTATCCTTTAAGTACTTATCCTCAAGCCATTTTTCATAAGGAATATTCAATTAGATTTCCAAAGGAAATGAGAAAATAGTGTTCTTACTATTCAAAACTAACGGCTTTATACAATGGCTTACTTCTTACACTATTTTTCAAGGCACTTTATATCTATCTTTTTAATCGGGGAATATGCAAATTCCCCAAAAGAAAGGAGCATAGCACAAAAAGAGCCGTCTGGATGTCTGTTTCAATCAGATTTCATGATTTCTCAGGAGACAGTGATTTAGTGGCAGGCTTCCCATCCTTCTACACATTTCTCCTCTGCACACCTGACACTGCTGCTCCATGTTCCTGAGCATCCAGCAGAGCTAACTTCTTTTTTTTTTTTTTAAGATTTATTTATTTATTCATGAGAGACACAGAGAGACACGGGCAGAGGGAGAAGCAGGCTCCCTGCAGGGAGCCTAATGTGGGACTTGATCCTGGATCCTGGGATCACACTCTGAGCCGAAGGCAAATGCTCAACTACTGAGCCACCCAGGCATCCCAGAAGGAACTTCTTGAATGAACTTCTTCTTTCCTTGTCCCATACCTCAGCGCCCCCTCTCTTTTCACCTCCTCATTCTTGAGTTCCCATCACCAGCAATTAATCTCTCTATAAACACTGCATGCATCTCAGGGAGCTCTGGTGTTCCATTCCCCAGACTTTTGATATAAACATTGTCTAGTTTTGGTCTCCCCAAGAGCTGACCCTAAGACCACCCTGACAGTGCAAGCAGTGCATCTGGGAGGTGGTTTCAGGAATCATCAGAGAAGTAAGACAGAAAAGCAGAAGAAGCAAATAAAGGTTCATTATCAAGAACATTACCAATAAGCCCACAGTCAGACATGACAACTGTTTAATGAGGCTACCGAGTTTCTCAAAAGAAGGAATTACATCCGAGGGGTGAGGAAGCTGGGGTATTTATACACTAATTTCCACCAGCCACATGGCCATTTATTGTTAATCCCCTGCATTTCCAGCCTTTTGTGTGCAGGCGGCAAAGCGAGTTCCTATAGCAGGTGCTTGCAGCTGGAAGTCCAGCAGGTGCACAGTGGAACTGTAATGACAGGGACACATGGGCAAGGCGGGGCAGGGGCTGCTACAGCCATTGCAGTGCTCGCTTGTGTGAGTGGGTTCCTCCAAATGCTTTGTTTATGCCCAGCTCATGATGGCAAATATGATTTGTTTAGCATGGCCACTCCAATCAATCATTAGTGGTTTTGTTGAGAAAGATTCTAGGGTTATGCCAAGGGACGCTGAGAGGGAGAACCTGTGGTTGTCCACAGATCTTTGGCAGGAAAAAGTTGGAAGAACCCTGAGAATATCTTGCCTGATGATGGCTATCTCGAACCCTGGAATTATTCCTGGAAGTAATAGGCAGAACTGAGTCCCCTGAGCGCCCTCAGGAAAGCAAAAATGCAAAGGGGGAAGGAGATGTGTGATCAGGACCCTGTTGAAAGAACCCCCATCATACCGAAGACCCTGCTGTCCTTCAGAAAGGTCGGGGCCACCGCACCCCAGAGCTTTGTTAGTGTCTGCATTACTGTATTGGGCTTTAGACACCTTGTCTGAGCAGAAGTGTGAAAATGTACTGGGGGGAAGACAGCAAATGAATTAACCTAAGTAGTGGCAAATTTTAGATGAAGACTGAACATTTAGTGTGACTTTTTAAAAGCTTAAACACAGGTTTTTTCCTATATTGAAAATTAATGAATGCATTCATTAAGAGGCACTCTGTGAGTACCTATTATAGGCCAGCCATTGTTGTATGCTTTGGGGAAATAAAAGGATGAGTAAGGAATAGTGCAGGCCATCAAGAAATCCCATCATCTGGGAGTGGGGGAGAACCATATACACTTTATCAGGATACCTAGGCTCTGGTTGCTGATCCTGAGCCTGACACTTACTAGCAGGGTGAGGTGGAGACATTTGTGTAACCTCTTTGTGTCTTATCTTCACTGCTTACCTACTTCTTGGGATTGTTGGGAAATTATATCTGATAATACCTGAAAAATTGAAATAATCAACATTCAGTACATGTTTGCTCTTTGCTTTTCCTCCGAGAACACAGATTAGGAGCACTTCATTTCCGATCTGGAGAATCCGGGAGACTCGAGAGAGGAGCTGAGACTTGAACTGTGCTGTGGAAGCTGAGTAGGACTTCCCCAGTGGAGTGGGAGGAGGGATCATCCAGGCAAAAAGAAAGCGACATGCAAAGGGACTGGATGGAGGAGGGAGGGGAAGCAGCAGCCACCTGGGGAGGAGTGATTGTCACACTTCCTTTTCCTGCCAGGCAATGAACATGGTCAAAGCCACAATTTACTAATATGACTCTGGCAAAGCATCAACGAGTATATATAAATTGCTATAAGGTTCCCTCACCCTTTTCTGTCTGGGTTTACCAAATAGGTGCTGAGTCTAAAATACCAACTTGAATTTACTAAGCAATTTAGCCCAGTTGGAATCCCTAAAGCAGCAATGATGGCTTCAATTCTGTTACATATCAGGCCTGCTGGGTGCTGCTCTGGCCCCAGCTTTTAGGCAAGGCCAGTTGCAGCATGGATCTCTCACAGAGCCAGATGGGGCAAAACGCCATGTGCAAGGACCTCAGGCGCTTTGTCTGCAAACATGTGCAGAAAAATCAGTGGCTTCTGCTAAAGCAGCTCTGGAAATCCAGCTAAACCAACTTCTTTGATTCTGA
This sequence comes from Canis lupus familiaris, assembly GCF_011100685.1. Lineage (NCBI taxonomy): Eukaryota > Metazoa > Chordata > Mammalia > Carnivora > Canidae > Canis > Canis lupus. The sequence continues at coordinate 73,031,331 of NC_049228.1, forward strand.
TTAGCAAATTATTATTTGCACCAACTTTGGTTACATCCAGTGCAGGAAAACAAGCTTTTGTTAGAATTTATCTTTGACTTTGTTTATATAGTACAGCTTGCAAAGTGCATCTGAAGGACAAGGGGAGGTAAAGGGGGGCAGGGGTTTATAAAATATATCAGTCCCACAGGAATATTTCTCTGCTGTACTAATCCAAACTGGGCAATTAATAATGGAATTATATGCTATTCTGTTCAAGCTGAAAGGACCCTTTGACACTGTCTAATTCCATTCTCGCCTGGTCACAGGAAGGACCTGGGCGCCCTGCAGGAAGATGTCTCAGCCCCGTTCTCCCAGCAAGTTATTGGCAGACCCAGGACTAGAGTCCAGGTTCGTAAATATGGGGAAGACGTTTCTCTTTGAATTGATTAAACAACATTTAGCGATAACATACTGACTTTGTGATTATTCTTACAAAGGTACAGACCAGCAATGGCCAATAATAATATCACAGAAAGTCTTATGATTTTATGTTTTCGAGTAGCCACACTGAAGGAAGTGAAAAGAACAGGTGAAATTAATTTTAATACTCTATCCTATATTTTACTTAACGCAATTTATCTAAGATGTGATTTAAATATGCAGCCAAACTAGAAATTATTAATCAGATATTTTACACACTTTTTTGGTACCTGGTCTTTGAAGTCCAGGGCATATTTTACACTTATGGGACATTTCAGTTTGGATGAGCCACATCTCAAGTGTCTGCCAGCTACCCGTGGCTGGTGGCTGTCCCTTTGGACAGCACAGGTATGGACCATAGAGCATTAGCTATTCCCCTGAGAAGGATTTATGGATATTCATTCATTGATTCATTGATTCATTCATTCATATTCATTCATTGAATATACAGAGGGCTCCCATTTTGTGTTTATTTCACATAGTTCTTGCTTTCAGGGTCCTGAGAATCTGGTGCAGGAGACCAACAACATGTTGGTAGATATACACACCAAGGTATATACATGCACATGTATACACATGTATGCATATACACAATGTTAGTTTTTTAGTTTGGGATTGAGGGAGGTCCTAGAAAGGGAAGCAGTAGGGTGCCATTGGATATCATGGTGCTCCGTTAGGTCATGAGGTCAGGGATGACTCCTCTGAAGCTGGAATAGCTAAACCCAAACCTGAAAGAGAAGAACCCAGTAATTCGAAGAATCAGCCAGGGGCAAGCATTCCAGTCTGAGCAAAGGGCCTTAGGGGAAGAACCAGAAGAAGGCCAATGTGGCTGGCGTGAAGTGAGAGGGAAGCCCTGGTGTTTTTTCCTAGGCTTGTTTACATGTTAGAGAGAATGATCATATTTCACGCATTGTTCATTCCTCTGCTGAAAATAGCAAACAGTCATGACTTGATGGAAGCGTAAGGCCTGATTAGGAGGAGCAGAACAATGGCACAAGGCCATGGGAAATTCCAAAGGGTAGCGGAGAGCCCGGCCCATCCCAAGGCCAAAGCTATCCCTAAAAGCATGAAGGGTCTGAGCATAAACAAGATGGGCATCAATCATGTGTACTGTGTTGGGGCGTGGTTCGCCCTCCCTCCGAGAATCCCCCACCCCCACCTGCACTGGATTCAAGCACCAGGGGAATAGTGCCCTGAAGTTGCCTGGGAAAGCACTCTTCCAGATATTTGTTCTTTACCAGTCTGGAATGGTCTGATCTCAGGACCAGAAAAGGCTGTAGGCAAACTTTTAGGGCAGTCACTTACCATAGGGAACAATCACGGTGAAATCATTGCAGAGAAATGCATTGCCTTAACCTCTAGAGAAAAGGATCTCACATTTTCCTTGATGAATGGCTACTAGTAGTGTAAACCTTTTCCAGAGAACCTCCCTTAATGTCAGATCACACCCTCCCATTTGAGTCTAGCAGCACTGTTGTATGCTCTGAAGGCAGAGTAGGTACTTTAAAGGAATTCGGAAATGGCCAGACAAACAAGACTACAGTGTAAGCCTCCTCTGCTGGCACCTAGGGGAGTGCAGAGCAAATGCCTATTAAAGCAACTCTCACTTTCTCTGGATAAATGTTGTTCATGTTCTGTCTCTCTCTCTCTCTCTCTCTCTCTCTTTTTTTCTTTTTTTTTTTTTTTTTTGCTTTCTTATGACACTCTGTGGAACTGTCTAATTGCCTTTATGTTCTCCATAACTTCTTCAGCTTCAGCTGCAGAGAGCATAACAAGTTGCTGGAAATTCCCATCAACAGAGACCTGTCATTGGAAGATGAGTAATTTAATTTCCCATTAAATGGCACAAAAGGGTCATGCCGCCAAAATCTTGTCACTATAAACTCCAGACTCTGAAATGCCACTGAAGAGGACTTAGGTTTGATTCAGGCAATCAGATTCCCCAGCAGGGCCCTAGAAGATGGAGGTGATGAGTTAAAAGACAGGTAAGTTTTGATAAAGGAAGATGGGGAAGAGGGGTAAAGGAAGACAGGGCAACGCAAAGGTTCAAGGTCTCCAGCAGAGCAGGGGACAAGCCTGTGAAGACATTTGAGCAGGGCATTTGAAAACCGAAGGCCAGTGGCCAAGAAGGGAGACAGAATTCTAGCACTTTTCAGAGAGCTAAAACAAACTCATCCATCTCACATTTCTTCCTAAGACCAGCCTGCAAGAAGTGTAGACCTCTTGTGATGTCTGAGATGCAGCCCTTTTGCATCAATGCATTGCTCATCCATCACTCATTGTGGATTTATGAGCCCCCACTGTGTGCAAGGCACAGTCCAGTGCTGGGGATATCACCATATCTTGAGGCCCCACACTTTGCTTTATGTCTGGTTAATTTAGACCATTTTTCAGGTCTTATCCTTTTACTATTTTGTCTTATCCTTTACTTTTTTGATTTTCCATTTGTTCAACTAGCTTCTGTGTTATATGATCCTATCCTGATATCTCACTTTTTTTTTTTGAGGATTGAAGTGAAAAACTAATATGATATTAAAAGTTTGATTTCATCCACCATCTATTATCAGCTTTTTCTTCCAGTCTAACTGAAGGAGAAGTGACTCCTTGTTCCTTCTCTTGCTGCTTATCAGACTAATGATCAGAAGAGAGGCAGGAACTAACCTTCATTGAGCATCTACTACTGTGCCAAGCACTTTACTTCCATGATTTCATTTATGCCTTCTAACAACTCTACAAATTTTATTTTACAGGTAAAGAAACAAGTTTCAGAGAGCTTGAGTAACTTGCCTAAGCATGGGCAGCTGATAAGGGACAGAGTCAAAACTGGACCCAGCTCCATCTAACCCATCAAGTCAAACTCCTTTCCAATGTGAAAGAGTTTTCTGCTGATTTTATTTTTTAGTTTTTATTATCATAAAAACGTGGGGCTTTGAACTCATGGCCCTGAGATCGACACCTGAACTGAGGTCAAGAGTTGGACGCTTAACTGACTAGCCACCTAGGTGCCCCTCTGTTAATTTTAAAACATGGTACTAAGTATATAAACTGGGGTCCAGAAAACATGGGTTTGAGTCCCCACCTTGCCACTTACTAGCTGTATGAACTTGTGCAAGTCACTTTGTCCTTCTGTGTCCCAGTGGCATCACTTATAAAATAGGGCTCCAAACAGTGCCCTCCTCACATCAGGGGTGGGGGTGGGGAAGTGAATGAACTAATAATGGAAAGCCCTTAGACTGCTGCCTGCCATATAGGAGGTAGTCAGTGAATACTAGCTCTTAGAACTTCTAGCAGCACGTTAATGAAAAACAGTGATTACAATAGAAATATTCCATGGTTTTATTTTCAAAAGCATTTCTAAGCAGCTATCTACTAGAGCTAATAGAGAGATTTTTTTTTTTTTGCCTCGTGCCTTAAAGTCATCATGTCTTTTTTTGTGCCAAAATTCATATTAATCGGGATTTGCTTCACCACTTAATTTCTAGTAAAAAAGCTGAGAAAAATATGTTGTAGGTACTTACTGGTATATTAAGCAATTTTGAATGATGACAAAGAGCTAGTGCCCAAATGGAAACATGCCTTCAGAATGATGGGTGAAAAAGGAGGGGTGTAAAATTATGCAAATACTTTGAATGCCTGGACATGAAAAAATAGACTGGAACAGAAAGGCCCAAATTATCACAGTTTTTATGTGAGCAACCTGAAATTGTGGGTGAGTTTTTCCTTTACTTTATAACATTTTTGTTATATGATTAGATTATTTTTATACATTATAATAAAATAATGCACCATCACAATGCACTCCATAACACATATAAAGATAAATCTATATCCTGCTATAATAATTTTAATTTCACATGCATGTGAGAGGGTAAACTAAAAGCATTTAGAATTATCATATCAAGTGAATAAAAAAACTTTTAGAAAGAATAAGAACCAAAGTCCTTCCATAAAAAAATAAATTTTCCTTAATAGCTGAAATTGGCTGTCTCTGCTAAGAAAGTGCTAGAGGGGCCAGAAGGAAATCTGAGGCTGTTTACATTTCCATTGTAGAAGTATTTCTGATGGATGGAAGCTGCTTCTCCTCTCTCAAGCCTGCAAGAACTCTGCCCAAACTGGGGGCCAACGTGCTACCGATGTGACCCCTCCCCTACTCCCTTTCCCCGCAGGGGTCTCTTTGGCATGATTTGCCCCTTGTACTTTACAGGGACCCAGGTGGTCCCAGGATCTCTGCAGGCTCTCCCTTCTGCAATTTGTGCCTTATCCCTCTTCTCTCCTCTCCATTTTCCCTCCTCCCCTTTTTCCCCCCTTCCTTGATACCACATGTCAGTTCATGGACATCACTGGAAACACAAAAATGTCTATCTGCCATTGCTAGGCACAGTCGTCCCAGAGGGAAGTAAGGCAGTTCATGGTGGCCTGTCATTGTCCAGCATGGTGGTTATGTAGGAGCTCTGACATATGAATGTCTGATTTGAATTCACTACTTCACCACTTAGCAGTAGCCTGATTTGAGGCATGTCAATTCAATGAGATAAACCTCAGTTTCCCCAACTCTAGAGCTGAGGTAATAATGACAATATCTACTATAGAATGTGTTGGCATGGTCCGTGATCAATGAACGTCAGCTACTATCATCACCTTTCTGTGGAAATTTCAGCCCCTGGTTTGTCCTGAGACATCTGCTTCTTCAACTCTTTTCCGAATCCCCTTCCTTTCTTAAGATTTATTTATTTATTTCAGAGAGAATGAGAGAGAGCACAAGTGGGAGGGGCAGGGAGAGAGAGGGAGAGAATCTCAAGCAGAGTCTGCCCTGGTCTGGAGCCCTATGCAGTGCTCCATCTCACAACCCTGAGATCACAACCTGAGCTGAAACCAAGAATCAGATGTCCAACCCATTGTGCCACCCAGGCATCCCTTTTCTGAATCCTTTTTCCGCCAGTTGCAGCTCTACCTTTCCTCTCACCTACCTCTTTCCCTCCACCTCCACCACACACTATGCTATACTACGATGGCAGAAGGAAAAGTGAGCCTGTATATTCTGTACTTTCATAGCTAGAGTAGGGCCTAGCCACTTACCCAGAGCCTAGCAAGAGCCACCACCGGGTCCCTTCTAAACCCTAGTCTTTGCTTTCCTCCTGTGAGGCCCACAGAGACTGGGCAACCTACCCAAAGTTTCTGCTATGAAGTAGTGGATCTGAAACACTCACCATGTTTGTCTGATAACACCAAAGTCCGCATGTATCCCAAGTATACATATTTAACTATTTTTTCCTTTCCTTTTCAAAAGGATTGACTAAAGTACCAAAGAGTGAATTGGTATCAGCAAAGTAGGAAAACCCAGCCATCTTTTGCTTTACACAAAGGAAATTTCTTAAGAAATTGAGTATATGTCTTTGTAAATTGGGTCATATTTTCAATTGACATTTAATTTCAACAACATGTTCCACAAAGAGAAAAGAAAACTGGTCCCACGACCACAGAAGAATACAGTAAACCATTGACAATCATGCATTTAGACAAGTATTATGAAATGTTTTAACACATCCAATTAAGTCAAATAATGTGGTAAAAATAGAGCAGAGGCCACCAGAAACTCTGAAGAGAAAACAGATTCATTTCTTTGGAATGGCTCTTGGGATTCACAAGGGCACATACTTTCTTTCATACAAAAATTGAAGGGTCTTGCCTCCCAACAGCTCTTCTCCCCTTGCACACAGGGTGAGTTCTCAGTGTTCCCTTTCACTTACTGGCCTCCTCAGACACAGCATTCTCCTCCCGCTGGAACTCCTGTTCCAGCCTCCTGAGGTCTCTGTATGACTCAACCCTAGTGAACATGAGCAAAAGGAAAAAGTGTTAGCAGGGTTAGTGTACAATGAAAATTACCTGCTATTGCTACATTTTTATGGAAGTTTCAGGTCGAGTTTTGCCCCTTGGAAGTTAGTTATCTTAGTAAAATAGGTGGATAGGAAGGAACTTAATGGCCTAGCACAGACTCTGGGTACTAGACATTGTGACGTCAACTGGAGGCCAGCCACAAATGAGCTTGTGGTCTTCTGTTCCCCCAAAACCTGCCCTCTCACCTGGAAGTTTACCTCCCATAACAGCCGGTGTTCATAACCTTTGAACTGATTGTTCTGGAAAGGGTACTGCTTTCTGAGGAATGGGGAGAGAGTTAAGGAAACCAGAAAGAGGCACAGACTGAGGAGATTGCATTCCAACTATCAGTGTGATTTCCATGCATTATGCCATAAATGGTAGCTAGAGCCTGGCTAACCTATTTAACTCTGATTTTCTAGCAACAAGGTCTTGTCTCTCAGGTTTTTGGGTCTGTGAATACAGGATAGAAGGGAGGGCTTTCAGCATATGGCAGGCATATCACAGAATATCCAAACCCCTCCGCTCATGCATAATTTTCTGAATCAGGGCTAACTCTGTTCAAAATGTGAAAATACCTGAAGTTCATCATTGGGATCGTTTGCCTCCCTCTCTGAGATGATTTCCACCTGCCTTTACTCTTGCCCATGGTCTCGGAGCCCTTATGGTATCCTGAGTCCCACAGAACATCCTTCTCCCAGACCTGCTTTTCTCCAGGGTGAGCCATGCTACCCTCTCACAGTTGAATGATTCACAGCTCAGAATCCATTAATCTGTTCCAGGTGTCAGGAGAAAAACAGCTGATTCACTCAATCCACCCTAATATACAAATGATTAACTGCCACTTAAATCTTCAAGGCCTGTATGCATTTTTGGACACGTTGATTACTGACCCATGAAAAGTGACTGGTATGGAGCGAGAGGAAATGGGTGCCCAGGACACACTGGCTGGCAGGCCCGCTCTGACCGCCAAGACCTCAGACCCCTTCTGTCCTCTTCCTTCCTTCCGCCTGGGCTGTCTGCAGTGTCTTGACACTCTGTAGGTGGTCTCCCAACTGGGACCGCTAAGTGGCAGTGGGCAGGACTGCTATCGAGGTCATGATTTTGTAGCACCTTCTAGCATCTGCCTCGCCTCAGCTTCTTCATCTGTAAGTGGAGTTTAATAATATCTACCAAAGATTGTTGTGAAGACTGAAGTGGTAGGAGGTAGATAAATGTCAGCTTTATTGTCCAATAAATCCAGCACTGTCAAGCTGAGGAATTACTTTTACCACGTGGGAGGTACTCAGATCTTGGGAGAAACATGGTTTTGAAAAATAATCTTAGTGGATTTACAAGGTTATGACCTGACAATATCTATTCCCACTTTTTTTCTGAGCCCCTCATAACACTCCCTATATGTCCTCACATGTACCAGCCTATTGTGGTTTGCATAGAACTGGTCCCTCTTCTTTCTGAAGAGGGCCTTATGATCCCTTCATGGCCAAACAGCTCTTTCTATGCCACTGGGCAAGAAATGGGTCCAGGGATGCTTTTGTGGGTCTGCTGGGAACAGAAATTCCTTGCTATAAGGATAAAAAGGAAGTGCCTAGTTGCCGGGGGCCACCAACAGGAAATTCCTCCTCAGAGTGAAGTTAACACACCAGAAAGCAAAGTCTAGTAAAGGATGTCATCAGGTATTGGCTGATTATCTGGATTCAAGTATGCCTGAAACTGGACCTGACCTTGACTTTTTAATTATACGAATTTAGTAATTCCTTTCTTGTCTCTTTCTCTTTAACTTAAGGGAGTTTGAATCTTCACTAAGAATTATCTTCTTTTTGTGATTACAACCAACTTTTTCTTTAAAAAGTCTATTTAACCTGCAATCCAGTAATACGTTAGTATAATTCGGCACGTGCACTTAGCAATGCTGAGTTCAATCAGTGTCCCTGAAGTATTGTTACTGAGGCCACCTATCAAACAGAAGGGAGTTGATGTTTCTGAGGTTGGCCCTGAAACATTGAAACCCCCTAAATAATAAAATCGTGGTAGCCTGGTGTTCCGTTATGTGAAGTAGGAATTTTGCATTCCACTTGAAAATATAACCACTGTGTTTTTTATTATAAAAGCATTCTAGGGACGCCTGGGTGGCTCAGCGGTTGAACATCTGCCTTCAGCTCAGGGTGTGATCCCCAGGGCCGGGGATCGAATCCCACATCAGGCTCCTTGCGGGAGCCTGCTTCTCCCTCTGCCTGTGTCTTTGCCTCTCTCTCTCTTTCTCTCTCTCTGTGTCTCTCATGAATAAATAAATAAAATCTTTTTAAAAAAAAAAACATTCTAAGTTATGAGTTGCAGGGCTTTAATCTCTTCCCTATCCTCCTACATTTTTGAGGAAAATTGATGGCATTTATCCTGCAGATTGTTTCACATGCCAGAGAAACTCGTAACTAAATTTGAGAAGCACTCACCGCAAGAAGCCAAAACAGGACAACAGGCAGTGAACTCAGCCCTGAGAAGTCTGTCGTGCTCCTACCTAGCAATCCATTCAAATGGACATATTTACTTGAAGAGAATAGACTTAAAGGGACATCTTTTGGCTATGGCACTCACAATCAATGTAAACGTGCAGGGCCCATGGCATTCCTGCTGTGTGAGTGACAGCAAAAGGAACAAGCAGAGCCCATGTTCCTTGAGGAAACGCCACAAAATATCATCTGAAGCCCAGAACTGCTTATGGAAGTATTTCATTTGATCTCTCTGTTTTAACCTCTCCCAGGCTGAAAACAGAGAATGAGCAATATAGAAATGAGGACAAAGGATGATTAATTCTAAAGGAGCTCTGCCTTTTTCCAGTAGTTATCTCATTCCTTGGATACGTGCCCACTTGGCCTCCAACCCTTTCCTTTTGTTTTTCCACCTTCCCTCAGTAATCTGCCCCTTTGCGTGGAGTTCATGCCATGGCTAGCCAAACACAGAAAATTAGTTGGAGGTAGAGAAGGTTATGCCCTTCTAGAAGGATCCATGCGTTTAGCCTCCTGTTGCATTTTTCAAAAAACTGCAGCTGGATTTGCAAACCTTTCCAAGGTTGTGAAGTTTGCTGTAGGCGATAGTCGTATTTGATCACCATGTGGCAAACACACTGGTTAGTAAATGGTTGCAAGCAAATGGGATCCTAGGGACTGTGATATTTCCCCTCTGACAAGTTTACAAGGTGGGGGAAGGTAGGGGTAGGAGGAGTTCTTCAGTGTCAATAATGACATGATAAGCAGGCAGAAAGGATCTAAGAATCATTCAAGAGAGAGTTATAGTTCTGGCCAAAAGATATAAGGATTTGAAAAAATGTATTAAGTTGAAATCCTTCACTTAAAATGAAGTAAACTGTACTTGACATTTGGAAACTGCTGCTCAGGCAAAGATAAAGATACTAAGGTTTCTAAATGGAAGGTTGTGATAACATGTGGAGGCTTCTTGAGATTTTGAAGTATAACCTTGAAACTTGGAGCAAAAACTCATCCTTAGAAGATGCTCAGTGAAGAAAATATTTTTCTTGGCACGAGGGGCCCCATTTTTTCTGAGGAAAAATTAGGAAGAAAGAAAAGGCCACGAGGAAGGCCAGTCTGCCCGCATGGGGCAGAGACTGAAATAAAAATAATAAGCCATTCAAACTCCTTCCTTTTTAGCCCAACAAAGTGAGAGGAAGCAAGCAAAGAAAAATGAAGGGAAAGAATTTGATCAGAAATTATTTATTTTAAAGGAAAGGCCCCATGAATTCTAATCAAAGGGATTGTGGGAGGGCTTAATATCACAGACTAACCATCATTAGCAATACCTAGAATTACCTAGTGCTGTAATGGTAGCAAAATCCTAATCTGCCGAAATCCTGAGCTGGAGAATAGAAGCTGTTTCACTTGTGAGGGACCGTACCAATGTCTAAATCAGTGCAAGGGTTCCGGGAGGCACATTAGTCTAAATTCCTGCATCTCTGGTTTACAAAATAATCTTCCCCAAAGTTTCTCTGGATGGAGGTGGGAGGTGGGGAATCCTCTATCAGTTACGTGTCTGTCTGCCCATGTCCAAATACAAAATATCCCAGGAGTCCCAGATAGAAAGGAAGAAACTGCAAAATGTGTACAAAACTACAGCTGGCTGTTTTCCCTTCAGGTTTTTCATTTACACAGAAGCAGGAACCTGTTTGTCAGGTTTGGGCCACAGCAGGTCTCCAGAATAAAACTGTAAACCTAACAATAGAAGTTAATAACAGAAACAGAACCTCAACCCCAGCGTTTGGAACTAGGAGTCCTGGTAAAGCTCACAGAGAGTTTCAGGACATAATATGGTCTTGTTCTTAAAATCTTTTTATTTGACTGGAGACTGAATGTTCATCTATTCCTTATGAAGTTGAAAAACAAAATAATGCCAAATAGCAGAATTATAGATATCCTAGGTGTTAAATTTTCTCAGGTAAATCTCTCCCTTGAGTTTGAACTTGAATTCCAGCATGCTTATTACTTTAATTTGGGGAGTCTCCAAATTCCAGTGATTTTCTGAGCTCCGCTTGGAACGACCACACCCTGGTGAAGAGCTAGGAACAGCTCTGTCTGACCACAACCCATCAAGTCTAGCATGCTCCCCAAACTCGCTTTTGATGTTCCTAAACACATAGCTATCAAATAAAACATCATGCAGCAGTGAACCTAATGTCTGTCTTTCCAGACGGATATATAAAACTTTAATTATCCAGAGTCTAAGTAACAAGAAACTGCAAATAACTGAACATCTTTTTCTGTGTATAGAGTGAAAAGTCAAGGGCAATAAAACACAAGAATTTAAGATTTTAGTCAAAAGATGAGTCCTGGTTAATGTTTCAGGGTTGGCAAACATTCAGGCCATTTCCAAGGCGTGCATTTATTTATTTATTTATTTATTTATTTATTTATTTAGATTTTATTTATTTATTCATGAGAGACACTGAGAGAGAGGCACACAGGCAGAGGGAGAGGCAGTCTCCCCACTGGGAGCCTGATGTGGGACTGGATCCCAGGACCCAGGATCACGACCTGAGCCAAAGGCAGATGCTTAACTACTGAGCCACCCAGGTGCCCCCAAGGCATCTATTTATCAGGTATGGGTTTTAATCCTTGCTCACCTCCATATGCAGATAGACACCAGGCCAGATGGCTGGTCCGGCTCTGGGCCTCCTCACTAATGCTCCTCAGTCACCACCCTCAAACAGGGCTCTGAACTAGATGTCATCATCCTGGGCTGCAGACTTCCGTTTGATTCCCAGGCCAGTGCTGGGACCTCGGAGCCTCCAGTAAAATAAGGTTATGGACTACATCAAGGTTTCTCATTTTTTAACAGCTTTTTATGGACAAATGTAAAGTTATCACTGTTTTCACTAAATATTTTAAAGACAGTAGTAAACATAGTAAAAGAAGGAATGCTATTCACTATCTTCAACAATCTCTCACGTATCAAATTTCTTGAGCTGGATTTTCTGAACTTTATATGAAAATAATATAAAACTATAACATCGAATTTGTATCCAGTGTTAAAAAGAAAAAAATTGAAGCCTGGGTGGCTCAGCGGTTAAGGGTCTGCCTTTGGCTCAGGGCGTGATCCTAGAGTCCCAGGATCGAGTCTCACATCGGGCTCCCTGTGAGGAGCCTCCCAGCTTTTTTCTCTGTCTCTCTCTCTCTCTCTCTCTGTGTGTGTGTCTCTCATGAATAAATAAACAAAATCTTAAAAAAAGAAAACTAAAAAAAGAAAAAAATACATTCAATGTAAGGTGAATTCAAAGCATAATTTTATATTTGAAAAAATAAAAAGCCAACTGATTATGACCGTGCCCTGAAACTGTACGGACTTAGAGATTCCCCTCTTGCCAAAACTATTCAAGTATTCATTTCCTTAGGAACATGCCAGCTTTTAATCCTTCCAATTTCTGTAGACCTCCTGATGTAGTATTTGGGCAGGTGAAATATTGACATGAGAATTTAGAAGCATGCTGTCCTAAAACTTACTGCCCTGGTTCATTGATTGGAGGTTTGAGAATCTAGTAACAAGAGACAGAGTCAGTATTGGCAGATATTCCAATTGACCTATGCATATCCCTTCCAGAAGCTTCCAACTACCAAGAGCTATGCAACGCAAAGATTGCTAAGGATCGGTTGCTTCTCGTGGCTTCGTTACCATGAACATAGCTGCCCCAAAAGAGATGGAAAGGTGGCAGAGTATGTCATTTGAAATCTCCTTAGAGCTGCTCGGTGACTAGAGGTTTTTCATGCATGTGTTCTGAATTTCACCTGCCACAGTTCCACGGTTTGAAAGGAAACATCCCCCAGCTTCCAACATTCTATCAAACTGTCATGGAGTGGGTCCTTTTGGAGGTTCTAGGCTGCATCCTCTGGCTTTCTCAGGATACCCTGGTTTTATCATTTCAGTGCCATTTTATTAAAGATTATGTAAAGAAAATCCTTTCTTTAAAACAATCTTTTATATATATTTAATTAGCAGTGAGCTCTGACCTTGACAGCAGTGGTTCACCCCTGCTGTGTTGGGAAGAATGCACAAAGTATTTGTTGTCATTCTGATGGCTTTGGCTGTTCTGTGCTAGCCAGCATGTTGTGGGGGACTGTGGTGAGCCATGGGAAGTGCTATTTATTTGACCTGTTGTGGAATGTAAAATGGGGATTGTAGGGGGTCTCAGTGTGAGAGCGAGCTTTTAACTATGGTAATTCAAGTAAGCCAACTTTCAAAAAACTACTTCTTTGGTCTTAAGGTCAAATTCAGTTTGCCGTATTGTTGTTCTTTCCAATACAATGCCTGAAAAATTGGTCCTGAAGCTGACTGTGAGCTGAGCAGTAAGTTGTCTTTAGTCTTGGGAGATAATTCCTGATGAATATGATACCAAGAACAGTGCTCACATATCAAAATCCTTCACTGGATTTACCTAACTAATCTTTGCTCCAGAGGGGGGAAAAAAGAAAGATTTGACAAGTGGTATTATTAATATTGCTTTACCCAGATGACTCCTGTAACCAAAATCACTCTCATTACATGAAACTATGATGAAAATTTGACTCCTTTTGTTTTTTGTGCCACCAAATGCCTACTTAACCTACTTCCATTTTCTCTGTTATTGAGCAGTTTTGATAGTGCTTATGGTTGAATGAAGTCTCATAATAGAGCCAACAACGTGCTGTGAAGAGTTTCCTTTCCAGAAGCAACTTTGAGTAATGTCGGTCAGGATGTTCATGTCGTGTGATGAAAATCCCGACTTTGTTTTGTACGACCTCTGCTTTTCCCCAATAGAGATGCTGTCACCTTCATCAAAAAGTTAGGAAAACATTTGGCCTTCTACATCCCAAATGTTTTATTGTTGTCATCTCTGTGATCTTCCCACAAAGACTATGAGTTAACATTACTGTTAATCTACGTATTCTGAACATGAGAAAAAGTTATGATGCCAGTGTTTTGTAATCCTGGTTTCTGACATATTGTCCTTTTTAAGTAGTAAAATATGGTTTTTGGGGGAGATCATTATTTTTTACAATTCAATCTGAATTTAGAATCATTTCTATTTTAAGATCGAAATTGATTACTTCATTTTTAAAAAGGGTATGTGGTCTGCAAGTTCAGATAGGATGGAATCTGCATGAGTCCCATTGAGTCTGGCATTGTGTGGCAAATCTTCTATCACAAGCATAAACTTCACTCTAGTTCAAAGATTTCCAAAGGATGGGGTCACTAATGTGACAATGTTGAAAATGCTACAGATATGGGCACCTGGGTGGCTCAGTGGTTGATCCTCTGTCTTTGGCCCAGGGCATGATCCTGGGGTCCTGGGATCAAGTCCCACATCGGGATCCCCACGGGGAGCCTGCTTCTCCCTCTGCCTATGTCTCTGCCTCTATCTCTGTGTCTCTCACGAATAAATAAATAAGATCTTTAAAAAAAGGAAAAAAGAAAATGCTACAGATAATCCATGGGAAATTATTTTTTAATTGAGGTATAACTGACATATAACATTTTATTACTTTCAGGTGTACAACATGATGGTTCAATATTTGTATACACTGTGAAATGATACCACAGTAAGTCTATTTAACATCCATTGCCTTATGTAGTTATAAAATTTTTTCTTGTGATGAGAACTTATAAGATTTTATCTCTTAGGAACTTTCAAATGTGTAATATTGTTAACTGTAAGTCACCATGTTGTACATTGTATCTCCATGACTTATTTAAAAATAAAGAACTACAAGTTCTTGTATAAATACAAGTTTATACTTTTTGACCTCCTTCATCCATTTCTCCCACCCCTAACCTTTGCCTTTGGCAATCACTAATCTGGTTTTAGTATCTATGAGCTTATTTTTTTGTTGTTGTTTGGTGGTTTTTTGGTTGGTTGTTTTGTTTTGTTTAGATTCCACATATAAGTAAGACCATCCCTGTCTTTTCTCTGTCTGACCTACTGCACTTAGAATAATGTCCTCTAGGTTCACCCATGCTGTTGCAAATGGCAAGATTTCATTCTTTCTTATGCCCAAGTAATATTCCATGATGTGTGTGTGTGTGTGTGTGTGTGTATCACAATTTTTTTTATCCATTTATCCACTGACAGACACTTAGGCTGTTTCCACAGTTTGGCTATTATAAATATGTGGCAATAAATATGAGGGGGGTTTCTCTTTTTGAGTTTGTGCTTTAATTTGAATAAATACCCAGAAGTGAAGTTGCTGGATCATATGGTATTTCTATTTTTAATTTTTTGAGGAACTACCAAACTGTTTTCCATAGTGGCTGCACCAATTTATATCCCTACCATCCATGCACAAGGATTCTCTTTTTCTCTACATCTTTACCCACACTTGTTATTTCTTATCTTTTTGATAACAGTCATTCGAACTGTTGTAACAGGTGTGAGGTGGTTTTAATTAGCATTGCCCTGATGATTAATGATTTTGACCATCTTTTCATGTACCTGTTGGCCATCTGTATGACTTCTTTGGAAACATGTTTAATCCAATCTTCTCATTTTTTAAATCAGGTTGCTTTTGTTTAGGGCTTTTTGGGGTGTTGAGTTGTGAGTTCTTTATGTATTTTGGATATTAACCCCTTATCAAGTAATGGTTGCAATTATTTTCTCCCAGTCAGTAGATCGCCTTTTCATTTTATTGACAGTTTCCCTTGCTGCACAGAAGGTTTTTTTTTCTTTCTTTAGTTTGATGTAGTTTAATTTGTTTATATTTGTTCTTGTTGCTTTTGCTTTTGGTGTCATATTAAAAAAAAATCATCATTAAGACCTATGTCAAGGAGCTCCCCACCTGTTTTCCTCTAGGAGTTTTATGGTTTTCAGGTCTTATGTTCAAGTCTCTAATCCATTTTGGGTTAGTTTTTATGTATGGCTGGAGATAATGGAATAGTCTCATTCTTCTGCATTGGCTGTCAGGTTTTCCCAACACCATTTATTGAAGAGATTGTCCTTGTCTCATTGTATATTCCTACCTGCTTTGTTGTAAATTAATAGACCATATATGATGGATTTATTTCTGGGTTCTCTAGTCTGTTCCATTGATTCATGTGTCTGTTGTACTGCCAATACCAGACTAGTTTGATTACTATGGATTTGTAATATAGTTTGAAATCAGGACATTTAAAAGCCGCCAGCTTTTGTTCTTCTTTAGCTGTTTGTGGTCTTGTCTGGTTTCAAACAAGTTTTAGTACTGTTTGTTCTATTTTGAAAACATACAGTTGGAGTTTTCATAGGGATTGCATTGAATCTTTAGATTGGTAAATTGTATGGACATTTTAACAGTATTAACTCCTCCAATCCATGAGCATATAATTAATTTTTCCACTTGTGTCTTCTTCAATTTCTTTTACACTTCCTTAGTTAAATTTATTCTAGGTGGTTTTTGGTGTGGGTTTTTATTTTTTTTTTGATGCACTTGTACATGTAATTGCTCTCTTAATTTCTCTTTCTGATATTTCTTTAGTGTATAGAAACAACTGATTTTTTATATGCTGATCTTGTACCTTACAATTTTACTGAATTCATTTATTAATTCTAATGGCTTTTTGGTGGTGCTTTAGGGCATTATAACTACTATATCATGTCATCTGCAAATAGTAACAGTTTTACTTCTTCATTTCCAATTTGGATGACTTCTATTTCTTTTCCTTGCCCAATTGCTCAGGCCAGGACTTCCAATATTATGTTGAGTAAACATGGCAATAGTAGAATTCCTTATCTTATTCCTACTCTTAGAAAAAAAGCTGTCAGCTTTTCACCATTGAGTATGATGTTAGCTATGGGTTTGTCGTATATAACTTTTATTATGCTGAGGTACATTCCCTCTATACCCACTTTGTTGAGAATCTTTATCATGAATAGATGTTGAATTTTGTCAAATGCTTTTTGTGGCTTTCTTGACATGATCTATGATCTTTATCCTTCATTTTGTGAATGTACTGTATCACATTGATTGATTTGCAAATGTTGAAACATCCTTGCATCCCCAGAATAAAACCCACTTGATTATGATGTATGATCCTTTTAGCATATTTTTGAACTCAGTTTTCTAATATTTTGTTTAGGACTTTTGCATCCTTGTTCATCAGGAATATTGACCTATAATTTTCTTTTCTTGTGGTATCTTCATCTGAGTTTGGTATCACGGTATTGTTGGCCTCATACAATGAGTTTGGAAGCATTTCGTTCTTTTTCTATTTTTTTGAAAGAGTTTGAGAAGAACTGGTATTAATTCTTCTTTGAATGTTTGATAGAATTTCAGTGTGGCCATCTGGCCCTAAACTTTTATTTGATGGGGTTTTTGATAACTAATACAACCTCCTTGCTAGTAATCAGTTTATTCAGATTTTCTAATTTCTGTTTTTTAATGATTTAGTACTGCTGGGTTATATGTCTAGGAATTTATCCATTTCTTCCAGGTTGTCAAATTTGTTGATAGGAAATTCTATATTTGATGAAATTAAGTTCAAAGTGAATTAGAGATGGACTACAGTTTGTGATTTTTTTAAATTTTATTTATTTATTCATGAGAGACACACAGAGGAGAGAAGCAGAGATATAGGCAGAGGGAGAAGCAGGCTCACCGCAGGGAGCCTGAAGTGGGACTCAGGACTCGATTCCAGGCCCCGGGGGATCAGGACCTAAGCCGAAGGCAGATGCTCAACCACTGAGCCACCTAGGTGCCCCTACAGTTTGTGACTGATAAAAATATTGCAGTTTCTGCTACAAGAAAGGAAGAAGAAAGAAAGAAAGAAAGAAAGAAAGAAAGAAAGAAAGAAAGAAAGAAAGAAAGAAAAAGAAGCTGAAAATCTCTCATTTAAGTTAAAAAAGAAAGAATTGTTTGAAGATGATGGTCTTCCAGAAGTTATTTAGAATACTATCTGCTTACCATTCTCATGACTGGAACAAAATCAGAAAGGGCTTTCTCAGCAGCTGAAAATATTTGTTCAATAATTGAGCAATGCAACAATGGTGCCATGATTCATTTTGTCAAGATCAGACTTCAAAAGATTCAATAATGTTATTGGGTTTATATTTTTCAGGATTAATTACGCGCTTTTGATTTTGTTTTGTCTAGATTTTTTCTTATTTATTTATTCATGAGAGACACAGAGAAAGAGGCAGAGACATAGGCAGAGGGAGAAGCAGGCTCCCTGCAAGGAGCCCGATGTGGGACTCAATCCTAGACCCCAGGATCATGCCCTGAGCTGAAGGCAGTTGCTCAACCACTGAGCCACCCAGGCGTCCCTGTCTAGATTTTTTCTGAATAATACTTTATTTTTTATTTTTTTGAATAATAATTTTATTAATTTTATCTGTTAATATTTTATATTGGAATATTATATGCAGTTTTATAAGGACATTTTTATTTGTTATTTTTGAGGTTTATTAACTGTTTTAAATATATTAAAGTTATAGATTTGCTTTTAAAAAATGAACTTGACTGCCTTAAAAAATATAAACCACTGTATAGTTTTAATTTAATTAATTTATTTATTTATTTAAAAGATTTTATTTATTTATTCATGAGAGACACATAGGGAGAGGCAGAGAGGTAGGCAGAGAGAGAAGCAGGCTCCCTGCAGGGAGCCTGATGTGGGACTCGATCCCAGGACTGCAGGATCACGCCCTGAGCCAAAGGCAGATGCTCAACTGCTAAGCCACCCAGGCGTCCCTAGTTTAAATTTTAACATGCATCTCTCTAATGATGAGCGAGTTTGAGAATTTTTTGATGTGTTTAAATACTATTTGCATTTTTTTCATGAAAACTCTTTGTTTATAATTTCTGCCTGTTTTTCTATTGAGCTGTCAGTTTTCTTCTTAGTGATTTTTCAGTTCTTTGAGATGTATATTGCAACTATGGTCTCCTATTTTTCCCATTTTTATCTCCTCTTTATGAAATTCTTTAGCCAAGAAGAATGAAAATTGAAAAATACCATGTGGTATTTGTCAGGGTAAGTGACACTAGTTGCTGTAACATAGAATCTGATTATTTCCAAAGGATACAGTCAATAAAACTAAAAGACAACCTACAGATGAGAGAAGATATTTACAAATGACGTATCAGATAAAGGGCTAGTTTCCAAGATCTATAAAGAACTTATTAAACTCAACACCAAAGAAACAAACAATCCAATCATGAAATGGGCAAAAGACATGAACAGAAATCTCACAGAGGAAGACCTAGACATGGCCAACACGCACATGAGAAAATGCTCTGCATCACTGGCCATCAGGGAAATACAAATCAAAACCACAATGAGATCCCACCTCACACCAGTGAGAATGGGGAAAATTAACAAGGCAGGAAACAACAAATGTTGGAGAGGATGCGGAGAAAAGGGAACCCTCCTGCACTGTTGGTGGGAATGTGAACTGGTGCAGCCACTCTGGAAACTGTGTGGAGGTTCCTCAAAGAGTTAAAAATAGACCTGCCCTACCACCCAGCAATTGCACTGCTGGGGATTTACCCCAGAGATACAGATGCAATGAAACGCCGGGACACCTGCACCCCAATGTTTCTAGCAGCAATGTCCACAATAGCCAAACTGTGGAAGAAGCCTCGGTGTCCATCGAAAGATGAATGGATAAAGAAGATGTGGTCTATGTATACAATGGAATATTACTCAGCCATTAGAAACGACAAATACCCACCATTTGCTTCGACGTGGATGGAACTGGAGGGTATTATGCTGAGTGAAATAAGTCAATCGGAGAAGGACAAACATTATATGGTCTCATTCATTTGGGGAATATAAATAATAGTGAAAGGGAATAGAAGGGAAGGGAGAAGAAGTGGGTAGGAAATATCAGAAAGGGAGACAGAACATGAAGACTCCTAACTCTGGGAAATGAACTAGGGGTGGTGGAAGGGGAGGAGGGCGGGAGGTGGGGGTGAATGGGCGACGGGCACTGAGGGGGCCACTTGATGGGATGAGCACTGGGTGTTATTCTGTATGTTGGCAAATTGAACACCAATAAAAAATGAATTTATTATAAAAAAAAGAATCTGAATATTTCATTGGCTTAAAACATGAGTTTATTGCTTACAATTATTATAATCAATATTATTTACTCTGAGGGCAGGGGCCACTGGTAGAGACTCTGAACCTTGTAGTCCTTCAAAGGAATGACTTGTGTGTGGGTCACTGAGGTTTCATGTTGAAGATGGCTATGTTGCAAGATGGAAGAAGTCTGGTTTCTCAGGGTTCAACCCTTCAACCTCCAGCTGCTTCAGCCACTTCGAACTCTGATTTCCATTTTCTCATCTCAGTGGGGCACTGGGTCCTATCTGGAGTTCCTCTACTCACACCTGTGTTTGGGAAACTGCTTCCAAGCAGAAATATGGACAAATGTAGGGCTTACTTTGTTTATCTACTCTCAGGGATCAGAGTCCTGAGCTGGCTGTTGTCCAATGTCTGAAAACAGTTGTTGCACATACTTCATGCAGTTTCTTAGCTACTCATGGAGGGAAGTTAAGTTTGGTCTTTCTTATTTTGTCTTGCCTGGCTGTGGAAGCTTAAGATATTTTTATAATATTAAGGTTTCATTTGTAATTATAATTAGATTTCCCACAAGTTGTCTGAAGATTGGATCTAAAAAATAAATAAACCAAAAATAAGTGTTACTTATCATATTAAAAAGTTATATAAACTTTACTCACTATAGAATTGGAATGTGGTTATATCCACAAGCCATATAGAATGAAATGTAAATGTAATGCTATGCCACTTAAACTTTGCGGGTCAAAGGAGAATTTTCCAAACACCTCATTGTAATTGGATTTGAATTTCTTTCAAGCATTATATATTTCCTCTGGTCAGAGTCAGCTGTAAAAATTCTTACATGAGTATATCCCATATTTTTTTACTTGGATTTCTTTTTCTGTATCTTGCTTGAATGATGTTGGGGGACAACTCCATGACATTCCTATATGGATTGTGACAGCCTTCATCCAACACTACCTTTTCAAGGACGTTTGTACAGCAAGATTAGTGTCTGCCTCTGGGATAGAGGGCAGATTTGTTGCCTGACAAGGATAATAATAACGATGCACTCCTCTAAGGGAAAGTTGGTCAGGTTGACTAGCAGCCTCTTGTACAACCAGAGATTTCCTAAGAGCAGGGTCCCCTGACACTGAGGCAAACCCACTGGAGACACAGCACCCACCTGGGCTACGGGGCAGAAAGTACTGATGCAAACATGAGGCTCAGGCTGCCTGCTATACCATGAATAATAAAGTCACTTTTCTCTCACCTGGGAGTCTTGTGTCTTCTGTCAGCATCTATGAAACTGGAAGACTAGCTTGTAAGCAGAGTAAAATTCCAGACCTTTCCCAGCTCTTGACAAGTAACTGAACAATTTTCTTTTCATGGAAGTTACAAAAATAGTAAGATTCATGTCTGAACATATTTTGCTTTGTCTTCACATTTGATTGTTATTTTGGTTGAGTGAAGAATTCTAGGATCAAAATATTTTTTCCTCATAACTTTGAATGAATTGTTTCATTTATGTCTAACATACAGTGTTTCTAATTAGAGGATTGACTTTAAGTCTGATGTTAAGGCTGCTTTCCTTTTTTAGAGATGTGTCATTCTCTCTAGAGTCTTCTCTCCATGAAGCTTTTAGTTGTTTTCACCAGCATCAGTTGCTATTTGGTGATTCCAGTCTGAAGATTCTCATTGTTTCGTTTGTTTTTAAATCTCCCAAGAATTTTCTTTCTGTATTTCTTTATTTCTTCTCCTCTTCCATTTTTTCTATTCTCCCTAGCTGGAACTCTTATTGGATATATTTTGGATCTCCTGCATCTGTCTTTCATGATTTTTTACTTTAATTTTTAATCTGCTTGTTTTCTTGTCAATATTATATGATATTTCTGTTACTTTGCCTTCTAGATCAATAATCTACTCTCCAGCTTTTGTTCAATTTTTAAATTCACTGTGGATGTATGTATGTGTTTTAAGCAATCATATGGTTTTTATTTTCAAACACACTTTATTCAAATCTCTTCTAATCAGAATCCAATTACTTCTCAAGTTTACCTTTAATGTACAGATTAAAGCCACCATCACCCCTCAACTGGAGTTAAAACAACCTTCTAACTTGCATTCCCTGCCCTTCCTGTCTCCAGAGTCTGTTCTCCATACTGGAACCTGAGTGATTTCTTTATAATGTAATCACATCTTCCCCTCCTCCTCCTCCTCCTCCTCCTCCTCCTCCTCCTCCTCCTCCTCCTCCTCCTTCTTCTTCTTCTTCTTCTTCTTCTTCTTCTTCTCCTTCTTCTTCTTCTTCTTCTTCTCCTTCTTCTTCGTCTTTTCTAAGATTTTATTTATTTTTTGAGAGCGAGAGAGCCATTGAGAGAGAGCACCAGTAGTGGGAAGGGAGAGGGAGAGGCAGGCTCCCACTACTGGGCTGGATCCCAGGACCCTGGGATCATGACCCAAGCCAAAGGCTTAACCAACTGAGCCAGTCAGGTGCTTCAACATCATTTTATTCCACTGCTTAAAATACTCTAATAGCTTTTCATATCATTCAGAATAAAATTCAAAGTCTTTACCATGGTCTACAAAGTCCCATTTGATCAGGGCTTCTACTACTAGCAGAAGTATTTCTACTACTTCTTTGTCACCTCTGTGTGTTACCCATCCCTCACTCAATTCCAACTACACTGTCTCCCCAGGGTGATGTCACGTGTCTTCCTTATGCCCGGCACATGCTTCCTGCAGATATCTGTGGGACTTGCTTCCTCAATTCATTCAGATCTCAGCAAAGTCTTTCCTGGGTGCTCTGCTACATGTGTGTATGTGCTGCTCCCTCCCCATTCATGTGTTGAGACCTAACCCCAACATGATGGTATCAGGAGAGAGGCCTTTGGGGGGACGTCGTTAGATCATGGAATGGAGCTCTCATGAATGGTATTACTGTCCTTATAAAAGAGGCTCTGGAGAACTCCTCCCCACTTCCACCATGTGAGTTTATAGAAAGAAGACAGCCATCTGAACCAGGAAGCACATCTCACCAGACACCTAATCTTTTGGCATTTGATCTTGGACTTCTCAGCCTCCAGAACTATAAGAAATTAGTATTTTTGTGCCTAAGTCACTGAATTCATGTCACTTGGTTAAAGCAGCCCAAATGGGCTATGACAACTTCCATTTAAGGCCCCAGCCCTATTGCTCACTCCCTTACTCTATTATCTGCTTTATTTTTTCCATGTTATTTCATTTACCTATGACATATGATATCTGATTGACTGATTTCCTACATGCCCTGTGTAAGTTTGTTCCAAGAGGGCAGGGTTTTTTTTGTCTATGGTGGGGTCTGCGAATCCCCAGAACCTAAAATAATGCCTGGCATGTCGTGGGCACTAATACATATTTGCCAAATTGGTAAATGAATAAATAAGCAAACACCTCTTCCTAACCCTAATATCCTCCAGGTTAGAACTACTCTGAGGCAATTTTTAAAGTTCTATTCTGTTTATTAAGCCAATTCTGGGCCACTGATAGTACACTTATGGTTGTACAGTTTCAAAAACATTTTTAAAGTAATTTCGGAGGGATCTTGGGCAGGCAGGAATATAGATATAAGTGCTCTGTTTGCCATCTTTAATGAGAAGGCTCTGCTTGCCATTCTCAAATCTGATCAGTTCATTCTAAATGACTCCATCTGTCTACTTGACTCTTTACTCAAGGATGTTTTTTTTAAGACTTTATTTATTTATTTATTTATTTATTTATTTATTTATTTATTCATTCATGAGAGACATAGAGAAAGAGGCAGAGACACAGGCAGAGGGAGAAGCAGGCTCCATGCAGGGAGCTCGATGCGGGACTCGATCCTGGTACTCCAGGATCACGCCCTGAGCCGAAGGCGGACACCCAACCGCTGAGCCACCCAGGCGTCCCTACACAAGGATATCTTAATTCAATAAAAGTTGTTGAGTAGAATCTCAGTAATGCTGTTGGGTAGAACCTGTTTCCCTTCATAAATATTCTTTGTCTCTTTTCCTGAGCTTTCAGGATTAAACAGAACAAAAAACCAACAACAAAGTAAAACTTTTGTTCATTGCACATCTGTCTTTCGGTCTTGAGACACGTGTTTGTGAACTTTGCCACATCAGCATTGTCTGAATACAATCTTCCACCTTTAAACACCACCAACACCTTTAAATTTTACTATTTGGCGTATTTTCTGCTTTTGTCTTATATTTTCACTCTAAGTGGCATTTGAAAAGAACTATGACTAGTTTGTAGGAGGAAAGTATGGCTTTATTTTGTGTTCATATATTTTCTGTTTGCTTGTGTTTATCTTATTTTTATAGTCTTTGAAGTTTGGATTATCTATGTCCTCTGAATGCTGGGATTTCTACCAGATGATCTATTTAATTAACCCGTGATCCTTCATAGACCATTTTGAATGAATAAATCATCCCAGAAATTAAACTGGCAAATTAAAAGAGACTTTTCATATTAAGAGTTTTGGGCTCAAAATTATTTTCAGTTGACAAACAACATTCCAAAATAGTTAAACCTGCTCTTGGTTATTGAGGTTTTACAGTCTTCCAAAGCAGTGCAGGCAAATAGGATCTGAAAAGGAAGACAGAACCTGGAGAAAGGCCTCAAGCTTGATAAACAGTATTTA
The DNA here is from genome assembly GCF_011100685.1 of Canis lupus familiaris. Lineage (NCBI taxonomy): Eukaryota > Metazoa > Chordata > Mammalia > Carnivora > Canidae > Canis > Canis lupus. The sequence continues at coordinate 73,055,809 of NC_049228.1, forward strand.
GAATCACCCTGTAGTCTTTTTAAGTGACTCAAATACAAAGTCAAGTGAACTTAGTCTACAAATATATTTGGATGGTTATTTAGCACAAATAAAGACTACATTTGGTTTCCGATACGTTTTTTTGGATCAGTACAGAACTAAATGAGACGGTACATTCTGAATTAGAATGAACCACTTTGGATTACCATCAAATACATGGAGACGCCAAAACTTCTTCATAGCTTTAAGTGATGGTATAGTACAAAATTCCAGTAAAGAGCTATCATACTTAAGGAATGACTTCCACTTCTTTCTTTCAACTTTGTGAATCCTTTTCCTGCATGAGCATATTATTCCCTAATGAGGACATACATTACCATTTTTGTCTGTTCTTACCTGAAGGCTGTTAAAATCAACTGAGCTACTTAATTATTTAGTTAAGAGAAAACAGCCTAATTGAAAAGCATCCTCCTTCTGCCACCAATTTCAGAATATAGAGCTTAGTAACTGCAGCTTAGAAGAAATTTACCGAAAAACCTCAAGGTGCTAATTTTAAGGCTATATAATTTACATAGATTTAGATGTACATTTCAATTCTTTTCGAAAATGATCTAGTGCAAACTGATGAGGGTAATTACAGGGGTATTTTAGGATTTTCCCCCGTGATCGACCTGAGCACATCATTTATTTTTTAAATGTGTATTAGTTTGTTCTAATGAAAAGTATCTCAAATAGATATAAACATTTCATTTAGCATTCATGAGACTACATGGAATAATTCTTCAACAGTGAGAATTATAACCTATGGTTCTGAGCCCAGAATCACGTGGGGGAATCTTTAGAAAACACGGAGTCTGGGCTCATGTCTGATATTAGGGTTTAGTTATTCTAGAGCAGGATCTAGGCCTCTGTGTTCTTTCAAAGCCTCCTGGGTCATTCTACTGAGCACTAGGTAGAGTCAACAATAGAGCCCTGGTGTGAAGCATACCTCATATCATTTAAAAAACCACTGAAACCAGATAGCAGTAATCGAGCTATTATAAACAGATTTCAGCAGGGGCAATGTTGTAAGCATTTTTAAAATTAATGAGTCCCTTAGAAAACCCTTAATTATAACTAGCATGAAATCCAAATTGCCAATTCCTTCCTTCCTTCCTCCCTCCCCTCCTTCCATGATCCTTTGGTAGCATTCAAATGATACAGTCTTCCTAGCTATCCTAAATGATTAGGAAGTAATGTCTATCATTTTTAATATTGCTTTTATATCTGATATGTCTTCATGCAAAATTGAAGCAAATTCCTCATGCACAAAATAGGTGCAATGTTATTTCTATATACAAAGGATAAGGTGTATACTTCTTAGTATCAAACTAATGAAATTAGTTTAGAATATTAAGGGCTTCCAAACCTTGTCTTTTCACTCTTTTCTCATTAAACAGACTCTTTCAGATTAGAATGGTCCATAATCTCTAATACTGCCTGGTATTAGTCATAATCGCAGTCACATTTTTCAATATTAATGTTTCTTATCGCTAGTCAATAAACTATCAAATACAATGATATACCTGGCTCAGTTCCAGGATAGGTGGAGTTCTGAGTGTCATCAAAGAACAAGTTCAATTGTCTATGACTCTGGAAAGCAAATATTAGTCATTTTTATTGTGGTTATAGATATAGCATCTAGGTTTAAGCAAGAAAAAAATTCACTATGAAGTTTATTACAACTTGCGCTTCTAGGAAATATGCATATTCAGGTGACCACAGCATAGTCATTCTATTGACTTGATATACATGTATTTTCCAAAGCCACTGGCAGAAGTCAACTGATGATAAGGAACTGACCTTAAATTAAAAGACACACCTATAAGAAATCATAAAATCACATGCAAGTACCTCTTGACAAGATTAAATATCTAACCACCTCAGGCAAATAAAAGTGTATTTTTCTGATAGAGAAAACCAAAATGATGGTATAAGCAAACAGTGCATATGTCATTGCACTTGTGAAAGCTTTAAAAACAAGTTAAGTCAAACTATTAGTCATTAAAAAATTATTCTGGAATAGTAATCTTTTGAGAGAGTTAAGATATTCTTCTAATATTCCTATTTTTGCTCTTAAAATTATGCCTAAAATTTCCTTCACAAATGAAGAAACATAGTAAAGTAATTCTAGCCTCCACTTGTAAGCAAGCCAGTTAGTGAACCACATCTATTCAATGCCAGGTGGCTAATTACACCCAGAGTAGTTTATTTTGCCAGCATTGGGCTGCTTTTCTGCATGATCATTTGGGCACCAAATTTTACATCTGTAATAGGACAAATCAGAATATAAAATAATTTATATTCTGTAAGTGAATATAAATTAGAAATTTATGTTATGTAAAGTTAACCCTAAATGTAGAAACTAAAATTTTTGTCTGGATGTGCATTCATATCTCATTGCCACAGACATAAAGTTATTTAAGTAAGACAAAATGGGGGCATAAAAGCTGTCTGAATGTCATCGTTACATACATGTGACACCATTATGCCAGTGACCTTTAAGGAGTGCCTCTGCAGCAGTTAAATCAACTTTTCATTCTATGTAGCATTTCCTGAGGTGTGGGCCATGGAACTCTAAAATGTTCTATGTGGGAAACAAAAGGTAAGGGAGAAAAGGAAGATCAGTCATGTAAGTTTGGGAAATGCTGAGAGTTCTAAAACATAGTGCTTTTAAACTCCTTTAATGAGCAAATGTTCTTTGTGGATCTCCCAAGAGGGCATCAGAATATGCAGCATGCAAATGTTTGTGATCTTGTAAGACCTACAGAAGTGCTGGTATAATTAATCAAAACCACATATTTTTAAGGATAATTCCCATTCCCATATCTGTGTTATCATAGTAATTGCTTTTACCTTACACCAAAAGCTTGCTTGCTTTCCAGTAGTAATACAGATTTTACTTATCTCCTAAGTATATGTGCAAAGACAGTAGTTGCAGTAGTTTAAAGCAAACAATTTCTCCAGGGATTTTTCTGGAAGCTGGTACTACCCCCATTTGGACACACTGCACAGAATCTAGGAGTGAGCAGATTATGTGAGGTAGGTCTCATAATGTCTGGGGAACCATCCTGGAGACAGGTGAGCCTGTTTATATACCTTGCTTCAAGTATCCACTTCTCTGCCTAATATGATCTTGCTGTTAATAAATCTCACTAGGTACAGTTTTAAGAAGCATCTATAATTGTGCACATAGTGCTTTAGATAGGACCTACTGAAATTAATTCTCAGGCAGACACTGGTTAATTTCCTATTTTATTAGCCAAAGGATTTTTCTGTCCCATTAACCACTCTCAAATATATACCAAACTCAGATATTACCTGCACTGCTTCCAGCTCTTGCTGAAGATGAGGTTCTCCTTGCTCTCAGCGATCCAAGACCCCTGAGTGGATAGGGCTAGGGTAGTCCCAAGGCTGGACACAGAGGGACTTGCTCACATAAGGCTCACTGGAGGTAAATGGGAAATGGCCTCTTGGCATATCCTGATGTCTTTTAAAAAATCGACTTTACTGGGGCACTTAGGTGGCTCAGTCAGGTAAGTGTCTGCTTTCAGCTCAAGTCATGATTCTAGGACCCTAGGATGGAGCCCCTGTCAGGCTTCCTGCTCAGCAGGGAGTCTGCCTCTCCTTCCCCCCTCCCCCTACTGGTGCACTTGCTCTTCTCTCTCTCTCTTTTTCTCTCTCAAATAAATAAATAAAACCTTTTAGGGGCACCTGGGTGACTCAGCCAGTTAAGCAGCTGCTTTCACTTGGGTCATGATTCCAAGGTCCTGGGATGAGCCCTGCATCGGGCTCCCTGCTCAGTGGGGAGTCTACTTCTCCCTCTCCCTCTGCCCTTCGTCCCTGCTTATATTAAATAAATAAAATCTTTTTAAAAAGTAGAATTGCAGGGGTAGATGGTTAAAGTTGCAGGGTTATATGGTTAAACATCTCCAATTTTTAAAAACCACCAATTTTCCAAAATGGCTATACCACTTCATATTACCAACTGTGACTCAAGGTGAAGGTGACGGGAAAGATGGTGATAAAGTCGTAGGAAGAGGGCAAAATAAGTTAAAAGTATTATTTTATATAATATCTTATGCTTATTAGATATAATATTATGTCATATTACATGCTAAGGTGACTTTAGGCTGGAGTAAAAAGACACAAGCTATTTTAGAATTGATTCTTTTCCAGTGGAACAGTGATAAGGAAGTAGCCATAATGCCAAGACATCTGTCTTCTTTTTCACCTTCAGTGTTTTTGTGTCTTATACAGGTATAGCATAGTGTCTGTGTTAGATCATGAAAATGGGCACAATTCTTCACTCTTCCTTGAGTGTATGCTCAGGCTATCCTGCTCTTGCCCCTGTCAGCCCAGCTGCTAGCCCTAGAAGCTATCTTACAGCTGGCCACAGACACACAAGTGAGCCCAGTCAAGACCAGAAAGAGCCACTCAAATGAGTCCAAATTGCTGACACTCAGAATCATGAGCTAAATAAATGATGGTTGTTTGAAGCCACTAATCTCTGGGGTTGTTGTTATTTCTCAAAAGCCAACTGATACTTATTCCTGAGAATGTTTGAAACCAAATTTCCTTATGTGTCTCTTTTCCCTTCCTCAAATATGAAAAAAATAAGAAGAGGTTTTCAGTATATTTCCTCCCAGTAAACTATCATATCTGGGCCAACAAAACAAAAGCAAGGATGAAGGCCTCTTCTGTGCTCACCTTAAGGCCATCAGGCTGACTGCATTTTTATTTTATTGTGCTGAAGCAAATGCCTGAACATCACTGTATTTCTCTTTTCTTTATAAGGGAGGTTTTATTATTTTTTAATGCACTGGTAGGCTTTGCCATGAGCACGCTAATCCAAAGTGAACCTTCGTGCTTTGGGCACTTGGGCTGCGAGGTTTCAGAGTAAGTCATTTACCCACCACAACCATCACCACCCTGGGAATACAGATTATCCTCCGCCATCCCCTTCCACAGCAAGTGGCTTCTAATGTGGGCTCACTCCCCATGCAGGAAAATAGCTTACTGCCTTTATGTTTAAGCTTCAAAGTTTCTTTTTGAAATATGTTTGTCTTTCCATGAAGTTCTTGAGATTTTTGTGGGTGAGTGCAGGTATAGGCCAATTAAATAATCGGCTTTTTAGTGTCCCACCTCATCAAGTAGAGAACTGACAGTGGCTGTGGTGATTTAGTAGTACAAGTAGTCAGATTAGGAGTCCTGTACAAGATGGAAACTTAATGATGCTCCCAAGTTATCTGTCCCATGCCGGTCACCATGCCTGGATTCACTCCATTAACTCATTATTTCTTCTGATCTTAAAGGTTTTTTGATGTTTAAGAGCTCCTCATTAAGTTAAATCTCCCTGCTAGCATCACTTAGCACATCAGCGAGAATCAGCTGAGGGCCAGTTAGGAGAAAGACCCTTTGGACATAAGCTGCAGGACAGGTCCTGACAGACATGGTTAGTGCTATTGCAATAGTCCACCTTGTATCTGGGGTACTCCCATTTTAAACCTTCAAACTTTTCTATAGAAGGCTCTGCTAATCACTAGCTACTGCCTCCAAGCCTCTTTCACATTTAGCAGATGACAGTTGAATTTTGTTCTTTGAGATGTCAGCATTCCCTCGTTATTACTTTAGAAGCAGCTTTACTTCACTGTTGAGTTTATGTAAGAATCATAGAACTTCCTGAGAATTCTTAGAGGTCATCTTGTCTGATCCTCCCTTCATCCTGAATTTATAAACCAGGGAGAGGGGACCAAAGAGCAAGAGTGATTTTCCTGGGCTCTGAGACTCCCCACCAGCTGCCTTGATTCTCCTCCTCCTCCTCCTTCTTCTCCTTTTTCCTCTTTTTTTTTTTTAAGATTTTATTTATTTATTTATTCATGAGAGACAAAGAGAGAGAGGCAGAGACACAGGCAGAGGGAGAATCAGGCTCCCTGTGGGAACCCTGATGTGGGCCTTGATCCCAGGACCCTGGGATCACAACCTGAACCAAAGGCAGACGTTCAACCACCGAGCCATACAGGCATCCCTGCATTTGCTCTTTTTACAGGCATATTTGCACACACACACACACACATGCCTTAAGAATACTGGGATTTGGAGGAGTCTATATCCTCCTGGGATTGGGTTGGGATTTATAGGGATTTATAGGGAAAGAAAAAGAAAAGAAGGGAGAGGGAGGGAAAGAAAGAAGGAATTGAAGGAAAGAAGGAAGGAAGGAAGGAAGGAAAGAGGGAGGGCAGGAGAGAAGAAGGAGGAAAGGAAGGGAAAACATACAATTCAACAGGGAAAAGGATTTTAGGAGTAAAGATGTTTGCCAAATCTTCAGATCCTCAAATCTGGTGGAAGCCCCTGCTCTGGGCAACAGCCCACCAAGAGGTCAGGAGAGGGTAGGATCTGTACTTGTTACAAACTCCTGGGGTTATAACAAATGGAGCAATATTCTCCATTTCCTTTCCTTTATTTTAGGAATAGGAATTTCAAGGGTCAGGTTGGAAAATTATGGAAGTGATTCTCCACACTGATCTTTATAAGCCACCAGCAGTTTTTATTTCCTGTTTAAAGGGGATGTCATTTTCTTTCAAGTCATTAACACCTGAGGACTCCCTTCGTTGGCTGCTATGGACAGCCTAAGAACCCCTGTGATGGAATGATGGAAATACCAGAAGGAGGGAACTCAACAGGATGTAAAGGAGTCATCTTAGTTTGGGCCTCCTGAAAATAGAGCCTGAGATGAGGATTTGGTGCAGGTGGTCTATCTGGAGGTGGTTCCCGGCAAAGAGGATTAAGGGAGCTTGAGAATGGGTCAGAGGAAGAAGAGTCAATGAATAAAGGGCTCCTGCCATGACAGAGAGGAGTGGGGAGGCTCCACCCTGCCAGGTCCCCAGGAGCACGTGGAAAGCACATCAGAATTTCCCCACCTGAAGAGTCCGAAGCGGGGTATTGATACACCTACCTACCCCTAGGTTCCCCCAACACACACTGCTGGGCTGCACCTCAGTCTGAGCGAGCCCCAGACCTTGGGAGAAAGTCTAGAGGCCAAAGATCCTCAGGCAGAGCAGCTGTGAGGCTGTGAGCTTTGCAGGGAGTGGCTGAGGTGGAAACATCCACGTGTCGCAGAGCAGGTGAGGCCGGGCAAGCAGGGGGATCCCAAGTGCGAAAGGAGGCTGGAGAGCTTCTGCTACCCTGGTGAGCACAGGTCACACACAACATCCCTGATACCTCTCCCAATGGGGAAGGTCCATGCAAGCTCTGGTTGGCATGGTATTAAGAGAACAATTAGGACTTTGAAAACTTATAATAAAGTTAGAAATGCTTTTTGGGTTTGACTATGTTGACAGATGCTGATTGGAGCCTGGAGTCTAGACCAGCCTGAATCCACTCTCTGGGGCCACCCTGCCCCCCCACCTCCTCCCCACCCCCTTCCACTCTGCCCTGGCCCTAGAGGCTGAGCAGCGCTCGCCGCCCTCCCCAGGCCCCATGCAGCCTGCGCCTGCGACCTCCTCCAGCCCCCCAACTCGCACGTCCCTGCTTTCTCGCCCTACAAATCTCGTATCAAACGAAGTTTTTCTTTCAGACACAAAACAGTGAAGTTGTTAAATGTACAGGCTTGATGCCAGATGCCAGCCTCAAACCCCACCTCGGCTGCCTACTGGCCCTATGACCTGGCTGCGCAGACTGTTTCGGATTCAGCATCCATAAAGCAGGGATAATAATACAAGAGCCCCTACCTTGTGTGGTTGTTGCAAGAGTCCATGAATATGTGACTATAGAACATATAGTTCCCGGCACCTTGGAGAAGCTGCCTAAGTAGTGGCAACGCTCGTTAGGATTTCCTGATGTTTTCTGGACTTGGTCTTGTCTCCCCAAGTCGCCAGCGCTTCCACTTCTGTGTTAGCATTTAACTTGCTGTGTTGGGATTGTTTGCCTGCCTTTCTCCTTGTTCGATGATGCGCCCTTGAGAGAAGTCTGTCCCTTCTCTTTCTTTCGCTCTTCAGAAGCTGGCATAGCACAGATTTCCCCTGCTAGCTCAAAGTTGCCTCGTGCCATTTTGTTTTTACAAGACACCTGCGTTAGCACCTGCTTTTGCTGATGAAAGACATCCGAAGAGGATTTTCGCTTTTAGGAAGTGGCAATTGCAGGGTGCCTGGGTGGCTCTGTGGGTTAAGTGCCCGCCTTCAGCTCCCGCAGTGATGGTGGTCATCCTGGGGTCCTGGGATCGAGCCCTGCATCGGGCTCCCTGCTCAGTGAGGAGCCTGCCGCCCGCCCCCCGACTTGTGCTCTCTCTCTGTCACATAAATAATAACATCTTTAAAAAAAAAAAGGAAGTGGCTGTTGCTTCTGTGCTTGATGCCATCCGGATGCCACAGGAACGCTGTACTTTCTGATGGGAGGAAAACCTCTACTTACCACATAGTAGCTCCTCTAAAATATTGTTTGAATGAATGAGTGATCCAATGATTTCACAATAGTTCTAGGAATAATGCCCAAATTTTTTAACATGGCATCCAGGCTGCTTCAGAATATGATTGCAGCGTCCTTTTGTAATTCCCTCTGCTGCCTTGCTGTGCCCACATCCCCATCCTCCAGCCACAAGGCTCCATGTGCATTAGCTGACCTCCTTTGTGCGTGCTGTTCCCACTCTTGTATAAAACGTCCTTCCCACCTTCCTGTGCTTGCTGAGTTTCTTTACTTTCTAGGGCCTTCCTTGAATGTCACCATCTCCATGAGTTCTTCCAGACTACTCTAACTCCCCCGTCAGAAGATATGGCTTTTTTTTTTTTTTAAGTGTTCTCATAGTTCTTTGTTCTTTAGCACACTGCTTGTGAAAATAAATTGTGGTTGCTCACATGTGTGTCTCTCTTTCTCCCTCCTTTAGTTTGTCAGATCCTCCTGGAGCGAGAGCGTCTAAGCTGCCAGATATTCAATAAATATTTGTGGAAGGTTAATGCCTATGACTTTTCTGCGTTGGGTGATGTTTAGATTTCTGTCTGCCACATCTACTCGGGGTTCAGTAGGTTATTTCTCCTGGGCAAGCTAATCAAAGGCATTCAATGGTGCTAACTAGGTGGTCTGTGCCTAGTGGAGTCACAGGCAATTAAACTTCGTCCTCGCTATTAGAGAGCTCTTGAATTAGCCAGGCCTTTTTGGGAAGCTCCTTTGGTTATCCTTCTTGTCTTCTCTGCACTATCCCCACACACTTGAGCCAATGAATTTGAAATAAGCGCACAGGCTTGCTATGTGCTGGAGACCAATACATTTAACGTCCTTTTTGAAGTTTTCCTTAACTTAGTTCAATTTATTTATTGACCTATTTATGGAAAAAATATAACTTTATTTTTCCTAACTTCCAACTGGATTTTTAAAAAAGATTTTATTTATTTATTTGTGAGAGACACAGAGAGAGAGAGGCAGAGACACAAGCAGAGGGAGAAGCAGGCTTCCTGCCATGAGCCCAATGCGGGACCTGATCCCAGGACCCAGGGACCACGACCCGAGCCAAAGGCAGACGCTCAACCACTGAGCCATCCAGGTGCCCCCTCCAACTGGATTTTTATGATTTTATTCCCATTTGCATTTTATTCCTATTTGCATACCACTGCGATATTAACAATGATGTTACCTAAATAAATCGTAGGCATTTTCATATCACCTTATGCATGTGACAGGTATCACTTAACACTGATCACTACCATAAAATTATATAGGGAGTGGTAGTTAGTTGGTCCAACTCTTTTTTTGGCGTTGGAGGTTTTTCTCATTTTTTTAATAGAAGACAGGATTTTGACATTTAAGAAACTGTAGGTGCCTGCTGGTAGTTCTTTTTTGTTTTATGGATGGATCCTAATGCTACCTTATAAAAATAAATAGTTCAGTAGTCTCAGATCGATATTAACCTGAGAGTTTTTGTCTTTGTGTGGATACAGGCACTGGTATTTAAAGCCAGTTTGGGGGCTAGGGAATGAAGAGGAACAGTGAATAAATACTCCCTAATGAAGGAATACCAAATGTGACCATTGAACTCCATTAGCTGCCTATTATACTCAGTCATCACGGGTCAGAGACCAGAATACCCATCAGGTCCTAAAACTGTTCCCAAGCTCTGTTTCTCTTGACTTTATGTATCCCCCTCCTCACTCAAAGCCAAAATTCTGCATCAAAGTGTTTTCAGGAGGGATACAATCTTCTTGATTGGGCTTAGTCACATGAAACCAGATGAGAAACAGGTAATCCTCTTTCATGTTCTCTGAGGCCTAATTATTTTCAGACATGTCTCAGATCTAATCACCAAAACTATGTACTATCACACATGCCCAGACAGACACATGTAGAAGAAATTGCTTCAGTAAGATACTGAAGTATAAAAAGGAAGATATTTAATACAAAAATTAAAAATAAGATACTAAAATATAAGCATATGGTTTTGTGCCTGGTATTCAGAAATTATTATTTTTTTAAGTGTTAGAGCTTACTAAGAAATATAATGTGGGTTTCAATGTTTACTTTGCATTTATATGTATGTTAAATTGAGTTAACAAGTCTTAACCCCAGTATAAAAATGAAGAACATACTATAATTTAATACTAATGTTCACAATATGAAGCAGATGGATGCAATATTTGCTTTTACAATAACTTCAACTGTGCATAATAGGACCAGAACACCATCGTGCTGCGTGTCGGTCCACAGAGGTCTATACTTCCAGCTAACCTTCCAGGTAACCTTCCAGTGACATCATTATCATGTAAAATGACAGAGAAGTGAACTTTTAAATAGTCCCATGGTAACAATAGGTTACATTTCTAGAATGTTGGCTGTCTAGAAAGACAGGTACCTTGTGGATGCATTTAAGTCCTACGTGAATACCACTATGAAATGTTATTTTCATATTATAGGTGAGGAAACAGAGGTTTAGAGAAGTTATCAGTAATTTGCCCAAGTTTACAAACTGGTAAACAAATTTAAACTCAGATGTGTCCGGTTCCAAAACTCATGCAGGAACAGGTATGTTACCATATTATCTCCTCCTATAATTCTTCTCTCTTATTTAGCACCTACTTTCCAATTTCCAGAGCCCTTGAACAGAGTTCAACCAGTGTATGAAGGGAGATGGCTCAAAGGATATTCAGTTGGGCGTGAACTTAATGAATTTAATGTACTTTGTCTTCGATATTATTTTTTTTTAAATCTGAAGGGATGACTTTAAATGGGTATATCCAAAATATTTTTTTGCCATGACTTATATTATTTTCTTAAAATATTTTGTTTATTTATTTGACATAGAGAGAGAGACAGACACAGAGAGAGAGCACAAGCAGGGTAAGCTGCAGGCAGAGGGAGAGGGAGATGCAGACTCACCACTGAGCAGGAAGCCCAATGTGGGTCTTGATCCCAGGACTCGGGGATCATGACCTGAGCCAAAGGCAGAGATGCTTAACCACCTGAGCCACCCAGGAGCCCCGACTTATATTATTAAACCCTTCTGTTCTCATATATGGCTTGTTGCCATAATCCTCTAAATGATTTCTCTCAGTCATTTCATCTTTGGTCTGTTACGTATTTTGCCTACAGGTAAATCTTCACAAAGTGTGATGCTCTTTTTTTCAAAAACATATGGTTTAAAATTCAAAGTTCAGATCTCTGATTCCTCTAGATAAGTAGAATATGTCGTTTATAGTACTCATGTGATACTTATACCATCTTGTGATTTAGCAATATGTACACAATTTGTATTTCTTAATGAAACACAAGCTTTAAGAGTTGAGCCCTTAGTTATGTAGCCAAAGTAACCACTTTGCAAATAATGATCAAACTTGGAATTTTTCCACCAAGCAGCAGAAAATGCATTATTTTTGTTCTGTAGCTGGCTCTTTAAGGGCTCAGCTCAGCTGTACTGTACGTTCCTGAACACCTCAAAAACTCATCACCATCCCATCTTGTTTTTTACCCAGATTTCTCTCCCTCCCTTATTTCAATCCCTTATTCCTTGGGCTCTTCTTTCACAATCCCTCAGCCCTTGAATTCTATCTCTGGCCTTGCTAGACCTGATGGCACATTTGATCTCCAACTGTGATTCTTCAACTCTGATTCTTGGCATTCTGTCTTGGTACCAGTCATTACCAATGTGTTGCAACTTGTATCAATAATTATAGGTATTCCCTCTGTCGCAATCTGGCCTGTAAAATTAACACTCCCTGGACCAGCCCACCCAATTCCTGCCAGGGAACATAAATACATTGTCCAAAGTACTTAAAGTGGTCAGTATATGTCATCCACTGAGTACTGGGAGGGTTAATAGAAAGGAAATCACTGGGCTTCTTAGACAACAAAGTATGGGTTGATTAGAATGTCTTAGAAAGGCATGCCTTCTTGAGCTGAAAGTGAAGGCATGAAAAATAGGACTTAAAGTGTAATAGAAAGATCCTTAGCTTTGGAGTCCAGATGCAAAGATTGCATTTCTAGCCCTGCAGGATGCAGATGATAGCTGATGTGTAGCCCTTGAGGGCTGTGGGAAGGGTCACATGAGATGGTAGATATGAAAGCTCTCTGCCAACTGTAAGTGTCATATAACTAAAAGACCTAGACGCTTCTCTGTGACTATTTCTCATGTGGGAAATGAGGATGTCAGACCAGCGTATTGTAGATCCTTCTAGTGCTACAAGAGTCTATCTCTTTGGGCCTGAGATCCATCAAGCCTGTTTCTTCACCCACAGACAGTGTTCAGGTTACTCCTCTTCTGAGGAGTTACAGATGCAATGACTGGACACAAAGAGATGAGCTGATCTATTGGATGTCACAGAGCCAAAAGCGAGGGGTTGGTAGTACCTATGTGTCCTGTGTCAGACCCTGTTTACACCCCTGCCCAGAACTACTTGGTTCCAGGGCGCCCCCACTGGGGGGCTTGCATGGCTTCCACAGCAGTTCATGTTGTTCCCATGGTCCTACAGTACTGGGGCTGCCTCATCATTGCCCATCACTACCTCTGACACCAGCAATCCTTCCAGGTGCTCCTAGGACACCAGGGCCAGGTGGAGGTTTGGTCCCCACTGCACCTGCCATTGTAGGAGCCACCATAGCTCCAGCACATGGGCCTTGCCTGGATCCATGGAAGAGTTGGTGTCCAGCAGGCGCTGGCGAGGCTGGGCCCCATAACTCAGAAGTGCAAGGGAATGAGCCCGCATTGGGGCAGTCGTGAGTTCAGGGAAAGCCAGCCTATGCATAAAATGTTTGCCTTTCTTATTCCCAGTGGACACAGAGGCTTCAAATGGCATTTGTCTGTGTCCCATGCAAAAAATGAGCAGCTGTGTTTCTTTGAGAAGCTCTGGCCAGTTCATATACTACTTTATATTTGCATCCACTCCTTCCCTTTCTTGCTTTCTTGCTTCTCTGAGATGGCACCGCCAAATAGAACATTAGCACGAGAGCTTTGCCTTCGGTTCTGATTTTTAGAGCTCTGGGCTAAAACACATTCCTAGCATGGAAACTCTCACCACACTAGGTTGTATTTCTGGCAGTAGCATTGCTATGCCAATGTTTCTGAGCATTTTACTGTAAAAAAACTACCCAACTTTATTACCAAAGTACATTTTCTCATTATCATACATGTATTTGCCTTAGAAAAAATACTTGGTAATAAAATATGAAGTCACTTAAGAATTTAACCAATAATCATTAAAAATGAAAGCTATGATGTTTTGCATTAAAATGATAGCACTCAAACTGTCAAAGAGGCATGTTTTTGGCATGCAATTTGAAGACACAGTTTAATTAAGTAAAGGACACAGAAGCAATGTGTTAAGTGGTGTCTAAAAGGTTCCTGCTTGGGGCACCTGGGTGGCTCAGTCAGTTAGGTGGCAACTTTTGGTTTCGGCTCAGGGGATAACCTCAGTGTTGTACGATTGAGCCCCATGCCAGGCTCCGTGCTCAGTCTAAAGTCTGCTACTCAGGTTTCCCTCTCTTAAATAAATAAATAAATCTTTTTCTTTTTTTTTTAAGTTTCCTGCTCCCAGTATTCTTCATTTTAGACCATGCAACCTTCTAGTTATTCACATTTTATTTCTTACCATATTTGAAGAAGTCACTATGCTTTTGAAAATAAAAAAGAGAGAAGAGAAGATGAGGCAATGTCAGTAGCACCCAGGGTTTCAGGAGTGTGGGAACCACGTGCACTTCTGTGGGGGCCATGGGCAAATCTCAGCATGCACCAAGGAACAGATTTCCTGGTTCACACAGTGAATAGAATTCCAGGGAAGCATGAAAAGCCTGGGTGGGAAATGATTCAGTGGCAAAGTCTCAGGTTGCCAGGCCCAGGGACTATTTCTGGTGGTGGAACTCAGAAAGTATTAGGACCAAGAAGTTATGGGGAGGGGGGAGGTTTGGGGTTGTTTCTTTATTTTCTTTAGGATTAATGAGTGTATTTTTATTCACTTTTTTACAATAAGTATTTATTACACTTAAAATATTTTATTGTTCTTCATTAATCATTTGTTCTTACAAAGCCTCTCTCTTTTTAAAATTAATTTTTTAAATTGAATATAATTGACATAGAACATTGCTATTTGTTTTGGTTTTGGTTTTTATTTATTTATTCATGAGACACACACACACACACACACACACACAAACACACAGAGGCAAAGACATAGGCAGAGAGAGAAGCAGGCTCCATGCAGGAAGCCCAATGTGGGAGTTGATCCTAGGACTCCAGGATTACCCTGAGCCAAAGGCAGATGTTCAACCTCTGAGCCACCCAGGTGTCCTTGATTTTGTTTTGTTTTGTTTTGTTTTTTAACATCAATATATATTGATGTGCAAAATGATCACCACAGTACTTTTAGTTAACATTCATCACCACACATAGCTACAATTTTTTTTCCCTTGGCTGAAAACTTTTAAGATCTACTCTCTTAGCAATTTTCAAATACACAAGATAGTATTGTTAGCCATACTCACCGTACTATACATTATATCCCCAGGAGTTATTTATCTCTTAACTGGAAGTTTTTACTTTTGACCACTTTCACCCATTTACATTACTCCAAAAGTGTCAGGACCATGGGGTTTTAAAGCAGAGTCCTGCCCTAAAGTAGAGAATTTATTCATAATGCACAGCTCCTATGAACATTCTGCTGAGGGTAATTTGGTGGAAACAAATGCAATTAAGGTTGAGATTTGTAGGGTTTGCCTAATTGCATGCAGAGTCTCAGATAGCTAGAACTACGTGAATGGTAGATGAAGTGCCTGTACTTCCAGTCTGAACACTGAGAAATCACAATGTGGGAGAGACAAAGGGCCCCCAGAGTTGGTATGCAGGCTCATGGCACGTGCTTATCAGCAGGGAGTGGGAACCAGGTGGGGCACAGTCATGAACACAGAGGAAAGTTTGGCTAAAACTCAGAAGCCCAGTTTCCTTTGCTACACTTGATGGACTATTTCAGCAGGAGACAGACAATACCAGACCTGTATCATACAACACTTAGAGTGTTTGGATGGAAAGCTAAGTGTACATTTAAGTAGAATATTGTATATTTGAACAGTATATGCTTAATTGTTTAGGGTTATCTTAATCATTTTTACTTCTCAATTAACCCTTTCGATCTCTTTTATACTGTTCCTAGAAAAAGATCTCTTTTGTAGGCTCCAAATGGTGGTCATTTAAAACAGGAGGACACAGCTGGCAATTACGCTCGTTCTGGGCTGAGCTGAGGTCCAGGGCAGACCTGAGTGGAGACCCAGTATAGAGCCCATGGCCTACACGGGCTTTGGGCAAGAGAGGCAAGAGTACTGGAATAGGGGTGCTATCCAGTAACATCAAACAGGAAACCAGTCAGAACAAGATCATTTGTAGAAAGACTGCAGTAGCTGATGAGGAAGATGGAAGAAGTGTTCAGCACACACAGCTGGGCAGATGACCAAAGGTATACAGACATGGTAAGCGGATTACCCAAATGAGAAACTCATCACAAGGAGCCAGCCAGGATTAAGCCATTGAGTACCTTCTTTGTGAACATCTAGTCAAAAGAAGCCATGGAGCAGAAAGCTGAGATTTGTTTGGTCAGGATGGTGGCATCGAGAAGAGTAAAGGTGTCCTATTGTACATTATCTGGCAAGGTGATTTCACAACAGCCTACATTTTTGCATCTTTGTTGATCTTTCTTCATTATTTTTTCTTAAGATTTTTTTAAATCTTAAAAAAAAAAATCTCATGCACATGTGCATGGTGGGAGTCCCAGAGGGAGAGAATCTTCAGATTCCCTGCTGAGCATGGAGACTGACACAGGGCTTAATCCCATGACTCATGAGATCATGACCTGAAACCAAGAACTGGATACTTACCAACTGAGCCACCCACACATCCCATCTTCTTTCATTCTTTAAAGAGCAGATGTGGAATCTGACACCCAGTTTTCAGTAAGCAACATCCTTATAGAATGGGGTTCTAGTCTGGCTGTTTAAAGTGCCCCTAATTACATGTACCCAATCAGTTGCCTGATTTATCTGTTGCAAAACCACAAGTCTGGCTTTCGGAATTGATGTGTCTTTCAAACCTTAAATCCTTTGGGATGGTAAAGCAAAGCTCTATTCTTTCACTTAGGTAGTGCTGATGATGGGGAAGGTAGCTTTCCAGAATAGGGCCTCGCTGGAGAGAGTCCAAGCTCACCTCCAGAGCAGGGGGTAGAGGGCACTTATTCAACCACAGCTCCTAAGCACATTGCCTATGGGAGCCAGCTGACAGGGTTTCATGCATGGTGGCAAAGGGGAAGGAGCTAAAATTCAGGAATAAAGATTCAGGGACAGGAATCTAGTTGGGGAATCTAGTTGGGGAAGGAAGCAGAGGCTGGTCACCACCCTGGAACTCAGGCTGTGCTGGGGCGCAAGTGAGTGTAACAAGCTCCTCTGATGCCCTTCTAGTAGGAGACCAAGTCTGGGCAAGCATACGTGAGAGCAGGGACGGTCGCCGAGTCTGAGGCCAGAGGTTACACTATATATAACAGCACCCTGGCCACACTCTATCTGGCAAGATAAGTCCCAAAGCCATCAGTAGGCCATCTCTACAAATTGCTCGTTTACAGAAGTAGTAGCAAATCTCACAGAAGAAAAACACAAGTAGAGAAAAAGAGAGAGAGAGAGAGAGAGAGAAACAAGCAAGCAGGAGGCAGTGTAAAATCGCAAACAGAAATGCTTTATCCCCCATGTCACTGGCTTAGAGGTTAGTCATTTTTAAACCAAAAGTCAAGAACATCTTGATATATAAATGAATCATGAACATTTCCCATGCATTGCTTCTTAGCAGTTGTTAATGAGATTCCCACACTGCTCTCCCATAATGTAAAATGCAGTGCTTCTCTTTCGCAATGTTTGTTTCCATCTGAAGATTGCAGGGGTCTGGTAGGGCACAAATGCCTGAACTGCCTTCCTAATAGGTGAACTCGGGGCAGCATTTCTGTCTGCCTTCCTAAGCTGAGCTTGACAAGAATTTACATGGCTTTTCCCACATTTCCCTCCCCAAAATGAGGTTCCATAGATCTGACCATTCAAATTAATAAGTATCTTGGCTTTCCCCAAACCAGGAATGTCTATGATAGGAAGGAATAAAAACAGAAGAGTGAAGAGTCCGATTTCATTTTTTAAAGATATTATTTATTTGAGAGAGAGAGAGAGAAAAAAAGACAAAGCGCTAGGATGAGCAGCGGGCAGGTGGGGAGGGAAGGGCAGAGGGAGAGGGAGAAGCAGGCTCCTCACTGAGCAGGGAGCCTGAAGTGGGGCTCGATCCCAGGATGCCGACCCCATGACCTGAGCCAAAGGCAATGCTTTACTGACTGAGCCACTCGATGACCCACTTTATCTAATTTTTATAGGCTTATTTTTAGAAGGGGACATTTCTTCTGTAACAATGTATGTAATTCTTTGAAAGCAGATGTGAAATTCAAGATTATGAAGGAAATGGTTTAACCAATTCTTCTTCTATAACTTGAAGATCCAAAAGGGAAACTGAAACCCAGCATCACAGAATCATAATCCTGGAATGGAATTTAAACTTAGTGACCTGTCTAAACTAGAGAGTCACTGGTATATGCACAAATCACCCGCCATCAAGATGGACTCTGTGCTAGGAGGTATAGAGCGTTTCGTAGGAGGTGACCTGCCTGTAGGTCAGTGATTTCTGCATCTACCTCTCCTAACATCAGATACACGTATTTAACTGCCCACTGAAAACCACACCTGAATGCACTGCAGGCTTCTCAAGCTATGCAGGCAGAACCCACCACGACCCCACATTTGCTCTCTTGACTCTTTCTCCTCCACTCCATGCATTGCATTTGGTCACCAAGCTCTATTTATGTGGAGCAGTTTATTTCTTTGCAAGTACATTTCCAGCCTCAAAAACACCAGAACCATTTTGTAAGGAAGATATTACAGGGAATGGGTTGTATTCTCTGAATCTGGTCTTGGCCTGTCTTTCAGTTTATTGGTACCTAATCTCATCTCTCATTTTGCTACCTCCAGCCATCTTCAAGCAAATGCCCCAATGGCCCTGTCTTTGGCTCTCCATTTGCTTATTTCCTTATATTTGGACTGGGTCCTTCCCCACAGAAAATCTCCATGGTCGGCACACCGATAATCAGACTCACTCTGGTTGTCTCTGTAGCATCAGCCCCACCTCATGTTCTCATGAGCACACTTTCCCCCCATCCATATTTGGGGTCATGCCAAGGTATCTGGCCCTAGAGATCTGTTTCCCAAATTGTCACTTTTCCCTTTCTTTCTTTCTTTCTCAGAACATCACTCCAAGTTCACTGGGGCACACTGGGTGTTCTCAGTAAGTGCTTGATGAATAAACAAATGAATGACCAAATATGCTAATGAAAGATAAGCCAAGGAAGAAAATTTCAATTTTAGATAACAACCCATCCTTGAATTCATCCTTGCTAACTTTCAGGCAATTGCTTTCACTTGAAATAACCAGAAAGCCTCTTTTTATAGACAATAAAAACAAAATTTGAAACTATGTTTGTGGAGGACACGGGAAGGCTGTAGGCTCTCAAACACTCAGTCACTTATCTACAGACTAACTGGGAAGGCTTCTAAATCGTTCTACATATAGAGTCCACATGTGCTTGAAGGCTTATTGGTAACTCGCCATATTCAGCTCATCTCAGTCTCTTGGTAAGGCCAAAGAGAAGTGTGATTCTTAGGATAGCAGAGTCTTGACCTCAAACCAGCCCCCCAACCCCAAGCCAACCCACCTGTTGGTAGGAAGCTAGAAAATAAAGGAGGGAAACAATTCTTTGGTGTTTTCGTACCTTGCTTTGCTTCTGATCCATCCTGGTACTGCTTTCCTCCCCCTTAGGCTTTTCATATTCAGAAATATGAATGCTACTCCGAGCCACTGTGCTTGTAGGCATCTATATTAAACTACATTTATTTTCTTATAGCTTAGGACTATTTTGGCAGGGAAACAATATAAAATAGGTCTTAAGAGTATGGGCTCAGAGGTTACTGGGTTGAAATTGCAAGGTTACTCCTCTTCATCTGACTGAATTTAGGCTGGTTATTTAACATCTAAATACCTCAGTTTCTTCATCTGCTCCTTAGCTATTGTAACCTTGGGCAAGACACTAACTCTCAGAATTGTCATTGATATAAAGGTGCTAGTAATATTGAAACCTCAGTGTTGTTAAGTGCATTCTATGAAATGCTGTGTGCAAAGTGCTTGGTACCTGGCTCATTGTAAGATGTCAATGAATCGTAGCCATTTTTATTATTTTTTCATGCCTAGGAATATGGGAAACAGCTGCTCAGCTTCTAGGAAATCTAAGTAAGCTTGAAAACAGGTCTTTGACCCTTTGAACTCAAAGTTATAATGCATCTTCCTTCACTATGTCCAGGGGACTGTGTGCTCCAGGGGACATGTGTCTTTACACACACATAAGTCATGGACTATAATGACACCTGCCACAGAGTTGTCCAAATCCAGTGGGATTTTGCCAAAGTAAATGGTAAATGCCTTGAAGTATAGAATGTCAGTGAGTCTGTGTTAATTTCTCTATAGACAGAGTCTGAACAGCCAAACCTCGTGTAAACTTCACAAACACTTGGGGTCACATTAATGAGCATCGTTGGGTCATTTAAAATTGTATTTGTCATATTATATCCTAATAACCAGTCCTTTAAATACCTAACTCTGTTTTGGATACCATAAAAGAAAACAGTGAATATAATTACAACATGTATTTTAGTGAATTTCTTTTTTTTTTAAGATTTTATTTATTTATTCATGAGAGACACACAGACATAGGCAGAGGGAGAACCCTGTGGGGAGCCTGGTGCAGGACTCCATCCCAGAACCCAGGGATCATGACCTGAGCCAAAGGCAGATGCTCAACCACTGAGCTATTCAGGTGCCCTTTAGAGAATTTCTTTTAGGAACAGTCTTAGATGGTGGAATTACCAACATTTCTCTTCTCCAAATTACCTTCACCGAGTTGCAATTATGTTATATTGCTTGACAATGTTTTTTGTTTGTTTGTTTGTTTGTTTTTTGTATTTAAGGAGATAGTCATGTTCCCCAATGATGCCCGCAGAAAGTTCCAGATCCAAAGTCCTCTTTTAGAATTTGAGGCCAGTGAAGACTCAGCTTCTGTTGACTAGGAACATGATTTTATAATTGCCATGTCCTCTTGTTTATACTGCGGAAAGCCCAGAGCCAGATTTGATTCAATTAGGGCAACCATTACAAAACCATTATACTAACTTTCTGGAAAATCTCTTTCTTTCTCCTTGATTATCTATGCCTCTTTTATTAATTTTCATATATATGCCTTTGTTTTGATCTTCCTCAATGTATTCAAAAAGGCTAAGCATACACATTAAAATAACTTAACCAAGGGACTTCTTTGGAACAGACTGGGGTCTACTCTACTACATGGTATTGTGCCCTGGGATGGAATTGGACACTGGGGCTGTCACCCTGAAATGCATTCAGCCTTCCTTAGGATCAAAACTTCTCCTGCTTCCAGGGCATAATTCCCTACCATGTCAAGTCTCATTTTGTGAGCTGGAACCACTAAGAGACCAACTTCGCACTTTGGAAAATTCCCAGGAAATAAGATCATTAACATTAAAATGTTCTATATTAAATTGTTCTATTACAAACAACCCGCAACAAGTAGAGGAAAAAAAAAAAAGTCCAAAGTAATGAGTTAGTTATTATGCCAACTCTTCCTTGATTCCTAATTATCTCAACAAATTGTTAAATCCTTAGAAACCCTCACTATCGTTGCCTCCACACTACAGAGAAGGGAAAACTTGTGATTGGAAAGCATATATATATATATATCCCTAGTTGAAGGATAATGTAAATCAGAATTTTAAAACTCCTATCATTTCAACAGTACTAAACTAATAAAGAGCTCTAACTTGGAATTATGTATCCCTCCAGGGGGCCACGGGTTTCAGACACTATTCTAATGCAAAATTAAGTCTCAGCCTGCTATTCTCTCGGTTCCCCTCTTCAGGTATGTGTTACCTGGGAGCCTGGAGGCACATTAACAGTCCCCAAACAGATGGGCTCTGCCTTTATGTGTTCCTCTCCACTTGGGCAGGAAAAGCACAGCTGCATGGAGCAATTTTGTGTAAAAGATTTCCTAACTACATCCACAGCCTTTCATCTACTCTTCAGCAGGGAGCTGGAACCTGGAAGCAGCAGGCTTCTAACCCATTAAGGACTAAAGCGCCTGCCTCTATTCTGATCCCTATCTAGCCAATGGCACAGATATGCTTATTAGCAGTCATTATCATCTGAAACACTTAACACCATCTATTTCCTAGTTGGCTTTTGGGATCCTTCTGTACTAATCAGGGGCAGGCTAACTATTACAACAAACATCTCCCAAACTCAGTGTCTCAGTGGAATAAGAATGCTTATTTCTCACTCAAGTCACAGGTAACTGTGGAGTGGGCCTGGGGTGGGAGATTCTTCTCAGACTCTTCCTAGACTCTTTCCAATCTCCTACTTGCTTCTAAGTCTTTGGTGTCCTCTTCATTTGGTTGGAGATTGGGAACCAAAAGAAAGCAGGGAAGACTGTGTGGGAAGCTTTTTGGGGTCAAGCTGGTAGGTGGTACCCTTTCTTCTGCCCAAGTTCTTGCTCATAGGACACATTCACATGTAGGTGAGGCTGAGATAGGCAGTGCCCAGAAGAGAAAGGAACTGGGCTTGGGAAGCACACAGCAGTGTCCCACTCATATTTGGTTGCCACTGATTGTCCATCTTTATTATATTAGCTTTTTAAAATTTTTTAATTTATTTATTTTATTTATTTATTTATTTATTTATTTTTTGTGAATAGGCTATTTGCATGAGATTTACCCTGGTAAGTATCAGCCTGGAGCTTTGATTTGATTTTATCCATGTTTCCAAAGTCTCTATCTTTACTATCAGTACCTACTACTGCTTGTGATTCACCAAAGGATTTGTTTCTCTAAATCAGAGATTTTACAACCAGACTCAATCTCCATTAGAGGAACATTTCCCATGCCTCTAGGGGCCAGGGAGATAAGGCAACAGGATGTGGTGGGATAGATGTAAGAGAAGGTGAATTGTTGAGGACACTAGGAACAGTGAGCCCATCTTGTGTTTTCCAGGAGCTGAGCTACCAATTGCTGCCAAGAAGGGCTACAGCTCCAGGGTTGTAAGAGTTTCTACTTATTTAAGATACACAGATTTTTAAATGAGATGTTCTCCTTTGTAAGTATTGGCCACTAACTAAACTATCTTTAAGCTTTGAAGCAGGCCGTGCGAAATACATCTGAGGGTCAGACTCAGAAATCAGAGTGGTGAACCCCAGCCCTTCCACAGAGGAAGGCAAAGGGTGCCTTCTGCTTGCTCAAAGGCCAGGTAATAAAAGTTTAAGGGCATTCATCTCTACAAGGGTCATTAGACTCAGAATGCTACACATTGTGCACTCTTGTTATTACTTTGTAAATGTTACAAACACCAGATGTATTTGAAAAAGTCAAATTCTTTATGGACAAAAGGAGATGGTGGATCAAAATTTGATGCCAGGGAACTGATATTTGCGTATATGTGGGGTGTGTGTGCAAGCATGTGTGTGTGTTGTGTATGTTTGTGTATGTGGTGTATGTGTGTGAGTGTGCATATATGTGTGTATGTGTGGGCGTATATGGCATGTATGGTGTAGTATATGTGTGTTGTGTGTGTCTGTGTGCTCACATATCTTTTTAAAAGATTTTATTTATTTATTTATTTATTTATTTATTTATTTATTTGAGACACAGAGAGAGGCAGAGACATAGGCAGAGGGAGAAGCAGGGTCCTCACATAGATCCTGATGTGGGACTTGATCCCTGTACTGGGATCATGCTCTGAGCCAAAGGCAGACGCTCAACCACTGAGCCACCCAGGTGTCTTGGAAGTTGGTCTATACTTAAAGTTGCATAGTCAACTTAGTCAAATTAGCAAGAGTGCTTGGGAGGAATAATTTTACAGTGTTTTTAAAGTTTTTTTTTTTTTTAAAGGATGATGAAGGATGGGAGGGAAGGAGGATGGAGAAAGAAAGGAGCATGGTCAATAATACAGTGATAACTGTTACTTATGAAGTCACTTGGCCACAAAAAGACTAATAGGATAAAGAATGAAAATGGAGAGGACCAGCATACAGTGTGAGGACTTTCCAGCAGTGATTCGAGTGGGCCTGCAGCGAACGCAGTTCCCACTTCTCTAGGCAACAAAGCCAAATCCCAACATCCTACTTCAGGGGAAAATTAAGCCAGGAATCCCACACTGAGCAGAGGCTGGAGTAGATGATTTTAATGATCCCTGCACAATGAGATTCTGGGACCACCAGGGTAGAATTTGCAAAGAGAGTTACAGCATAAATCAAGTCCCAATTTAAAAGGACATAGGGGTGCCTGGCTGGCTCAGTCGGTGGAGCATGCAACTCTTGGGGTCGGGAGTTCGAGCCCCGTGCTGGGGGGTAGATTGCACTTAAAATTAGAAAAATATTTTAAAAGGACATGGAAAAATATTCAAATAAACAGATCCTTAAGAGGAAGGATGTGAATTAAAAGAGAGAGAACAGGTAGGAATTCATAGGAATTTGAGATTAAGGAACCCCAAATGCTGTAACGTCATAAAAGGAAAAGAGAAAAATGAGTGTGTGTGTGTGTTGTGCATTTATGTGTGTCAGGGAGGCAGATTGCTTCTAGAAGCCTGTGCTATAATTAACAAGACTTTGCTGTAGGTCTGACCTTTGTGCACTTTGCAGCCATATCTCTTCTTGTTCAGGAGCCACATCTGTTATCCCTACATATTATCCAGAGCTCAGGTTTCCAGATCTCAGACACTCTATATGCATTCAGGAACAGATGCAATATTATTTGAATGACTTTGCTTCAAGTTATTTTATTTTTATTCTCACTAACACCTCCTTTAAACATCATTTATTATAAGCAGAAATTCTGTAGGTATATACCATGGAGAGGTTTTATTTTCTAAATTTCTTCCCCACAACAATAGCTACTATTTTAGGAACCTTTAGAACCTTTCCTCTTCTTCTTTCCTTATGTTGTAATTCATTGTATTAGTTTTAGGTGTAAAACATAATGAAACTCCTTTTCTGGGAGACTTCTGGGCTCTTGACAATAAAACAATAAAACTTTATATATCGGGCATACCAGGGTGGCTCAGTCAGCTAAGCGTCGGACTCTTGATTTCTGCTCAGGTTATGATCTCAGGGTTGTGAGATAAAGCCCCATGTCTGGCTCTGCATTGGGCATGGAGCCTGCTTAAGATTCTCTCTCCCTCTCCTTTTGCCCCATCCCACCAGCTCACGCTTGAGCACGTGCTCTTGCGTGCACTCCCTCTAAAAAAAAAAAAAAAAAAAAAAAAAAAAAAAAAAAAAAATTTGTATTTTGCAACTAAACACTTTACAAAGCAAATTTTTGAGAAAGTGTTTTCAATCTATTGAACTTTATTTTTTAATCCATGCTTAATTTTTAAAATATATTGTGAAACTTAACATAGGCCTGGCCCAGGTGACATGAACCACCAATGATTAAAATGTAAGTCATTATGATTTAATTAATCTAATTTTAATCAACTAAGTTTTCCTTTCTATAAAGTGCTAAGTATTTTAAATTCCTATATATTTGTGGAGCCCTTGGAAATCCCTTAAATTTCATTAGATAATGAGACAGATTTCTGGTAAATAGATAAGAAATTGACAACATCAGAGATATTTACCCTAAGACTCTCTGGTGGAAGACAAATATTTCCACGAATTTGATTTGTCGGAGGCTGGATCCTTGTGACTCTCTCTCTCTCTCTCTCTTACCCTCTCCCTCTTCCTCTCCCTTTCCCTCTCTCTCTTTTTCTTCCCAGACCCTCCATTGCTTTTTTCAAGGCACCGGATGAAGCCAAAAATATCAAAGATAAATTAAAACTTGAGGTAAATCTTTTAGTTATATGCCAAATTTGGTTAAGACAAATGGACTCTTCTGAAAGGGACAGACAAATACAAAATAACAAAGAATTGAATTGAAACCAGGCATTCACTTCCTTAGGCCCATTAACTCAGTAGACAAGAGCCGCTATATGCTTAGCACAGAGGGCGGGTTTCTGCCTGTGGTTCTGCATGTTTCTCGTGGACAATGAAAACAGCCTGGGGAGGGACTCTACTGAGATCCCTGTCATCCCCCACACACATTTGGATTTCTTTTTAGTTGTCATTTAAGATTGCCATGTCAAAAGAGAAAGCCAGGAACTGCATATTCCCCGAATCAAACCACCCCCAACAAAAGAGAATAGTGGGACCCTATCAAAAAGAGTACAACAAAGGGAACTGACATACAAAGAAGTGACAAAAATTCCAGCTGAAAACAACCAAGTTGAGCAGGCTCCCCCAAGTCTTCTCTAGTGCAGGCACAGCTCATGCTCACCTTTGCACCAGGCCGTATTTCCAACCCACATTGGGAAGCATGAGCACAGGTAGAGAGACAAAGAAGTCATACCCATTGATGATGGAACAAGGCAGGTTTGGTGACTTGACTTGGGAGCCATAGAAAATACACAGCAGTGACATTTCCCACTTAACAGGAAATTCCTCCTATATGAGAATTCTCCTAAGTCTAACACTGGGAAAAAAATGTAGAAGCATTTGCCAAGAATGAGAAGATCTGAGATTTTATCTTTTTTCTTCACTAAGGTATTTGATTCAGGAATGCCTGAACTGCATTTGGTGTTGGTTTCTGGCTTATGTTTAACCTGTGGGAGTGCGTTCAGCCAGGAATGTCAGCTAATCATGTTTAGCCTGATATAATCTGGCAGCTTCAAATGTTGACACTATTTTGGAGCTATGAACTCCAAAAAGAAAAAAAAAGATAAAGATTTCATATAAATTTAAGCAATTATTATAATAACTATTTCACTATTATTATTTAAATTAATATTCAATGACATAATAATGGCTTGGCAGAGTGCTTATTAGCTTAATGTAGCAAAATTTTGATATATCCATAATGTCAATTTAATGTATACTTTTGTTTGAAAACTGAATATAGTTGAGACTTGAGCAACAGAGGTTTGAACCATGCGGATCCACTTATACATGAATTTTTTTTCCAATAAATACAGTATAGTACTATAAATGTATTTTTTCCTCCTTAGAATTTTCTGAATTACATTTTCTTTTCTCCAGCTTACTTTATTGTATGAAATACATATAACATACAGAATATGTGTTAATCAATTGTGTTCTCAGTAAGGCTTCTGGCCAAAGGTAGGCTATGAGTAGTTAAGTTTGCAGGGAATCAGAAAGTACATATGGATTTTCTACTGCATGAGGGGTCTGAGCCACTAACCCCCATGTTATGCAAGGGTCAACTGTAATTTAGAATTGGGGCTAAATGATACTTCTTAGTCTTATGGGCATTTCCAAAACTCTCACAAATGGACCTTGAATGCCAACTTTGTGGTTCTAGGATGGCCTGGTTTGTCATTCACTTTTAACCAAGTCACACATTTTTAGCCTGGAAAGTTTCTGCTCTTCAGCAGGGTTTCTGCTGTGAGGGAGAAGAGGTACAAGTGCCTGGCAGGCCATATCCTATCCAGGGTTGCAGGAGTCACAGCCACGTGTCTCTAAGTCTGCTGAGGTAGAAAATATGTGGCTAAGGCACGTGGAAGATGCAAATAGGTATCAAAGAAATTTGGCCTACTATTCATTCATTCACTCATTCATCCATTCCCTTATCCCTTCATTCATGAGATTTTTTTTTTTTAAGATTTTATTTATTTACTCATAAGAAACAGAGAGAGAGAGAGAGATTGAGAGAGGCAGAGACACAGGCAGGGGGAGGAGCAGGTTCCATGCAGGGAGCCTGACATGGGACTCCATCCTGGGACTCCAGGATCATGCCCTCAGCTGAAGGCAGTGCTAAACCACTGAGCCACCTGGGGCTGCCCTCATAAGATGTTTATTGATGTCCACTATATGTCTATCTTTTGCTCAGAGCTGAAGGCACAGTTCTGAAGAGTAAGGGGGAGAAAAAGAAAAACAAAGAAAAGGAGGAAGAGAAGGAGGAGAATAATAGGAACAAGGATAAAAGGACAGCAGACAAATAATATTGAGCATTTATTATATGCCAAGCACTATGCTGAGTGCATTTTCTTTTCTTTTTTTTTTTTCTGAGTGCATTTTCAGCTGACTTCTAGAGGCATTATTTCATTGACTCTTCTCAGCTCTTTAAAGCAAATACTGTTATTTATTCTCATTTTTCAGATGAAGACACTGAAATTCATTCAGGATAAGAAATTAGCCCAGGTAAAATGGCTAGTAAGTGGCTGACTTGTTCTAGAACCCATGTGCTCTGGTTTGAGAGGCAACAGTGTATTGTGGTAAAGAGCATGGTCTCTGGAAACAAAGGCCAGTGTTCAAATTCTGGATCTACCACTTGCTGGCTGTATGACTTTGGGAAAGTTACCTCTGCCCCATTCTCTTGTAGGATTGTCATGAAGACTGTATGTAACTAACAGACTAACACTTGTACGAACATGCCCTACAACCACAAAGTGGTTTTGTTATTCCAGAGCACATGCTTATAAATATCCCTTTCCTGTCCTCATGAAGTTTGGAGTCTAGCAGAGAATCAAGGTAGATGAATAGACCATTCCTTTACAGTGTGTTAAGGGCTCAGACAGGAGAAGTGTAAGGTGCTGATAGAACATGCTGGTAGTCTGGAAATCTGGACTTGGAGTTTCAGGAATGCTACTTAGATCAAGTGTGGCAGTGAAGCGCAAAGTCCTTTATTTTATTTTATTTTATTATTTTTTTAATTGGAGTTCAATTTGCCAACATATAGCATAACACCCAGTGCTCATCCCGCCAAGTGCCCCCCCTCAGTGCCCATCACCCAGTCACCCCAACCCCCGGCCCACTTCCCTTTCCACTACCCCTTGTTCATTTCCCAGAGTTAGGAGTCTCTCATGGTTTGTCACCCTCACTGATATTTTCACTCATTTTCTCTCCTTTCCCTTTCACTATTTTTTATATTCCCCAAATGAATGAGACCATATAATGTTTGTCCTTTTCCGATCGACTTATTTCACTCAGCATAATACCTTCCAGTTCCATCCACATTGAAGCAAATGGTGAGTATTTGTCGTTTCTAATGGCTGAGTAATATTCCATTGTGTACATAGACCACATCTTCTTTATCCATTCATCTTTCGATGGACACCGAGGCTCCTTCCACAGTTTGGCTACTGTGGACATTGCTGCTAGAAACATCGGGGAGCAAGTGTCCTGGCGTTTCACTGCATCAGTATCTTTGAGGTAAATCCCCAGCAGTGCAATTGCTGGGTCATAGGGCAGGTCTATTTTTAACTCTTTGAGGAACCTCCACACAGTTTTCCAGAGTGGCTGTACCATTTCACATTCCCACCAACAGTGCAAGAGGGTTCCCCTTTCTCCACATCCTCTCCAACATTTGTTGTTTCCTGTCTTGTTAATTTTCAAAGTCCTGAAGGAGGAGGAGGCATGAACCAGCTGAGGATATGGGGGAGTTGGGACCTGTGCTCAGGAAGGCTAATCATTTTATTTTTAAAAAAGATTTTATTTATTAGAGACACAGAAAGAGAGACACAGGCAGAGGGAGAAGCAGGCTCCACGCAGAGAGCCCGACGTGGGACTCAATCCAGGGTCTCCAGGATCACGCTCTGGGCTGGAAGCGGCGCTAAACCACTCAGCCACCAGGGTTGCCCAAAGGCTAATCATTTCAGAGAAATAGAAGTGAAAAACAAAAATTAGGGGGTAGCCCGGGTGGCTCAGCGGTTTAGCGCCGCCTTCATCCCAGGGCGTGATCCTTGAGACCCTGGATCGAGTCCTGCGTGGAGCCTGCTTCTCCCTCTGCCTATGTCTCTACCTCTCTCTGTGTCTCTCATGAATAAATAAGTAAAATATTTTAAAAAAAGAAAAATTAATTCAGAGAATCATTGCAAATCTTTACTAACATCCTCCCGGCCATTAACGCAGGAAATACCACACTTTGCAAATATAGTGCAAATAATATTTACAAAAATATGCTAATTTTTGAATCTGGAATTAGTCTTTCAAATAGCAAGAATTTTAAAAGTGCTTTGGATAACTGGTAATTGATGTTAAACACTCTTAGTATCTGTGGTTTGGAATACACAGAAATGTCAATGTTCTCATTCTTTCCCTGTCGCTTACTCATCCTTTTATAGCCTTCTCTGTCTATGTCCTCTGTGCTCCAGCCCTGCTACTCGCACTCTCCTGGTGACAGTATTCATGTTAAGTTTAAGTGCTTGCTATAAACCTCTTTGTCATCCCAGTGTGTCCAGAAGTCTCAGTGATGCTCCACTGACGAGAAAAGACAGCTCAAGTAGTGGAAAGCAAGAAGAAAGAAGGTAGATTTAGGAAAACATAACTGTGTCGTCTTTTCCTAGCACCTTCTGAGGTTTGTAAGGCTTAGCACTCCTGCCTGCTTGCGGGAGGGAGGCAGTTCTTTGCACTCCTCATTTTCTTGCCATCTATAAAAATGTCTCAATATTCAAAATGTAGTATTCTCATCCACAACAAAATTAATAATATGATTTCAATCAAAGCTATTATGAGCTCTAGCACGATCCTAGATGTGAAAAACTAGGCATGTGAACCCCATGTTTCTTTACCTCTCAGCAAGAGAGGGCCTTGTCCTTAATCACTTAATCCAGGGTTATGCAATCCACACAAAAGCAAAGTGAGAAGGGTATTGCTTTTGTTAGCACTGTCAATGAATTTCCAACTGCTATAAGAAGAAAAACATAGCATCCCCTTCCCCGCAGTGGAGAAAGCACATGCTAAACATCTCCATTATAAAATTTCAATCCCACCAAAGGAATTAAGTTAAAATTTCACTTTTTTTTCAGTTAAAAAAAAAAAAAAAGACGTGCTTTTAAAACATCCCTCAAGGAATGAGTATTCCTTACGAATGCTGCCTTTTTGTGAGTTTTATTTTACCAGCTCACAGGTGTTCCCGCTTCACTATTTGTGGCTAAGGCAGCAAGGCCAGAGGTGCAGTGTCATATTCAAGGGGACGCTCCTGCTGCCTGTGAGGTCTTCTAAGTGTGCTGATGGTGGTCCAAATAGTCTTTGTTTCTAACTTTCTGTGATTGCCAAGAAAGAAAGCTTTCTTTGCAAAGTCCAGACAGGATCCCTGTATCTTTTTCTTGACCTTTCTATACTTTTGCTCATTAGAAAACAAACTCATCTGAATCCCCTTTCTTTTAGTGGAAACTAGCAGTGTACTTGTAAGATCACAGTATAAATTTGGGAGCTATATTTACAATCTGCACATGTCCTATTTGACTGATTTTTTTCCATAAGAAAACCTAGAAATGTCTCATAATATAAACACGAAAATGCTCCAGGCCATAATATATCATTGTTTTAACCATATTTTCGTCTGTAAGGCAAATTGTATTCTTGGTGTTTCCATCACGTGAATTCATATAAATACAGGCAGTGAGGATAAATTAACCAGGAGAACAGGGAGGGTACGTAATTGATGATCTTTCCCTGCTCTGAACACTTTTGGAATTGCTGCCTATATACTTCATGAGTGGCATGTCACAGCCAAAACACAGGAGCACTGAGAGCCAGAGATGACCCAAGGCAAAAAGTACTGTGGCAGGATGCGTGTTTGGGGAGCAAATAATCAGTATCATTAAGATATCCATTATTATATTCTACAACACACACTGCTGCACCTTAGAGAGTATGCTGATCCTACATGCAATGGCCCCAGACTTCAATTTTCTGATCATGATGCTTGCTTAGCAGCTTTGCTGTTTCCTCTTGGACTATTGTAATGTCAACATCACTACTTTGTACTATTTTCAAAAGTTTTTTTTTTATTTTTATTTATTTATGATAGTCACACAGAGAGAGAGAGAGAGACATAGGCAGAGGGAGAAGCAGGCTCCATGCACCAGGAGCCCGACATGGGATTCGATCCCGGGTCTCCAGGATCGCACCCTGGGCCAAAGGCAGGTGCTAAACCATTGCGCCACCCAGGGATCCCTACTTTGTACTATTTTCAGCTTGACTTTCAAGAGTCTTTTTGAATTGAAGTTCATAATCTATTGTAGACTTCTCAGAGAAGGGCTAATGTTCTGAGGATTTGTGGCTTCTATTTTGCTGTTCACAAGCTTTCTTGCTTTTTTTTTTTTCTTTTTTCCTGATTCTCAAAGGTGATCAGGATAGTTGGGGTTTTCAGATAAATGAGGGATTTGCTGTAGGAGGCTACAGTGTTTCAAATGGAAACTTTATGCCTGAGAATAAGCAATTCTGAATGTGAAAATATGTTTCCTATTAAGATACTCTGGCTGTCCATATTTCAGGCATACCAAGGTTAAAATTAATTCTAATTCTTCTTTGACATGAATTTGACCAGAATCAAATGCTCTTACTATGAAAACATATCCCATATATAGCTTTCTTTTCACTTGATGCCAAGTGATTATTAACTTATTTCTCAAATCTTTTACAGATCTCATGTTACAAGAATAAAGCTATGGAAATATACAGCTCTTTATTTTTCAACACATATGAACCTGATTTTAGCTAAAAGCAAAGTACATATTTCAAGCAAATGAACAAAGCATTGAAGCATGCGAACAAAAGACCACTTAAATTATCACGGTTATTCAATCAGTTTGTGATTATGGCAAAACATTTCCAGTATAAAACATTTGTTGAACACATGCTTGGCAGTCTTCCAAAATAGTTTCAAAGAAAAATCAAGAGGGCAGGAACTCAAAGTGCTTTTCACATTTTTAATACTAACTTTCTGCTAAGGCTACAACATAGAAATAATACAGTTATAAACATAACAAGTAATAATTAGCTATTTGTCATTTGGTCTTTTACACTTAATACAAAATTTAAAACTCTTGGTAGAAAAACTCAAATCAAAATCTGCTGTAAAATATTTCTGGGCAACTGGTATATGTACATCTCTGAGATATGCATGTACTATATACCCAAGGTGATTCTTTCATTCAATCTCTGGATGTTACTTTCTAGCCAATTTGGTACTATAGAAACAAAATGAAGAACTAAATCAATTAGTCAGATAATGCTTTTATGACATGAGGTAATTTTCCTCTCTTTTTCTGATTTCAATTATAATATATTCTCATGTAATATATTCTCCTGTAGAAAAATCAAGCAATACAAGTTGTCTTCTATGGATTAAAACTTTGGTAAAATCTGTATCACAAAACAATTTTAACACAAAGCTAATTTTAACCTTAAGGAAGTTAAAAACAGCATGAGGAAAGTAAACACTCCTCCTAATGAGTAATTAATGAATTTTTAGAGGCAGAGACACAGGCAGAGGGAGAAGCAGGCTCCAGGCAGGGTTCCTGACGTGGGACTCGATTCCTGGTCTCAGGGATCACGCCCTGGGCTGAAGGCGGCGCTAAATCGCTGAGCCACCAGGGCTGCCCCAGGATTTATTATTTTAAAGAAGAAATACTATAGTGAATATTCTTATTGCAAATGCTCAAAAAATTCCCCTCTATGTGTTGTAAACCGTTGGACATACCCCAGCAATGATTTTTCTTTTCTCATGGAAAGTGGAATTGACAGACATTGACCATTGTCCGTGATTTTAAGGAACTATTGCATGGATCTGGGTTACCTTTTCCAGAATAGAAAATATATTTTTACTACCAGAAACAGAGCAACTCATGTTTCAAATTTCCTTCTGAAAAGTCCCCCTTTTTTGGTCTATATGGATATAATCTTCCTCTTGTGTAATGCATTATATTGATCTTGGAGAGAATAAAAAAAGATGCATTTCATTTGACATGGTCAGCTGAATAATGATGGCTTTGACTACGTTTGTCTCCTGAGAAAAGACAGTCTTATATTCTAAAGTATTATGTTTGAAGCAGTAATGTTATGGTCAAATAGACCTTTACCTCTCAGAAAGAAAGATTTTCTTGGGGAGTGGGGAAAGAAGCAGAGGTCTCCTTGTCAACAAAAATAATCAAACATTTGGATTACTTGCTTTTACTTGCTTTAAAAATAAAGAGTCAACAAAAATGTGAAGAAAACATTTCTAAGATCATTGAGCGGTTTTGAAAACTAGAATGAAGGCTTTATGCTAAAGGAGTATGTAGACACAATTATGCTGATTTGTTTTAAGAAGCTCCAAAGGGGAAGAAAGAGATTACTCTGAGACTGGTGTACAGAAGCCAAGAATCATTTAGAGCTTCCAAAAGACTGGGACAAAATCAATAGGAAAAGGGATCTTTGTTTTTAATGGAATTTAAAATTCAGACATAAAAGTCAGTAAGTCTCTAGAGCTCCCTGAAGAATTGCCCAATGACTCAGTGAGTGAGAGAGAAAGCTTTGGGGAGGCAGGGGAGAAGAGAGTGAGGAAAGAACATATAATAAATATCTGCCAGTTCCAATGAAAGAGGAAGCCATGAGCAATTCTTTCAAGTAACTGGACTTTATCTTGAGAGACATTCACGAATATTGGTTGGTGGTTTTTAACCTTGGTTGAAACCTTGGTTTGAAGAAACCCTTTTTTCAAGTCAGTTGAGTTTTAACTAATGGTCCATGGAAATCGTTGGCCTTCCGCTTAGTGCAGAGACTTATACAGGAGTGTAATCACATTGACCATCACTTCTGAGCTCATTAGTGAGTGGTAACATTAAAAGGGACCTTGAAAAGTCACCCAGAACTTCCATTTCTGGAAATGGCCAACTAGATTATTAGATCAATCCTCTTGCTGAAAACAATGAAAATGAGGGTAGTTTTCATGATTGAGATGTTATACACAAGGCTTTGGGATTCTAGTAATGTTCTCTCTCTTGATCTTAGGTTTCCTAGGAAATAATTATATCTCTTGGTTTGGGTGATGTTATGTGTTTTCTTACTGTTCTGTATGTAAATTATATGTCACAATAAAAGAGTTTTTTAAATCCGCTAATTCAGCCTTCTACCTTCAGGCAGGTAGATTTTGCACAATGAAGATACATTTTCTTTCTCCATGAATAGAACTATTGTTTCCTTTGCAATCCAAACAACACTTTCTCATATCCCGCTTCCTAGGGGTTTGAGTCATCTTACATGCCACATTGCTACAGGACCCAAGTTGAAAATATTGAAAAGATTTCCAAGAAAATTTTTGGCTAGAGCATTAAAGCTTATGAGGTGTCCAATCAGAATCAATGAGAATAGTCTCCAATATTTTTACTACAACTGTTTTGTTCTAGCAAAGAATTCCTCTTCCTTTAAACTTAAATAATTGGGGACTGGTGAAACTGCCACTGGTTATATCTATGGACTAACTACTGTGAACTGGACCTTGGACAGGACTCCATTTGTAACCTGGCTCTCTTAAACTCACTCTAACAGAGACCATGACGAGTCTTCATATCTCAGTGTCAGCTCAGACTTTGTGTCCAACAATCTTTGAAATTTTTGGCATTCCCCTTTCAGCATGTATAGTTACTTGAGTAAATGGCCATATGTCTTTTTGGGGAAGGGCTGGGAAACATTATTTTGCATACTTGTATTACAAGGTCCTTTCTTCTGGAGACCCAAGCTTTCTTTAGTCAATGAACTATGGGTATGAACCTGGCTCAGGTCTTGAAATTGGGCAAGCGATTGTGACTTCCAATTTGGGTATCTGACCTCAGTCTCTTGATTGATACATCTTTGATCTCTTTTAGTTGTATAGATTAAGACATATCCTGTTTCATTTTGCTAGTACATCCCAAGAGGTGTTGTGTTCTATTAACCACCTCCACAACCCTGTATATGTCACAACCTTGTTGTTTATGATAATGGCACCCACCCTCTTCTGATATTGAAGTACCACAACCCAGTCTCTCTCTCTTTTTTAAAAGATTTTATTTATTTATTTATTCATGAGACAGAGAGAGAGAGAGAGAGGCAGAGACACAGGCAGAGGGAAAAGCAGGCTTCCTGCAAGGCGGCCAATGTGGGACTCGATCCCAGACTCCGGGGGATCATGCCCCGAGCCACTCAACCGCTGAGCCACCCAGGTGTCCCAACCCAAACTCTTATTTCAAGAATCTATCATCCCCTTTGCTATCTGGGAGTGCAGTTCTGTAAAGCACCTTCTGTATCACCCTTCACAGGAAAGATGGCCATGTCTGAGCTTCTTTGTGATGCTCACTCCTTATGGCTTTGATGTGTGGAATGCCCTTTGGGCCCTCCCTGTGGCATAGTCATATATGGTGGGTTTTCAGTCCTTACATAACACATTTTCCCTATAATGGCCATTTCTCCATGCCTTTTGATCCCTCTTCCATAGTCTGCTGTGACAGTTTGGGCATTTCTAGTTCACTTAATGTGGGGGCATTGCTTTCAAGTGCCACCCTAAGGGTATGTTAGCAACATCTCTAAATAAACTCCCTTATCTATCTAACTTGATGTTCTGCTTCTCATCAAGTACCCACAAGACACACAGCCATTCAAATTCTCTTGGTTCCAATGGTCTTTGTTGGTAATACACTGCAGCTTCTTTGGAGTATAATTATTTTCCTCTCTTAGCAGATGTAACACTTCGCAGTAAGGTTATATTGTAATTAACTCTGTTTAGATCACTGGTGTCCAGAGAGGAAAATGGGGTTAGACACAGCAGCGTGTTCTGTTTTGCAGGGCAGAGGTCTCTGTATCCTCTTCAGATTAAAGAGAGTGCACTCGTCTTCAACAGAGAGGAGATGGGCTAAGGATTTAATCTGCTCTGGAACTCTGATAGTTTTCTAATTAGGACCTTGAACTAATCCTCAGTTTTTTTGTGTTCTCCAACTGCTGGAAATGAGAATTTATTTATATGCTGCCAAGGAGCCTTGATGGCTTTCACACTTACCTTTGATTGATGACTAATCACAGTGGTGGGCAGAATAATGTGCCTTCTAAAATGTCCATGTTCTAATTCCTGAAGCCTGTTGAAAAAAGACTTTAGAGATGTTGAGATATCGAGGATTTTGAAATGAGAGATTAGACTGGATTATAGAGGCTGGTACCATGTAATCCCATGAGTCCTGTAGGAAGGAAGCAGGGAGACAGAGAAGAGAATTGAATTAGGAAAGCAGAGGTTTGAGTGGTATTATATGTATATCAGTTAAAATGTGCAAGTCAAATTAGTGTACAGTGTGAGTTCACTGTGTATATGGAACAGAGATCAGAAAAAACACATTTTTTTTTAAAGCTGTTGACTATGGATACTGAATCTTTGGGTAACTTCATTTTGTTTTTTACATCACTTTCCAGTGATTTCCAAAATTTCTATAATAAACATGCATTTAAAAAAACACTTCTTCTTCTTCTTCAATATTATATGGTAAGCATTTTTACTTATCCTCAATTTTTAAAACATTTTTAATGAAGATATGATGTTACAGTGCATTTCCCTACTAGACAGTAAAATTATATCTGTTTTTTGATATTATAAATAATGATGTGATGAATAAAGTTATATGTAAAGATTTAGCTACATGTCAGATTTTTTTCACAAGAAGTGGAACTGGGTTACTTTGATAATCAGAAAAAAATATTATAGTAAAACATTAATTCATAATCAGGTGAAAAATACCTGCATATTACTAGGTTTTGCCAACAGATTTTCAGAAGTAACCCATATTTCCCTATACCAGACATCTTAGGCCAGGCCTCAGCTTGTCTGTTTCATAAAGGAAGCCAATAGGTGGCTGGTACAGGTGGCTGTCTAAGCCATCTTCCTTTCCCTAAGAGAAGAAAGGTGGTGGGCTGAGAAAATCTTTCTGGCCGGCATGGAATAGAAATATATACAAGGGTTATTTCTAACATAGGTCGATTCCAGGGGAATACTGCTTTTTCCCTTCTGTTATAGGACGTATTCCACTCTCCCTAGAGGGATAGTATGGCACAGTAGATACAGTATCCTTGAAAAAAGAAACCATTGTATAGATGTAACCTCAAAATGGAGCAGCAGCCAATAGGGTAAGTGAGGCTGAGCTGTTCCAGTCAACTGGTTGAGCCTAAAGGGATTGATCCTGGGCATCCCACACCATGGGACTTATCATCCCTACTTCAGCAAACTGGATAAACTACCCATGAGAAGAACTTCTTTCAGACTGTGATTGATGCTGTGCTTTGCACCATTCACACCAGTTTGCTGAAATATGCAGAGAAAATTATTGACTGGGACTAAGAGAATATTACAGTGGAAAATGATGAGCCAAGACATAGAAAAGGTCTAAACTTCTCCCTGGAAATACCTTGATATTTATCTTAAATTTACTTCATCCTCTGTATATGGATACATTTCACATTTGGGAAAACTGTTCAAACAGCAGGCAAATACGAGCTGAGAAAGAAATATTGATATTTCTTTATTTAGAATTTTAAAAATCCCAACGATTCTAAGAAATGATTTAGAAAGATTTCTGATGAGGTTTAAACTTTCTCTCTGCAATAAGGAAGAAAGCTACATAAAAGTATTTTCACTAATGAAGGGTGGAAACAAGATGATTTCTTAAAACCTTTGAAATAAAACAGGAACACATCTCTGCGGAAAAGTATTTTCTGTAAATGTATTTGTGTTTGGATAATTTTCCTTATCCAA
Organism: Canis lupus familiaris; assembly: GCF_011100685.1. NCBI lineage: Eukaryota > Metazoa > Chordata > Mammalia > Carnivora > Canidae > Canis > Canis lupus. Next base: position 73,093,999 of record NC_049228.1, read on the forward strand.
TAAGCAGTTGTGAAAAATTATATGCAGGCATACCTTGCTTTATTGCACTTCACTTTATAGCACTTTGCAGATACTGCATTTTTTACAAATTGAGGGTTTGTGGCAAACCTGAAAAAGTTTATTGGCGCCATTTTTCCAACAGCATTTGCTTACTCTGTCTCTGCGGGACGTTTTGGTAATTCTCAAAATATTTCACACTTTTTCATTATTATTATATTTGTTATAGTGATCTGTGATCAGTGACCTTTTATATTTCTACTGTAATTGTTTTTGGGGTCCCACAAGCCACACCCGCGTAAGATGGTGAACATAATCGATAACCAATGTGTGTATTCTGACTGCTACACTGACCAGCTATTCCCCTTTTCTCTCTCTCTCTCTTTCTCTCTCTCTCTCTCTCTCTCTCTCTCTCCTCAGGCCTCCCTATTCCCTGAAACACAACAATATTGAAATTGGGCCAATGAATAACCCTACAGTGGTCTCTAAGTGTTCAAATAAAGGAAGAGTCACATGTCTCTCACTTTATTTTTTTAAAGATTTTATTTATTTATTTACTAATGAGAGACACAGAGAGAGAGAGAGAGAGAGAGAGAAAGAGAAAGAGAAAGAGGCAGAGACACAGGCAGAGGGAGAAGCAGGCCCCATGTAGGGAGCCCGTGTGGGACTCTATCCCAGGTCTCCAGGATCACGCCCTGGGCTGAAGGCAGTGCCAAACCACTGAGCCACCTGGGCTTCCCATGTCTCTCAATTTTAAATAAAAAACTAGGAATGATTAAACTTAGTGAGAAACGCATGTCAAAAGCCAAAATACGCTGAAAGCTAGGCCTCTTGCACCAAACAGCCAAGTTATGAATGCAAAGGGAAAGTTCTTGAAGGAAATTAAATGTGTTACTCCAGTGAACACACAAACAAATGATAAAAATGGGAAACAGCCTTATTGCTGAGATGGAGAAAGTTTTAGTGGTCTAGATTAGAAGATCAAACCAGCCACAACATTCCCTTGAGCCAAAACCTAGTGCAGAGCAAGGACCCAAGGCTCTTTAATTCTGTGAAGCCTGAAGAGAGGTGAGGAAGCTACAGAAAAAAAGTTTGAAGCCTGAAGAGGGTGGTTCATGAGGTTTAAGGAACGAACCATTTCCATAACATTAAAGTGCAAGGTGAAGGACAGCCCAGGTGGCTCAGCGGATTAGCGCTGCCTTCAGCCGGGGTCGTGATCCTGGAGACCTGGGATCGAATCCCACGTCGGGCTCCCGGTGCATGGAGCCTGCTTCTCTCCCTCTGCCTGTGTCTCTGCCTCTCTCTCTCTCTCTCTCTCAAATAAATAAATAAATAAATAAATAAATAAATAAATAAATAAATAAAAATCTTAAAAAAAAAAAGTCAAAGGTGAACCAGCAAGTGCTGATGTAGAAGTTGCATAAGTTACTCAGAAGATCTAGCCAGGATCATTACTGAAGGTGGCTACACCAAACACCAGATTTGCGTTGTAGATGAAACAGCCTTCTATTGGAAGAAGACGCCATCCAGGACTTTCATAGCTGGAGAGGAAAAGCCAATGCCTGACTTCAAAGTTTCAAAAGACAGGGTGACTGACTTGTTAGAAGGTAAGGCAATTGGTGCCTTTAAGTTGAAACCAGTGCTCATTTATCATTCTGAAAATCCTAGGGCCCACAAGAATTATGCTAAATCTATTATGCCTGTGCTCAATAAATGGAACAATAGTCTAGATGATAGCACATCTGTTTATGGCATGGTTTACTAAATATTTTAAGGCCACTGTTGGAACCTGCCACTCACTGACAATGCACGTGGTCACCCAAAACCTCTGATGTCCAACAAGATTATGTTGTCCAACAAGATTAATGTTGTTTTCATGCCTGTGAACACAACATCCATGTTGTCATCCATAGATCAAGGAGTCATTTTGACTTTTGAGTCTTATTATTTAAGAAAACATTTCATAAGGCCATAGCTGCTAAGGATAGTGATTGCTCTGATGGATCTGGGCAAAAACCATGGATGCCTTCTGGAATGGATTCACCATTCTAGATGCCATGAAGAGCATTCATGATTCGTGGGAAGAGGTCAAAAATCAACATTAATGGGAGTTGGAAAAAAGTTGATTCTAGGGGATCCCTGGGTGGCGCAGCGGTTTGGCGCCTGCCTTTGGCCCAGGGCGCGATCCTGGAGACCTGGGATCGAATCCCACGTCGGGCTTCCGGTGCATGGAGCCTGCTTCTCCCTCTGCCTGTGTCTCTGCCTCTTCTCTCTCTCTCTGTGTGACTCTCATAAATAAATTTAAAAAATTTTTTTTAAAAAGTTGATTCTAACCTCCATGAATGACTTTGAGGGGTTCAAGACTTCAGTGAAGGAAGTCACTGCAGGTGTGGTGGAAATAACAAGAGGACTAGAATTAGAAGTGGAGACTGAAGATGTGACTGAACTGCTATAATTTCACGAAACACTTTCATGGATGAAGAGTTGCTTTTTATGGGGATGAGTAAAGAAAATGGTTTCTTGAGATGGAATCTCATACTGATGAAAATGCTATGAAGATTGTTGAAATGACAACAAAGAATTTATAATATTACATAAAAGTAGTTGATGAAGCAGCAACAGGATTGGGAAGATTAACTCCAATTTTACAGTGAGTAAAATGCTATCAAGCAGCATTCATTCTATAGATAAATCATTTGTGAAAGGAAGAATTGATTGATGTGGCAAGCTTCATCATTGTCTTCTTTTAAGAATTTCCCATAGCCACCCAACCTTCATCAACCACCACCCTGATGAATCAGTGGCCATCAACATTAAGGCAAGACCCTCCACCATTAAAAAGATTTTGAAAAAATAAATAAATAAATAAATAAAAAGATTTTGATTTGCTGAAAGCTTAGATGATAGGTAGCATTTTTTAGCAATAAAGTATTTTTAAATTAAGGTGTATACATTGCTTTTTAAAGACATAATGTTATTGCACACTTAACAGGTTATAGCATGGTGTAAATGTAACTTTTATATGCACTGGGAAAACAAAAATTCACTTAACTTGTTTTATTGTAATACTTGCTTTAGTGCAGTGATCTGGAACTAAACCTGCAATATCTCGAAAGTTTGCCTAAAAAATAAGTGTTTTCTTTTTTAGGCAAACTTTTTTTTTCCCTGTAGAACCACCAACACTAAACTTTAGCATTAGACTATGTTATCAATTATAATAACAGCCATGATAGGTCTTGTAAAAAATGGCTTTTCCTTGAGGATAGTGATAGACATGCCAAATCTTTGCAGTTTCTCTCTGCACAGCGAAATTAAGAGACTCTATCATCAATCATGTTAAATTTGTTGAAATGCTTTTTATGTCAAGTGGGTACAGCACTGGCCTATTATAGTTACTATTAGGCTTCTCTCTCTCTCTCTCTCTCTCTCTCTCTCTCTCTTTATTAACCAGATGCTCCCAGAAGAAAGCAGAGTAGCATTTGATGTAAAAGAAATAAGTTTATCAGGTTGGTTGTGATAAACAAACCACATTTTAAAGATACAAAAATTGGTAAGGGTGAAGCTAAAAGTATCTCCAGAAGGAGGAAAATGAGTTACAAATAATGAGCACCAAAAAAGATGGAAAATTATTTCTATTAGTATTCTGTGGAGGAATATTATTTAGTCTTAAAAAGGAAGGAAATTCTAAAGCATGGATGACACTTGAGGACATTATACTAAGTGAAGTAAGCCAGTCATAAAAAGACAAATATGGATTGATTCCACTTATATGAGGAACCTAAAGTTATCATATTCACAAAGAAAGAGAATGGTGGTGCCAGGAGCTGAGTCGCAAGGGAGGATGGGTATTGTTATCTAATGGGTACAGAGTTTCAGTTTTGCAAGATAAAAAAGTTCTAGGGATTGGTTGTATAATAGTGTGAATGTATTTAACATTACAGAACTGTACATTCAGAAATGGTTAAGATGGTGAATTTTAGGTTATGTGTATTTTACCACAATTTAAAAATTTTCAAATAGCCAATGATACTAATTACTAACATTGTAATTTTAGAGAGTACTATAAACTGTTCATTCGTGTTTATTTGCTTTTCAAAAAAATAATGCTGTAAGTTAGGATTTTATTGTCTGTGTTCTTTAGTGGAGAAAACTAAAGAAAAGAAGTCTTAACTGACTTAAAGTCGCAGGGCTAGGTAGTTTCGGAACTGGGACTGGACCACAGAGCACCTGCTTCTAAATCTGTAGGTCTGGTTGCATAACTATGTGTATATTCTACTCATTTATGTGCATGTTATACATATCTATCAGTTACCACAGTGAATCATTCAATTCAATCCAAAGAATATTTATTGATCTCATAATGAACTTTATTTTTATTTTATTTACATATTTTTAAATTGGAGTTCAATTTGCCAACATATAGCATAACACCCAGTGCTCATTCCATCAAGTGCCCCCTTCAGTGCCCGTCACCCAGTCACCCTCGCCCTTTGTTCGTTTCCCAGAGTTAGGAGTCTCTCATGTTCTGTCTCCCTTTCTGATATTCCCACTCATTTTTTCCTCCTTTCCCTTTTATTCCCTTTCACTATTTTTTATATTCCCCAAATGAATGAGACCATATAATGTTTGTCCTTCTCCGATTGACTTATTTCACTCAGCATAATACCCTCCAGTTCTTTAGAATTATAGTTCTGTTCCTGGATCTCTGAAACTCTTTTCCCCTCCCTCAAAATACTAGTAAATTATCATCTCTATATTCTCAACAAAATGCATTATGCAAGTAGTCAAAATTCTATCACCTTCATTTATTGGTTGAGAAAGCAGAGAGGTTCAATGAAATACCTAAAATTAAGTGAGCTAGAAGACAGGTAGGAACTAAGAGCAGTTTAGGTGTTCTGACCCTGTCCTAGGTTCTATGCATTATGTCTGGAAATTTAGGTGATTAAGACTGCAAAAATCATGTAAAGTCAACATTTTTTCCCCCTCACAGAATCCAAATAACTTATGATCATCTTTATCTTGGATTTGTGTGCAAGTCTGTGCTGGAGTGAAGCCACCAGTAGTCTGTAACACTCCCTTGTTTGTGACTGCTTCACTTCTGCTGTCTTTACAACAGTAGTCTGTACTGTGACTGTATGCTTTTCATGTCTGGCCCATCATGGAGCTGAGATCAGCATAGTTCAACACTTGTACATAGGCTGAGTCTAGAATTTCACTCCCGGGGCCTTGTCCTGCCACTCCATGCCCAATACCCTCTTAAAGCCTGTATCCTGTGCCAGGCACCATGCTAAGCACTTTATATGCACCCCCTTATTTAATCCCTTATGATGTTATTATTATCATCCCCATTAAATAGGCTGAAGTTCACTTGCCCAATTTGTGAAGTTGGGATGTGACAAAGCCAGGATCCAAACCCAGGCAGTTTGACTCCAGAGTCCTGGCACTTATTCATTATGCCACTTACCTTAAATTTCTACCTGGAAGTCATGTGATTGTCACATTTTGTCAATCTCTAAATAATAATACTGCTTTTCCTTCTGGGGGACACCTTTCTCACCAGCTTCCAAGCCAAGTTCTCTCCTTCTGCATCAATCTCTACTGGATAATGTTTAACCTAAGAGGCAGAGCCCAGTGACAGTTCTCATTTTTTAAGAAACCTCATGGACTTGGGATTGTATTTCCCTTGTGTAAACTGGTATTGGATCTCAGGCTCCTCAAGGCTCTCTGTCATCCCCCAATGCTGTGCTGACTCCGCAAAGCAGTGAGTGATAAATTGCTTGCTCTTTCGGCTTCTGTGCTTTAAAAATGCAGTCATCCGTCTACATCCCACAATTTCTGTGTCATTGTCAATGATATCTGATAACATTTGTAATCTGGTAAGGTGAAAGAGCCTCCCAGGTGTTAAGATACATATTGTGACACAGCATTTTAAGTCCCTTACTGCATTCTTAAACACTCCAGCAGAGACAAAGTTGAACAGGACTGAACATAGCACATTTTTTGATGAGTATCAGTAAACTTTTTTTTTTTAATTTTTATTTATTTAAGAGAGAGAGAGAAAGAACATAAGCAGGGAGTGGCAGAGGGAGAGAGAGAAGCAGACTCCCCACTGAGTGGGAAGCCTGCCTCAGGGCTCCATTCCTGGACCCCAGGATCATGACCTGAGCCGAAGGGGCCCTGAGTATTAATAAACTTTTGAGAGTTGTCAAACTTCTGAAGTTGCCAGGATTGCCAAATGCTTTTATGACATCCAGGGATGTACTTTAGAGACATTTGTGCTATTTTCTTCACGTTTCTGTGCACTAAAACTATGCGTGTTGTAATGTATGTTGATCTTACATACATCAAGCTTTTCATTAGCTGGCCCAGTAGTTTCTAGCTAGGATTTGCATTTTCATTGCGAAGGTTACCATTTGAAAAAGGTAATATTTTGTTTAATGTAAGATACCCAGCATTGATTAGCACTTCAAGCGATCATGAAAGTTTGGTACATGAAAATTGGAATTTCTACCAGGACACTTGCTTCTAAATCTGTGTTTTTGAGATAGATATCCCTCTGGGAAGCCAGTAATTGACTGCATTTTAATGTATACACATCTATCCAAAAGCCCTATTTACACAAAAATCATTAGACTTAGTCACAGAAGGATTAGAACTATAATTCGCTAACTTGTTAATAGTTCTTCTGATTTTAGTGGGGTCTGCCGAGGCTACCCTACTTTGTCATCAAAAGTCATTAAAAAAATAAGATAATGGTTATACAATTTAGACTGGACATTGGAAAGCCAAGTTGCAAGAAGAAAGACTTCTTTCCTAATGGGGGGTCCAGATATATACAGAAAATATCTACTAGTGAGTGTCAAGAGCAGAGACAGAGATGCTGATATAGCAGAGTTGTTTAGAGTTGTGAGACAACAGCCCCTTTTGCTCTGAGAGTTATTGAAAATTTCCACTGCCTTTGAAATTCAAATTCTCAGAGCCTTCTGCTGAGCCCCTCTCTGACTAGCTCCTTTGAACTTAAGTGTCTTTTCTTGGCCTGCTATCAGGTCCTCTCAGTCAAGACCTTCTGGATTCAAGCCCCCTTCCCTAAGAAGGAGAGGGTTTCACCACTGTTCTAGCTTGAGTCTGGGAATGGAGAGGGGTATAAATCTTGAGCTGGGTCTTTTAACTCCCAACTATGTTGAGGCTGTAGGGACTTTCCATTTCAAACCACCATGGCCACTGGTGTATCCACTGTTATCCACTGTTGGGATACCCACTATTCCATACTTGGTGGTCCACGGGCTGAGGGAAGTGTCTAAGTGCAGACCAGAATCTTTCCTGTTGGATCACACGTTGCTTTGTGCCTTCTCAGGACAGGAGAAGGTGGTGTTCACTCAGATGCTGACACAGTGAGCACCAGATGGCCTCAAGCAATTTCCCCGGTGCACCTGACAGGAGCTGAACTAAGTATTAACATTGATTCTGCTCCTCTGCACTCAGTTCTCCCTGTAGACAATCCTCCTTAGCCTGGGTAGTCTGGCTCTATTTTCTTTTTTTTCTTTTTTTTTTTTTTTGGCTCTATTTTCTTTCTTTCTTTCTTTCTTTCTTTCTTCTTTCTTTCTTCTTTCTTTCTTTCTTCTTTCTTTTCTCTCTCTCTTTCTTTCTTTCTTCTTCTTCTTCTTTCCTTCCTTCCTTCCCTTCCTTCCTTCCTTCCTTCCTTCCTTCCTTTCTTTCTTTCTTTCTTTCTTTCTTTCTTTCTTTCTTTCTTTCTTTCTTTCTTTCAAAAGATTTTACTTATTTATTCATGAGAGACACAGAGAGATGCAGAAACATAGAGGGAGAAGCAAGCTCCCTGCAGGGAGCCGGATGTGGAACTTGATCCCAGGACTCCTGAGCCAAAGGCAGATGCTCAACCACTGAGCCACCCAGGTGCCCTTTATTCTCTTTCAAACTATTGTTCCTATTTATACATGCCATACTTTGCTCCTTAGAGTATTTGTTTTTAATTCTTAAAATATATTCCCATCCTCTAAACACAGAAACAAAAGTCTACTCTTGGTTTTTACTGTCAAAGCTCACCAGTGTTAGGAACCAGTGGATGGACCCGCCCCCTTCAAGGCCGCCCCGCCCCCGCCTGAAGAGGCCCCGCCCCGCCCCTCCCCGCCCCGCCCCCGCCTGAAGAAGCCCCGCCCCGTAGCCACGTGGAGCGCAGGCGTCGAGGGCGAGCCCACGCCGTGTCTACTGCGCAGACTCGGAGCTGGCTGAAGCCCCGCCTCCCTCCTTGTCCCGGTCGTCGCCTCAGCACGGCTGCCCCGGTGGCGCGGCTTTGAAGAGCCCTGCCTCGTGTTCTCCGGCTCCGTGTGCTTGAAGAGAAGGAACGGGCGAAGGGGACGCGCGACTGCCGAGCCCCGCCGGCCCAGGATTCCTCCGGGAGCCCCGGGAAGCCGTGCGTGGGACGGGCCGGGCGGCCGCGGCCTCCCTGCGACCCCTGAGAGTCGGCCCCGGGGAGCGGGAGGACCAGCCCGGCGCGGGTGGGGCTGGGAGCCCGGGGGCGCGGGGGCGCGGGGGCCTGATGCGCATGCGCGCGCCCGGGGGAAGCGGGAGAGCCCCGAGGATTCCGGCAGAGCTGAGTCTGTTGGCCAGACAGGGAGGGGGGGGCCTGCTGTCCTTGTCCCAGGCTTCGGACCCCCCCCCCCCTTTATAAAAAAGATTTTATTCATCCATTCATGAGACACACACACGCACAGATGCAGAGACACAGGCAGAGGGAGAAGCAGGCCCCGCGCAGGGAGCCCGACGCGGGACTCGATCCGGGGTCTCCAGGGTCACGCCCTGGGCTGCAGGCAGCGCCAACCGCTGAGCCACCCGGGCTGCCCGGAAGCCTCTTTGTTACCTTTTCGGACGGTACTTGGTAGTTTGGTCCCAGAGTTTCTTCAACAGTTTCCGTTCGCATGGGTTTTTATCTGTGAAGTATTTATTGGCAGAAATTAAGACAGAAAATTTCGAGTCTCAGTTCATTTAAGACTCAGCATCGAGTCCCTTACATCCTAACATGGTCATGAAAAATACCTGATTACCGAAGAATGGCATCGTTTTACCGTTTTGCTGGTCTCCGTCTGCATTCAGTCTGTTGTGGTATCACATATCCTGTAGTCTCTGGAGCACTTCACTGTACCCTCCAGAGGGAATGAGGCTGAAAAAGATAAATAACTTATTGGTATTATTGTGAATAATATATTAATATTGGATTTGCCGACTGCCTGAAAGGGTCCGAGGAGCTGTAGAGTCCCTACTCTGAGAACCTCTGGATTAGGAGATTGGGAAATGCCATCCGACCTCCGTAGGGAAGCAGATCAGGGTGCTTGAAGGCTGCTGCCAGGAACACCCACCTAGAGATGATGGTTTTCTGACATCCTTTGGATGCTATTGTTATAGGAACACTGATTGCATCAAAATTATGTTTCTTAGAAATACGTGTCCCTGATTTTTCATCCAGTGCGAGCATTTAGCGTGGGATGAGAGGCTTTGGTTTCATAATGCTGTGATAAGGGAAGAGTCGTTTATCCCACACAGATTCCCGTTTTCTTATCTGTTCTTTTTATTTGGGGCATCATTATAGATTCTATGAAGTGAAGTTCTGGTTTCCCTCAATCTTCATATCTGCTCTTTTTCTACATTTCCTTTGTGGGCCATTTCTCTACCTAAATGTGCAGAGGGGAGCGGACAAGAGGGAATTCCATCCGTTGTGATAGAAATGGACTGAGCAATTCTCAAACCACAAATGGGTATCTTTCCTGGTGAACGATGGACAGCTTTCTGGTGCAGTGAGGAACATTGGTTCCTTCTCAGGACAGGAGACTTGTAGTGCCTAGAGCCCTTTCTCTTTATACCGTTTCCTTAGATGATCTCACCTAATCTCATGGCTTTCTGCGTTTTTATTGTCAGAATACATTATCTGCCACCACTGTTTCTAATTTGAGTTCCTGGCTCAAAACTTAGCTGTCTGTATGACGTCTCCACTTTTGTATCTTGAGGACAACTCAGACTCAACGGGGTGAAACCGTTTTTCCAATCTTTCCCTTTGATGTATGCACTTAGTCTAATCCTTCAGTTTCCCCCTCATATTCTAAATTGCTTAAAATGTAAATCTGGAAGTCATTCTTGAGATCTGGTTGTTTGGACTTTTTATATTTCAACGTATCACCTAGTCTTACTCATTTTAATTCTAAATTATATCTCAAATACATTAGCTTTTTTACTGCTACTACCCTAGTCCAAGGTTTCCTGGACTCTCCAGTAGCATCCTTATTTATTCTCCTTGTATCCGCATATATCATTGCCCCTTTTCCAATCTGCCTCCAAATCTTTTAAAATCAGAAGTATGAGTATATTCCCTATCAACAGTTTTCTGTGACTTCTCAGTGTTTTTAGGATAAAGCTCAAAATTCTCAACAAGGACTCTAAGATACCTTGTGATCTGTCCCTGCCTACCTCTCTAGCTTCTATCTCTATCACTCATTATAGTTCACTCATAGTGCGTTTTATTCATTCAATGGTCAACATTTAGGATTGAGCCCACAATTTGTGCCAGATACTGTTGAGGCACAGAGGACACAATGGTGAACAAGGTCAGGGATCCTGTCCTCATGAAAATTATATTCTAGAGCAAGGCATTAGGCTACAAGTGACTGTACCAATAAATGTCAAAGATAATTTCAGAGGGTAAAAGTTCTACAAAGAAACAAAACATAATGTGATAGAAAGTGATGACAAGCTACCTTGAACTGGCTGGTCAGGGAAGACCTCTCTCTATGAAACTGAGCTCAGAATGACAAGAAGAAACCAGGTCAGCCATGTGAATATATGGGAACAGAACATTCCAAGTGGTGATGACAACAAAGTTAAAAGCTCTGAAGGAGAAACAAGTTTGTTTATGAAGTAGACCAGTGTGGCTGGTTCATGGTGAGCTAGCATATTCATTTTCTATTACTGCTACAACAAATTACCATAGTGGCTTAAAAAAACACAAATTTACTGTTTTACAGTCCTGGAATTCAGAAGTCTGAATGGGTCTCACTGGGCTAAAATCAAGGTGTCGGCAGGACTGCCATCCCTTTCTGGAAACTCTAAGGGAGCATATATTTGCTTGCCTCTTCCAGCTTCTAGAGGTTGCTCACACTGCTTGGCTCGTGGCCCTCACCCTCTACCTTCAAAGCAATGTGGGTTGAGTCTCATAGTGCACGTTGATGAAATTGTTTCTGTCATCACATCTCATTCTCTGACTCTTGTGACTTTCTGTTCTACTTTTTAAGAAACCATTTGGTTACATTGTACCACCTAGAGAATCCAGGATAACTTTCCATTAAGGTCAGTTGATTAGTGGCCTTAATTTTATCTGCAACCTCAATCCCCCTTAGTTATAAAAGGAACATATTCACAAATTCCAGGGACCCGGGGTGTGGATATCTTAGGGAGGGAAACATTCCACCTACCACAGGAAGAAGAGTATAGAAGATGAGGACAAAGATGCGGGTTTGGACCAGATTATGACAGGCAAGAAGACTAAGTTAAGGAGTTTGGATTTTATTCCAAAAAAGGGAAACCTTTTGGAAAGTTGAAGCAGAGCTAGAGTGATTGGAATTGCATTTTAAAAGGAACATCTGTTTGTCATGTGGAACTGGATTTAAACAGGGAAAGAATGACAGTAGGGAGATTAGTTAAAGAATATATAAATTTGTCTGTGCTTGATTAGTTGGATTAAGGTGATAGTGATAGAGGTGGAGAGAAATGAATGATTATAGGATATATTTTGAATATAAAAACTTGCAAATATATGGAGGCAAAGGAAAGAGAAGAATGAAGGATGAGGCTCTCACTAAGAAAGGGAAGGCTAGATGATCAGTAGGTTTGAGGAGATGGGAATACATTTTTTCCCATGCTAACTTAGAGAGTTACATTTGATATTCAAGTAGAGATGTCCAGAAAGCAATTATATATAAGAGTCTGAATCTCAGTGGAAAATGAGGTCTAGAGGTACGTATTTGAGAATTACCACCTAAGTGGGATTAAGGCCGTATGGGTGATATCTAAATTTTAGAGATATAAATACAGAAAAATGAAGGACCTAGGGCCAAACCCCAGGTTCCAGTATTAGGAGTCAAGCAAAAGAAGAGCCAGCAAAGAACTGAGAAGGCTAGCCAAGAGATTATTTTCAGTTTTTTCATGAGACAAGGGGAATGATTAGTAGTTTGAATGCCAGTGAGAGATGAATGAGGTGAGAGAAGTGCCTGTTGGATTTCCAATATGGTAATCATTGCTGACCTTAAGAATGGCTTGAATGGCAGAGATGGAAACCTGAATGAAGAGTGCTAAAGAGAGAAACAGGGGTGAGAAAGTAGTGGTGGCTATTAGAGACACTTCATCTATATTAAAATATGTTATGTGCCATCCCAATTTGAGCCCTTTGCAGTCTGTTTCCTCTGCCTGGTATCTATTTCTACTTTACCACACCCTCCCCTGCCACATCGTTGGTCCTTGTTAAGTTCAGCCACGTACTTTAAACCTCAGCACTTATATCCCTTCCTTTGAGAGGCCTTTCCTGATTATCCCCCCCCACACACACACACACCCCACACATATACATTATACACGTCAGCCAGTAAAGTCTTAAGACGGGATGATTTCTCTTCTCATTATTGTACTCCTAATATGTAGCACAATGTCTAGCACAGAGTAGTTTCTCAATATTCAGCTCATTTATTCAACTCACTCACTGAATCAGTGAATAAATTAATGTAATATTTTAGTACCTTGGATGAATGACAGTCTTTGGTGTTCTTTTCTGTAGTTCATTGTTTACGTGTGGTATTTGGTAGCTACTCATGAAATCATACGAAGATCAGGAACACTTTGATTAACAGCTAATAAATATTTTTGGCCTGAAAAACAGTTCAGCATCTTTTGCAACAGATTCTTGATGAAGAGCTTCATAAGTCATTTTAGCTTTGACATTGAAGAGCTACATGGTGTTCCCAAAGGCTAAGGGATAGCAAAAAGCTGTTCTGAACGTATGGAATGTATTTTTTGTGTTTCTTATTATTGATTAGCTAGGTCAGATTGGGAGACCACTTAAACTCTCTGGGCCTAAGTGTCTTTATCTGTAAATTGCCCACCAAATAAAATATGTGAGAACACTTTGAAAATTCTAAAGTACTATGAAAATCTAAAATGTTATTACCATAATGATCCCTTTTCAATACAACTCCTGTTACCAAAACGGAAAGATGAAAAAATACCCCCACTTGCTTCCCCCCTTTTAAACTTGGTATCCTCTGAACGGGACTTACAGTAAGAGTAGATGGCATTAAACCTTTTATCACTTGTTCAGAAGCCAGGTTCTCTAGTATTTTTATTTGGATTCTATTGGTACTGTAATGCGTTATCTGTTCTCTCTGTTCATTTACTTCTAATGGGAAGAAACAAGTCATTGTTGGACTTGGAATCTGTAGGCACAAGATGTGCCCTTCTTGCTATTCAGAAATAGAGACTCTAAAAACATGAAATTTGAAGTGTTTCTTCAGGATGGTATGGGGATTTGAGGTGAAGAATTTGAAAAAGGCCAGTATTTCACCTAACAAAAATCTGCAAATATGAAAATGCCTTTGTGCTACAAGTAATCTAATTTGTCTATGTAAAGTAATTTTAAATATAGAGTAATTTTCACAAATCATATAGAAGAATCCATTTTATTACTTTACAGCTGTCCATTTCTAAATGTGTGTTATATTACTACCATACTCAGTGCAGTGATTAGGGTTCCAAGGATAGAAGTACTTAGACCTTGGTTCAAGTTTCAGCTTCACTGCCTGCAAGCATATGGTTGTATGCAATTTTTTAACCCCTCTAAATATCGGTTTCTTCATCTTTATTTTTTCTTTATCTTTAAATAGGAAGTTTTTCATAGGATGTTGTGAGAACTAAATAATATTGAAAAAATAATTTAGCTCATGTAAGTGGTCAGTAAAGATTTATGTTATCATTATATATATTGTAAATCATAATATTTATAATAAGTGTATTAATACAGTTTTGTTACTCATAATTATATTGATTAATATGAAACACATGCATTATATTTCAGTGTTAATTAATAATATAATTAGTGTAATATTCGTATATTGGTTTATATTTCTAGTATCTTCCTGTTATGGGTTGAGTTCTATCTGCCCTCTGCAATTCATCTGTTGAACTCTTAATACTCAATGTCTCAGAATGTGACCTTACTTGGAGATATTGCCTTCCCAGAGGTAATCAAGTTAAAATGAGGTCATTAGGATGGTCCCCCATCTAGTATGATTGGTGTCTTTTTAGAAAGGGGAAATTTGTTTTTTTTTTAATTTAAAGATTTTATTTATGTATTCATGAGACACACACACACACACACACACACACACACACAGAATGGCAGAGACACAGACAGAGGGAGAAGCAGGCTCCATGCAGGGAGCCCGACATGGGACTCAATCCAGGGTCTCCAGGATCACACCCTGCGCCAAAGGCAGCACTAAACCGCTGAGCCACGAGGGCTGCCCAAAAAGGGGAAATTTGAAAAATGATATGCACACAGGGAACAAACCATGTGAAAATGAAGGCAGAGATCAGAGTGATGCAAGGAATGACAAGATTGCTAGCAGACCGCCAGAAGCTAGGCATGAGGCATGAACAATTTCTCCCTCACTGCCCTCAGAAGGAACTAGCTTTGCTAGGAACCTTGATCTAGGGCTTCTGGCCTCCAGAACCATGAGAAAATAAATTTCTGTTGTTTAAGCCACTCAGTTTGTGGGTACTTTGTTTGGGCAGACCTAGCAAACTAATACACTTGCTCACCGGAAAAGTGAGTGAGAGCTGTCAGATGGATTTTAGGGCGCTGCAACATAGGCAGGAACACCAAGGGAGTTCTCCCACACTTTCTGTCATTGTCTACTATTAAAGTCCTACTTACCTTTCAGATCTAATTCCAGAGCCATTTCCTCTACAAAGACTTTCCCAGTCTTCTGGTTAGAAGCAATTGCTTCCCCTTTGGTGCTCATAGCAGAAAAAGGCAAGCGTTATTTCCCTAGTTCATCCTTTCCCTCTCTAAGTCATTCCTCAAATGAAGCTAGATTATCTCATGTAAGAATCACCCCTGTATTCTGCTTGATTTTTCACCCCTGTCACCATTCAACTCCAAGAGTTTTGAGAGCAAGGGATGTATGTCATTCATTTGGGGTGTGTCAGCCCCATCCCCTCTCAGCTAGTGTAAAGTTCAGTGCTTACATGGAACATACCATGGATGCTCAGTAAATATTTCAGGAATTGAACTAATTTTCTCTTCCTGTTTCTTCTTCTTCACTGCACTGTGAGAAAACCTTTTAGAGAGGGAGGAAGTAAAGTTAGCTGGGTAGGTAAGTACCTAAAATATCCTTTTTTGTTGTTGAGGCTTAGGGAAAGGGAACTTGTGGCCAAAAAAGCAGCTGGGGTTGGGTGGTTGATATTAGGAAGTTTAGGGCACAGAGCCAAGAAAATTAAGTTTTCTCACTTGAGGGGGAGAGGATAGGATTGGACTGATAGCCTGGAGAGCAGTTCAGGGCTGAAAGTCTGAGGTTGTTCAGGTTGGGAATCCTGGCTGTCACTCTGAGAAGAAAGGTACAGTTACAGTGCCAAAACACATCAGTATTGGGGTTGTATGGGTGTGGGGAGGATAAGAGGGAAATGTTAGGGGAACCAAAAGGTCACTTTTGTCCAGCTCCTAGTCAGGAAGGAGAACCTGGGACCACACAAAAATCACAACATGTGATAAATACAGATGAATGTATCTGAACTATAATACAGAATATTGAAACAGGAGTAATTCAGAAAAATGTGTCATGCATGGTTGCTGTTGTTACAGAAATGGTAATGGATATAGGCCTGATGTGAATGGTCTTTCCTTCTAGTTTCTTTTGTTTATTCCCCCAGCCTATCTTGAGTATCAAACTGACAGACATTTTCATTGTGTTTTTGTCTTAAGAGTAGATGAATTGATTAAAATACTGGTTCTCTATAGTCCTCACTGGATTTTTCCCCCACTATTTTAAATTTACCCCCTTTGCTCTAGGATCTCCTAAGACAATTTAAATTCTTTTTTGTTATTTCCCAAGATCAAGAGAATTTCTACTTTGCTTGGGGATATCCTGTGTCTGTCTTAGTGGCTTAAGGAATTTTACCTCCTTCTTCCATTGTTCCATAATGTATAAATGAATAGGACTTACAAAGACATTTTTTCACTGGATACTGCCTTCTAGCATAATACCTATATCACTAATCCCTTGAGTTTAAGGGAATTTCAGTATATTTTTATTTGTAGGCAGTGCTAGTTTTCAAAGGTAGAGAATGCAATTGATAGGAGTGTGGTCAGCCACAAAGAAGTGTAAGGTACTGTTTTTGTAATTGGGCCATTTTTTTCAAAGTTAACTGTAAAATAGACTATGATAAACATGAATTATGTATGTATATAGTAGTATAACTTTGTCTCTAACATAATCTGTTTTCAATGTATAGGTTATAGTCATGTTACGTTTTTCAGAATTTTATATGCGCTGCCTTTCACAATTATTCTCTATGGTCATATCCTGAGAATGGGCTTATGTTTTCACCAAGCACTTCCAAAATTCTGTCTTTGAACAGCTCTCTTCAATCTCCCGGGAGTGAGTTTGTATGCTGTATTGAGGAGAGGTGAGCTTTGGGCAAATAAAATGATACATGCTCCTCATGGTGAAAGAAATAAGCCAATAAACTTGTGACTTTTTTTTAAGCTAATGAATTTTTACCATTATAATTTGTAGCAGATCCAGAAAATTTTTCCACCATGTTTTTTTTTTTTTAAGTAAATGAACAGTTAGGGAACCATGTATGAAGGATTGGAAAGAATTGTATATTTAACTCCATGTACTTATTATTCTTAACTTCCCTTTGACCCTTGCTCTGAAGACTGTCTTCTATGTGGATTTGAAGAACATGTTCAAAGATATTTTAAAAACTGCCATATACTTAAGTTGATGTATATGCTTAAAACATGGTATTTGGCTACAGAAAACAAGGGAGCCTGTACTGTGAACTGTAGCGTAACTGAAGTGCTAGAGGAGTTGAACAGAGGTGGTGGAGTATGGTTGTTAAATAGTCAAGCCTGAGTTCAAATCCCAGCTCTGCCACTTAGTAGCTGTGTGACTTTGGACAGATTATTTAATTCCTCTGTGCTACAGTTCCTTTTTTAATGAAACTGTGGGAATGCCTTATAGGTTTTTATAAAGTTAAATTAGTTAATATTTATGAAGTAATGAAAATAGTGCCTAGCTCATAGTAGGTATAAAGTAAGTGTTACATTAAAATTCTTCCCATAATTAGCAATAAAAATATTTTGATGGAATTTCAGCTATACATTCCTTTGGGTAAGTATTAAATAACTACATTATCATATGGGGTTTTATTTTGAAAAACTTGACCTTATTTTTGGGCCTGGTCAATTGGAAATTATGAAAATAACTAAACACATTTTGTCTGAAAAGCTCTTCACATTCCCCCAAATCAGGTCAGGCAAGGGCAGAGTGCTGCAGACCCTTGTTGCCTAAGAAGTTTCTGAGTGGTACTAGGGAAACTGAATAGGCAGCAATAGGAGAACATTTCACTTTGGCTTTTGTGACTCAAAGTGAATTGAGTTATCAAGCAGTACTTTTCCTGAAGTTATGTGCTATTTTGTATGTGTTTACAGGTGGAAGGGAGGTGGATTAAGGAAAACAACTGTTTCTGAAAAATAGCAGACGCATACTATATGCACTTTGCTGTTTCCAATAATGACATATGGTGGGGATCTCTTCTTAGTAGTAATATAGAGGTATTCTTGCTTCCTTTTTTGTAGCTTCATAGTTTTCTGTGGTCTCATCCAGCCTGCTATCTATGAACACTTGGGTTACTCCCATCTTATGCTATTACAAATGGTGTCAAGAATAACCCTCTGCATATATCTTTGCAGATATACCTCTGCTGGTATATCTTTGGTTAGATTGTTAGATGTCAGATTGCTGAGCTAGAAGCTAAAGGCATGTGGTTTTGCTAGAAGTTGCCAAAGTGTCTGTTAGTATACCGTTTTGAATTCCCATCAGCAGTATATGAATTCCTGTTTCCCCAAGGTGTCAGCAACAGATTTCATATGTTTTTACTTTTGAAAAAAATCGGCATATAAGTGGGCCCACGAGTTCAAATGCATGTTGTTCGAGCTCAAATGCATGTTGTTTAATGGTCAACTGTACTTGTGTGGTTTAATATTCTACATTTAATCTCTGATCCTTTTGAAGTTTATCTTACACTATGAACTGGGCACTGTGCTTTGGGCTACCTGGGGAGTGACAGCGATGGATTGGACGGGGATTTGGGGAAAATGAAATACAAAGTTGTATATGATACTATCTCTGTTTCACAGTGCTATTATTAGAAGAAGAATAGCTCAAAACAGCTCTTTAGAAGAATTGAATAAATGGATACCATGAGTCTGTATGGTAAGATAATATAGTAAGGAAATCTGTTCTTTCTAAATGAACTTAATTATATACTTGAGGGCACAAAAGATATTCTTAAAAGAGAATGAGATAAATTCTAACAAATGTGTTTATAAAATAAAATGATACAAAAGAGTATTATTTCATGGGATAGACAAGAAAAGAACCGCAAGTGAAATGACAGGAGAGGGGATCCCTGGGTGGCTCGGTGGTTCAGCGCCTGCCTTTGGCCCAGAGCGTGATCCTGGAGTCCCGAGATCAAGTCCCATGTCGGGCTCCCTGCATGGAGCCTAATTCTCCCTCTGCCTGTGCTCTGCCTCTCTCTCTCTCTCTCTCTCTGTCTCTGTCTCTGTCTATCATGAATAAATAAATTAAAATTTTTTTTAAAATGACAGGAGAGGTGAATTTTAAAGGATGATTCGGAACTCCACAAAGTGAAGGTTAAAGGAGGGTATTATTAGCAGAGAGAGCGTTTTGTGGTTTGGAAGTATTTGCTGTGTTCTTGAAAAAGTGGAAGAGTTCCCTTGACTTGGGCATCTACCACATAGGAGGAAGAGATGAAAGTGGGTACTCAGTGATCAAAGGTGAGGAAATATTGTTCTAAAGGGCCAGTTTGTAATTATTTTAGGCTTGCAGACCATATGATCTGTGTCACAATTATTCAGTTTTCCTGTTGTAGCATGAAAGCTGCCATAGACAGTATATAAACAAATGAGTGTGGGTGTATTCTAATAGAATTTTATTTACCAAAAGCAGGTGGCAGTCCAGATTTGGCCCATGTGGCATGGTTTGCCTTTCCCTGGATTGAAAGATTGGAATTGGAGAGCAAATGAGGATGGGGAGTGTTGGAAGCACAGAAAAGTCTAGGGAAAAAGTCACAGCAACATTGTGTTTTTGTTTTAGCATCCTCAGAGAGCTAAAATTTCTAGTGTGGCTGCTACCGCAATGTAATTTTGCAGAAATATAATGTAAATTTTAGATGGAAATCCTCTTAACCTTTTTTTAAATTTTTTATTTATTATTTTGCAGAAATATAATGTAAATTTTAGATGGAAATCCTCTTAACCTTTTCTTTTAAATTTTTTTATTTATGATAATCACAGAGAGAGAGAGAGAGAGAGAGAGAGAGAGAGGCAGAGACATAGGCAGAGGGAGAAGCAGGCTCCATGCACTGGGAGCCTGACGTGGGATTAGATCTCCGTCTCCAGGATCACACCCTGGGCCAAAGGCAGGCACTAAACCACTGTGCCACCCAGGGATCCCCTCTTAACCTTCTATATTGAAAAAACATGAGTTGTAGAAACCAGAAAAGAATGACAATCTCATCTTGCCTTGCCCAATGGGGGCTGTGAAAGCTAAATCTTCTCAAAATTTGGGTAATCTTAATCCAGCTATAAGCAAGTACCACCCTGTGCCAGAACTCCCTCAAAATGGGGAATTTTGACATAGGAAATCAGCCTCTAAGTGCGGTAATTAGCCAGGGGTGTCATTTTGATGGTTAAAATTTCAGAAAGCTTAAAAACTATTCAAGCATTATATAGAAGTCTGATGAATTAAATCCGAGAGCAAAAGAGAAAAAAAACCTCTTGATGAATTGAATGGGATGCCTAAATTGGATCTGAACGTGGATTAGGTAGATTCTAAATATTTCTCAGACTTGCAGATTCTACAAATATAAGCAGCTTAATAACAAAGCTTATGAGAATGTTTGTTTTTGACCAGCTGTCATACGTTGGAGAAGTTCAGCTGTGTCATTGCATCTTCATTTTAGTAACGGTGCAAATGCTTATTAATTATGTGTTCCAAATCTATCAGTCTGAGTACAAATCTTAGTCACAAGGGTGATAACTATTATAAAATTCTTATAATCTTAAAAATAAAAAAATGGACTCTACATCTTTGAAGGAAAAAAATCTAAGCATTATCTAAGTGAGAATGGCAACATCAATGATATTTCCATAATTATTGATTTATATAAGTGTGTAAGTCCGTTATTATAGAATTACTTTTTAATTTTTATAATTTACTAGGGAGAGTAAGGATAGTTACTGAGCAGGATAGTTACTGAGAATGTTAGCTAGAAGCAAATTGTCTTTCATCAGAATGAAAATTTCATGTTAATACTAAATGAAATTTCTCCAATGTATCTCCATATATTATGACAAATACTTTTTGAAATAGAGATAACCTGGCCATTCACATGACTCCTTTCTTGTTTGTTTAAGTTGTCAGGAAAGAAGCAGGCATGAAATGTGTTTTCCCTGTTTTTCCAATTATTACTTACACTGCCTTCTGTGCTTTTCTTTTTCTCTTCACTATTTTCAACAAATAAAGCTCTTCCATGTAATAACATATATTTAAGCTCCTTAACCTCCTTAATCAGTGGTCTCTGACATGGATAAAGGCCTTGAAAGTGAGTGAGTGCTTAAACCATCCATTATATTTGAAAGTTGGGATTTCATTTCCCAGGCTCCCCCTAGAGACTTGTGATGATGGAGGTAGGGGTTGGTGGAGGTGAGCAAAGGGTTAAAAAGTAATTGTGATTTAAATATACACCATGTCCCAGGCACCGAACTCTTTTCATAATTGATTTCAGGAGATCACAGTTTTGAGGAGATCTGAGGAATCATATTAACATGTGTCTGATAAAACCATACAGACTGTTTTTTCCTTCCTGTTTTTAACACATTGGCTAGGACATCATGTAAGATGTTGATCCTGAGCTTTTTATTTAATTCAGAAAAATTTACTAATGAATTTATAAATATTATAAATGATCGTTTCATACCATTACCCAGGTCTTCTCCATTCTTTTCTACTATGTACACCTCCATGACAACCCAATATTTAACAAAATGAGCATATTTAAGATTTTATTCATATCACTTCAAAAGTAGCATGTGTAATGAGTTGAGATGAGATTAGACAGGTAAGCAGTGTCAAAACCATAGGGATAGGTGGATGTGTCATGCCAATGAACTTGGTAATAGGAACCAAGGGAAGGGCCTTTCTCAGTAAAGTACAATGATCTGACTTGTGTTTTAGATACATATTATTCTGGCAGCAATGTTGGAGATGGATTTTGGGATCCAAGACTGGTGGCCAGGTAGAGGGGGTATGAAGACTCTTGTAATGTCCACATAAGGATGGTGAGGACTGCAATGGTAGGAGGGATGGAGATGGAGAGATAGAATGAGAATGATTCAACCGTTATTGTGTGTGGGATCAAGGAAGAGGGAAGAGTCACCAATACCTCTTAGATTTCTACCTTGGATGACTACGGGATGATAGTTCCTTTGAGGCCATAAACACTTCTTAAATTTATTAAACAGAACAATATTTCCAGCTTTCAAAGTTGGACATAGAGATTACTCTTATACAGAGCAGGACTGTCCAATATAAATATAATGCAAACTACAAATTTGGGCCACATATGTAATTTTAAGTTTTCGAGATGTAACATTAAGTAAAAAGAAACAGGTAAAATTAATTTTAATAATACATTCTATTTAGCCCAATACATTCAAAAAGTATAATTTAAATTTTTAACCATCATAAACATTATTAATGGATATTTTACATTTTAATTTTATGGGAAGTTTTTAAAATCTCATGTGTATTTTACACTTACAGTATATCGCGGTTCCCCCTAGTCACACATCAAATGCTCAGTAGCCACATGTAGCTAGTGGCTACCATATTGGACAATATACCTCTACAGCATTCTAGTATACTTAGATAAAAGAATTCTTTTTCATAAAAGAATCATATAGCTCGTAGAAATTGACTGACTAGTCAAGATAAATAAAAAGGTCAGAAAGAAGCCAATAGCTGAACGAGATAATCTTAGATTATCAGAAGACATTACATCTATTTTTGGTTCTAATATGACAAACTGTGTGATCTTTGGTAAGTCATTTTTTCTGCACCAGCATGAGTCTAAGATTAGGACCCTTAACAGTTTACTTTTAGTATCTGTAAGTCAGTGAATTGACTCCTTTGTGTGGCAGCGGCAATTGCAGTAGTAAAAGTAGGGATAATGATAATGGCAAGACTTCTGTTCTATGCCAGCCACTCTTTCAAATACTTTACACACATTGACGAATCTAATTATCACAACAGCCCTATGCAGTAGATTCCATTATCATGTTCATTTCACAGATGGGGAAACTGAAGTACAGGAAGTTATCTAAGCAGATAACAGAGTTGGTGGATTGCAGATCTGGGTTTAAGATGTAGTTCTCAGAATACATACTGATTTCTTAAAAAGTAAAAAAAAAAAAAATCATTTTCTTTGAAACATCACAAACATAAATCTATTTCAAACTCAGAATAACTTCAAAGGCACAACTAACATGTTTTGGGTCAGCTTGATTATTAGCACAGATAATGCAGTGTGTACATACAGTTGACCCTTGAAAAATGCATGGGTTAGGAGGTACCAACCCCCCCCCCCCCCCAGATAGTCGAAAATCTGGGTAAAACTTAACTACTAGTAGCTTCCTATTGACTGGAAACCTTACCAATAACCTAAACAGTCGATATCTCATATTTTTGTATGTTATTTGTGTTACATACTGTATTCTTACAATAAAGTAAGCTAGAGAACGTTATTAGGAAAAACAAATATAAGGAAGAGAAAAGAAAGAAAGAAGGATCAAATTTATATAAATATAAATATTTATAGAACTGTGCTGTAAAAAATCTGCGTATAAGTGGAACACACAGTTCAAACCTGTGTTGTTCAAGGGTCAACTATATTCATCCTCTTAAGAGCCACTTTTAATTGTAAAGAAAATAGGTAATTACTGCCTTTTTTTTTTCCTTGTAGTAGCCCTTAGCCAAGCTACTTTGATGCTGTAGAAAACAACTAAGGGCCAATATACAGAGATCTGAAATTGGATATTTCACAATAAAAGAGATAACTGTTCTAATAGTAAAAACAAAATTAACAAAAATGGACCAATCTCCCTTTCCCTATATGAGAGTGAGGCACAAGCAGTGTTTTGCAGATAAATGTTTAACAGCTGTCTGGAAAAAAATGTATGTGTGTTATTTATATAAGGTTATTATAAAACATATTTAGGATGTGTACTACACAATTTACAAGCAATAATAAATACACTAAACCCTTACTGTAAATTCCATAGACCCAATTGATTCTTGATTCTCATAAAATACTTCTGATTTTTTGTTGTTGTTGTTGAACCCTTGTATCTGTTGATGAATAATATATCACTTGATGAATGAGTGTAGTTCTGACATAAATGCTGGTTGGTGTCTGCATTTATGTTAACCAGGAAGACAGCAGTGAAACAATCAAGACATATGTCAGGACATCACTCTTTCATAGGTGACATGAGTCACTTCTTTGCTGAATCAGAAAATAGTTTTTGAGTAATGGAAGAATATGCCCTTGTTTATTTGTGTTATTTACAGTGTAATGGCTACAGGTACAATATACTTGTAGGTTTAATCTGTATTTTAAACACTTTCTCCTTTACTTTTATTCATGAGAGACACACGGAGAGAGGCAGAGACATAGGCAGAGGGAGAAGCAGACTCCCTGTGGGGGAGCCCAATGTGGGACTTCATCCCAGAACTCTAGGACCACACCCTGAGTCAAAGGCAGACACTCAACCACTAAGCTACCCAGGCATCCCTCTACCTCACTTTTTAAATTCTGAACAATCAACAAATAAGCCCTTATTTATAGTAAATTGCGGATTTTCTTGATGTAAATACCCCACCATGGCCAATTTCAGACTACTGCATGAGTGTAGAGTACAGAGTTGGGAAGAGACTTACAGTAGCACACCATTAGGTGGTATTTGTACTATACATAGGAACAGATGTAATTAGCCTCAAAGGCATAAAAAAATAGTAAAATGTAATTAAATAGTATTTCTTAATTTTGTTTTAAATATAAATTATTTTTTAAAGATTTATTTATATATTCATGAGTGACACACTCATACACAGAGGCAGAGACACAGGCAGAGGAGCCTGATGCAGGACTCAGGGAGCCTGATGCAGGACTCGATCTTGGATCCCAGGATCACGCCCTTAGCTGGAGGCAGAGGAGCCTGATGCAGGAGGGAGGCAGAGGAGCCTGATGCAGGACACAGGGAGCCTGATGCAGGACTCGATCTTGGATCCCAGGATCACGCCCTTAGCTGGAGGCAGAGGCTCAACTGCTGAGCCACCCAGGCGTCCCAAATATAAATTATTTAATTGCAAGGTTATATAATTCATTTTTAATTACAGCTGAGGCTAACAACTGGCTCACAAAATTCCTAAAATTTAATAACCAGCTTTTACGAGCCAGCGCAAATCAGCTCCAGCACACGATGGGCACAAGTATGGCCACTTTAGATGCTGACTAGAAAGGAGCATGTTGGAAGAAGTCACATCCTAGGTACACAAGAAATTCAAAAGTTGTGAGATTGTACAGCTTGGAAAGATAATAGGGGACAGGAGCTGTAGAATCATAAATAAGTATAGCCCATTTAGCATACTCACCAAAAAAAAAAGTCCTTGCCATTATTTACCAGAATCTTGATTTTAATAACCAGTCAGGATCCATGCAGAGGGGGATATTTAACTTAGATTTTTATAGAGACATCAAAAGCATTTGTTGAGAATGACTAAACCCATACTCTGTAATAAGATCTCTGTACAATTTCAAACATGTAAAAGTAACTATAAAGGAAGCAGAATGTGTTTTTATACAGGTGCCTATTTCTTCCTTGCTATTGAATTGATGATAGTGCTTTATCTATCATGTTTGAATGGCCTTGCTGGCCCAGCCACCTCATCTGCTACATAGCCCAAATTACTGCCATAACTCAAAATTTTCTCTGTGTTGAGATGTCTGCTTCTGGCTTCAAAGTCCTGGATACAAAGTTAAGCCATTTCTTATGCGTTTTCCCAAAGTCTACTCTGAGTTGTGAGATTTGTCTTGTCTGCTTTAGAAGTTACTGTGTAAGTCTGCAGTTCTCTGAACCTCTCCTGAATGTGCTCCATGTGGACAGTGTCACTGTGGCTGGGTTTCATTGGGTAATAAGAATTCTTCTACATTGCATCTGGGTTTTCTCAGTGTCTGGCTTTAAAATGTTTCAGGGAAAGTCCCTTCTTGACTGGAGTCTTCTGAAAACAGATCCTCCATTGTTGGCACCTTTTCTGGGCAAGGGAATAAACATACCACATGAACTTTGCCTGCCTCCATAGCATATAAAATACAAATACCTAAAATCATGTTACTTCTGGTATCATGTGGGTTTATTAGGTCAAAAAAAAAGTAGAGTGCATAGACCCCAGAGCTAGCCACCCCATTTTTAATTTTTTTGGATTGGAATCCAGTAATGGCTTATCATGATTGCACTATTTTAGGAAAAAAAAAAAACAGAGATATCAATCTGTTCCCTCTCAGCATTTTCATTTTTTGACTGGTTTATCATCATAATATGTCTTTTCATAAAGCATCCTTCTCAACTTGGTGATTAGTTAGATTGTCCTTTACTGGGCTTTCGTCCAGCTCTAGTATGTTTTTCTCAGTTGGCATTATATTCCTGCAGTAGAACATTAACTCTTCTGGCCCTCGACTTTATTCTCACTTAGCCCTCATAGGCCCTAGTTTATAAGCATGAAATGTATTTATTCATAAAATGTCAAGACCAATCACATGCAAAATTATAAGGCAGAAAACTCCTAGCTTCAATGCTTCACCTTATAATATACACCACTATATCATACGCTTATTAAGGCAGGAATTTTATCTCATTTATCTTCATGGAGTGGGTTTTGAATACAGTCACAAGCCAGATTTACAGAAAGTGTGCCTTAATTCATCTATCTTTGCACTCAGCTCTATTTTACTGCTTCAAAAACATTCACTGCCTTGATTTAAAAAAGCTTTTTTAAGGAAATCATTAAGTTCATGACTTAAGCTCAATCAAAATTCCAACTTCCCATTCTGATTCTTTTCTGTGGTGGGTTTTTGTCTTCTGCTTTGTATCTTGAAATTGTGTCTGGGCACAGGAGATGTTTGTAGCATTGTGGGCCTAGTGTTGTCCTTCAGACTTTTCTTTCCTGCCTTACTCTTTGGTAATAGGAGGTGGGGAGGGTGGCTATTCACATTGCCCCCACTACTGGTGGAGTTCTTGTTTACTCTGTAGGCATAGGCAGTGCTCCTTGAGAGATCAGTTCTTGCTGACCCTTGGTCTTCTATGGCCTGGCTAGACCTACTGTTTGACCCCCTGACTTGGGTTCTCAACCCTGAGGCCCTAGGCCACAAAGTTGTTTGATCTTAGCTATCGTGATTCCCCTGAGAGCTTGCCCCAGTCGGTTCTCACTGGGGGAGATGGGAAATGACTGGCTCTCTCTAGGTCTTCCATGGCAATTTCTGGGAGGTCATTTTAGGTTTTTTGCAGGATGCCTCATCCCAGAGTTTTAGGTGGGGATGGCACATAAGCTTCTCCATCCTTGAATACTTAAACCTACTGTTTGTATTACCCTACATTCCAGAGATTTAAGCCAGGAAGGGTCAGATTGAATAGCCTTTCCTGAATATAATTCTCTTTTCTCCTTGCCATGCCTTCCAAGCCCTGAGAGCTTCCAATCCAAGTCTCCTCTGTGTGGGAGCAATGCTGCCCTTCTCTTTACATCAAGCCTTACTTGTCATGGTTTAAAAATCTCCACATTCAGTCTTTCACACTTTGGTTTTGATATTAATGGGAAGTTTTAACAGCTTAGGAAACTCAAGTGCTGAGCTCTAGTCATGAAAAACCTAATTTTCTTGATGGGTATATCTGGAATGTCCTTCAAGGGCCCATCTTGAAAGTGAAAATCTTGAACTTAGATCTTTAGCTGTTTTTTTTTTTTTTTTTTTTTTTTATTCCAGCTATGACAACTTCATCAGTTTCTACATCTGCAAATGTAAAAATGTAAGTACAGGACTGTTACTTTACTGCAACTTCCTCTAAAAAGTAGGAGGACTCAAAATTCACAAGAGAGCAGTACTAGTGATCCTCAGAAGCAGAGATAGGATGCTCTGTAACTCGTGCCCTGGAGTTATGCAATGCAGCCCTTTTAGAATGGCTTTGAAGGCAGTGTAAGGCTAAATGAAACACTAGTTATAGTAATAAAATTTGTGTTGGAGGGAGAGGCCAATTCTGATTTCTGCTTTGTCACCTGCTAGCCATGAGACCCTGTTGCACTTCTTTTTAAAGATTTTTATTTGAGAGAGAGAGCATGCATGCGTATGTGAGAGTGCATAAGTGTGCTGGGTAGGAACAGAGGGACAGGAAGAGAGAAGGGGAAAGAATCCCAAGCAGACTCTGTGCTGAGTGCAGAGCCTGATGCAGGGTTTGATCTCATGACTCTGAGATCACAACCTGAGCCAAAACGAAGAGTTGGACACTTAACCAACTGATTCACCTAGGCACCCCTGTTGCACTTCTTTTGTCTGTTAATGATTCTCCTTTGGAATTCACACTAAAGCAATTGTACTCTGGCTGAACAGGAAGAATGTTATATTAGGAAATATAAAATGAAACCAGTATGATAGTTTTATAGTTAGGGAGATAAATGGGGTGGTTTTTCCCTTTGATAGCTACAGCAAATGACTCCACCCAGGAATGCCTCAGCACCAATCACATTGCTCTTCACCAGAGGGACCTGGAAAAGCAAACCAGCCAGGAAGAGGGAAGTGGCTAGTTTGGTCCATTTCTGCAGGGGAGAACAGTTCCAAATAAGAATGGAAAAGCTGTGGAATCAGAAAAGAAGCAGACTCTAAATGACTGCAGTTATCTCAAGGTAAATTTCTACCATTGAGATTACCTTTAGAATTATATTTCATTGGATCAGATTTGTAATCTGTAGAGAATAGGGATTCATCTAATTTAGGAAATAGACCCTTTTCCACCATTGGCAGTTGAAATGAATTCAGAACAAAGGGATTTTGAATTCTTTGAAGCACTGTTAAGGGTATACTAATTCTTTCTCAAGTATCTCATCATCTTCAGCCTCTTTTCAATCACTTTGAGAGGATTTTTTAAAAACAGCCAAGCCTCAAGTGATGGTGACTAGGACAGGCACAATCAGGTTATGAGGTCCAAACTGTGGTTCATTCTTTATCTGTGGAAAGGAACAGAGCTGTTACTTGTTTTTAGGGAACAGACTATTTTGATTCTTAGAACCCAGCATTCATTGCAAATCCTCAGAGCTGTTTGTAAATATCAGGTCATTTATTCCCACCCACCAAGCACCACTCAGAATGAAGAAAATGGAATGAAGTAGGGAAATAATTACAAATACTACAATCACTGCTATTTACTGAGAGCCTGCTCTGATAAAATGTTGTGTATTTGCTCCTCACATTGAAGCCTCAGACATGTTGAATTGCTTGCCCCTCAGGTTCACAGTGCTGTAGTTGCTAAGTTCCTGGACCCTGGTGCCAGATTACCTGGTTGATTTCCACCAGGTAATCTCTGTTTCTGGATGTGTGACCTGAGTGAATTCACCTCTCTGTGCCCTCATTTCCCATCTGCAGAGTAAAGAGAATGATTTTGACAATAGTTCCTCATGCAGCTGTTGTGGGGATTAAGGGAGTCAGATGCATGAAACAACACAAATCAGATCCCAGAAAGATTAAGTAAAGGCTCATAGTCCTATGTCACTAAATGGAAGAAGCAGACTATAGCCGTGTGAGTGCTGGATATTGTTATTCTGCAGTTGTGAGATACAAGAACCCAACTCATACTAGTTTAAGCAGCAAAATAAGTGGTAGTATGTACTTCAGACATGCCTCAGAATAGAGTCAAATGATGCTGTCTGGAAGTCTCCAACATCTTTGCTTCTCCTTGGCTTCAAGATAGATCACACAAATTTTGAGGTAGTAAGATGGCTGCTTGCAGCTGCAGGGGGCGCACTATCCTTTCAGGAAAAGAAAAAAATTCTTATGAAGATCTGGCAGGGGTCCCATGGAAGTGGCCCAGCTTTGGTCAGATACCCACTCCTGCACCCAGACCTGAGGTATGCGGCAAGCACTGAGGCAGGGGGTGCTGAGTGTGCTCAATCCAATGCATGTGGCCAAAGGACAGCATCCGTGTTAGACACTCAGGGTGCTCCTCCAAAGAAAGGGATAAGGAAGAAATATAGACCAATATAATACATAGGCTCATGGCTGTCAGGTGACAGCAGAGATCAGAAATGGCCCCTCCCTCAACACAAGTCTTATTACTACAACCATGGTTTCTTTTAGCCTTATACTCTGTTTTTTAAGCCATCCTGACGTGGCTGCATCACACAACTCCATGGGCACAAGTTACACAGCATCCTCTTCTCTAGTTTTGAGGCCCATTGACACTGCTCTCTGACGACTTTCTAGTCCTCCCACTTTTTTTGAGGAAGGCACAGCCAGGTAGCAGACGGATAGTTTCATTTTACATCTGCAGGTAAAAAAACTGAGGATTAAGTGGAAGGAGGCTCCTTGTTCAGTAAGTAGTTGTTTAAGCCTACCTTGTCCCAGGATCTGTACTAAGTGTGCTAGTTGCCTTCTGATAAACCAACCAGAAGAGACTGACCTGGAGTGCCAGTGCTATGAGTCAAGGCTTCCTCTTCAGGGACATGCCAGTATTCCGGCCTGTGATGCCAAGGCATTTGGGCTTTCTGTGACTTTTTTGAGCTGGGTAATAATGAGTAATAAGTAGGTACACCACTAATGTTTCAACTGACAGACATCGGTTTCCTTCAGTCTATCTGCTCAGTGTCAGTGCATGGCCCTGTTCACCGTCATGACCCTTTCTGTAGAAATATTTAGTCTTTGGAGTGTATTGAATTATCTTCTTTGGTTGACTAATAGTGGTGGCTAAAATTTATGGAATTTTCCTGAAACCTCAAATTGGCATTTATTGCTAATAAAGTAGAAGGTAGAATAACAGTTTCTTGAAAGCATCACATAATAAAAGGAATATATGTGCATTGAGTGTTACGTACACTGTGATTTTATAAGTTTTCCTTTCTAAATCTGGGCCACCAACTGTGTATGGTAGGTATTACCATCTCATTTTACAGAGGAGAAAAATCAGATCTCAGATTAAGTAAAGGCTCATAGTCCTATAGCACTAAATGTAAGAAACAGTTTATTCATGTCTGCTTCAAACTCTGCCTTCCTTCTACCAGTCCCATTTTAACCACCATTTCACAAACGTACTTTAAAATTATACTTTCAGGGGCACCTGGGTGGCTCAGTGGTTGAGCGTGTGCCTTCGGCCCAGGGTGTAGTCCCAGGGTCCTGGGATCTAGTGCCACATTGGGGTCCCCACAGGGAGCCTGCTTCTCCCTCTCCCTGTGTCTCTGCCTCTCTCTGTGTATCTCATGAATGAATGAATGAATGAATAAATAAATAGATAAATAAAATCTTTAAAAAATAAAATAAAATTATGCTTTCAGTTATACTTCTAGACCCAGGCGACTCAGGTTAGGTCACGTAAGTCTTATTGAATGTAATCTGAGCTATGTTTGAGAACTGATGAGGCAATATGGATTTGAAGCCTCCTGTTATCATCACAAAATCACAGGCCCATTTGATTTGTGAACCTCAGGAAATATTTTAGGGTCACATCTAGGCAAAACTGCAGGGTGGGCAAGTGTGTTCCTTCTCATGGTGTCACTTCTTCACTTCACTCTGTGTAATACCCCTTCCCTTCCTGGCTCTTGGTATCTTTACCTCCATGATTTGACTGTGCCTCTTAGCTGGTCCTTTCAGGCCAGATGTTCCTCCCTGAGGCTTCACCAAACCTTGCTGTAGTAAACACTGATTATTTGTTGGTGTCTCAGAATCTACTCCTGCTGCCTAAATGCACTCAAATGTCAATTAAGGGACTGTCCTCCAACATGGTATATGGTCTTGGGGCCTGGCTTACCATTATAGAAGTCTTACCATTACAGAAGGCAAGGGAGTTGCTAAAGGCCACATCAGCCAGACTGTTTCTTTTACCACCCAGTGACCATCTAATGGAAGATAAGCATGCAACCTAAGCACAGCCAATTTGATGCAATGTTATGGTATTCTATGTCCTAAGAAGAATGAAGCAAGGATGGGAAATAAGTTGAAATTGGTTAATTTTATAAGAAACACCCTGGCAAGACTGTATTCTGGCAAGATTGTGTTCTCATTTCTGTCTCAAACCTTGTTCTCTAGCTTTGACCTTCCATCATGTGATAGTCTCACGACCTTTCTAAAACATTGTTCCTTGTTTCAGAGTCAGAAATGTTTTTGTGGTTTGCAGCCATAATAAACCTTCCTCCTCGATAGCTCTGCATGCCATATTGCTTCCCAGGCATCTCACAGTCCTGTTCCCCTCCTCCTCTATTCAGTGGAAACCTGATGTGCTTATTTCAACACTTTCCAAGTCAGGTGGTCTGTACAGCCTGGGGTGACTGTAAATAAACCAGGTAACTGATCTGTAATACTGACCTAGTGACAGAGGAGATTGATGGGGTCCTTTCCTCAGCTTCCTCACTGAGGCATTAAGCTAAACTTCTTAACAGCTATTTAAAATCCATCTTGAGCTTTTTCTTAGCATTCTCTTTGGGGCATAGCATCTGGCCATTTACAATGGGCTTTCTTCTTCCCCAGGCTCCCATGTACATTCTTTTCCAAAGGAGGTTGGGAAACGCAGGAGATGTATGTCAGAAGAGGTGAATGAGACCTGGTTGTGCAGAGCCCAGAGGGACCATCTAAAAGCACAAGAGGATCCCAGTACTACCTTATTTGAAACCTATAGTGGATTTCCCATCTGAACTCCAGGATAAAGTTTAAACTCTTCGCATGGCATTCAGATCCAACTCCCCGCCGCCACCCACCCCCCCCAATCCTCCTGTGCCTGGCCTCTGTCTCTGGCTTCATCTCAAGCATTCTCTCCTTTATGCCTTCTTGTCCAGCAGAGCTAAACTAAAGGTGCTTCCCTGTATGTGCCACATTGTTTATTTCCTTTGTGCCTTTTTTTTTTTTCAGCCTCTTGTCTTTGGAATACCCTTCTCATCACCCCCAACTGCCCACACCTACTCCTGAACTCCTGAACTGGCCAATTGTTACTCATCTTTTAAGACTCATCTCTAGCAATACCTCCTCTGGGAAGTTCTTTGATGACCCCCTACTTCAACACTTACTCCTCCCTCTTGCAGAGACCGTGCTTTCAAATTCATAATTCTTTTAATGTTCCTGGTGCTTACCAATGTAGGTTCAAATTATGGGCATACCTCTCAGGATGGATGGAGGGATGGATGAATAAATAAAACCCTTGTATAATTGCAAAGTAGAGCACTGCAGAAAGTATTCCATAATATAAGTCTTTTTATACCAGAGCTTCATGTCTGTGGCTTCTCTGTTTTCTTCCTCTCCACTCTGCCTGGGTGTGTTGGTAGTGATTTATTTCCAATCAATAATGATTCAATTTCTTTGTACAAGTCAGTTAAGTCACTTGACTGACTCAGTTATGTCCATCACATAAATAACACGAGTCTCAACCTGGCTGAGAGACTCTTGTGGTGACCAAGTCTGCTTAACCCAATTACCAATTGATCATAGAGCATGGAATAAATACTAAAGAAAAATAAGACCTGACACATCTTTAAAAATAGATACTAAGAAAGTAATAGGAAAATCAGAGTAGTCTAAAAATTCTGTCATAATAGCACTCAGAAAATAAATTTATATAATTTAGCTAGTTCTAATAAGTTTTGAGAAATATTTCAGAATAGCAATTTAAGATTTATCAGCTGATCCAATGATAGAGGGTTTACACATTACCTTTCTAAATACTCTTAAAATACCTGTTTCATTAAAGTATTTCTTTTTTATATAAATGAAATTTTGCATTTATTCGCCTTAATTTGACCCAATCTTTTTAGAGAATGTTGGGGAAGTGGGAATGCATATAAAGTGGAATTTTGACAGAATTAACATGTTCCCCTAGGTAGGAGAGAACTGTGCCTTCATTTCCTGCAAGATAGGACCAGTGACTATGTAACTTTGAACTTTTTTTGCTAAGGGAATGGCAGTCAGCAGCTACAGAGACTCGTGCAGCTGTAGCTGTTTTCCTGTTCTGGTCTTAAGTGATTATTCTAGTAGCAGTTTTGCCAGATAAGCAGCCAAGGCCACAAGAGGCACTTTTCTTTTGTCCATGTTGAAGTTTTGCATAAATGTTCTGTTTTCTTGTCTCTCCTGGTAGGATTGAAGATGTTGGACTATCATCATATTTCGTATTACGTACTATAGTGTCACTGACACTCAAGGGCCAGAGTTTGTAAGGCTTTTCCAGGTGAGTCATTATGTGAGTTGAGACTGACTCTTCTTTTAGTAAAGATTATGAAATGCCTTTGGAATTCGTAAGATCAAGTTGTTTACTCTTGAGTATTGAACTCAACGATGCTTCTAGAAGGGCTGAGGTAGAGGACAGGTGACGAGGATAGTAAAAAAAGAGAAGGGAACCAACATTTCTTGAGCATTTAAGATTGCTTAGCACTATGTTTGATGTTTTAAAGATGCTTCCTCATTGTATCTTCCCATCAACTGTCAGAGAAGATTCTCCAATCAATTTCAATTAGGAAATAGAAATATAAGGAAATTAAGGTAATACAAACAGTAAGTAGCAAATTCATAATTTAATTTTAACTCTGTCCCTCTTTGGTCTACCATTCTGCTTCCTTGGTTTCATTGGAAAGTGAAGAGTCTTTGTGCACCTGGAGTTCACATATGATAGTATTATCAAATTTCTTATATATGTGTATTAACTGACAAATTTACAAGGCAGTACAAAATACTGAATTAACCTTCAACACATTCTGAGGGCAGTTAATGAACTGTTCTTATGCATAAAGAAATTATGAACTATCTTACTATTGTACATGGAAAATGCATGTAATTCTCTCTTCATTTATTACTGTTTTCATTGTTATTATTATATGCTAGTGATAGCTATCCTCCAAAATCCTAAATAGGTTTGTGGAAAGCTGCCACACAAAAAATAAATCTGATGACCCATTTTATTCCCATATAAAGGATGTATTTTGAATCTCAGCAAATCTTTTATGAAAGAGAAATATAGGGGCACCTGGGTGGCTCAGTTGGTTAACGGTCCAACTCTTGATTTCAGCTCAGGTCTGGATTTCAGGGTCATGAGATCAGAGCCCTGTGTTGGGCTCTGCACTCAGCAGAGAGTCTGCTTGAAATTCTCTCTCCCTCTACCCCTCGCCCTGCTTGCATTCACACACATTCTTTCATGTGCATCTCACTATCTCTCAAATAAGTCTTGGGAGGGAGAGAGAAGTATAATACCTGAGAGCTTGGATGCAGGGAGCCAGACTTCTGGGTTTGAATGCCAGCTTTGCCATTTCTTAGCTAGGGTGACCTTGGACAAGTTAATGCAGTCCGTTTCTTCAACTGTAAAATGAAGATGCTAACAGTAATACTTCAAAAAGCAACTGTGAGCATTTCATGAATTGAGGTTCTGATACCTAGAATAGAACCAGGCCCATGTTAAGTACTCAATAAATACGGGCTATTTTGCTTCATCTATGTGTGAAGAAACAGGTCTGCAATTCAGTGATTTGCTTGGGTCCTGTGTTCTGTTGGCAGGGTTGGTGCTGACACCCAGGTGTCCTGTTCTTGGTCCAGTGCTGGGTGCTGCAGTGGCATACATAGCAGTATGCAAGGAAAGTAGAATTTTCTCTTAACCATTATTCCAAATGCCAGTGCTATTTCTGTGCTCCGAATGTCCGCTGTCCACTGTAGGAGCAGTTTATCAACCCAATTCCCAGATGGAGAATCTTTTTCCAGCGTCCCTGGTTACCCTGCTGCTGAGCCAGCCGTCACAGTCTTGTGCTGTGAACCCCTAGCCCAGTGGTTCCCAGAATGCCAAAAATGTTAACAGACTCTACCAGGTCCACAATCCCATATCTATAATTCCCAAATCCCCAAAGCTCTCTAATCTGAAAGCTTTTTCATGAATCATATGACTATAAAACTTGTTCAGATCTGAACTTATCTAGTGATAAATCACCTGAGCTGACAGGAGACTATTTATCGTTTTTATTTATCCCTCCTGGTATGTGTATTTGTATAGTTCACTACAGACATACTAATGTTTTTGCTTATGGGATACTGCCCCAGATATCAGTGGGGGCATCTATCAGTCAGGGTCTTGGCAGGAAGAGATGGGGGCACTCAGCACAAGTGAATGAGGAGAGTTTAGTAAAGAGATTGTCTGGAAGACTGTGGGTGGATGGAGGACCAACAAGGATGGTACAGGAGGGACAAAGGGGGGGATTAGTTGGTGCACCAAGAGCTGTGAGTACCCCTGGGTTTGAAGGGCTAGGTAGAGGTAGCATTATTGGAATCTGGAGAGAGCAGCATGGGAGGGGGCTGCCTACAGGACCTAAAGCCTTAGGTGGAAGGAGCCAGCTGGTAGCAAATCAAAAGAGAAATCTGAGAAATATATACCCAAGCTGGCTTTTCCCCTTTCCTATAGATGTCCTGCTGGTACCTTTCTTTGGTGGCACCCTACCTGAAACCAGAGGCAAGAGGGCTCAGAGATATAGACCAGAAGGTGAGCCACTGGGGCCCCACACAGAGTAGTGAAGGTGGCAAGGGGATCTGGAGGGCAAGAGAAAAATGTCCTGCACAGCGTATTCTATAATACCCAGTATGTGCACTCTACCATCCCTCTGAAACCAAAAAACTCAAGAATGGTTAGAGTTATATTTTATTAAGTCAACAGCATATGCCTACATTAAAAAATATTAATACATACATGTGAAACTTTTTTCTTTAGTTTGCAGTTATCATTGACAGTGCCATACAGACTTATGAATCATTTATAATAATTCATTGGCTACCCTGAAAGATTAGAACTACTGCACTTAAGAGTACTATTTCTTTCATTCATTGATTCATATGTTCATTGATTTTACAAATGTTCTTTGTTGCTTGTCTACTCTGCAAAAACACTGGGCTCTGTAGTATAAAGACAAAAATACGACACTAGCCCTTCTAGTAGCTTGCAATGTAGTAAAGGACACTAATTTGTTGGAAAATAATAATACAATCCTGGGTTAGCAGATAGTTTCATCTCAAAGCTACCTTGCTGTAGGAGGAGGCTCTGTTTTGAGAAGGGTTTCTTGACCACATGTGGGCTCAGTGGAAAAAAACACTGTGATCTAATAGCTGTGTGTGCAGTGGACACAGTGTGTACAGTTTTGGCTGACTATGCTTTGACTGGGTGGCCAAGTGAGATAGTTCTTATAATAGAAGCAAGGGGGGGAGGCTTTGAATTAGAAACAACCTGAGAAGGCTTCATGGGGGAGAGGTAGAAGGTTTTTAAGGATTTCTAGACAGGAAAATGACAGGAGCAAAGGCAAAATAAGAGGGCAGGATGGGCTGGTATGAGAGGGTCACAGGGTCTCAGGAGTAAAAAAAAGTAATGGGTGGTCAAAGTAGATTAGAGCACCTATCCTAGAAGTTTGGACTTTATTTTATAGCAAGTGGATTACAACAGGGGTTTTGAGAAGGGGAGGAACTATGTTTTAGGAGAATCATTCTACCAGCACTTTGAAGAGGGGAAGGATTTAAGAGGAAGGTGTTTGAAAGTCATCTTTGTCAAAGAAGGATGGCCAACACCTAGGCAAGGAATGGTGACATGAGAACAAAAACCCAGCATTGGGAATAGGAGGAATGGTTGGAAGCCATAGTGACTCCAGGGCCTCTAAAATATGAATGTACAAGAGAGAGGGCTGGGCTGCTGAAGCTGGCATTAGGGAGCACCACCGTAGTTTTGGACATCTTGAGGCAGAGTTATGGCTAAAAATATTCACAAGAAAATATCCTGCAAGTATTTCAAATTCTGAATCTGTAGTTCAGAGAAAAAAAATGTTAAGGAGACAAATTCCATGCCCAGAAAAAGTTTCACTACTGTAATCCTTATGGTAATTCCAAAATGCAAAAAGCTATAAAAATTACATGTTTAAAAAAGTTTAGTAGCAAAACTGATTTAATGACAAACCTGATCTGAATAAATGTGAGATTATTAATAGGCTTTGTTTATTCCATTTACAGTCAATTCTTTCTACTTAGGAAATAATAAGTTTGAATAAGGGTACCGTCCCAAATTACTGGAAGGAGAATATTTTGTATTAAATGGTGCCTGTACCAAATTACCTTTTAAAAATTTTAAATTTTTATTTATTTATGATAGTCACAGAGAGAGAGAGAGGCAGAGACACAGGCAGAGGGAGAAGCAGGCTCCATGCACTGGGAGCCGACATGGGATTCGATCCTGGGTCTCCAGGATCGTGCCCTGGACCAAAGGCAGGCGCCAAACCACTGCGCCACCCAGGGATTCCCCCTTTTAAAAATTTTTTAAAAAATGATATTTAAATTCTGAAACTTGTCTGGCCTCAAAGTTTTATTTATTTTTAAAGATTTTATTTATTTTAGAGAGAGAGCATGAGTGGGAAAGGCAGAGAGAATC
This sequence comes from Canis lupus familiaris, assembly GCF_011100685.1. Lineage (NCBI taxonomy): Eukaryota > Metazoa > Chordata > Mammalia > Carnivora > Canidae > Canis > Canis lupus. The sequence continues at coordinate 73,132,079 of NC_049228.1, forward strand.
TCAAGCAAACCCTCTGCTGAGTGCAAAGCCCAGCATTGGGCTCAGTCCCATGACCCCCAAGATCAGGACTGATATATTTTGAAGAAGGAAGCATTCTTTGTATATGCCTTTTTCATGCGCTGATGTTTGATAAATTTTTAATTCACAAAATTGGGATGCAAATGATACCTACCTCATAGAGTTGTTTAAAGAGCTAAAGAACAGGAGCCAACACATAAAGGGTATTTTAGTAAATGTTAGTCATTCTAACCCCTTTAATCAACAAAATATTTTCTAAGAAGCATTTTGGTTTTTTTTTGTTTGTTTGTTTTTTTGTTTTTTTGCTTGTCCAACCTTTGAAAACAAATGTCTCTCTTCTGGATAATGTGAAGAAAGTAGCAGAGAGGACCAACATTTCTGGAGAACCTAGCATGTATGCTTTTACCCCATGAGAAGATTACTGTTTTTCCCATTTCACAGGTGCAGAAACAGATTATGAGAAATTATATACCTAGCATGACCTAGTATAGTAAGTACTCGGGTAAGGGGTAAACTAACTTCTCTTTTCCCTTCCTTGTAGCTCCCAGGGGAGTGTGAGAGACAACAGGTAAAACACTCTGTCTGGGTGTAAAAGATGAAGTCATTGTGGGCCTCTAGCATCTTCTGGTTCCCTTTTTAAATGGTTAAAAGAATGTCGTCTTTCCATTTGTGCTGTTAGTTTTATATATGTAAAGACATATTTCAGACTCCAAATGATTGAAAATCGTTTCTGATTAATACCTGCCTCCCTGCCACACATTTCTCTAAATAAAGACATCTGGATAAAACATGCATTTGGCCCAGAATAATCAAGTCTAATTTTCAGACAAGTTGAAAGCAGTATCTTAATTTGATCAGGATTGGTAGGAGGAAAGGGATGTCAGGTGTGGTAAGAGGCTGGTTGCTGCGGTGGCGTTGAGGGTGAGGGAGGGAGGTTTTCTGCTTGCTGGGTGAGTTACCTGCCCAAAAGGAAATCAAGTTTATTGTAATTTGACCAAGTACACAGCAACATAATCTGGTTCTTCAATTTTTGATGTGGATGCTTTAAATGAGAGGGTGTCACATTTTCTTCCTTTCCCCAGACCACACATTGTAGACCTGGCCCCTCTCCTTCTCAGCCCAGGCTCCCAAGGCAAGATTTCTTTCTTTCTTCGGTGTCTTGCTGCCAGGCAGGAAATGTTACTAGCTGTGGGATAAGCCTCCCCCATTTGGGTGTGTATGTGTGTGTGTGTGTGTGGGGGGGGGGGTTGGGGGAGAGATGAGAAAAGGAAAAGAAAAAGAAAAACAAAGCAAGAAAAATCCCTAGAGCAGCTAGCCTGAACCCCGAAGGATCACAGCGGGTTTGCAGTTTCCTAGAAACAGGGATACCCCCCATCCCCCTGCCCCCGACTCTTGCGGCCCCCCCGCAACCCGCGTACTCCCCGCCCCCGCCCCCACCCCCACCCCCACCCCCAGCGGGGCTTGTGGGCGTGTCTTTAAGTCCCTGCTAATAGGGCTGCCCCGCGGGCGGGGCTGGCTTCCCCGGGCGCCCCTGACAGCCGCGGGAGCGCGCCCCTAGGAGCTGGACGGGCCGTACCGCCCGGCTGGTGCCCGGGTCCCGGTGCGCTGGTCCATGCTGGTGCCTGCCTTTGTTCTCGGGCCGGAGCGGGGACATGCGCGGCTGAGGATGGAAGTGGAGGACTCGGGCGGCGTGGTGCTGACCGCCTACCACTCGTACGCTCGCTCCCAGCCGTCCAGCTCCGAGCCACGCTGCGCGCCCAGGGCCACCGCCAGCCACCCGGGCAGCAGGTACCCAGAGCCGCTCCACAGGGAGCAGAGGTTTCCCGAGCTTGGGCTTTATCTCGCAGCTGTGTTTCCTGCCAGGGCCTAAGAGCACCATCACTTGATGTTGTTTCAAGTTTTGGTGGACTGGATGAGTGAGCCTGCTGTTCTTTGTATTGTCCTTGATTGCAAGTCTCAGCTGGTAGTGGCTAAAGTCCTTGGCTAGCAGAGGTTAGCAGTGGAGTCCTGTTCTTGATATAACTTGATGGTAAAGAGGCACATGCCTCATCTCTGCCAAATTCACCTATTGACATATTTGGGGAATTTAAAAAAAAATGGAAATGAGACAAGCAGAAAAAGAAAAAAAATAAAATACATTATCCTAAATCCTCGAATATTATCGAGGGTTTCTTTAGTAACTGCATGCCATCTAAGCTAAAATATAGCTGGAGAGATTCCCTAAAAGTAAATCTGAGTAGACTTTTAAAAACAATCTTATTTCTAGATTTTAAAAACTGTTCAACTATATAAATACATTGGTATCGTTACTTTATTATTGCTAATGTTTACTCAATGCTGTAAATGCTATTATAATTTATTTCTTTTGGGTCAACAAAGGTCTATAACCATTTCATTATGTGTATTTTTAGATTTAATATAGCAAGGATTTATGTTAAATTACTCTATTAATGTTCATCTGTTTGATGCAAGATCAAGGCCAATGTGACTTCCATTAACTAAACAAAAATGTTAGAGTCTTAGGAAATTTCCCTGCTCAGACAATAATAAGTGAGATAGTTTGATCTGACTCAGAGTTTGGGGAAGTTTTGCTTGTTTAAATGTGGCTATTTATCTACTATGGATCCACTGATGAATGTGTTTTTTTTTTTTTTTTTTTCCAAGTGGGAAGTTTGAGTGTTGATTTACTTTTTTGCATCAAGTTTATTTTTGTTTACTTTTTCTTTTTCTTTTTAGTTATGTGATAATGATTATTTCTCTCTCCTAATTGATTTGTGAGGCTTTCAACAGATTGTGATTTTATTTCAAGGAATATCCTTTTGGCTTGTATCCATGGGAAGAATAAACTACATTGGCATGAGATCTATGTTAGGCTCAGCTAACAAAGACAATATTGTTTCTTCCAAAAGAGCAGGTTGAGTGAAATCTTATTTTTATATAAAGACAGTGAGAAAGTAACATTTTTCTTCTAGCCTTAGGATCGATCACATTGTCTTAACGGCTACTTGAAGATATAAACTTGAATTTGTCTTCAGGGTGTTTTCTTTTCTAAACATAATCCTTGATTATAATTACTCAGATTATGAGTAACTAAATAGATATAAGTGAGTTCATGAGAAGCAGGGATCTGGTTTGTGCATTTTTAGATGGTCCTAGTATAACTATCCTGTCACTAACTCCCAGCAGCTGTCTAAGAGTAATAGCTAGATTGTGCCATTTGGGCCTTCTAAAACTATATCCGTTTCCAAAGCAAACTGGAGAAGTTCCATTAGCTAAACATGTGGTCTTGTGGAATGATAATGCATGAGAGCAGAAGAGTTGTGTGCCATTGTTAGTGTTTTATCATATGGTTGCCAGTGAGATTTGTGTTGCTCCAAGTTTGCATTTTTGGTGACTGCGTGCATCCTTTCTATAGGAACCTTTGTACCACTCTAAACTCTCTGATGCAGGAGATAATTGACCCTGTCCCCTGCAACTAAATCTTGAGAGAATAGCTTAATTCCTTGGCTCCCAGTAACAACAATCAAAAAGAAGTTCCTGTATTTACAAGGAGCCGGAGGACACCATCAATCATGAGTCTGATAACAGAAATAATCAGGACCCAGTTATTAACCTTTGACTCACTAACTACTGATCAATACTTCCTTTCAAGCCAAGGAGCAAGATCGTATTGTTCTACTTATGAAGAAAGCACTCTCTCTTTCAAGAATACCATTTCCTTTAAATTGCTTACATATGTGTAACATATTTGTGGAGGAGTGACCAGTATGGCACTAGGAAGCATGGACTATTGTATCATCATTCTTGAGCTCTGAGTTAGCAAAGTTTCGATTCAAAGCAAACTGTCTCCTTATTTTCCAAGCCTCCACTCCATCTGACTTTATGTGCTTTTGGTTTTTTGGGCTGATTTTTCCCACTAAAGTATAATCTCAGTCTCTATCTCTTCCTTCATTATTCTGTTTTGTTCACTGTTCTAATTCCAAGTGCCTAGAGCAGTGTCTGTCACATTTTGGTAGCTCAGTAAATACCTAATGAATAAATGAATGAATTCCTACCAAGGTTATAAAATGGCCAAGATAAGTTGGCAGGATTTTAAACAGCTGAAGTCAATCTCTTTGTACTTACATTTGCCAGCCACACATTAGGCATTAGGAGTACAAAGATAAATAAAACAAAGTCCCTGCCTTGAGAATGTGGCCCTTTACCTTTCAGACCAATAGGATTTTTAGAAAAAGCTTGGAATAAGTGGGAACATTCTGAAACACGAGGCTTCAGATATCAATCTGGACTGCCAGCTTCTCATTTAAAGAAATAATAATAAAGGAATAAAGAATCCAGCAACTCAGGCCTCTGCTCTGTCTGCCAGCACTGGCTAAAGCTGAGTAATGGCTGCTCCGTTACATGCCTCCCCCGATAACTCTTCAACACTGAAGCTGGGTGGCCTTTGTATTTTCTTTAGGGACTGCTTGTTTTATTAGAATAAGTAGCCAGTATGGAGTATACTTGCCAGTTCTCAGGCTTGGGGTCAGGCTCCCAGACTCCATTCATCACATGTACCATTTATTACCTTGTGGTCTTGGGTAACCTGCTTCAGCTGCTTAAGAATAGAGCGAAGCATCCAGTAATTGTTAGATGTGTTATTACAGTTACCATTTTTTAATCCCAGTTGTTGATGTAAAGAGGAGGGTAAAACATTTTTGGTACCTATCCCCAAAGTGTATTCATGGAGGAAAAAGACTTGAGTACTAAGTATTTGTTGGAGGAGGGAAAGTCATTCTTTATTTCACAATCTGTCTTTATATTCTGTTTATAAAGGATAAAAGAGAATGAAGGATTGTAAATTTTCAGTTCTGTTAAGTGCTTGGGACTGTCTTTACAATCATGTGATTTTTAAAGAGGCTTAGCTTCTAGACCCAAAATCCAGAGTGGAAAATATTGACATACGTAAGAAATAATTTCACTTAACAAAATGAAAGGTAGCTGAAGATAAAGCTGGGTGTCTTGTTTTTCAAAGATTTTCTAAGCTGTATATAAGAAATATATATAATATTCTTTGGTGAGTATATAGTATAAAATGACCATGAGTATTTCTGATGTTTATTTCATTATATTATAAACTTCCTAGGAGAGAACAAATATAGAAGAAGAAGAGAACCAGGGGCAGCTCCGGTGGCTCAGGGTTTAGCGCCGCCTTCAGCCTATGGCCTGATCCTGGGGACCCGGGATTGAGTCCTGCATCGGGCTCCTTGCATGGAGCCTGCTTCTCCCTCTGCCTGTGTCTCTGCCTCTCTCTCCCTCTCTCTCTGTCTCTCATGAGTAAATAAATAAAATCTTAAAAAAAAAAAAAAAAGAGAAGAGAACCAGCTCTTCCTCAAAAACAAATAAAGGAGCTAACCAAGGTTATCCTAGGAATTCTAATTCTGCAGAAATGTTAAAATCTTTGTTTTGTAGCATAACTGTTCATAGTAATGTGAATGATTTGATTAAAATAGAATTAATGATAATTAGAAAATAAATATTTTATTTTGTGGAAAAAATAAATTTAGCAACCCTTAGTGCCATATTAACATCTTCCTGGATGGAAATTAATTAAAAACACATTTATTTCAAGATGCCAACTCTCGTTCAATTAAGTACTTATAAGGTCTTTGTGAGCTTCTGGACATATACATGGGTACATTAAAATATGGGGCGGATACTTTTGAAATGCTTTTTCTAGAGGATTCAGAAATAGTAATGGATATAGAATTCTTACGAGAGGATAAGATATTTATGGGTCATTTTTAATGTTATGGTTAAAACCATAGTTGGTGTCTCTGGTTTCTTTTTACAGTGGGGCCCCTGCTGAGCGTAGGTGCCTCTGTATGTGAAGCTGTTGGAAAACATCTGGCACATTTCCTTTGATCATGTCATTTGGCTAAACATTTGGCCAGTTGCTCTGTCCATTTTTAACCTGCTCAGTTATCCCTGATCATTAATCCTTAACATATCCACAAAAATTCAGGGAACTTAGGGTGTTGTAGATTCATATTCATGAGGATACAAGTAATATTTTTTTACTTGTTTATTTTGCAATAATATTAGACTTCTGGAAAATTTGCAGAAGTAGTTCAGAGTACTTCATGTAACCTTCACCCAGTTTCCCCTAATGTCAACTTGTGCATAACCCAAGTTCCATGATCAGAACTGAAAAATTAGCACTGATGTAGTACACTTAACTATATAGGCTTTATAACCTGATTTCATCAGCTTTTCTGCCAGCATTAGAATTCTTCTGTTGTAGAATTGAATTTGGGATACCACATTGAATTTAGTTTTGCCTTCCAAACCTCCAGTCTCTGACAGTCTGTCCTTATCTCTTATGGCACTTTTTGAGTACTGATTGCTTGTTTTATAGGAAGTTCTTCAATTTGGATTGGTGCGATAATTTTCTTTCTTTCTTTCTTTCTTTCTTTCTTTCTTTCTTTCTTTCTTTCTTTCTTTCTCTTTCTTTCTTTCTTTCTTTCTTTTTTATTATTCATGAGAGACACACAGAGAGAGGCAGAGACACAGGCAGAGGGAGAAGCAGGCTCCCTGTGGGGAGCGCAATGCGGGGGACTTGATCCCAGGATACGGGGATAACGCCCTGGGCCAAAGGCAGATGCTCAGCCACTGAGCCACCCAGCTGCCCTGTGGTGTGTTATATTCTCATGATTAGATAGAAATTATGCATTCTGGGTAAGACTTCCACAGAATAATGTTGGGCCCTTCTCAAGTGCATCATATTAGGGTATATGATGGCAGTCTATCTACTAATGTCGACGTTGGCTCTCATCACCCGGTTAAAATGGTGCCTGCTGGGTTTCTGTACTGGTAAACTATATTTTTCTCTATGTAATTAATAAGTACCTTAGGGGAGATGTTTTGTGATTATGAAATATCTCCTGTTTTTTTTCTCAAACTCCCCTCTACCGATTTTTTTCTCAATTCTGTACTGATGTATTTTCCATTCTATAAAGTCCACATTCAGTATTCTTTCTGTATTGTTTTTATCTCTTTCGGCTTTAAAAAATCAACCAAGTATAATAAATAGTTCAGCTTTATCTGGTCTGAGTTCATGAAACTTATTTCCTAATTTTCAGAGTTTCATAATCTTTTCAGGAGCAAAATTTTGTGATAGTCTTCCGTGGAAAATAATCAGAAGGCTTCTAAATTAAATTCTATGTTAAGAGAGGATAGTTGTTAAATCCCACTTGAAATCACTGAGGCTGGGATGCCTGGGTGGCTCAGCAATTGAGCGTCTGCCTTCAGCCCAGGGTGTGATCCCAGGATCTGAGATTGAGTCCCCCATCAGGCTCCTTGCAGGGAACCTGCTTCTCCCTCTGCCTCTGTCTCTGCCTCTCTTTCGCTCTGTGTCTCTCATGATTAAATAAATAAAATCTTAAAAAAAAAAAAAAAACTGAGGCTGTTTTCTTAGAACCATGTTAATACGTAATGGAAACATTTTTCTCTTACCAGTGTTCCTGAGATGTTACTTGAACCTATGCAGATGTTTCATACCTAAAATAAATATTTAATTTACATATAATTAAAATTTCTTCTTATTTGGTCCTCAAACCAAACTATTTGGTTTCTGAAGTAATTCCTATTCTCTTTTTTCTCAGTCTGTAGTCTCTACGTATCAGTTCCAGCAAAGAATAAAAGTAAAATGTTATGAAGTAGAGCAAAGGAAGGGAATAAAATATTCTCAGAAGAAAATTTTGGAAATAAAGTTTATCCATTTAACGGATAGATTTTGTTTTAAGCTTCTTTGGAAAAAAATATAAGGTTAGGCATACCCTTAACCAGGACAGAAATGCACCTTTAAAAAACAAAGATTTTATTAATTTTCTCTAAAGAGAGAGAGCATATATGCACATGAGCAGGGGGAGGGGCAAAGAGAGAGGGAGAAGCAGACTCCCTGCCTAGTTGGGAGCCTGATGTAGGACCTGTTCACAGGACCCCGACACCATAACCTGAGCCGGAGGCTGAAACACCCAGGTGTCCCAGAAATGCACCTTTTCTTAGTGACTGTCATCATTAAGACAGTATGATTTACAGTGCTATAGTAAAGGCACCTATTGAGATGTGTAAGTTTGCTTGCCTTCATAGTAAATAGCGTACATTGGTATATTGTTCTTTTTCTTATATAACTTAAATATTTATTGTTTTTTTCCCCTGATTTCCAAGCACTACATTGGTATATTGTTCTTTTTCTTATATAACTTAAATATTTATTGTTTTTTTCCCCTGATTTCCAAGCAGCCTTGAAAACCTTTAGCAGTACTATTGTTCTAATGTTGTTATTCTTAATGTGCTTTGTAATTTACTTTTCATTAGATAATTGAGATTGTTAGAACTGTGTAAAGAAAATGCCATTCAACGGACTAAACTGTATATACTCTAACACAAGGTTTTGATAGCATTTATTTCAGTTTCTTTGAGCGTTTATTGGTTTGCTTGTTTGCTTTCAGTTTCTTGCTGTGTTCTGGTTACTTGAGTTAGTAGTTTTGTATAATGTGTCATTCTTCATCACATGAAATTTCATGTTCTCATTTCTTTGTGATTACTAGAGGATGCATTTCAGAACCAAACAGTAATGTACCCAAAAGCTTCAAGTTGCTCTTTTCTAAAATGAGCACTAAAAAATTATTTCACTATATATTCATCTTAAGTATTTGGGGTTTATGACACATTCTTTTAGTATCAACTGTATATGTCACTCTTCAATAAATAAATATTATACATAAAACTGTCTGTTTGACAGGCATTAAGTGTTCAAGGGTAGAAGAACATACACTAAGTATCACTTAGAGAACAGCTGCTTTGTCTCATGTTACTCTTAAAAACTAAACCTATGCATTCCATTTCTGATCCCTTAGATTAATAGAAGATGACTACATACAGGCACGCAGTACAAAGGACAGGAAACTAAAGACAAAGTAGTATGTAGATTTTTTAAAATTATGAAGTACTTGAGACTTACTTCTGTTTTAGTAATTCTGAGTTGTGGTGTCAATTATCTTATACATAAGAGACAGGTCTTTAGATTTTTTTTTAAGATTTTATTTATTTATTCATGAGAGACACAGAGAGAGGCAAAGACATGGGCAGAGGGAGAAGCGAGCTCCCTGTGGGGAGCCTGATGTGGGACTGAACCGCTGAGCCACCCGGGTGTCCCCACAGGTTTTTAGATCCATGTTAAATTTTGCGATTAGCCACAAAGTTTACTTTTGTGTATCTATAATGTATATAGAGAAAAGAATCCCTTTGAGGTTTCCTGTTCAGCATTCTTTTATGAAAATCTATTTGGAAAATATTGGTCAATCCATTTGTTTTTATACAAAGGTCTATCAGCATATTTATAGTTTTAGATCCATAGAGATATCTCACAGGTGCTTAGAAAAGTCAAACATCCAAAAATGACATTACAACTAATAATGATCTTCTTTTTGATCTCTTGACAGTTTTCCCTATCCTCATTATCATATCTAAAAAATCACACAAGTAACCAGTTAACAAGTCTGTGGGTTGGAACCAAACTCATATTTGGAGATGAAGAGCCAAACAAGAGAGAATAAATGTAGTCAGAAAAGTAAGGACCAAGTTTCTTTCCTGAAAAATTCCTTGACACTAGCAGCCAGAGGGTTTTAACTTGTCATAATCATTATCCTATGATGTCATTTCTTTCTTTTTAAGATTTTATTTATTTATTCATAGACACAGAGAGAGAATGAGAAGGAGAGACACAGGCAGAGGGAGAAGCAGGCTCCATGCAGAGAGCCCGACGTGGGACTCGATCTAGGGTCTCCAGGATCACGCCCTGGGCTGCAGGCGGTGCTAAACCGCCGCGCCACCAAGGCTGCCCTCTTTTTTTTTTTTTTTTTAACAGGACTATTTTTATTGAGAACTTACTTAGCTTAACATATATTATCATTTAATCCTTAAAACAGTCCTGTGACATAGGAAGAAAGTAAGGCACAGAGAAGTAGCCCAAGGTCACACAGAGAGGTAATGATAGAGCCAGAAGTCCCACTGAGCCCTTCCAAAACTTGTGCTTTTAACCTGTTGTTTAAATCTTGAAACATTATTTAATAAATTATGGATTTAGGGTCTTTCTGTCTCAATTTGGCTGTAGATTAATTGAAAGCAGGGTTAGTTATTACTTATTTTACATCCCTTAGCAAACTAGCAACTTTCACATAGTAGATGTTACAAATATTCAGTTTGATTTAATTTTTCCTTTTGTAATCATTTTTATTCTGTTTCAATGGAATAAGTATGCAGTGGGTTAAATATAAATGGATATAAATAGTTGAGAAATTTTGTTATCAGTTGAAGCAAGTGCAATATTAGGAATTTTTTCCCTTTAATTTATTAAAAAAAATTTTTTTTAAGATTTTATTTATTCATGAGAGAGACAGAGAGAGACAGAGACACAGGCAGAGGGAGAAGAAGGCTCCTCGCAGGGAGCCCGAAGCAGGACTCGACCCTTGGACCCAGGATCACGCCCCAAACCAAGGCAGATGCTCAACCGCTGAGCCACCCAGGCATCCCTTCCTTTTAATTTAAAAGCTATGTCCTTGCCCTTCATGCAGTCTTAGGTAACAGTATTTTATTATTTTATTTTGTTTTAAGTTTTTCATTTATTTATTTATTTATTTAGAGCGCATGAGCATGAATGGGGTGAGGGGCAGAGGAAGAAGCAGGCTCCCTGCTCTGATGTGGGTGGGGCTCGATTCAGAACCCTGGGATCATGACTGGGATCATGACCCAAGCTGAAGACAGATGCTCCACCAACTGAGCCACCCAGCTGCCCCATTAGGTAACAATATTTCAAAGTAGACAAAATGTGCTGAAGAAGTCATTTCAGTTTGACCAAGAAAGTGAGATCTAAGCAGTTAGTAACAGGAAATCTTCCTGTGCTTTTTTTGGGTCAAAAATTGGGAAGGACAATTGTTAATCCTTAAATTTGATGTTCTTAGTAACTAGCTCTTAGATTTTTTTAGTTTTATTAATAACTTTCTTTGACTACTTAGATTTCTGTGTTTTAAAGATATTTTTCACTTCGTTCCTTGCAGTATGACTCACAACATAAAAATTCTTTTGTTTCTTCTCCCCACAGGCAAAGGGCCAATAAATTAATTTTTTAATTAAAAAATTTTTTAAAAATTTAGTATAGTTAACAGTGTTGTATTATTTTCAGGTGTATAATATAGTGATCCAACACATCCATACATCACCCAGTGCTCATCATAACAAGTGCACTCCTTAGTCTCCATCACCTGTTTCACCCATCCTCCCACCCACCTTATTCTGGTAATCATTTCTCTGGTTTGTTTATACTTCTTGGTTTGTCTCTTTTTCTTTGCTTTGCTTGTTTCTTAAATCCCACATATGAGTAAAATCATTTAGTATTTTTCTTTCTCTGACTGACTTATTTCACTTAGCACTATACTCTCTAGCTCCATCCATGTCACTGCAGATGGCAAAATTTCATCCTTTTCATGGTTGAATAATATTCCATTATTTATCCATTCATCTATCCATGAATACTTGGGCTGCTTCCATAATTTGGCTATTATAAATAATACTGCTATAAACATAGGGGTGTATGCCTTCAAATCAGTGTTTTTGTATTCTTTGGGTAAATGCCCAGTAGTGCAATTATTAGATTGTAGGATAGTTGTATTTTTGGGGGTGAAGGGGCAGAGGGAGGAGGAGAGGGTATCCTAAGCAGGCTTCATGCTTAGCACTGAGTCCAGCGTAGAGCTTGATCTCACAACCCTGAGATCATGCATGACCTGAAATCAAGAGTTGGACACTAAATCCACTGAGCCATCCAGGTGCCCTGGTAGTTGTATTTTTAACCTTTTGAGGAACCTCCATGCTATTTTCCACAGTGGCTGTACCAGTTTGCATTCCTACCAACAGTACAGAAGACTTTCTTTTTCTCCACGTCTTTTCCAACACTTGTTTCTTATATTTTTTTTTATTTTAGCCATCCTGACAAGTATGAAGTAATATCTCATTGTGATTTTGATTTGTATTTCCCTGATTATGAGTGATGAGCATCTTTTCATGTATCTGTTGGCCATCTGGACGTCTTCTTTGGAGAAATGTCTGTCCATGTTTTCTGCACATTTTTAAATTGGATTATTTGTATTTTGGGTGATGAGTTGTGTAAGTTCTTTATATATTCTGGATACTACCCATGTATTGCATATATCATTTGCAAATATTTTCTCCCATTCTGTAAGTTGCCTTTTAGTTTTGTTGATTTTTTTCCTTTACTGTGCAGAAGCTTTTTATTTTGATGTAGTCCTAATAGTTTATTTTTGCTTCTATTTCTCTTGTCTCAGGAGACATATCTAGAAAAATGTTGCTACAGTCGATGTCAGAGAAATTACTACCTGTGTTCTCTTCTAGGATTTATATGGTTTCTTATCTCACATTTAGATCTTTGATCCATTTTGAGTTAATTTTGTGATTTTAAGTCAAGCAAGGGACCAATCCAGGTCCTGGACCATACTTTTGTGAAGATCAGTTTTGTTCTAAATCTTGCTCAAAAATTTAGATACTATAAGATAGGTTGTGGCAATCCAGACCCCTGAGCCATGCCTGGTCTATATAGCCCTTATCCCTTAATGATCTTGAAGCCATGGATAATGCTGACCAAAATTGGGCTGCAAGGATTTTTATTTAGAAAATTAATCCAGGGTCCACTGTAGTCTAGGCTTGGGTCTTCTGGAGAGGTCAGAATTAGAATGGCCTTCAGGCTGTGTGCACTTGTGTTTATTTTGCAAGGTATTCATTTTGATAAACTTCAGATCTTTGGGCACTATGGAGATTGGACAGTCATTTTAGTTATATATAAACAGTGTGGTTTGGACTTCTCTGCTAACTGCTGTGTCTTTAGGAATCTCTTCTAACTATTCTTAACCAGCCAGGGAGTTTAGAGTGTGTTACAAATAAAAATGAAGCATCATGAAAGACTACTCATGAGTAAGGACTGCAAGGGACAATCTCTTTGGTACAATAGGAAAGCAAAGTATGGAAAAGTGTCTTGTTGCAAGAATAATCAACTTTTAGAGCCAGACTCAGAATTCATTCTGCTTATCCCTGGTCACCCACTCAGGCCCACAGCATGGTCTGATGTGTTCTGGGAGCAGTCAGGCAGCTGGCAAGGAAATTATAGCAGAGAGGGAAAACTGGCTCTCTCACTGGGAGACATTATGGGTATAGAAGTGGAGAAAAGGTGGCAACAATTATGAGAATGGCATTTCCTTAACTTCCTTTCAAACACGATTACAGCTACCCTACGTTATCTCACTAAGGTAACGTGGAGAGTCTTGAAAACACACTTGTGGCTTTTCATTGGAATCTTAAAGAAAAACATTTGCTGACCTCAATAGAGTAAGCAATTAAATGGGAAAAGAGCTGACTGTAAGTTTCCGCAGATTTTGTTTTGAAAAACAGAGGATGCCTGGCCTCTGTGATTTTTAACATACCACAACTTAACTTCTCTCCCTCCTCATTTATAAAGCTCAGTGATTATAAGGTCGACTTGGCAACTGTTTTTGTAAAGTCTAAATTGTGCTTAGTTGCAGAAAGCTCCACTCCAGAGGACCCCCACTTTCTGGTTGCTGGCAGCATGTAATTGGAAAAAGCAGGCCATGCTCTGCCTATTTAAAGCTGTGTCATCCTTTGTGGGGCAGTGAGTCAACACCAGCTAAAACAACATGAGTCAGTCACTGCTTAGAAGAAACCCGAATGAAGCTGATTTCTATTATACCAATATTAAACAAACATGATCCTTAGACTCTAAAATAGTTCTTATTGTGGGAGATTAAAAAAAAAATTAGCACTGATTTTCTTTAGAGTCCATGGAATGATTTTTTTAAAAGTGTCTTAAGAAGGAACTCTCTTCAGTTAACCAAATTTTAATCTGGTTTATTCTCGCTTCTGTTTCTTTCATTCTCCATCTTCAGTATGTTCATACCCAATTCATGTCATTCTTACTATTTTAATCTAGTTTCATAGCTATTGAATTAAAATCCATAAAGTTACAGCTGTAATCGTGTAACTGTTTGCTTATTCTGTTCTAGTATCTCCTAGAGTGTAGGAGTGTAAAAGATTTTTTAAGGAGGACCATAACTAGGGGTAGAGAAATAATTTTGAAGGCTAATGGGTTCTGGAGGAAAAGCAATGGAGTTGGTATGATTCTATGATTAAATGCATACTGGGGACCAGGGGAATGGGGAGAAAATTACCTGAGTTTCTGTTTTGGAGTGTTTTATTAACTGACATTGAGAATTCTTGTGGATGAGCAGATTGTGGATGGGGATATGAGCCTACCAAGTGAATCTTTGAGCTAAGTGTGTATGTCCAGCTGGTAGGTAGTTCTATAAGCTGGCAACTTGGGAGGGAGATCAAGGCTGAAAATTAATGGGAGACTTTCACATGCAGGAGAGCATTAAAACTTGGACTGCATTTGATCTGGAAGGAGAGAATATAGAGTGTTTATAAAGAAAGCAGTGAAACAAAGACAGAAACCTGGGAAGGGCAGAAACCAGATAGGGAAGAGCATTGGGATTAAGAGGCTGGGAGCCAGGGCGTTGTGTTAAGGTCAGAATGAGTGGACAGCCATATCAGGAATAGCTAGATGACCAATAATGTCAAGACTGAATCACCCCTTAGGCCTGTAGGGTGGATAACAATGAAGATTATGGCTAGAGTAGGTTTAATGAGTTTATAGAGGTGGAGGCCAGTTTGCTGCAGGTTAAAAAATGAGTGTGAGGTGAGGAAATAGAGGCAGCAAGTAGAACCTACTATAAAAACTTAGCTTATGGGAAGGTGCAGAGAGAAAAAATGGCAGACTGAAGAGGAGGAGCTCATAAAACTTACCCAAAAAAGCTAAAGATTTGGTCAAAGTCAAGAAAGAAACCTAGAATTCTAAAGTGCAGGACTCAAACACATTTGGTCCTACTTAAAATCCTTTGATAATAACATTTTTGTGTACCGCATAAAACTTTATCCCTAGCCCCACAGCAATTATAAGCATTGTTAGTACAGGAACATTCTCTGTTTTCTTCATTGCTGAATCCTTAACTATCTTCCCCTTCCCTGTCAAAAGTCCTGGCAATCAGCAGAGTTTTAACAAATGGTTGCTGATTGAAAGTAGTAAAGGCTGAAATGTGGACATGTGACCTTGGGTTGGGGAGCTACCAGGGAAGTCTTCAAGAATCTGAGCATCACTGCTCTTGTGAAGCCTTCTTCCCTGGCTACTTCTCCCTCACACCAAGTTGGTCATGTCCATTTTTGTGACTTCTCTACCTCATACATTATTCTAGTATTGCACTTAACCCACAACTTCATAGCAGTACTTCTATAGCTGACTTCTCTAAAGGCCAGGAGTTTGTTGATGCCTAGGGCCATACAGTCCTAGGCACTGTATATATGCTTATTGAGTAAATGAATCACTCATTCAGTAAATAATGATAATATCAAATATATGATGATATTTTCAGAATTCGCTATTATTTTTGAATTAGAAAAGTATTAGAAGTATTAGAAATCTTGGATTGGTATTCAGTTAGGGAATAGATGGTTCTGACCTTGCATGCTACCTGCTTTCTCAGAATCCACTAAATTAGTCTTTATTCATAGTTTAACATATGCTCTTGGTAATATGCTATGAAATGAATAATAAATAAAAATCAAAACTGGAGACAGTTGTAAATGAGTATACCTTGACACATAAAACTTATAAAAGGATAGTGAATAGAAGGTAAATACCCTCCATTGTTTTAAAAAGTAAATTTTGCTTAATGGTTATCTATCTCACTCATTAAAACTAGAAGAATTCAAATTCCAATTTTCATAATAAACATGAAGTTGAACAAACATCTGTTGAGCCTCTTGTGACATACACTGGTTTCTGGGAATACAAAAATGGTTAATAGTCTTTCAGTGAGAATAGAGGACTGTTTAACAGTTTATTTCAGCTGCCTCTGAAGTCCAGCTCCATGAGGACAGAAACACTGCCTCTAGCTCTGAATCCTCGCATTAGCCCACTAACCCAGTGTGGACACTCAATATTTGAGTGGTGAGAAAAATGTGTGGGGTGCTCCGGGAGAGCAGAGAAGGTGTAACTGCCACTTGGGGTTAGGTTGGTGAGAGTGATAGAGGGGTTAAAGAAAGCTTCTGGAGGAGTTGTTAACTAAATTAAGTCTCCAAGGAGGGACACAAACTTCCAGTTATAAAATGAATAAGTTACAGAGATCAAAAAGTCCAGCACAGGAAATATACTCAAAGTATTGTAATAATGTTATATGGTGTCAATGTGCACTTATGCGATGAGCATTTCATAATGTATAGAATTGTTGAATCAGTGTTTTGTACACCTGCAACTAATACAGCACTGTATGTCAACTAAACTTCAATAAAAAAAAGAAAAAAAGAATGTGCACAAATCACCAGGAAGAATGAGAGCGGGAAGTGTCTTTGGTGGAAGAGCAGGTGGGAAGAAAGGGTATAGCAGTATGCAGCCACTTTTGGGTAAAGTGAGACCAGCCAGGGATATAGAGACCACTCCATGTGCACTTTGGGTGAACCAGGGAGGGTCAGGCTGAACTCAGCTCACATCTTTTCTTCATTTGGAAAACGAAGGGGTTTCACTGATGGGTTGACCTCCAGGGATTCTTTGAACATTAACATTCTGTTTTTCTCTCTTATTAAGTTGGAAATGAAGGTAATTGGATAATCCTAGATTTTTAACCAAAACATGGCTTTTAGACCTGTACTAATTGCATAACAACACCTTTCCTCTTCTCATTTAATTTTGCTTGTTTAGTTGATCTCTCTCTTTACTGTCTGTTCAGTAAACATGGATTGTTGTCCAGTGTTAGTGGCCTCAATTACTTTAAGTAGAATTTGGTTTATTTCCACCAAGCTACCCAAGCCAGGATATCAGCATATCAGTAAGATGTAAGCCTTTCTTTGAAAAATAGAGCATGTCTAGTAAGCAGAACTGATTTTTCGGTTGATCATAAATTGGTAGCCCAATTAATAGGAATGTTGGATATCATAAAGATGCCATAGAACTTTATTGAATTTTTTGTTCAAGTTTAAAGAGAGCATTTATTAGTAACTTACTTTGTGGAAAGATAAATTTTATCAATGTTCTATATACCAGATTTGATATTTCTAATTATATCGGTACAAAATTAGAATAAATTTAATAAAATCTGAATAAAGCAGACGTCCAAGAGGTGTGTGAGCATGTTGTATATTTTCCGTGGTTTTTATAGTCCAACAAACACAGACTTTAAAGAAAAAAAAATCTGATTTACTTGTTTCCTAATTTTCTGCTTTTGGGTTTTTTTTATTCTGGAGAACTAAGTCCCCTGACTGAGATATCTGATGACTTACTGCAAGAATGTATTTCTGAAGGAAATGGTATAGAGACTGGACAAGAATTTTCTCTTCCTCAAGGAAACCCCCCCTTTCTTTTCTTTCTCTTGTTACCTCACCCTTTTATCCATTACTATGGAGAGAAAATTATGTAATGACAGCGATCCTAAAAATCTTCAAAGTTTCTGAAGACGTATCCCCAAATTTTTAAAATTCTTTAATAGCCACTTAAAAATTGAGGTATATTCAGGGATCCCTGGGTGGCGCAGCGGTTTAGCGCCTGCCTTTGGCCCAGGGCGCGATCCTGGAGACCCAGGATCAAATCCCACATCGGGCTCCTGGTGCATGGAGCCTGCTTCTCCCTCTGCCTGTGTCTCTGCCTCTCTCTCTCTCTCTCTCTCTCTCTCTCTCTCTCACTGTGTGCCTATCATAAATAAATAAAAATTAAAAAAGAAAATTGAGGTATATTCAAATACAGTAAATGCACAGTTAAGTCTTCAGTTAAATGACTTTTGACCCTCATATCTACCATCTAAAGGTATAGAGCGTTTCCATCACCCCCAGAATTTTCTTCATGCCCCTTCTTCAGTTACCTCCTCCCTGCCAGTTTCTGATTTCTATCACGATAGAGTAGTATTGCCTATTCTTGGAAGTCATATAAGCAGAATACTACAGTATAATTTTGTGTCTGCCTTCCTTTGGTCAGAGTAATGGTCAGAGATTCAAACACGTCATTCTGTCAGAGTCCAAAAGTGGTAATAACGTATGTAGACGCTTTTTTTTTTTTTTTAAATTGTACATGATTGTCATCCAGCTGGCTACAGGCATTGTCTGTTGCATATAAGAGGAAGTAGGCAAGAGAGCAGGTTTAGGTTAAAACCTATCACAGTATCAAAATCTAAAGACTCATCTTTCTGTGGTGGACCCAGGCAAAATTAGAATGTAAGCAGATTTATTTTTGGTTCCTGCTCACTTTACTTTGGCTTACTGGAGCCGTCCTTTTTCCTTCTAGTGCTCCCAGGTAGGAACCAGATGATTCAGTCAAGTGACAATTTGCTGAACATTTACGGTGTTTTGCCTTTTCAACGCATATGTGGAATTTTAAAGAATGGTGAACTTCCAGATCTTATTCAGGGAATCCACAGGAGGGTTCTTTAGGCAAGAAGTCGCACAGCATAATGCACATCATTTAGACTAGAGACTGGCAAAGTTTTGCTGCAGAAGGCCAGTATTTTGCGGTTTGCTGACCATTTGCTGTTCTTCATCCAAAAGAACAAATTACTTGTGATACAAAATCCAATGAGTGTCTCTGTTGAGCATCTCAGAATGGAGAGATGGAATGAGTCTTTTCAAAGGTAGTAAAGTAAATGAAAGACTAAGCAGTTTGACAAGTCTTTTCAAGGGGAAAAGAAAATGTCAAAGAGCTCATGTTCACCACTGGCTCCAAGAAATGTGTATTCCTTAAGGATGCGTGACACAAGAAATTTTTCTGCACCTTTCTCACATTTTCTCCTTTGGCCAAGAGAATCTTTTGCCCTGCATCCAGGGTTTATATGTAGTCTTTTGCAACCTTGTTGATGTTAGCAGACAAGCAGCAGTAAATAAATCAATATATATGACTGTGCTTTAATAAAACTTGATTTACAAAAACAGGCAGTGGGCTGGATGTGGCAGTACTCAGACCCCTGATGTAAACAGCTTCTTGTTTTGTGTATTTGTGAAACTTGCATATAAAACCCATCAAAAAATATAGAGAATTAGTTCTTCAGAATATATAAAGTTGAAAGGGACCAGAGGTTTCAATCTCTCATTTTTCAGTGAGGACACTGAATCTCAGGGTAATAACTGCTCAAGGTCACAGAGAGTCTCTGGAAGAGCCTGAACTATTCAAAACTTTCAAGTCTTTAGTGTTCTTTGCCTTATTCAGTTTATGATGGATATAAGTCACATTGCCTCAAATATATTATTGGATTGACTTTTGGGGAAACTATCTTAGCTCACGTATTTTAAAGGCATAAAAGAGAGAAAAAGAATCAGTTTCTTTTAAAGCTAACATTCATTGAATGTCTTCTCATGAAGGCACTGTGAAGGATTGGAGCTAAATAAGACAGAGTCCCCACGCTTGAGGGGCTGAAAAGGGAGGTCAAGGCAATTGAGACCCATGTCTCATTTAGCTTTGTAGCCTCTGAAGATAGCACAGGATTTGCTTCATAGAAGAAATGGTATTTGAATTAGGCATGTGGATATATATTGTGTGATGTGGGTTTATTGGTGTGTGGATGGGGGTGGGGGAGTCAAGAGATGATGTAGGAAGTGGTCAGTAATTCCGCTTGAATACATTGAGGATTGGTGAGGGAAGTAGTAGTAGATTCTATACATGTATTTGCAGGATTTTATTTGTGAGATGGGGTTGGCTCAATGAATGAGTTGTTGAAGAGATACCAATTGTTTCAGCCAAAGCAATGAAAAAATTAATAAAATTAATTCACTTTGGGAGGCTGTCTTCAACTCTTTATAAATACCATATAATTTATTGAGGTAAAGCATTAATTTTGAAAGAATCAGACTCAAACATACACTTTATTCTTTTGGAATTCTCAAAGAATTTATGTTGTCCCTCCCATCGCCCCGTCAAATAACTGATAGTAACTAGCTTACACATTGGAAGTAGCTCGCTTAATAATAATCATAAACATATGCCAGAATCCTACTGGTTCAGCCAAAGTCCTGGTCTTCAGACTTCACACTTAGTAGAGCTTAGACAATTAGTAGAGCTTAGACAATCTTATTCCCAAATAATTTGCCTTGCCATTCGATGACCCAGCTGAATATTGTGGATGGTAGATAGAGTTTTAACAGATTGTGTACAGGAGGGTTGCAGGGCAGGCGGAGGGAGAAGATTTAGCTCTATAGTAATGAAACCCCAACCCCTGCAGGCATTTTGGTAATTCTATGAAGGCAAGAATGTTACTAAGAACAGATTTTGGAGGTCATCTCAGACTTGGTCAGCTGCAGTTAAGCCTATAGCTGCTGGTGTTATGGAATGCACCCCTCTTTGTTTTGGGAAAGTGATAAAGAGATTCAGTTACAGGTTTTCTGCCTTTCTGGAATGATGCTACCCCTAGAATAGGATTCTCCACATACCCAAGCATGATTGGACCTGAAATTCAGCAAGAATTCAATTAAATAATCCATCGGTATCTAATTTAGGGAACTCTTTTCCATTCAAGCTATCTTTTTTTTTTTTTTTCTGGTATTAGGATGAATTTACTTAAATCCAAATTACGATTAGCTTTGTCAGAATTATTTGATGAACTATTGAAGCGAGGTAACTTTTTCAAAAACGGAACATATACAACATATACTGTCTTTTAATTTGGAATTACTTTCATTACAGATATTTATGTATTTGATTATTTATCTGAAGGAGAGAATGTATGAGAGACCATGAGGGGGTTGCAGAGGGAAAGGGAAAAGCAGACTCTGTTGAGTAGGAAGCCTGACTCAATGTCAATGTGGGACTCAATCCCAGGACCCTGGGATCATGACCTGGGCAGACGCTTACCCAGCTGAGGCACCCAGGCACCCCTACTCACAGATATTTGAATGAAAACAAGAAGTTTTTTTTAATGATAAATTTATTTTTTATTGGTGTTCAATTTACCAACATACAGAATAACACCCAGTGCTCATCCCGTCAAGTGCCCCCCTCAGTGCACATCACCCATTCACCCCCACCCCCTGCCCTCCTCCCCTTCCACCACCCCTAGTTTGTTTCCCAGAGTTAGGAGTCTTCATGTTCTGTCTCCCTTTCTGACATTTCCTACCCATTTCTTCTCCTTTCCCTTCTATTCCCTTTCACTATTATTTATATTCCCCAAATGAATGAGACCATATAATGTTTGTCCTTCTCCGACTGACTTACTTCACTCAGCATAATACCCTCCAGTTCCATCCACGTTGAAACAAATGGTGGGTATTTGTCGTTTCTAATGGCTGAGTAATATTCCATTGTATACATAAACCACATCTTCTTTATCCATCATCTTTCGATGGACACCGAGGCTCCTTCCACAGTTTGGCTATTGTGGACATTGCTGCTAGAAACATCGGGGTGCAGGTGTCCTAGCGTTTCATTGCATCTGCATCTTTGGGGTAAATCCCCAGCAGTGCAATTGCTGGGTCATAGGGCAGGTCTATTTTTAACTCTTTGAGGAACCTCCACACAGTTTTCCAGAGTGACTGCACCAGTTCACATTCCCACCAACAGTGTAAGAGGGTTCCCCTTTCTCCGCATCCTCTCCAACATTTGTGGTTTCCTGCCTTGTTAATTTTCCCCATTCTCACTGGTGTGAGGTGGGATCTCATTGTGGTTTTGATTTGTATTTCCCTGATGGCAAGTGATGTGGAGAATTTTCTCATGTGCGTGTTGGCCATGTCTAGGTCTTCCTCTGTGAGATTTCTGTTCATGTCTTTTGCCCATTTCATGATTGGATTGTTTGTTTCTATGGTGTTGAGTTTAATAATTTCTTTATAGATCTTGGAAACTAGCCCTTTATCTGATACGTCATTTGCAAATATCTTCTCCCATTCTGTAGGTTGTCTTTTAGTTTTGTTGACTGTATCAAGAAGTGATGTATTTTCTTTCTTGTTACTTCTAACTTGGGGATTTGAGATGTATTTTTAAAAATATGTATATTTTTTATTGGCGTTCAATTTGCCAACATATAGCACATCACCCAGTGCTCATCCTGTCAAGTGTCCCCCTCGGTGCCCGTCACCAAGTCAACCCAACCCCCTGCCCACCTCCCTTTCCACCACCCCTTGTTCATTTCCCAGAGTTAGGAGTCTCTCATGTTTTGTCACCCTCACTAATATTTCCCACTCATTTTCTCTCCTTTCCCCTATAATCCCTTTCACTAGATGTATTTTTAAAAAGAACTATTTTTTATCAAGTAATTCTTAGCTCTTTCAAGTCACAGAACTCTTTGAGAATCTAATAAAAGGTTCAGGCCCCTTTGAAAAGTACACATATGTATGTTGTACAGATTTCCATGCATTTTTATGTAATTCATGAAGCACAGGTTAAAAAGATGTTGGTCAAATTAGTACTTAAAATTTCCTTTTTTCCTCTATCTTTACATTACATAGTTGTCATGACCATTTTTATACCCCAGGAGAGCTGTGTTTCCCTAGTACCTAGAGATGAGCTTTGACCAAGTGGAAGACAAATTGACTGTTAAAATGGCACATGGCAAACCTCGGTACAGACTAGAATGCCTGCCATGTGAGAGGCTGCCATTCTGTTCTGTCTCCCTAGAATCAGGATACTTCTGGGTGGCATTGCCATGATGGGCAGTGTCTGTGCCTCAGGCATTATGGGCTAATATGAGAAAGCTGACTGGGCAGAGCCTTGAGTGCCTGGGTTTACACTTTAATACCTGTATGAATAGGATATTTCTGTTCTCAGGAGTGAAAAATGTTGGCATCAACATTAATGAGATCATGGGACAAGAAGGTGCTGAACTTAGCTGCTTTTGAAGGAAGGTGTAGAAGAAGTGGAAGCCTCTCAGTATTTCACACACGAAGGGTAGAAATTATATGAATGGTTGTCTAATAGGAAGGTAAAATAATCCTTTGACCCACACACCCACAGTCCCAGGCCCTTTAACTTATTAAGAGTCTGCTCTTGGGACACCTGAGTGGCTCAGTGGATGAGCCTCTGCCTCCAGCTCAGATCGTGATCCTGGGATCCTGGGGAGCCTGCTTCTCCCTCTGCCTGTGTCTCTGCCTCTCTCTCTCTCTGTGTTTCTCATGAGTAAATAAATAAAATCTGAAAAAAAAAAAGTGTCTGCTCTGTATTCCTAGGACTTTTTTCGGATCCCTGGGCAGGTCTGTGATCTGCATATGAGACCCCCAGTCCCTAGTCTTGTGTGCCAAGTTAGTCAGAAATGTTTGTTTATGCAAATGAAGCATTTCTGAGATTAGGGATAAAGCTTTTAATGCATCTGTAGTCAATATAATCATAACAACATGAGGCAAAAATGTTTGAGCTAAAAGTCAATCAGAGCAAACAGCTGATATGATCTGTTTGTACATTATCTATTCAGTAGGCCACACTACACCGAAAATAGAGACTGAAGAAAGGTTAACTGAAGTCTGAGTAGTAAATTAGTAGTGAGTCTTTCTAGGAAAGTTAGAGATAACCACTCCTACAAACATTCCTTGGTAGCATTGTCTGACAGATTTCTGGACTGGACAGGTATTCCTCCTCTGGGTTTTATATGTGGTGTTGATTCTATACATCTTGTTCATCAAGCAGTTTATAAGACATTTGAGGTCCCAAGGGTCCTTAGAGAACATCTAACCTTTCTTTTTCAGTGAGAACGAAGAAGTTAAGCAACTTAAGCCTCCGATATCCTAATATTTCTACACCCTCATTTTATGGGAAGGATTCATTATTACATTGTCTTGTATTATCCTCTTGTCATTCCTTCCCATGTAATATGTGGCATCATAACATAATATTCCTTTATCCACAGACTATCAGATGTTATGTGTGAAACCAAACGTGGGTTTTTGTGGGAATGTTTGGCATCCATAGATTTAGGAATTAACTCCTCAGATGTTGGGATAGAAGGCATATTTAGAGTAGTGGGATAAGCCTGCACTTTGAAAAGCAGTATTTTAATGCTGGAGGACAGAATTATTTGGTACTAACAGATTATTCTTAAGTAGCAGTTGAGGTGTACATAGCTTCAAAGATGAAACCTCAGTGCACATTTAAAGTTCAGTGATGACCTCAGGGAGGAAAAAGTGATATTTTTAAACTGTCATTTTAATTTTTTAAAATCTTGTTTTCCAGTTTTATTGAGAGAGAATTTACATACAGCACTGTGTAAGGTGTGTATAGCTTGATAATTTGACTTACCTATACCGTGAAATAATTATCACAAGTTCAGCTAACATCCATCCTCTTGTGTAGATAAAAAAGAAAATGAAAAACATTATTGGTTTCAAAAATGCCTTTTCTGATTAACTTCAGCCCAGTTCTCTTTTCTGGGTTCCTTCTTCTGTCAATTGGACTTTTCTGTATGGAGAAGGCAACTTAAACTCATCATGTCCTTGAAGATGCCCTGCCCTCTCTCATCTCTGAGTCTGTATACACAATAATAAATCCTAATGTTTATTTAGTACTTCCTTTAAAACTGGCATGGGCCCAAGGACTTTTATGTGTATTAAAGCCACAGGGTTTTACTCCTAAGAAGTAGATACTATTTTGCTTCTCACTTTATAGATTGGGAAATGACACAGAGGGTAAGTAATTTGCCCAAGCCAAATATGTAGCGGCCTTGCTCCAAAATCTCTGCTGCTGCTGCTTTTTTGAAAATTGTGGTAAAAATGTACATAACAGAGCCTGTGATTCTTAACCACAACACTCTGCCCCCTTTTTACACATCCTGCTTCCCTTGCCAGAAGAGCCTTCTCCCCATTCTTCTTTACCCAGTTAAGGCTTATTATCCTTGGTTGTCATTGGGTCACAGGTTTCATTGTCTTGAAAGGCTGCCCTAATACCATTTCTTTTCCATCTGGCAACAGTTTATCTTCTCTGTGCTCCCATGACCCAGGCCCACAACAACCCTCAATTTATTATTTCCAAATAATTATGATGTTGCTCTGTAGCTGCCCCCTGCCTCCACACTGGTCTGCAGTTTTCCTAAGAGCTGGAGCCATTATTCTTATGATCTCAGTACCTAGCAACATGTCTTGTAAATGATTATAGAATGGAGGGAAGGAGACAATGTACGAACTTTCTTCTCCAAAATTGTAAGACAAAATAATTGACTCTGGTTAAAATTGATCACAGAAGACAGTTTCTTATAAAATAAGAAATAGAAAATGAAACCCTGAAGAAACACAGGGAAATGATAATCAAGGTCAGGTTCCACATGGTTAGTTGCTTATATTTTCACTTTGTCAGATTTTATCTCATTAAACACACACACACACCCCAAAACACAACAATACCAGGCTGTGAATTGTGAATGAGAAAGGAGATGCTTTTATTTTTCACACTGTAAAACTAAAATTTCCATGACCTTCTTGTGAGGTCCCTCTTCTTGGAGATAATGTCTCCTGTTAAAATGCAGCACCTAATTTAGGGCTCAGTAGCTTGGGATGATTTCAGAGGATGTCATAGATACACACATACTATACTGGGGTGTCTGGAATCCACTGGTTCTCTTTGGGGGTGGTCCACCCTAGATGACACTGCCAGATTTAGTAAGTGCAGCAGCATCATAGAGTGATTATAAAATACTAGAGTACTATCTCTCTATAATTGTGTAAATCATACATTTTGTTCTTTACTATTCTTTCCTGATTTTAGCTTGATTTTCTGTCCTTGAAATTCTCTAGGGTTATGAAGTTAATTGTCAATTGCAAAGACAAGAAGCCAGTTTTCTATTATAAGAAATAGCGAAGTCCCTTCCATGACTTTGGAAGACATGTTCCAAGACATGTCTCCAAAACTTAAAAAAAAAAAAAAATCCAGGCATCTGGCAAATCCAACTTCATAAAATAGTATTTAATTAGAAAGGAAGGGAAAAAAAAGAAAGCTACATTTTCAGGACAGACCAATTTGATTATATTTTAACTATTAGATAGATTAATTTTCAGGGTGGTCATTCTTTATTGTAAGCATTTAATTGACATTAAATCATATTAAAAATTTAATTTTAGCTCCCCTTACAAATTGGCTAATGCCCATTCACCCTTGGTAGACTAATAAGATTTCTACCCAGCCATGCTTTTTATTAATCCTTATTACTACTCTTGGAGGGAAAACATAAGTGGGGCCAAATGGAATTCTTTCCCTACTGAGTTCAACAACCACTGTTTCTGGAACTATTTTTAAGGATTATGAGTGTTATCATAAATTATTGGGTCTTCAGACCCAAATTCAAACCAAGGAGCAGTACAGGCCTTTCTACCTATTCTGACTGTATCACTGACATCACACATCAGTAAAGTACTGGTGCTTAACTTTCAGATTTCCTTCTGAGCTTACTCTTGATCATTGTTCTCTAGCTTGCTTTCTTTCAATCTTTTCTGTCTACACCCGAGACCATTTGTGTCTTCCATCAACACAGGCCTCATGTAGTATAACAAAGGTTCCAGGCTCAGCAAAACCAATTGCCTAATCCACTTCAGCAGCTGCACAAAGAGGACCATGTCTAAGCAGAAAGGACTGCTGTGAGATGGGCCCTGGAAGTTTCTCATCAGGCATGAGGTCAGTTCTTAGTTTGGGATTGCTGTGTAGCGACACGCTGGCTTTGCTCCTCTCAGCTGAAGAGAACAGATAGGTAACAATGAGGTTACATCTCTGGTCACAGTTCAGGAATGCAGAGGTTAGGTTCCTAAGAAATGCAGTCAGTAATGTTGCACCAAGTTATATGTTTATTTTTTTCCTCTTTATGTCCTTGTAATCATTCTACTTACTTTTGTCTTCAACCCGTTGACTGATGACTTTTTCTGTTGTTGCTATAACACTATACATGAGAATAAAGATGAGGTAAAAATAGGGCCTCAGATCTTTCCTAATATATCAATAGCTTTTGTGTCTTACAGAAATGTCAGTTAAGTGATTTTGAATCTAGGCTATAATTTGAGAGGGGATAGAGAAATAAGGAACTTGTACTTGTGTGCCCAGTGGGCAGTAGTACCAGTGAGCTTATTTTGTACTTTTGTTTCTTTTTGAAGGAATTAGTCTTTGAAAGGGACTATTAGATATACTGCTTATTTTCAGTACAATATTAAAATTGTAAAAGCTTAAGGTAAAACTATTAGTTTGACATGAGAATGATTACTCTTGTCTAATTAAAAATAATTTCCTTCAAATTAGCCTTAAATTTTTTTTAGGTGTTCCTGTATTATCTAATGCAAAGTGATAGTAAGAACAAGTATTATGTTTTCAGTGAGACATAATTGAGATCAACTATATATATATTTTTTTCCTCTGTTCCCTACCTTTATATGTGATTCATGGGGATAATGTAATCTTATGATTTACTCTTATATAATAAAGTTTCAGCTTATTCTACAACTGCAGACCACAACTGAAAGAACATTATATGGAAAACCTCACATGGTAAGAGGTTTGATTTGAAATTGACTTTTAAGAGTTATTCTTAATAAGACATAGTCTAAAATTAAATGAAAAGGCAATATTTGAAGGAATGGAATTGAATGAGTTGAGACATCTTATTTTTGTTGCTGTTTTTTGTATTCTGATGATCTTCTCAGAGCTGTGGCTATTGCATCTTTCTTAGTCCGTGGTCAAGTTTCATCTTGAAACATTTCGCTCAAGCATACTGATTTTTGTCCTAGTAGATACTGTCTTTGTTCATAAAAGACAAAGTGGTTGCTGAAATTCTTACAGCAGTCTAATTGTACAAAGATGACACAAAGAACCATGCTCACTTTTCATGATTAAGATTCAGTCACATTTGGTCTAAATTAGCAAACTTGTGCTTATCTTAAGTATCACACCAATAGCTCTAAAATATATGACACAATTGATTCTCTGCAATGATTTTATCTTTGTTCTTGATGTCTACTTACCTCAAATGAGACCATTTTCATGAAGGAACAAGGTAACATAATTAGGAAGAAATGGCTGTTTAAAACATTGTTACAGAATGAAATGTATAATTTATCTTTGGCCAGGTGACTCTGAAACTGTAATAACTTTTCTTACATCTTTAATGAACTCCACTTCCTTCTATTAAATGTGATCTTTAGACCTTATTGCCATTTCTTCCAAAAAGGTAGCACACATCCAAACAGCTTTTAAAGAGGAGCCTTTAATGATATGTCATTATCATAGTATATAAACTTGTCTTTGGATAACAGACCATGGTAGGAGCTAAATCATGGTAGGAGTTACATTGTAGGAAAATTAAAGATGAATAAAGTTCTGTGTTGAGTATCACAGTCAGGGTAAGCTTAAATACCAAGATTTGAAGAATCTGTGGTGGCTAAGAGAGAACGTTGTCAGAACTTTCAAATCACTAAGCCAGAGACAGTAGGCAGTTGTTTCCCTCATACAATTCACACTGGCATAGAGCAACTTTTCAGAACTAGTGATGGTTGTACCCTCCACCATCTGTAACTTTGTGGACTAAGATAACAGTAAAGTAATGGAATCCAATGCTTCAGAGCAAGGGCAGGAATTTTCTCCCTTCCTTCTGTAGTTTCCTAAGGATCTTCTATATAAGCAATAGGGTAAATTAAACCCAGAGGCCAGGAAGCATTATTTGCTAGCTGGTTTTCCAAAAAAAACTGTACCTCTGAGTAGATAGATGAATCTGATCCATAGTGAAGGCAGTCAGGGAGTTTGTGTAAGGGGATCAAAAGTAGGCATTTTTTTCAGAAAAATAGTAAAGCAATATGGAGAAAATATAGGCCTACTAAAGCAACTACTGAATCAGAAGCATTATGGGAAGTGTAAAGTGAGAGTAAGATTGAATAATGGCTTGTTTCCAAAAAGTGACAGTGGAATCCTTAAGGATAGGGTGGTTATTATAGACTAGAAAGTACTGGAGGAGAGGCAGTGATTAGGCAGAAAGACTAGAGGAAAATGAAATGTTTTAAAGTAGAGATAGAGAAATGGAAAGCAGTACCATTGAACTCACAATGGTAAAAACAAAAACAAAACCCTGATTTTAGGATAAGGAAAAGAAAAAAATCAGAGTTATTAAAGTCAAATGCAGCATACCAGCTTTTGTGCAGATATTGAATCTGAGAAGATGAATAAAAGACTATTTATTTATTTATAAAATGTAGGCTTCATGCCTAGCATGGAGCTCAATGCAGCCAGGGATCAGGACCTTAGCTGAGATCAAGTCAGATGCCCAACTGACTGAGCCACCCAGGTGCTCCTAAAAGACCATTTAAGATTCATGTGTGTGTGGGTGGCACCTGGATGGCAAGTTGGTTAAGCATCTGACTTTGGCTCAGGTTATGATTCTGGGGTCCTAGGATCAAGCCCTGTGTCAGGCTCCCTGCTCAGGAGGGAGTCTGTTTCCCCCTCTCCTTCTGTGCTTTCCCCTGCTCATGCTCTCTCATTCTCTCTTTCTCTCTAAGATAAATAAAATCTTTAAAAAAATCATTTAGGGATGTACCAGATCCTGTAAAATGTTAAGAAAAGTTTATTAGAACTCTCCCTTTTATGAGGATATATGGTTAAAAACTAGCATTTGCAGAGATAACTTTTTGTAGCTTTAGGTTCATAGGAAGTTCTTTATTATATGTATGTTCAGATGGGGGAAGGAAGGTGTTTGTTTTATATTGGTTTTGCCTTTTAGAGGTTAATCAGTAGTCCTAGTGAATTTTATAGGTAGGAATAACTAAAGTAGGATTCTTGCTAAATAGAAAGTTTGAGGATGGGGTCTTGCAACAAGAAAAAAATATACTTGAAAATAGAATAAATGCTGGACAGCCATTGGTTGTTGTTGGTATAGACCAATGGCGTCTGAAGTCGCTGTAAGGAATGACATGAAAAAATATAAAGAAATTGGATCTGATTTTTTTGCAGCTTGATTTGTGCCATTTACATTGGTTGTGCATGAATAATACAATTATTCATTTTACTGTCCAAATGGGACACTTTTGAAAGCAAAAGGAGGTGCTATACAATCATAACTGGGATTTTTCTTAGCAAACCAGTACATATGGTCACCTTAAGCCTGGGTCCAAATAGTATAAAATGTATCCCATGTTTTCCCTGGATAGCATTTGAACAATTTCTTTACATTATCAATATACACCAAAAATATCAGTTAAATTAATATATGGCTCAACTATTATGGTTCATATATTGGTCACAAAAGAATTGGGGTATTTTGGCCATAAGTCACTGCTGATTTCACTTTGAGCCTCACCGATATTGAAGTAATCAACTCTGTTAGGTTTGAATGAAGCAAATCAGTGGTGAAGGGCAGGAGCCAGACTGCCTGGATTGGAATCCTGACTCTTCTACTGCCTGTGGGATCTTGGGCAAATTATCTATCTAGCCTTGCAGAGGCTCAGTTTCCTCACTGAGGGTAATTATAGCATCTATTTTACGGACTTAGTGAGGATTGAAAATACCTATATAAGTAAAGACCTGAGAACATCAACTGCCATATAAGATCTGTGAAAGAATTAACTTCTCCTCCTCCTCTTTCTCCTCTCATGAAACACCATTCGTGTTTTGCACGGTCCTTTGAATCATCATTTCCTGCCTTCCTTCCCTTTCCCTTCTTCCTGCTCCACCTTTTATTTTTTTTTTTAAGGATGAAAAAGTGTTTATTTGCAAGTGAGGTGTTGAAATCAGGCTTATACAACCCTGCTTAAAATACATTAGTAACACTACAGTATATTTTTTCCCTTCTAGGCTTCCTTAGAAAAATCAAAATGTAATAAATTAAACACCATTTTTTACTATTTATTCAGGATTCACAGTAATCTGACCAAGCATATGTTTGTGCTTAACACAGAAATATGCCACTGAACTAGACACCAGACTTCTAAGAAATTCACCTTTCTTTAATCAAAAGAAGAAAAGGCATTTGAGCAACCATTATGATTGTCTAAATAATTTTATGAAAATGTTCTAAAATTGGATTATAATTAGGGTTGTATAACTTAAATTTACTAAAAACATTGAGTGTACATTTAAAATGGATGGATTTTATGATGTACAAGTTATACTGTGATAAAATTAATTTCGAATGTAAGGTGTATAAATATATATATCCTTCTGGGGACACAGGCCCAATGCCTCTGGGGACATCACAGCCACAGGGTCATAGTCTTATCTTCCTCATCTTATTTGGGACATTTTGGCTTTGACTGTGTGACACTGAAGTTTACATGGGACTGTTGAAATTTTTCCTTTTGTTTAAAGAGATGCTACTGAAAAGACCTTTTCATCCATTTTTTTTGTTTCTCTTTGGTTTATTTTCTAGCACAGTGGAAATATCCCATTGTAGCTTTAACTTTTATTTCATTTTTTCCCTTTTTTTAAGTTGAATAATAACTGACAAACAATATGTATTGGTTTCAGGTGTATGACCTAGTGATTCAATATTTATATACATAAGAAATGTTAACTGTGATAAGTCTGGCTACCATACAAAGTTGTTACAGCGGTGAAGGGCAGGAGCCCTTATTTGACTGTATTCCTGATGCTGTATATTACATTCCTGTGTCTTACTTATTTTATAACTAGAAGACTATACCTCTTAATCCCCTTCACCAATTTCATCAACCTCCCACCCCTTCTCCCTCTGGCAACCACTAGATTATTCTATTTGTAAGTCTGTTTCTGTTTTGTTCGTGTTTGTTTTTTGTTTCATTTTTTAGATTCCACTTATTAGTGTGAAATCACATGGTATTTGTTTTCCTCTGATTTATTTCATTTAGCATTATATCCTCTAGGTCCATCATGTTGTCACAAATGTATTAAAAACATAAGATGAGTAATGAAAATAACTATTACAGAAATACCTATCATCAAAATATAAAGGTTTCTGACCCTTTACAGAAGCTAGGGCCTGTTTAGTAGTTATCAGAAGTGGAAAATAGCAGTATTTTTTGGAAGCTTGAACCTGATTAGTGGGATGAACCATTCTGTAATATGGTGAAGTTTGGGAAACAGGAGGAAGCCCTGCTGTGTATTCTGTGGAGACATGGGGAAGATGGGGAGCAGAGCAGGATTGAAAGAGGAAGGGAAACAAATGGGGTAAAACCTTAAAGAAGTAAAATATCTCTAGAGATGGGTCAGACCATGAGAGTAGAAACTTGGCCAGCATTGCATATTGGGAAGAGTGTATTTTAATTAGGAATTATAGGGACATTTTGATGATTAATACAAAGCTTGGATTCACAGCTGTCATGATGTTACCCTAGGGAAAGGAAATTCATACAGATTTAGTAAAGGAACATTTAAGTAGTGGTTGATGTTCTATTTATTTATCCCATTGAATTGAAAACTAATCAATGACAAAAGTATAAATAATTTTCCAAAATTTTGTGATCTCTCTCTTTTGCCCTGTGTCCTTCTTTCTATCATTCATAAGTTAATGGGACCTGTGACTTAAGAGACATAGGGAGAGACAGAATTGGCAGTGTTTTTTTCCTTTGTTTTATTTAGCAATTTTAGCAAATTTTTAAAAAACTGGTGTTATAAAGGGTCTTTCTAGAGTTCAGTAGAAAAAGGCATTGAACACAGAATTGTTCACCCCACACAAGCAGTACTAGACATCAAGCTTTTATACTGCACTGCCCCAGAAGAAAATTAATGAGCTCTGCCTCTCAGATTACCCTTCATATCAAGAGACTTTGAGAATGTTTCCCCCAGACTAGGCCTCAGCAGTTCAATGCCTGAGCTAGAAATTTTTAACTTTGAGGGTCTTTTCCCAAGTGCTATTGAGTCCTTTCTTTGTCTTGTGTTAAATAGCTGTTTCCCAAGTTTTGGGGAGAAGGAGTTGGAAAATAAGTTGAAGCTTTAGGAACTCTTTTTATACATATGTCACTGCATCATAGGTTTGCTAAGAATATTATTTATAAGATTCAAAGTAAGAAATTCCTGTGGCAAACATACTATAATTGTATCAGATGAAAAATGGGAATGGAGGTGGTGCTTAAAATCCATACATCATAGGGATATCTGAGTGGCTCAGCAGTTGAGCGCCTGCCTTTGGCCCCGGAGGTGATCCTGGCATCCTGGGATTGAGTTCCGCATCAGGCTCCTTGCATGGAGCCTGCTTCTCTCTCTGCCTGTGTCTCTGCCTCTCTCTCTCTCTCTCTCTCTCTCTCTCTCTCTCTCTGTGTCTCATGAGTAAATAAATAAAATGTTTTTTAAAAATCCATATATCATAAGTATGATTGCTCTGTTCTCCTTTGGTATAGGGCACAGAGTTGGCTCTAGAATCTGTTGTTTGCTTGCTATTTAAAGTTATGCCAGAAAGCAGGAAGGAAAAGAAGGGGAAATATAAATTATCCAGTTTTTCTCCTAGTTGGTTGATCTAGTTAAAAATTTATAGATAGACTATTAAAAAAATTTATAGATAGGCCTGAAAATGAAGTTTTATGGTATATGTGACTTTTTTTTTTTCATTCTGTATCTGTTCTATTGTCTTAGATAAATAAAAGTTGTAGTTGGAAATAAAGATGTATTTGTAAGAGTCAGGTAAGGGCAAAAAACTGCTTTAGATTTGTTCTAAAATAATATGGAAATTGTTGCTTTAGTAAATGGGTTTTTATTAATGAAGTTTTTAAAAAGTCATATTCCACGTGTGAACTGTATAATGTAAGTTTGAATAAAATGCGGTTAAAAGCAATTAAAATGTAATACTTAGCAAGCATGGAGTGGATTTTTTCTTTTCAGTGCTTATTCTCTTTTAATCTTTATTTCACCTACTGATGCCTTATACATAATTTTAAAGGAGGTAAATTCAAATATCCTGGCAGATGTGAATTTAGTTTTTACTCTAATCCTTGTAGATGCAATTACTTTAAGTTTCAGAAAGTTTTATTAAAGACATGTTTGGTGAGATTGAAAAAAATTGGATTTTTCAAAAAGCTTAGAAATGAATAAGGAAATTCTAGTTTTCATTTAGAACATCCTGTTAGTGGGATCCCTGGGTGGCACAGCGGTTTGGCGCCTGCCTTTGGCCCAGGGCGCGATCCTGGAGACCCGGGATCGAATCCCACATCGGGCTCCCTGTGCATGGAGCCTGCTTCTCCCTCTGCCTATGTCTCTGCCTCTCTCTATTTCTCTCTCTGTGACTATCATAAATAAATAAAAATTAAAAAAAAAAAGAAAGAACATCCTGTTAGTGATCAAGAAAAGCCCCATTGGATAGTCTATTGCTTTATACCTTTTCTGTACTATGTATAAAGTTGTGATGACTGTAATTTCTGAAATGTAAATATATATAAATATATAAATAAATATATTTGTATATAGAAAATATTAGAAAGATATGTAAGTATAGGTATAGTTAGAGTTTGAGCTCTGCAACAAGTTTAAGAATTTTAAATAAGCCAGAGATGTTTATGGAACATCCATCTTAAATGAGTGAAGGAACTGAATCTACAAACTCATCTATGACAAGAAATAAATATGGAAATTACAAGAGCAGAAACGAAAAAAAAATAACTAACATTTGAAGATGTTCAGATTCTTAACTCTTTGACCTTGAAAAAAATTAAAGATGATATAGAGAGACTAGGCTTTCATATTTAAGCACAGAGTTCCTCTGCTGAGTAATAACCTGACTTTAAATTTCATGCAGAGGTTGCTGCTACCCACCAATTTGAAAGGCAGAATGTGGAGCACCTGGGTGGCTCAGTGGTTGAGTGTCTGCTTCAACTCAGGGCATGGTCCTGGGGTCCTGGGATCGAGTCCCACATCAGGCTCCCTGTAGAGGAGCCTGCTTGTCCGTCTGCCTACACCTCTGCCTCTCTCTGTATTTCTCATGAATAATAATAATAATAATAATAATAATAATAATAATAAAGCAGAATGTCCTGCAGTTAAAATTTTGGTCACAGGTGGTTGATTGTTTTTTCAAAGACGATTTATTAAGATTGTAATCAGAACCTTGTTTGGTTAAACAAGAAGGCTGTGCTAATTGTTGGCTCTTTTCTAGGAGGGATGTATCAAAATATAATCAGGAATATTAGGGGTTTAAGAGGAACTTGGGATCAAAATATTTGTAGGAGTTCACAGAAAGAATTCACTATGCTAAATATGTAAGTAAATAAATAATATGCTAAATATTCTCTGAAATGGAATTGTATCATAGCTATTCATTACCATTTAAGTTTGATCAAATAAAATGCTTTGGATAACTACAGTGAATAGCTAAATTTTTCCCCCTTTACTAATGTTGGGCAATTTTAAAAGTTGAACAGCAGTAAATTTGCAAACGTGATTGTTTTCATCCTCCAAGTAAAATTCTTTCAGTTTTTATACTGTGATTGAAAGCAAAAATAGTGAAATTCATAAGAGAGCTATCAGAGGAAGATCTTATCCTAAAATTAAAGACTGTAATCTCCACCCCACCAGGAAATTCTTAGTTCCGGATCAAAAACAAATTCAGAATTTAGCAAGCACATAGTAAAACTGTACAGTATAATGAACATACAGTAAAATACTGAAAGTTAAATACACAACTTCTGTGGAATTGTTTTAGAAAAGAATATTAAAAACTAGTTAAAAAAAGTTTACCATTTACTGACATTTCTATTGTTTTAAAAACACATTCAAAATACTTTGTAAGGTCATTGTGTGTTCCTTAGCACACAATTAATTAGATTCCTAATTAGGAAAAGACATTACTTTGGTAAAGCAAAAATTAGAGTTGGTTTCAAAATTATTATTGTCCAAAGCTTACCTGCATTTACTTTAAGGTACTGCAATAGAACTTTCCCTTTAAAACTGCTCTCCCTATCACTATTTGCTTTAAGTTCTAAATGTTTAATTCATAGGAAGGGATCTGTTACAATTAGTCTGGGTCAGTGACTGAATGCCTTCAAAGTGATACAACACCGAAAAAAACAGGCCTTATTCTTCCATGGATTCATTTTGCATTACTGATTTTACCTGGCAATTCAAATGTGTAGGTACTGTATATATATCCATTTCAGAGGTCCTTAGAATACAGTATAATCATGAGATTATACTTATGTTTCTATCTACAACAACCTTTTTCTCAAATTAGATTGCAGAGTTTAAAATGCATGTAGACATATACAAAAGAGTGCAAACATAACAATTTTATTCATACACTGTTCAAATATAGCTCAAACTAATCTATGGTAGCAGAGGTCAAGACAGTGGTGTTCTTAGGGGTGGGTATGGAAGAAATGTGCCATGGTTAAGTA
Organism: Canis lupus familiaris; assembly: GCF_011100685.1. Taxonomy (NCBI): domain Eukaryota; kingdom Metazoa; phylum Chordata; class Mammalia; order Carnivora; family Canidae; genus Canis; species Canis lupus. The sequence goes on from NC_049228.1 coordinate 73,168,469, forward strand.
ATAGTATCTCATTAAGGCTCAGCTTCCTTTTCTGTAGAAAGGTGTTTGATAATGTATATAGAATCTTTGGTACATTATGTGTTGTGCAGTAAGGATTTAATAAGAAACCGGTACTATCAATAGCTAATAGTCTCTTGGCAGTCCCATAAGCTTCTCAAATTCAAAATGTCCATTTTGACTTTGTCATCTTCCTTTACCATTATCTACCCATTTGCTGGTAATATGGTAATTGGTCTCCTTTTCCCCATGCCCCTCTTCCATCACAAGGTCCATTGATTAACTTTCCAGAATGTATCGGTTTCTTACATCCCTGAGGCATGTTCAAGCCATCAGTCTTTCTCACTCATCTTACTTCAAGTGCCTCCCAGGTGCTCACTCTGCCTCCAAAAAACTCTTTGTAATGCAGACAGAATGATTTTTCTAAAATGGAGTTCAATCATGCTGCATATGTATCCTAGTTGAAATTCCGCAATGGTTTCCCATGCCTTTAAGGATAAACTCCCACTGCTTGATATTTAACTGTCTTATAAGGCCCTACATGGCCTGATGTACTTCTTCCCTCTCTAGCTTCAGCTTTTGCTATTTCCCCTTTATATTCTGTGCAGAAAAACGGTTTCTGTTCACTCAGTTTCTTTTCAATGTGGCACACCATCTTTCAGTTCACACATGTTATTAGAAACAGTAACATTTCTAAGAGTAATATTTATGTAATAGTAATATTTCTGTTTGAAACAGCCCTCTTCTCTGTGCCTCTCCCACTGTTATGGGCTGAATTGTATTCCACCCAAATTCATATGTCGATGTCCTAACCCCAGTACCTCAGAATGTGACTAAATTTGGAGAAAGGGCTTTTAAAGATGTAATTGATTTAAAAAGTGGACCCTTACCCAATCTGACTGATCTTTTAAGAAGAGGAAATTAGGATACATCCTGGTACAGAGGGAAGATCACATGAAGACATAGTGAAAAGATGGCTATCTTCCAGCCAAGGAGAGGAGCCTCAGGAGAAACCAACCTGCTGACACTGGTTTTAGACTTCTAGGCTCTGGAGCTGTGAAAAGATAAACTTCTATGTGTAAGCCACCCAGCCTGTGGAACATTGTTACAGCAGTGCTAGCAAAGTAATATATCTACAGTGAATTCACTCCCAATCTTCTGGACTGAGCTTAGAAGTCACTTTATCTCAAGACACTGCCTGGGTTAGACTGGCTGCCCTTCCATAAGGCACATCATATCAGAGATGCATTGGTCACCTACTGTGGGACAGGCCCTGTTCACAGTGCTGCACCTTGTGTCATCCATTTAATTTGTTTTAAAGGTTAATTTATTTAAGAGAGAGAGAGCAAGAGAGAGTAATGTTTCTAATAGTAATATTTATGTAATAGTAAATACATAAATGAGGGGGGAAGAACAGAGCAAGAGGGAGACAGCCTCCCCACTGAGCAGGGAATCCAAAGTAGGGCTCTATCCCAGGACCCTAGGACCATGACCTGAACCAAAAGCAGGTGCTTAACTGACTGAGCCACCCACACATCCCTAATCCATTTAGTTGTTAGAACTACTTTAAGACAGAGGGAGGTTTATCATCTTACATTAATTGATCAGAAAGTGGGGAAAAGAGGAGTTGCCAGCCATTCACTCATGTCCAAATGACCCAATCTCTTTTCCTCAGTTCTTGGCAAGGTAGAATGTATTCTTTTTTTTTTTTTTAATTTTTTTATTTATGATACTCACACACAGAGAGAGCGAGAGAGGCAGAGACATAGGCAGAGGGAGAAGCAGGCTCCATGCACCGGGAGCCCGATGTGGGACTCGATCCCAGGTCTCTAGGATCACGCCCTGGGCCAAAGGCAGGCGCCAAACCGCTGTGCCACCCAGGGATCCCGGTAGAATGTATTCTCAACACAGATATCAGAGTTTGACTCCAGTTTACCCTTATTTACCTTATTTATAGCATTCATCTAACATTATTGCAAATACTTGTTTCATTTTCTTCACTGCTAGTCTCTAACCTCCAGGAGCACAAACTCTGGACTCTTCCCCCCCAGTCTATTGGCCAGTGTCCAGCACAGTGTGTGGCCTACTAATATTTGTGGGATTTTCCCAGCTTCAGTGCTGAGGCAGGTTAGCTGCTAGAGAAACCCTACCTGGCCTGCAGATGGGGAAGTAGAACAGCAGCAGTGTACTTAGGAGAGAGGGTGATGGGGCAAAAATGTGGCAGAGAAGGCTCAAATGGGTATGGCATCTTGTAGCTTCTCCCTCTTCTTTCCACATGGTGCTTGCAGTTGTGGTTATTGGGGTCAGGGAAAGGAAGCAGACACTTACCAAGAAATAGTACATATCCAGTCTGTATCCCTGGATCTGGTTGGCCCTTTACTGGCTCTTTTGTTCTATCAAAACTAAAGAAAGTTTTCTTCAGAAATTTAGGATATGGGTGATAAAATCTATTTCTACACAATTTAATTTGGAAATTCTGTGGAAAGAGTCCACAAAAACATAAAAGAGTAAGACTGAATAATTTCAGTGAAATGAAGGACAGATAGCTCTATTGAGTTTTTTGTTGTTAGAAGAAAGTAGTGCAAGTTGGCATGTTTTCTAGGATTTCACAAGCACTTCCTCTAATTCAGGGTCCATTAACATTGGCAAATAGGCTCACGTCCAGGTTCTGGGACCCCATTAACATTGGCAAATGGGCTTATGTCCAGATTCTTTTTTTTTTTTAAGATTTTATTTATTTATTCATGAGAGATAGAGATAGAAAGGCAGAGGGAGCAGCAGGCTCCATGCAGGGAACCCAACCTGGGACTTGATCCCAGGACTCCAGGATCACACCCTGGGCCAAAGGCAGGTGCTAAACCGCTGAGCCACCTGGGAATCCCCTATGTCCAGATTCTAAGAGCTGAGTTAGGCCAGGTCAAAATTAAAAATTTATATTCAAAGGTTTTTTTTTTTTTTGTGGATTTTATTAAGCAGTACTGTGTGCCAGATATCAAAGATATGAAGATAAGACATTCTCTGCCCTCAAAATATTTTCTGTCTAGTCAAAGAGATATGAGAGGAAATAAATTTAATGAAGGAGACAGGCTGGGATAGAATATATTCTGGACCTGGGGGCACAAAAGAGGCAGCATCCCTTACTACCTGGGGAAATAGAAAATCTTTATTAAAGGCAGTGGCCTTAAAAGCTGAGTTCCTTGAGGAAAACCCTTGAAACAAATACAGTTCCACTTAGAGATAAAACTAGTTGTTCCACACATTTTTTTTTTTTGCCACACATAAAACTTTTCTAAGAAAGGATCACTATGTAGGGCACCTGGGTGGCTCAGTCAGTAAGGCCTGCCTTTGGCTCAGGTCACAATCCTGGGGTCCAGGGATCAAGCCCCGTATTGGGCTCCCTGCTTAGCAGGGAGTCTACTCCTTCCTTTCCCTCTGCCTCTTGCCCCCTTCGTGCCCTCTGTCTTGCTCACACACATTCTCAAATAAGTGAAATCGAAAAAAAAAAAAATAGGATTATTAACAAAAGTGACTTTCAAAAAATTTTTTTTTTCAAAAAATTGATACAGCCATAAACCAAGTACACCTACTTTCTAACGCTAGAATTTATTTTGAATTTATACTTGGTGTAACTTGGTTTGTTAACTTCGTTTTATTTATTTACTTTGATTCAGTAAACCAATTCAACATTTATTGAATGCTTATTTTATGCCTTATGGTGTCCAGGCTCTGGCATACACAGATAAATGGCTTGCCCTCCAGTTCACACTCTCATAAGGAGATAAATATGTAAGTAGTTCATTTAGAATACCAGTATTAATGGCTTCCAAAATTAAGTGTTTAACTCACTAGTGAGGGAACCTGGTAAGATATCTCGGAAGTAGTAAAATTTTGGTAGGGTCTTGAAAGATAAGATTTGGAATTTTAAAAAGAAATTGAAAAAATAAAACCTTAGCATTAACATTTAAACTCAGTTTATAAACACTGAGGAGGATTGTCAATCTATCATACCAAATATAATTAATAAGTGTGTGGACTGACCTATACTTATGTGTACTGCAATATATGTGACATAGAACATGCATTTTTCCATCTATTGTATTTACAAAGAATCTGCAGAAAAGCATAGTTTATTAATGTTATCTGTGTTGTTTTAGTCTTTTATATTTAAATTAATAAAATAAATATTTAGGAAACAGAAGTAAGACTTAAAAATTTTGTGAGGGGATGATGGGTAACATCTCTGCTCAAAGGATTTTTTTTAAAGATTTATTTATTTAATTTAGGGGGATAGGCAAAGAGAAACTTAAGCAAACTCTGTACTGATCTGGAAGCTCAAAGTGGGTCTCCATCTCACAACCCTGAGATCATGACCGGTGCTGAAACCAAGAGTAGGACACTTAATGGGTTGTGCCATCCCCATGCCCCTGCTCAAAGTATTTTTGTGTAACTGTTTGCTACAGGGAATTTTGGTAGGACCTGATGAGGCCACAGAAAACTTTGTGTTCTTCCCTTTAGGAATTTAGGATTAGAAAGCCATGACTTTTGCTGATTAAAAAATAAAGACATTTAACTTAGGCGAAAAGCAGAGTCAAGCTAAGTTTCAGGCAGAGAAAGCTTAACAGTGTCTACTTACCATATGTGCTTGTGAAAAAAAAAAGACTGTTTTCATTTCCTATAAAACAAATAACTTCCTCTACTTTCCATGATTATTGGAATCATTCCATTGATTATTTCAGGAATTGAAAAACCAGTTTAACTTATATACAAAGTTAGTGGCTTTCTAGAAAAGGAACATTTATATTTACTAGTATCTCATCCCCATCTTTACCCAAAGATCAGTCCTTTTATTATTTTTCTGGCATGCATCATCATGTATTTCTATATTGAGACTCACACAAAGTTGAAATAATGATCTTTAGTAAATTTATGGCTTCTATTCATTCACCACTCAACAAATATTTATTGTCAGGCCCTGTTCTCAGTACTGAGGATATAGTAGTATACAAAACAAAACAGACAATAATTTCTCCTCTCATGAAGCTTACACTCTAGGGGTAGAAAATAAGTGAAATAAATAAATTACTTTTTAGTTAGTATATAGCGTATTGTGATAAATGAATGCAATGGGCAGAAAAAGGAGGGATAAGGGTGTAAGGGATGCCAGAGACCTGGCTGAAGGATTGTTGCAATTTAAAATGGGGTGGGAAGGAGAGAGATTTACAAAGAAAAGGAATTTGATTTTGGATCTGAAGAAGGCCTAATCTGCTGGAGGGAGCAGCAAGTACAAAGGCCCTAGGGTGTCTTTCCTAAGGAACAACAAGGCCACTGTTAAAGAGTGGAGAGAACAAGACAGCATGGAGCAGGAGATGATATGGGAGAGGGTAATGCCAGATAACATTGGGCCTAATAAACAATTTAAAGAATTTTATTTATAATCCTTTGGTCTAGATACTAATCTGTTTATCAAATTGTATTGAACATCTGTTTTATATCAGGGATTATATAAAGCAGGCGGGATAGAATAGGTTTGTAATAGTTGACTTCTCATGTAATACTCGCTTTCCAGTAGTTTATTTTTTTAAAGATTTTATTTATTTATTCATGAGAGACAGAGAGAGGCAGAGAAGACATAGGCAGAAGGAGAAGCAGGCTCCCTACGGGGACCCCAGGACCCCAGGATCATGAAAGCAAAGGCAGATGCTCAACCACTGAGCCACCCAGGTGCCCTTCCACTAGTTTATGTAATAGCAGAGTTTCATTAATAATAAGATTAATAAGAACATGTATTGAGCATTTATGTGCCAGGCATTACCCTAAAGGCTTATGTATATTAACTACTATAGCATTCAAAACTATTACCTATGGCTGGGGAAACCTAAGCACACCAAGGTCAAGTGACTTGCCCAAGTTTACATCTCTGGTCAGTCATCAGCCTGACCACTCAAGTCAGACTCATATCAGTCACTCGTTCAAAGCTAGTGAGTCTTACCCCAGAGTTCAGCCCTGGACCATGATAAAATCTAGTCTTCGAAAGAAGTAGACCATCTCTTACAAAGATGCTCGTCTGAGGTAGGAGAGCTGTGCAGGGCAGTTTGGAGTGTGGCACTTCAGAGTCTGACAGATCAGAGGTGAACTCTGACGTCCCCTAAGATTTACTCAGGCAATTTGCATAACTTTTTTTTTACTCTCGGTTTTTCTAATCCTTACAAACGGAGAATAACACAGAACACTATAAATGTACCATATAGGTACATTGTCAAGGTCTAATTAGATGAAATGGGAACCACATAGCATGGTATTTGGCTCAGCCTGGGAACTCAATAAATATTTTTCTTATCTTATGAATTGCTTTATAGGACAAGGTTCTGTGAATAGATGTGGCATCTTTTTCTCATTCCAAGTTGTGGGGGTTAGTTAAGTTTTGTTTTTAGAGCTGAATTTATCTGTTTTTCCTCTGGGTCAGTGGAAGCCATGAATCTGTGCCAGGCAGAGCTCTACCCTGCTTACCTTTCAGTTATAAGACCTTTTCACGTGCTGTTACTATGCTATTTGCAAACACACTGGTAGCCTTGGGAGTGTGTTACTGTATTATTGAAAATGCTTTTCATCCCAGCAAGTTGACCTGCTGGCTGAAAAGCTCATAGAACATATTTTTGTTTCATCATGCTATGTTTTTCCTGATTCAGCATATTATACTCATAGAGACAAAAAAAAAAAAATCTTTCCCAGAAGTTGAAGACTTGTAAAAATGTAAATTCCTGCATTGTGAAAGCAGAGGTAAGAACTGGCACACTGAGGGATTACTCATCAGTTTGTACAGCATCAAGGCTAGCTCCCTAATTCTGTGCTTCCAACATCATCAGAAACCCAACTGCGCAATTTTGGGCAAATTACTTAATCTTTCTATGCCTCATATAACATCAGAAACCTAGATGTGCAGTCTTGAACCAATTACTTAACCTTTCTGTGCCTCCATATCCTTCTCTGTAAAATGATGTTGGTAATAGTGCAATCTCATAGGGTGGTACCAAGGATGAGATTAGTTAGTGTATGTGAAGCACTTAGAACACTAATCAGCATCTAGTAAACATCTGAAATATTTTACTGTTACTGTCATTATTTTAAATCTGGTATGGCATCTTGATTGTACATGTCTTCCTATGAAAGTCTATGAAAGTCTAGACTACAATTTGGCTTTCTAATAGAAGAAACATAAACACTTGAGAAAAAGAAAAATTATTTCATTTGTTAATGGCCACTAATGATCAAAATTTAAGACATGACCTATTAGGTAAGACAAATAACTCATTTGACTTGTAAATGGAGAATGGTGCTTGAATCTGTTATTCTTCCCTTGTTGAATGTATATAGATATTATAATATATTATGCAATATAAGTAATAAAGGCTTTACTCATAGGCTGCATCATTTGACTCCTATAGAAGAATTACCAAAGGCTGTTGTTTACAACTGAAGCCTACCTAAGAGCTGTGGAAAATGGGCAATAAAATCAAGCTTTAGTGGAAGTACAGCATAAAAGCAACAATCATCCTGTGACATAATGCCCTCACTGTGTAGTTGAGTTAATAATCATTGGCACATAACTGCTGATAGTCAAAGCTGGCTGTTCACAGCTTACTGTAAACAAGAACTATTTGCTGTCCTGGATAGAGAGCACATTTCCTCTGACAATCATTTTGCTTCTTTTGTTCCCAGTAATCATTTTGGGACCATTTGTGTTGTCAAGGAAGCTATAGTTTCCCTTTCAGACTTTTTTTATTCCAAAAAAAGAGATGAGTTGAAGTCTTGACATGCATTAGAACTTAATTTTAAAGCTTGTTTGTAACTAAGGGTATTAGCTAATAATAATTTTGTACTAATTATGCAAGTACTATTACTTTAGCAATATCCATTTGCCTATCATTTCCCTCTCCTGCTATATCTGTTATTGTGAAATATCTTTTGGGTTTTTTACTCTTACTGGCATAAGAACTGAGTTGAAGATAAAAATCTGTCAGCATTCACCAGCTAAAAGAAGCTAAAGTTATCATACTGGTGATGCTGGTTTTCTTTTTGCTTGTGAATAAATCATTGCCATATGGAAAGTGCAAAAAAATCATGAGCCAATATTCAAAATATTATTGTTAATAGAAATACTGTTACAAGACAGAAAATACAGAAGCAGTGGGTTTTGAGCAAACGCTAGTATTTCCTTCGACCTCTTTGTCTCAGATGTTAAACTTGATGTGTGCTTAGAAATGGCGCTAGAGGGATCCCTGGGTGGCACAGCGGTTTGGCGCCTGCCTTTGGCCCAGGGTGCAATCCTGGAGATCCAGGATTGAATCCCATGTCGGGCTCCCGGTGCATGGAGCCTGCTTCTCCCTCTGCCTGTGTCTCTGCCTCTCTCTCTCTCTCTCTCTGTGACTATCATAAATAAATAAAAATTAAAAAAAAAAGAAATGGCGCTAGAATTATTCTTTTATTTCAGCAGAAATAGAGTTTGATGCGCAACCAATATTGTACAAATTTCATCTTCCAATTGAGGCCTTGTTTAATTAAATCTTATACCATAATCTTGTACCATAACTTGCTCTCTCTCTCTCTCTCCTGCTTCCTCCTGCTTTTGATCCTCCTTAACCCTACTTTTTTCACTTCCATGACACTTATCTTCTTAACTACTACATAATTTACTTATTTCTTGTCTGCATTATTTTTATCTGCATTACTAGAAGTAAACTCTATGAGAGTGAAGGTCTTTGTCTTGTTCTCTGATGAACATCAAGAATCATGTCTGAGAAACATGCCTGGCATATAGTGAAGTATTCAAGAAATATTTGTTGATAAATGAAAATTGTGACTAAGTCTTCTCATTCATTGAGTGAAGTCATCTTTACTATATGTTAAAAGGGACTGTTATACATACACTATATTGGGAGACTCATGGGAATTATTTTCATTAAAATTTCCATGTTTCCTCTTAGTGTACTTGTAACAAAAAAAAATCTTGAGGAAGCAATACTAAAATTTTGCTTAAAATTATCTTTAATGGTTTCCCATTGTTTAAGGATATGGACTGAACTGAAATCTTTTTATGGCCAGGTCAGCATCTCTTGGCCACCTTTCTAGTGCTGCTATGAAATTTTAAAAAAGATTTTATTTATTTGAGAAAGGGAGAGACACAGCACAAACGGTGTTGCGGGGGGTGGGGGGGGGTGGGGAAGGGGCGGTGTAGGTTGTGGCAGAGGGGAGAGAGAAGCAGACTTCCAGCTAAGCAGGGAGCCTCCCACAGAGTTCTATCCCAGGGCCCTGAGATCATGACCTAAGCTGAAGGCAGACCCTTAACCGATTGAGCCACTCAGGCACCCCCTACTACAAATTTTTTTAAAATTTTTATTTATTTATGATAGTCATACAGAGAGAGAGAGAGAGAGGCAGAGACATAGGCAGAGGGAGAAGCAGGCTCCATGCACCGGGAGCCCGATGTGGGATTCGATTCCAGGTCTCCAGGATCGCGCCCTGGGCCAAAGGCAGGCGCTAAACCGCTGCGCCACCCAGGGATCCCTACAAATTTTTTTTTTTCAAATTTTTTTTTGATGAAGAGAGTGATACTTGATCATTTCAGTAAATTTTTCATTAAGTGAAAAGAAAAATTGAGTGAAACTTGAGAAGGCAGTCAATTTGTGATATGAGGATAAGAAGTGTAAGTTATAAGGTAGCCATCTACCTGTGAAAAACATTTTTATATTGACAAATTTGGGTATTCAGGTAGATCTCCAGAATATACCTGAAAAAGAGTAATCTACTGTGTAATCACCCGTTGGTTTATCAGTCAAAGGTAAAAACAAGTAAAGCTAATGTTGATTATTATTAGTCATAAGGTGAATTTGACTCCGTGCAATAGCGATGTTTATAACTGTGATAAGGGAAAATTTAAAGCAACTGCAAGGCTTCCACCATATATACAGATGTGATAAAGCACCGTTAATCTTTGCCATCAGATTGTTCCTACTCACCACAGGAATAACTCAAGACAATAAACAATGTCTTAAGAGAGGCCTGAATGCTGAGAATTCACAGGAAGATGTCTCCTCTCCCTGCTACAATCAAGGGATCCTTGGCCAGGCACTAAGCTGGCCCTGATGTTACTGCAATAGCCTGTCCACCTTCAGGAGCTTAAAGCCTCTGCCTTCTGAAGTTGCAGTCTGCTCCCTGACCAATGGATATGAACTGTATGCTAGCCCAGTGCACAAGCTAAGACCCTTAGATCCTGTTTCCAAACTTGCCTTGGAATTCAAATTAATCATAAACTCTTGTAGGGTCTCTCTGCATCCTATGCTGGCAGTTTTTCTGTAATATCAATAGGGCTAATTAAAGAATTTACTTTAGTAGGATCCCTGTGCCTAATCAATTCAAGTCTACAAATAATTACTTGACTAACCACATGTTATGTTATAGCCAGACATAGATGTTAAAAAAAAATGGTAGCATTAGAAATTGTAGGCACTTGCTGTGTACCAGACATTTTATTCCATCATCTTAGCCAGTAAAACAATATATTTAATCAGGAGGACCTGTACTATTGAGTTTAAATCAAATTACCAGAGCAATCTCCAACAAAGAACTTACAGTGACATATGAAAAAAATATGACTCAACAGTAATATTGTTATAGACTTTAGCAGTCAGATAGAAGATATCAGCAAGTACTGGATTCTTGTTTTATGGGGGATTTCTGTGTTTATGTTTATGAACATGTTGGTCTGTTTTAGTTCTTGTAATGTCTTGTATGGATTTCTTCTTTTTAAAGATTTTTAAAATTTATTCATAAGAGTCAGAGAAAGAGAGAGAGAGAGAGAGAGAGAGGCAGAGACACAGGCAGAGGGAGAAGCAGGCTCCATGCACCGGGAGCCCGACGTGGGATTCGATCCTGGATCTCCAGGATCAGGTCCTGGGCTGAAGATGGTGTTAAACCACTGAGCCACCGGGGCTGCTCCTTGTAGGGATTTCATATCAGGATAATTCTGAGTTCTTACAATGAATTGGGAGGAGTTCCTGGTGTCTCCCATTTTCTGTACAGTTTGGTATTTTTTCATTTTTAAATGATGGTGTATCATGAGGCCATCTAGGCCTGGAGTTCTCTTTGTGGCAGGATTATAAATTATGAATTCAGTTTCTTTAATAAATAGGGATAGATTCCATTTCTTCTCCTGTCAGTTTTAGTGGTTTCTGTCTTTTGGGAAATTTTTCCATTTCATGTAAGCTGTTGGATTTCTTGGTATATGGTTTTTTATAATGTTCAATTATTATCCATTTACTATCTGTAGTATTTTTAGAGACCATACACTTTTTCCTTCCCAGTACTGATAATTGTGGCTTCTTTCCTTTTTTCTTGATCAAGTTGCTACAAATGTATCAGTTTTATTCATCTTTTCCAAAACCCAGTTTTTAAAAAACTTATTTTCTCTTTTTTTAATCTGTTTACATTTTCTTTCATTAATCTACATTCTTAGTTGTTTCTTTGGTTTGCTTTATTTGAGGCTTAATTTTTTCTTCTGTACTAAGGTTCCTAAGATGGAAGCTTAGATCATGGACTATTGACTTCTTTTCATTTTTAATATAAGCATTTAATGCTATAAAATTCCCTCTAAGGATTGCATTAGCAGCATCCCATGAATATTGATATGTGTAGTTTATGCAGTGATGATGTAGTTTTTCTGTTATTCAATTAAAAATATTTTCTTATTTCCCTTAGAATTTCTTCTTTGATCTCTGGATAATTTAAAGGTATATTGTTTAATTCTCAGTATTTGGGGATTTTTCTAGACATCTTTTGCCAATTTCTAATGAATTGCATTTGGTCAAAGAACATACTTTATGAGTTAAGTCCTTTAAAATTTATTGACATTGTTTTATGGCCAACCATATGACTTATCTTGGTGACGTGTACTGTAAAAAGCATATGTATTCTCCTCTTTTGGGTGGGAGTATTCTAGAAATATCGATTAAGTTAATTTGGTTGATGCTGTTGTTTCACTTTTCTATATTTTCCCAAATTTTCTGTTTACTCGTTCTGTTACTGAGAGAGAAGTGTTGATATCTATAGCTAAAACTGTGATTTGTCAGTTTCTTCTTTCAGTTCTGAGAGTTTTGACTTCAAATATTTTGAAGTCTTGTGATTTAGTGCAAACATATTTAGGGTTAGGTTTTTAGGTTCTTTTTATGAAATCAGCTTATTTTCTTAAGAAATAATGCTCTTTGCTGTTGGTCATATTGTTCTAAAGTTGTGGGTGCCATAGAGTTGTGCTATTCAGACCTCCTTTCCAAAAAGTAGTATACTTAGTTCATGACTTCAACTGCCATACTTTTGAGATCTGCTACATATTCCTGCTGTGGCTATGCTCTCCCCAGGATGTTGACAGTCCATGACTGAGCACAACATGCTAGAGAAGCTGGGCCATTTTTGTCCAATGCCTGGTCTTTTACTGGGCAGTATCTGCTGGAAACTGCCTATCAGCCTGGCTGAGACTCACACCTGCATTGCAGCCTGAGGCTCTTCGAACCCAGATCTTTCTCCTCCTCTTCGTTAATTGGTGTCAGATCAGCAGTCCTACTGGAAGTTCTTTCCCTGTCCAGTCCTGCTCTCTCTTACCTGTGTCTTGCACAAGTGTTTCCCCAAATAAGTCTCCTGAACCTCTGATTTAGTCTTGATATCTGCCTCCCCTAGGACACAAACTGCCCTAGAAGTCTGCTTTGTCTGAATTAATATGTCCATCCAAGCTTTCTTATGATTGTTTTCATGTTAAACAGTCCATCTTTTTACTCTATGTATTTATAATTAGTGTGTTTCTTTTTCTTTTTAAGAAAAAATTAATTTATTTAGTTTTTAGAGAAAGCATGCACACAAGTGAGCATGGGGAGAGAAATAGACTTCCCGCTGAGTGCAGAGACTGACCCACGGCTAGATCCCAGGACCCTGAGATTAATACCTGAGCCAAAATCGAGTCAGAGGCTCCACCAACTGAGCCATCAAGTGCCCCTAATTTGTGTGTTTCTTATAAGCAGCATATGTGGTTGGGTTTAATCTACTATCTTGCTGTATGTTTTCTGTTTATCCCATCTGTTCCCTTTCCTGGCATTCTTTTGGATTACTTAAGTATTTATTGTATTATTTCATTTATCTCCATTCTTTTCTTATAATACAGCTATTTGTTTATTATTTTTAGTGGTCAATCCAGAGTTTACAATTTGTGACGTTAGCTTATCACTTTTCACCCTCAAATAATATATCATTTCATGTGTAATGTAAGAACATTATGACTGTATGCTTTCATTTTCTCTTTCCCATCCATTGTGATATGTTGTCATACATTTTATTTTGTACATAATATCAAAAACCTTATAATAATACATTGTTATTATTTTTGTTTTAAACAGTCAATTTTATTTTAAAGAAATAAACAAGGAAATACTTTAATTTTACATGTGCTCACATATTTATGAATTTCCACACTTTTAACTCTTTTGTACAGGTCCAAGTTTCCATCTGGTATTATTTTATGTCTTACAAACCTTGCTCTAGCAGTACTTGTAACTCAGATCTCCTGGCCATGAATTCTTTGTACTTTTGTTTACCTAACATAGCATTTATTTAATCTTAATTTTTGAAGGATTTTTCACTGGATATAGAGTTTTAGGTGACCTTTTCATTTTTCGTTCAGTACTTTAAAGATGTCATTCAACTATTTTCTTGTGTTGTTTCAATGAGAAGTGTGCAGTCATTCTTACTGTTCTGTACATTGCAGCTGTTTTTCCCACTCTACTGCTTTTGATGTTTCCCTTTATCTCTGGTTTTTAGTAGTTGTGTCATGATATTTGCCTGCATGTGGTTTTCTTTATATTATCTTTGTTGAGGTTCATTAAGTTTTTTTGAATCTCTAGTTTGTAGTTCTCATCAAATTTGGAAACATTTCAGCCATTATTTCTCTGTATCATTTTTATCCTCTGACCCCTGTCCTAGGACTCCAGTAACATGTATGTTATACCACTTAATGTCATCCCACAAATCACTGAGACTTGTTCACTTCTTGAAGTTTTTTTCCCTCTGTGTTGTTTGACTATTTTCTATATTGCCTTCAAAGGTACTGGTCTTTTCTGCAGTCAGTGTCCTCAGAGTTTTATCTAGTATATTTTCATTTCAGATAATTTTTCATTTCTATAAAGTCTCATTCTTAAATTTTCTATTTGTTTCCTCATATATTTCCGTTAAATCCTTAGGTATGTTGAGCATATTTATAATTGTCCTTGTGTGCTGATTCCTCAACTGTGTCATCTTGAATCTGTTTCTGTGTGTCTCATTGTCTTGCTTCTTTGCATGTGTAGTATTTTTTTTAATTGAATGCTAGATTTGTGATTTGTTTATTTTTATTCAGTGTAAAGTTTGTTGTCTTTCTCTTAAAATGTTTGTTTGGGCAGGTCTATAGTAACCCTTACTGTAACGTAGATTTAGCTATACTACTAAACTGATACTTTAAAGTTATCTTACAACTAAAGACTCTTCTGGGGTTGGGACCTGAAGCCCCAGGTGCTCAACTCAGACTTTCTAGTCTGGCTATTAAAAACTCGAGTGTCTCCTAGCTCTTTGCAAAATCTGTGAATCATTTAACTTAAAGATCTTCATTTGTTTGTTTGTTTGTTTGTTTTTAGCATTATGAAGTTAACTGTTTATGTGTGACTTATCATTTAGCAACAACCTCAAGGAAACCCTTATATGGATAGCATAGCTTCTTCCTCTCTGGTACTTGTCCTAGAAAATTTCATCTCCTTTATCCTCTATGAACTCTGTTCTGTGTCCTCTTAATTCAGTGAGACCCCAGTATTCTTGGATTCCCTCTCACTGTACTCCAGTCTGGAATGTGCATCCAGTATAAAGCTGGGATAACTGTAGGATTCACTTCAGTTCTTGCAGGGATCACATCTTTACTTTCTTCTAATATTTATAAGCAGTTCTTACATATTTTATCCAGTTTTCCTGTTGTATGGCAGGAAGGCTCCTCCAGGGATGCCTGGGTGGCTCAGTGATTGAGCATCTGCCTTTGACTCAGGGTATGATCCCAGGGCCCAGTATGAAATCCCATATTGGGCTCCTGCCCAGAGCCTACTTCTCCCTCTGCCTATTTCTCTGCCTCTCTCTCTCTCTCTCTCTGTCTCTCAGGAATATATATATATATATTTTTTTTTTTTTTTAAAGAAAGGCTGTAGTCTCTCTGTCTCTCAGGAATGAACATATATATATATATATATATATATATATATATATATATATATATTTTTTTTTTTTTTTTTTTTTTTTTAAAGAAAGGCTCCTCCATTCCAAGTTAATCCATCATGGCCAGAAATAGAAATTTCAGTTTTTACGAATATTTTGTATGTTTTCTTTTTACATATGAAAGTAGCCTTTCAGAACATCTCTGTTGTTGAACAAGAAGCAATTTTTGGGGAGGGAGAGAAGAGACTCCAAGGTCATTTACTATGCCCTGGATTGGCACAGGCTGAGATTGGACGGACATAGGACAATGGTTGGGCATTTCAGAAAGAAGGGGGTATGGTAACTGGGAGATAAAAGGTGGCAGTGGCTCTTCTTCTTTCCAGATACTCTTTCTCCAGTTATAAGGGAAGGATAACCTGTATATTTAAACTATCCCAAGAGAGGAGTTTCCTGGCTGGAAAATTCTGTATCTCTTATTTATGGATGGAATTATCTTTCTCCATTGGATGTCCATGGCAATTCAAATATTTCTTTTAATCTGTTTTTTTTTTTTTTCATCAGTGCTATTTATTGAGAATCGCAAAAGCCAGGTGTTCTGTTAAGGAGTAGTGCTCAGATTCGTTTATTTCTCACCACTGTTCTAGGAGGCAGACACTAATATGACCTCTGTTTTATCCATGAGTAAAGCAAAGCATGGAAGGATTAAATTTGCCCAAGATCACATAGTGTGCAGTGTGGACCTATGTCCTTCTTACTTCATACCCTGCACTCTTGATATTAGGCTATACTTTCCCTTTTAGTATACAGTACTTTTGTATTATAGTTTTTTCTTTACCGTTTTACCAGTTCATGAGTTGACTGAAAATAGGAACTCTGTGCTTATATGTGTTAGGTCCTCAGAGCCCCTGCTCACAGCAAGTTGAGAGGGAGAAAATGGGGGACAAGTATAATCTTCTTTCTCTCTCATTTTGGAAAAGAAATAGTGCTAGTTTCTTAGAATTAACTTGGTATCAAAATACTTCCTTATCAATAAGGTTGATCTTTCAGTGTAACTTTGTTTTACTTATTTTATTCCTCATTAATCATAGTTGGTAGAGTCAACTCATAGAAAATCAGCTGTCATATAAAACAATAGATTGCAAAAAGGAGAAATTCATTATTATTCTGTTGTGCAGTGTACATACCTAGTAATGGCAGACTTTGAGATAATGTGTTCTATGATATTTTCTCCATTTAGTCATGCCTATAAATTATCTTCCCTTAAAGATTGTTTTGTTTTGTTTTTTGGTAGCATTAGATAATGTTTGTTAAAATAAGATATATAGTTGAGACTATATAATGATAGAAATAGCATAGCAAAACCCTCTAATCAGTAACTTAAAGTTATCTTCTTTTTGTTTGCTAACCAAATACACAGTGATATCTTGATTAAGTCTCAGTAACCAGGGCAGTGAAGCTATTCTGTAGTGGTACGTCAGCATCCCCAGGGAAGGATGATCAAGCTTCCAGGTGGATGCTTCCAAGGGTTTTTATGTTAGATGACTGTTGGATGGCAGTTTCCACAATTTGTTCCCCTCCCCCAGGGTCAAATGTACACGTTCCAGGAGGCATTTAAGCCATGTGTGATAACCCTCATAGCTGAACTTACAAGCTCCCTGTAGACTGGTTGGTGTTTGTCAGGCCAGAGGCTATATGTAAGGTGAGAAAGCCTTGCTGCTGGAAGCTGTCAAAAATCTATTTCAAAAGTTCTTCAGAATCTTTAATTATTCAATTAAAAATGCCTCTAGCACTGGGGAAGCTGTGTCAGAGAGGAGGGGGGGGTATGTGGCAAACAGTATGTTACAACGTCTGAAACTCTGAGCTCGGAAAAAGAGGGTATAGATACTTGTTAAAGGCAGGAAATTCTGTTTTTATTTGACCACCACTCTGTTCTTAAGAGATTCTTTCTTGTTGGCCAAAAGCAATACAACTTTCAGGTTCAGTGATTATGAATGCTTCCTCATATTATAGAACCAAAATGACTTCATTCAGAGTGAGAAACTTTAAATCTTTATTTTCCATTTTTAACACTTGCAAAAAGATCCATAGTAAATTTTTATTCTATCTATAAATTGGGACCCAAGAGAGAGGGCAGAGAGGGAAGGAAGAGAGACAGGGAAGGTCCTATTTCTCAAGCAAAGCAAGAGAAATGCTGAGAAGTAAAAGAATTATGTTTCACATGATCTTTTAAGATGCAGGACCTTTCCTCTTGGTAATTTTATAAAATGGACAAGTATCCACTAAAGTTGCTTTCTTCTTTATACATGACAAATTAATGAGCAGCCATCAAAGAATTGATTTTTAGTCTCTCGTGGCCTGAACTGGATTCAAGCAATGATGTGAAGGCTCAAAACTAAATCTTTTGTTTCAGATCCCTGAGACTATCCTGTCTCCTGGCATGTTGTTGTATTATATTAAACATTAATTGTTGGATCATAAGAACCACAGGGGACCACAGGTTTGTATCCTTCTTCTCTAGGTAATGTTTTTAAAAAGTCAATGAGTCCTTATCAAATCCCACTGCCACCACACTAGAACTTGAAGGGCACCAAAGGAAAGGAGTTTCCATTTTTAACAGATAAGGGCCTGAGGAAGGATTTTAGGTACATCTTCTAAACTAAGCTAAACTCCTTTTCACTGAATTAATTCATACTGAATATTGTAATTCCTATCCATGTTGTAAGAAATCTGTACCTTAGCCATCTTAATAATGTATTTGAACAGGGTAATCTAACAAAACATATAGTCATATTTATGTTAAATGCTAAAAACTCCAACTTGTCTTAAAATTCTATTATATTGCATTTTTCCTGGGATGTTTTTCTGTAGAAAAGAGTTATGATTCATTCATTAATTCAGTAAGTGTTTATTACAAGCTTACTGTGTGTAGAACATTGTGCTTGATTTTCCTGGAATTATGCATTTATCTGTTCATTTATTTAACAACTTCTTATTGCATATTAATAAATGCTAAGTGCTATTCTTGGTCCTGGGAATATTGTTAAGTATTCATTACCAATGGAGAAGTCACACAAGTGAACAAATGCATACATAATATAATTTTGGTGAGATGAGAGGGGGATATATTAGCTTTTTGTATCCAGCTACTAATGACTGATACTATGTATCATCATCTGGAAAATTGGATGCCACCATGCAGTGACAGCATGATCTGACTTTAAGGCAAAATACAGGGCCCTTTTCAGTTATCTTATGCAGTTCTCAAAATAGACATGTAAAGTACATGTTATTATTCCCATTTATTCAGACAAAGAAAATGAGGCTGAGAGAGATGGGTGAATTTCTTATGCGAGGCCAGAGAGATTGGGTAAATTTCTTTACTTAAAGCTAGCAAATCCCATACGAAAAAAAAAAAAAAGTCAGATGGAAAACAAAATAATGTTTAGCTTACTTAAGCTAGCAATTTTTTGAATCAAGCCCTTGCCTTCTGACTATAAATTGCGTGTTTTTTCTCTGCATTACTATTTGATACATGTTGGATTAATTATCTACAAATTCTTTTGTTTCTAAATTTCAAGTTAAAATTCTTTCAGAAGTAGAAATACTTACCAAATCATGATAGATACGGTATTTGCTTTTGACTTTGAAAATACTTTTAATAAAGCCTCATATCCGCTTAGTGGGGAAAAGAAGGAAAGGGGAAGACTATCTAAAAATTGCCCTCACACACTGCAGGTTTTTCATAAATCTCAGCCTTCTGGAGACTGATTACACTGTGCAGTCTTCCTTAGGAAATGGGTGAAAATTGGAGCTGGGACACAAACAGGAAGGCTGGGAGGCAGATCTGTCCCACAGACACTGCCTCTTTAAATAGCTACCGTGCAGTGGGACTTAGTTCTCTGCTTGACAAGAAACTCCAGTGCCCTTTGTTTCTTGGCTTCTGGGCTGGAGGCAACCAGTGCTGTCCTGTCCTGGAGGAGGAGGCAGTGCTCAGAGGGTGTGAAGTGCTGGATGTGGGGTGGAGGATGGCCTCCCCACCTCTAGGCCATGAGGACACATAGTCGGACAGATGTTTTGTACTTCTCCCTTAAGAATATCGTTCCTAAGACTTTTAACCTCCTAAAAGGTAAGGTTGAGAGCACTTCCTAGATCAATAACAGGCTTCTTTCCGCAGACTGATTCTTTTATTTAAGAGAGGAAAGAAGAGAGTAGATGATTGCTATAGCTTTTTTTTTTTAATCCATTTTTAAGTGAATGCGTAAGTGGTGCTTATGGTTTTATTAGGAGGTTATAGGTACATTATGTTAAGAGATAGTAAGCTGTGATTTTTTTTTTTTTAACCTTACAGAGATTTTTGTTACAGAGTGAATATGTTTCTAAAGCTCAATATAGAAGGAGAGTAGATAAGCCCTATTACTAATTTGGGAAGGCTTGTTAAAATGCAATACTAATAGATGCATAAAAATGAATGGCTTAGAGGTCTTTTGATTCCAGTTCCTGCTTTTGAGCAGGAGCCTTTAAAACTAATCCAGGGGTGCCTGAATGGCTCAGTCAATTGAGTGTCTCACTCTTGGTTTCTGCTCAGGTCAGGACCTCGGGGTAATGAAAACGAGCCCCTAGTGGGGCTCTGCGCTCAGTGCAGAGTAGGCTTGGGATTTTCTCTCCTTCTCCCTCTGCCCCTCTATCTCCCCCTGCTCCCCTGTATTCTCTCTCTCAAACATATAAATCTTAAAAAAAATCAATAAAAAAATTAAAAATCCCTCTAATCCAATATTTCCAGATCATTATCTAATTTTGGGAACATCTACTGATGTAGACTCCATTACCCAAGCAAGCACTTCCACTCTTTAGTGGAAATAATGTATTTCTTTGGTCAGGCTACCAAGCCTTTCCTCTGGTTTTCCATGTTGGGACAAAGGATGCCAAGCAGAAGCAGCTATTTTTGCCCTGGTCCTGGAGAAGACAGATGGATGGGGAGGGAGTGCCCATTGCATCCCTGTCCTACAGAAAGTACTGTGCCTGGGATTTTTGTGTGCTGCTTTCGTCCATTTCTTCTCATTTTGTCCTGGCCTCTGCCTACCCCTCTCTTATGCATCCTCTTCAAGAAATCAGTACCTGCATTAGAGCATACTCTGAAAGCCAGCCATTAGTCTGATTAATAGTAAGCAGAAGGCCTATTTCAAGAAATACAAATGCAGCTCTTCCCAGAAAGGTTTCCACAGTATCTGTTAACCTCCTTTATGTTTAATTTTTAGAGCACTGTTACCCATACAGCCCCTTTGTAAGTGACTCCTTATGTGTCTTTTTTTTTTTTTTTCTTGTTTTTGTCCTTTGCATTGTCTTTCAGAGGAAGCGGAAGTATTCGGATGGGTGCTTTTATTGTTTATTTGAAATTCATTTCCTTCAAACTAGGATCATTTGCTTCAGAGTGTTCTGGGTTCTTTTTAGTTAAGTATCATCATCTTTATATTTTTGCCAGTGTGTTTACAGTTTCTTTATTGTTTTAAAATAGTTTTACTAATGTGTTTTGTAATCAAAGGTAAAGTCCACTTTTGCCCTTTTGAGCCTTCTTTTTGAGCCTTCTTTAGACTTTAGTAAGAAAGCCCATTTAGATGAAATACTGCTTTTTTTAAAAGTAAGGGCTTTTTTTGCTTTTTAGATTTCAGAGTATAGTAAGCAAAACCAAAGTCTATGATAGAGTATATATTTCCAGCATAATGTCTAGGATGTGCTTGATGTGCTCATTTGTTTATGAAAATAATTTTCTATTACGTGCTTTGATGATTATTACAAAATACAGTCTTACTTTAAATTTTGTAAATAAAAGCAATTCGCATTATTTTTGGAAATTCTTCTTAAATTTGACATTCTACAGTTTTGTTTTGATAGGTGCCCTAGTTCTGCATAAAATAACTGCCCCCTGCCCAACCGCCTTTGTACATGTCCTATCCCTTACAAATTTTGTAAGGCCCTTGTTACACTACAAACTAAGGGATTAATTGAATAGTAACTGTACTAATCAAAAGCAAGTTTAACAAGATAAGACTTGCATTTAGATTGGAAAATATAAAAAAAGGACTTAATTTTTTTGATACTAAAGCTGAAAGAAAAAAATCAGATGGGAAACAGAATAATGCTTAGTTTACTTAAGCTAGCAGAATCTTTACAGAGGAGCTCTGAAGGCAATGGACATCATAATGCAAGGCTTTATTAGCCAAGGTTCCAGCAGAAATTTAAGAAAAATAAAATCGCTTATGAGATGAGCTACAAGGAAATCAGTGCCCCTCTGCAATAAGTAGAATGACAAAGTAAAGTAACAGATTTACTGGAAGGCCTCCTACTGAAGTGAGTTGAGCCAAGTGCTGGAATGTGTTTCAGAGCCTATTTAAAACCCCAGAGGTGGTGTTTTGAATCAGTCTTGCTGACGTAAACACAGACCCTGCCTGGAAATTTTCCAAAAGCAGAGAAGATGAAGGCAGTTCAGTCAAAATGTGCAGTGTTATTATAGTAAAGATGTGGGGAAGCAATTCACCACCATCTTAGGAGACTGAATATTGCAGCCTTTTGGCTATCTCTGAAGGTGTAGTATGACCTGGTGATAGGACCATTCACTGAAAGATGATTGCACTGAGAACAATTGCCCCCAAGTGCTTATCTAAACAGAAAGAAGGTGGTGTGTGTGTGTGTGTGGGGGGGGGGGGGGGCATTGAGAAAAAGAGAATTGTTTCTTAATGATAGAGAAAACTGTAGATTATTTAAGGGAACAAAAACTACTAAGAGGAATGTTTGGACAATGTCAGTGCTGACGAGATGGCCATTCATTGCTAGGGCACTTTAGTGATGAATAAATGATAGGTTTACAAAGCTCAGGTACCAAGCAAACTCTGTTTGTAAGTGAGCAGAGTAAGCAGGTCTTGTCTCTGTTCACTATGAAGATTACTGTACCTAATACTCCATGTTAGATGTATTTAATTAAGTGAACATGAAGACTTAAACTTTCAAAATTCCTCATATGGATATGCATAGTAGTAAATTAGGGCCTGAAATGAAAGAATGTTTCCTGCCCAGCTGCACATTGCCCTTCCAAAGAATCCAACCTGTTGCTTCACAAAAACCACTATTTGGGACCTGAAATGCCCATTATTTTGCTTTAAAAGACAGAAAGGCACAATATTTCAGTTATTGGTGTACTAAAGTGTACATAGCTATCTGAAACTTCTGGAATAAGTAGATGCTAAACGAGATTTTTCTTTTTGTTCCATGACTTGCAGAGCTCATTTCAAATGATGCCTCCATAAACTTCAAAAGAAATGCTGGAGATGTGGAGGCAATAACCTGATGCAGTGCTGCCTGTGATGGCAGGGGTGTATAGTAGAGCCTTCTGTGCTGGTGTAGGGCATCATCCAAAGGAACTATGTGACTATTCAAGACAGAGTGCTTTGTAGCAATATAGTTAAAATGAAGGCTAACAGTTCACCTACTTGAAAAGATTCTTTTTAAATAATATATTATATAGTATTATATAGTAATGTAGCATATAGTAATCATCTTTCATTCTTTATCAACCTCGAATTATTCAGCAGGTACAAATCTTCTAGTGTTTTTTAGTTAAAGTATGACAAGATTTATCACTTGATCCATCTGCTGCAGCTGCCCCTCCCCTCCTTCTAACAAAACAAAACACCCCAAAGTGCAATCCCTTTTCGAATTAGGGAAGTCTCTGGATATCCCTTAACACTAAGAGGTTGCAATTCCTTCAAAACAGCTTTCTAGCGTATGGAATGGAAGAAATCAGAAGCCAATATTGGACAAGCCCATTTTTAGCTTTTTTTAAGAACTCAATTTCCCAAGTCCCAGAAATGTCTCAGCTATCAAAACGTCTGCCACTAGTATTCTGTAGGTTTTAGTGGTAACGATGAATAGAATGATAGAATGGGTGCAAGCATTTTATGAATACTGTTTCCTTTACCTTTACAATAACTTCATGCAGAAGGGGGTATATACAGTTTACAGATAAGGGGACTGAGGCACTATGAGGCCAAGTGTCTTACCCACATTTTATATAGCTGAGTGTCACGGCAAAAATGAGAACCAAAATTTTTATCCCTCTGAGTCCTGGGCATTTTCTCCACACAATGCTGAACGAATGACCAAATTTGTTATCTGTATTTTCCAGCGTGGAGATAATAGAACTTTTTGAGATTTTGATGGAAGTTGCTGTAGGATTTTGAACAATTGAGGAAAGCTGTTTCTCCTTATTAATGGGGCCCCATATTGACCTACTCTCTTGAAGGAGAAGGTGGTATCTATTCTTCTTCCACAGTCATATATAAATCTTGGTGCGTGCGTGTGTGTGTGTGTGTGTGTGTGTGTGTGTGTGTGAGAATGTATGTGTAGGGGATACTCTTGGGAGAAAAGAATGGAAAGGATTGCTTTACCCCTATAAACTGCAAAAATTTGAGAAGGAATGTAATACAGAGAATTATTATAAGTTCTTAAGCCCTTAGTGGACTCAATGAGCTTTTTCAGTAATCTGTTTACAATTCTGTCTGTTTACTGAAGAGATTTGGCTTTTTGGTAGTTACTTGGCCACCTTGGATTGTAAACCGATTCATCTGTCAAAGTCCAGCTCAAATTCCACACCCTCCTTTTCCCTTTTCCTGGTCTCACCACTCCTCTCACACAGACATCTCCAAATTCCTGAAGACTAGGTTCGAAGTATCTTTCCTTTAGTATTTATATTCCCATAATCAGAAGGTGAATTTTCTTTTTAAAAGCATTACTTTATCTTTGGCTAGCTTGTTGGACACTGGCCCCTGTTGGACACTGTTTGCTTTCTTTACTTCAGGAACACCCCTCTTCCTGCATAGCTAATGTAGAGCTTGCCGTTAGTATTAGTTGATTCATTTGTTATATTAGCCTTTCATTGTTATTCCCGAGACAGTTCCTGAAATATTTGATGATAGTGAGCATGCTTCCTTGGAGCCTTTTAAATTTCTCCATTGCTTTCAACAGTTTCACATGTGGCACAGCTTCTTGACTGTCTGTCTTCATCCATCCTGTTCTGAATTCAGTCCTGGCTGTCAACATCCACCCTTAGTGGTGCCCAGAGCTGAATTCCAGTTCTGCTATGTTTAGGATAATCATCTCTTCTTTCTGTGTGATAAACCTCTATACTTCTGTGCTGCTCAATGTTCCCTTTAGTTTTCTTGGCACCCATGTAGTGCTGTTAGCTTGTACTGACCTTGAGTTTGGCTAAAATCACATCTTTTTATTTATTTATTTATTTTTTCTTTTTTTTTAATTTTTATTTATTTATGATAGTTACAGAGAGAGAGAGAGGCAGAGACACAGGCAGAGGGAGAAGCAGGCTCCATGCACCGGGACCCCGATGTGGGATTCGATCCCGGGTCTCCAGGATCGCGCCCTGGGCCAAAGGCAGGCGCCAAACCGCTGCGCCACCCAGGGATCCCAAATCACATCTTTTTAATATGAACTGTACTCTTGCCAAGAAGCAGTCATCCTAAACATGGACAGTTGAAGTTTCTGAACTTCATCCCCATTCCTGTGAAGCTTCATCCTCTTAGTTTCAGTACCTTTGGCCTCCCAGTGCAGAATTTCTTGATTTTTGGATTATTATCCAAAATACTCTATAAGACTAAGTAAGGAAAATGGTCTTCTGAGAAAAAAGTTCCGAAACTTTAAAAAAGAATTTAATCTTCCCAAAGAAAGTCTCAACTTGTTACTTTGTTGAGAAAACTTTTCATAGCCTAGTATTTAAAGCCCCATAGTGTCCTCCTGTGGCATCTGAAGAGTTGTTACAACTATGCTTTCTATTACATCATGAGCCAAGCTAGACTCCGCATCCATCCCACCCTGTTCCCTGTGCCTGCCCAGCTGTGACTTTGTTCACTAGAGCCTAGAATTCACGTCATTCCTGTTCCATCTCTACCAGTCAGAATCCTGCACATCCTTCCCCTTGAGGTCTTTCCTGAACTTTAATAAGTGATTTCTCCTTCTTTCCAGTTCCCAAAGCATATATTGAATTCTGTTTTATGAGTGCAGTATGGTATGGTGATTGCGAGCAAAGGCTCTGGGAATGGATAGGCTGTGTGCAAATCTGGGCTATACCCCAGTAGTGCTATAATCATGGGCTAGTGAATTTTTCTCTTAAATCTCACCTGTCCCACCTGTAAAATGGAGGTAGTCGTGCCTACCTTATAGGGTTACTGTGAGGATCGAACTCGTTAGTATGTGTAAAGTACTTAGAATGATACTTGGTATGTAGTAACTGCTAATAATTGTTAGCTTTATCTGTACATACTCAGTAAATTGAATTTTGCTGATGAAGCTCAGAATAACTTATGGACATGATTTTTTGAGTCCTTAAATACATGGCCATCAGAGGAAACATTTACAAACTTATGGAGACAGAATGTTAGAGAGGAACATTTTCCCAAGGAGGCATTGTGAGGTGGTTTCCAACTAGAGGCCAGACTCACAGCCTTTTTCATTTGCAGTCAAATATTGGTCAACATTTTTATAAGCACTGTGCATATTTACTTACATCAAGTGATGCAGATAACCTGGAGAAATATGGCCTTAGTGTTATGAACTGTGTTTATCAACATTGCAATGAAAATAGTTAATTGCTCAAAGCTTTATTTTAATTTGTGTGCCCATGGGCTCATGCTAATTTGCATTTTGCTTTGTACAGCATGACAAAAGGAATTGTAAAGCATTTCTTTTTTCCTCTTATGAAATATAATCTTTATTCCCTTGGGAAAAAACATCATGGTTGAGCGACATCAGAAACTCATGCGTTTAACTTTTGGCATTTATCATGAGGATTAGCAATCTGTAGCCTGATTAACTAACTCTGACCTCAATACTTATTGAAGGTCTACCAAGAATCTTGTGTTGGGCTAGGTTACTGTTAAGATATTAAGAAGTAGAAGGTGAAGTTTCGGGATCCCTGGGTGGCGCAGCGGTTTAGCGCCTGCCTTTGGCCCAGGGCGCGATCCTGGAGACCCGGGATCGAATCCCACGTCGGGCTCCCGGTGCATGGAGCCTGCTTCTCCCTCTGCCTGTGTCTCTGCCTCTCTCTCTCTCTCTCTCTGTGACTATCATAAATAAATTAAAAAAATAAAAAAAAAAGAAGATGAAGTTTCTGTACTTAGGTATATTTGGAGATATAACATAGTAAAGAAAGTAATAATATGAGGCGTATATATAATAGTTCTGTATTCAGTGAATTACTAAATTAGTGGCATAGAAACCTGGGTAGTTTAAGAACCTCAACAGGATAGTTCCTAATTGCTACATACCTATTTCAGTTCTCTTTCCAAACTGCCCCTTCAAGAACCTCTAAAAACTAAAGAATACAGCCTTGAGGACATCATCAGTTAACTAAAAATAATGTATTTGTACAAAGTGTTTCTTCTTTGAAAATTTTCTCTAGATATACCTAATGTTGAGGGAGTATTATTGTAATAGCTAACAGATTACCTTAATTAGTTCTGATGATAACCTTGTGTTATTATCCCATTTTTTGAGACAAGGGGGTGTCAGGCCTCAGAGTGAAAACATAAATTACCACATCAGTAAGAGGTAAATCTGTGATTCAGTTCACATCAGCCCAACTGAAAAGTCTTCTTTCTTAACCACTATACTGTTTTGTCCCCATTGATTCCTATTCACCACCCTACTAAGGGATCCACGATTAGAGTATTATGGATGAACTTCAGCAAATATGATTGGACTTGGGGGATAGAGATGAGGTAGAAAAGGTAAGCTAAGGCAAATTGTAAAGAAACATTTATACCAGCTAATGGATTTAGATCCAACTACCTAATAGTTGGATTAGCCTCATCCACTGATTATTAACAAGACAATGGCATTATATAATTTTTGTTTTAGCAGCCTTTGCATGTGTATGTAAAGGATATTAAAATGGCAGAGAGCCAAATATCGGGAGACAAGTTAGGTGTGCAATAGCCTAGATACATCATAAATTTTTTACTGGATATATAACTAAATCAAAAAAGATGGATTTGAGAGATGTGTCTAAGGTAGATTTGGCCATATTTGTGGACCTGCCCAATATGGTGGGCATAGAAGGAGGAGAAGTGAAAAATGGGAGAGTTGTGGTGATGCCATTCTTGAGACTGGGGGAAAGCAATGATTACAATTGAGAGGGGCTGAATTTTGGGTATGATGAGTTTCAGGTGAAAGCAAACATATGAAGATGATTTGACATCCTGAAGAGTCTGAACTCAAGAGTGATCTGGCCAAAGATTAGAGAATCCTCAGCCAGTAAGTGAAGCCACAGCAATGGATAAATAAGGTCATGGGCAGAGGCTCAGGTGCCACAAGTAGAGAGACATTGGAAGAGAATGAGGGACAAAATCCAGGAGAGCCACCAATATTGAAGATATGACCCTCCTCAGCAGTGTTTTAATCTGATAGCTTTACTCTGAACTCTTTGAGTGGAGTAGGTATTTCCCATGCCTCTGTCAATATGACTATAAGCTGTTCTTGGTGTTAGCTTCCTTGGGCAGCAGCTAAGCCATTAGCTGTTGATTGTTGCTAGTATCACTCCCAGAAGATTGATCAACTCCAAACTTGGGAAATAATTTGGTCTGTGTAAATTTATTAATGTTTGGTATAGTCCAGAGATAATACATAACTCACTCATAAGTCAGTTGTTAGATGTCCCGGCTTTTCTTTAGGATTTTTTTCAAAAGTTTGAATATTATAGTTCTAGTTTTAAAGTAAATTAGTGCAGTGATGGAATGTACATGAAATGACTGACAATCCCTTAATGAACTCCAAGTTTCTTATGAAATCTCTTCAGAACTTGACTGGCAGCTTCCTAGGTCCTAAAAATGTATGAGTGCTTTGATTCTCTTGTGGTGTGCTCTTTCAGTAGTGACAAGAACTTCGCTAAAGACTGGCTATATTGCCCACTCATAGACAGCTAATTAGCAGTGACCACAGCTTGAGAAGTATTAACATTGCGCATGGCCTGGGGGAAAATACCCAGGGCAAAGGGCAAAGAGTTTTGGCTCTGAGGCCTTTGGCTCTGAATTTGAATCCTACATTTTACATTCTTACTCTTACCAGCTATGGGTCCTTAGATGAGTGACAAACTCTCCTTAAGCCGTTTTTTTAATCTGTAAAAATAAATTTTAATAGTACTGATAATATTTTTCATAGAATTGTTGAAGATGTTCAACAGGTATTTTACCCAATGTGGGGCACTAAGGAATGTTGTATAGAATTACTGAGTATTAATACACATTGACTAGGATTTCCTTCTCTCTTTTATTCTGTTTTAAATACCTTAAGTACTGCACTCTCTGGAAATGTTTTTATTAGACTTTCCTGAATGTAGTACAGTTCCTAGCTAGCTGGTACTGTAAATAATAAATTCTCTGATATTAGGGGATGTGGGCTGTCAGCAGTTCATTCTAATACGTTTAGAAGACTATACTTTTTTAGAGTTTTCCTCTCTTTCTTTTACAGAATGACTACTTCTCATCTGTAAACATGCACTGGCCTAACTTTGCAGCTTAAGCAGGGGTCAGAACATCTGAATTCATCTGCTGATATGGTATATTCATTTCTTTTCTCTCCAGCACAAGTCTCAAGGAACGCTTGCCTGATTTTTGTAGTGGAAGCTTTTCTTTTCATTAAATGAATTGACCTAGAATCGTGTAGATAAAAAAGCCCCAGGCCTTTTTGTAGGCCATTATGAAAATCAAACTTAGTTTGGGCCTAGGTATTATTGAAGAGTGCACTACATACTGCATTAAAAACAACACTACATCATGTTGTCAGGGAAATTCCCCCAAATTCCATATTAAGATACATATTGAAGCTCTGCAATTAAGCAGAGGTATCTTCTTTGGGCTGCTGATCAGGGCTGTGCAACTTGCATGATAGAAAATGAATAATAGTCCTGGCAAGCTAGATATTTTCAGGAGTTGCACACACATTCTCACATATCCTTGGGTAGAACCAGATGCAAGAGGCTTTACCTATGCAACTACTTGGTTTTCACAAACTGAATACTAATACTGTGTATTCTGGGCTCCCCATGTTGTTTTCATCAGAATTCTACAAAGTTTTGGTATGTAACTCCTGGGGTACAGGTATGCTGTGATTCCTCAAACAGCCATTTATAAACAATATCTGCCCCAGTTCTAGGGCAAAGATCACATTCAGTTGCTCACCAGTCCTTGTGGAGAGCAGAAATATTCTAAACACCCTCATTACCTGGAAAATGGGTTACTTAATGGTGACAATAGTGACAGTTCTTTATTGGTTCAAAATTACTCTGGACAAAAAAAAATATATATATACTCTGGCCAGTGTGCACCTTTCTAACAAATCTTTGCAGAAATTCAGTCATCTAGCTATAATAATAGCAAATCAAAGAGAACCCACAATGTTACTGACATGGAACCCAAGAGTCCCTATTTCATGTAAGAGATCCTTATGAACTGGATTTATTTGGGAAATTGCGGAAGAAATGAGAGGCTGCAGCAAGACAATGGAAAGGAGAGGCAAGCAGAAGGGGCAGGGCCCTCCTGTTTGCAGTGGAGCTGGCAGCATGTTGACACGTGTTAGCAGGGATTGAGGACCTGCATAGGCCCAGGTGCTTCCAGGCAGGCGTCCCTCCCCCCAGCTTTTTGAGCCTGGGCTGGACCTGTGAAGCCATCCCTAAAACAGAGCTCAGGTAAGATCTAAGGTCAAGGCCAGATGACCAGCCAGGATCTGCTTCTCTGGTGTTTGCGGAAGTCAGACCGTGGGGTTGTTGTTTCTGGAGAGAATTTGACCTTAACTGAATATTCATATTTAACTTTTAAGCAAGGGAGGCTGAGGAAAATCAATCAGTCTTGTAATACACATGAATTTCACAGTCACAGAATATAATTTTCTTCATTTCTAGCAACAAATTTATATTCTAACTCTAATCCCCCATTTCTAACAGCAGAAAAAGTTAATCTAGTCACAGCCACAGCCAGTCTCCATTCAATTTAGTGCTTCCTAAATTGCTTCTGGTTAATATTCAGAATATTCAGGATATTTCTTCCTTCCCCTCTTTATTGGATGTTGCTTTAAGAAGTACTGCTTTAGAAGACAGGGGACCTCTGTTCTGGATCAGCACCCACTCCTTCCCCTGATTTCTCAGAGCCCCAAGCTAATGCCCTGACCCTGATGGGATTGGATGCGGAACCTCTGGGGTGCTTGCATGCTTCCCTGGGCATGGATGTACCTCCTGCCTGACTGCCTGTTCTGAACTACCCACTTGGCAGCCCCTGGTATCAGGACCTTGACCTCCAGGTGGGAGGAGAATCCATCACTCTTCTTCTCTTTCTCTCTGTCAACTGAAATCAGTACCCCTAGGCAAGGCAGGCATCTCCCGACCCCCCTGCCTTAGCCCACCAAATTCACCCCTACCGTATTGTTCCTGCCCTTGCTAGGAAGTCTCTGCATCTGTCATCCTTAATAGAGAAGAGCGAAAGGAAGGAAGCATCCTGCCAGATCTTCCTAAACTTCTGGGGGAAGCCTGTCATGATTCCAAATCCCACCATAATCGATTGGGGCTTTATTCTGGGGCCGGGACACAGAATGTATATTCTCTCAAGGCCTATAGTGCTCTTTATCCTCTCCAAATTTTCCTTTCTTCCTGAAGTAGTAAAACACACATATTCATGCACAAAAAAACAAAAAACTCGTTCTGCTGGTTCATATCTCTTTTCAAAACAACTTTTGTCTCTCATTTGAACTAGAACCAAGAATTTGGAATCTTTGTTTTTGTTTTTTTTTTTTCCTCCTGACAGTTCCCCTGGGGCCAGTGGTGAACTAACTACCCTGTGTCTCTTGGAATATGGGTTTAGAGAAGGGGTTGAAGTGGTGAGGAGGGGCAGCACCAGTCAACATTCTATCATATCCTGGCAAAGAGCACCCTGATCTGGTCCGTCGGTCCAGATTGGGCTCTCATTTCCTTCGGATACCAGGCATTTTGGGCTGACCTCATAACTGGGAAGGACTGCTGTGCAGTCCCCATTGTCCCCACTATTACTAATGAGGAGCATGGTATATCCCTCAGGGTGGTTTCTCACCCTGTTTTTTAGGGTAAAAGATATGGGTTATTAACATGTCGAAAATCCAAATATGAGGATGTTGCTTTTTCCATTTCTTGATGTTTTCCTGAGAGCCTCAATTGGAGCTCTAATGAGGAATCTCATCTGTGTATGTACGTGTGTATATTCTTACACACACACACACACACACACACACACACAATTATAATTGGATTTCTCTACCAGACTTCTGGTTGAGTTTTCTTAGGAATTGACCATCTAGTAGTCATAGTGCTTACTGATTCTAGTTTTCCTTGGGGATGCTTTCTTCCCATATCTTGGAAATCTACCAGTGATAATGCATCTAAATTTTAAAAAGGATTTGGAGGATTTTGGGCAAAGTGCTTCTGAAACCAGAGTGAAGTTTCATCTTGTCTGCCCCCAGCCCCGGCCTGCCAGTCCTGTTTCTCCAGGGTCTGTCGGGGCCACTACATTCTTATCTTCCTTAGCTGGTCTTTTAATGGTTTCCCAGCACTTCCTTTATGCCTCTGCCTGAGGCGTTTAGCTAGTTTTTCTTTTATCTTTAAAGCTGCCCTTACCTACCAAGCCCCTTGAGGTTCTTTTCTTTCTAAAGATTGCCTGCAGAAACAACACAGACTCATTGCAGTCTTTTATCCTTTAGCCCCCTTTAGACAAGGCCAGACTCAGTTTTAAGGGTATTTACTTTTTTCATAGGGAATAGTAAATAGCTAAATTGGTCAAAAGCCCTTCAGTGGGACAGCTCCCTGTGCTCTCCAGTCCACTCTCCATGCCTTCTGTGCTCTGGGGGTCATTTACAACCTCCCCTCCCCCTTGCCTTCCAGGTCTCAATTGGGTTGGCCAGTGGGAAGCACAGCAGAACATTAGAAGGTAGGACAGGAGTGAGACTTCTCACTCCCTGGAAAGTGTCTGTGTTCTACCCAAGACAGATGAGAATACAGATCTTTTCATGTCCTACTATTCCTGTTTCAGCTCCAAAGTTCTTTAGTTCTGGTAACCTCTCCCTCCTTTTACCCCTTTTGGTCTGGGACTGGTGATGGCTCATCCTCCCAGTTGCTAGTGTTAAGGGTCTTAATTTTTTTCTTGCTGGCATCCCCTAATGTGACTCACATTTTAGTAAAATCTCAGTTCTCTATTTAAACTTATCTGTTTCTTCCCAGGACCTCAGTCAAATCCATGCAGTTATAGATGTTAGAGCACAGATTCTGGGTGCCTCGCTATTTTCTAAATTGTGGACCAGCTCTATTTGTAACCCCTGGGAACTTTGTTAGAAATGCAGATTCTTAGGTTCTACCCTAGACTTCCTGAGTCAGAAGCATTTTAACAAGATTCCCAAGTGATTTCTGTGCACTTTAAAGACTGAGAAGCCCTGCTCTAGAGGTAGGTTTGCTTTTAAGGGAGTTAAGTGGCCAGGAGCCCTGTTGGGTTAAAGCTTGCTACTTGAAATGTCATCTCTTTCATTTCTGGGGAAAGCCCATAACTCTCCTTGCTTCTCTTGCCCAGCTTTCAACCTTCACCCTGTCCTCCATCCCATAGCAAAGCTCACATCCCTTGTACCCCTCTTCATGTTTGTTCATGTAATGGGTTATTGAGCCCATTATAAATTCCTAAGTGTGTACTGTCATAGAAGTTAAGGATACAAAGAATAAGGTAACATATCCCTGCCCTCAACTGGACTTAGTAAAAGAATAAAGACATGCTCATAGTTATTGTCAAGACAGCAGGAGTTACATGCTGTAACAGAAAGAGGGACAAAATGAGGTAGAGACAAAGGCCAAAGTTTTCAAAATTAAATATGAATATGCTTGGTGAATGTGAGAAAGTTCCTCTGTATAAAAACCTGTGAAAGCATTGTTTTCTGATTCTAGTCACATTTGACAGTATTGAGTAAAGATATCTGATTGTAATCCCCTGCCCTCAAACTTCATCCTCATGTCACATTTGACAAATAGCAGTGTCTCTCCCAGGAAAAGCCAGCAATCTGTGGAGTCAGAGCCATTTGTGTTGAGGCAGCTGCAGAGCAGCAAATGCTTACAGGCAGCCAGAGCCCTAAAGAAATTAAGGAGCTGATTTTTTTTTTTTTCTAAAAGAAAATTCCTGGATAAAAAAAAAAAACAACTGATTACCTCATAAGCTGTCTTTGGAATTAATTTCAATGCTTGTTAAAGAATCTAAATCCCCCTTTCATAAGAGTTCTCCTAGGAGTTCCTAATTAGGCCCCCATCTTTTGTCACCTGTAAGCAACACTCCCATTCAAGTCTCTGCATAATTCATTGAAGTGAATTAACACACATTCCAAATTACCCAAGCAAAATGGGGGACAATTTTTATACCATTGTGAATTTTTAAAAAAGAGATAATGGTTTAGGCTTGCGAATATTGATTAAACCATTCATTCATTCATTCATTCATTCATTCATTCAAAAGGACCAGGGTGTTACTCAATATGTACTCTTCACCCACAGTTTTGCTACCCATTCTTGGCACTAGAACTGAGTGATAGAAGATACCTTCATCATTCTGGATTCTTGAATTTCCGTGCTCTCTTCTTTGGTCTAAATGATGCCTTACGGCAGCACATGTTGCTCCTTGATTTCTCTACTGGTAAGAAGCTGGAATTTGAGTTGACTTCTGTCACTACTGGCAGTTGATTGTGACTGTTATTCTTATATCCCTGGTTTGTCATATTCCTTACTGTGTGGGAAATAACTGAACCAACCAGAAGCTCCTGAGAATTCCAGAGAAATATATAGAGTTGAAAAACTAAGAAAGGGGCATTATTGTGCCCTTATTCTAGTAATGAGCTTCCATATTAATGTGAGCATTAGATGAGGTGGAAATCTTTTTGTTTTGTTTTGTTTAGTTTTCCCATTGCTAGTACTACCCAGTAGTAGATTATGGAATCATTTTAATAGATTGCTATCCACATTTGGAAAAATAGAATAGAAAAGGAAATACATCAGAATACATTACACATAATGAGACTTTGATAAAGTTTATATCTGTTGCATGTAGGATGTATATGTGTGTTGGATAGAGATATATTGATTATATTTCTGATACGGGTTGAGGTTAAAATTTTTTTGAAATATACTCCCCTTGGAGATAACACAATGTGTAATTTAAGGAGAAGTCTTATTGGAAGTTGTGGAGAAATCAGGAGTAAGGCTCTTGTCTTTAAATGGAGGGGGAAAAGTCAGTTAAACAAAATAGCATTTTGAGATCAAGTGACTAGGATAATGATTTCTATAGTTGCTAATTTATACCAGCTTAACTGCACTGTTAGCCACTATTGGTCACATATTTATTATATATTATATGCTTATGTGTATATATGTACATATATATGCTTATTATAAACTTCCTGGTTTTTTATCATTTCATTTTCTTTTCCTCACCTTTCTCTAGTTCTTTTTTTTTTTAACCTTTCTCTAGTTTTTAGTAAAGGTTTTTTTTTTTTTTTTTGAAGAACTATCCTGTTCATATATACTTAAAGAAAAATTTAAAAAAAGTTTTCCTAACTATGTCAGCATCTGAAAGAGGGTAAGTGTATACCCAACTGTGGACAGTTGGCCATACTGAGAGTAAAATGTGAGAACTCAGATGAAAGCAACCCTCAGGAAGGGGGAGTTGGAACTCAGTTTACCCTACCAGCCTCACTTCCCAGCCCAGTATTCTCATTGTTGTCCCTCTTATACTCTCTTATCACATGCCCACCAGGATGCCTTCTTAGGGTGACTGATCAGTGTTCTCTTAATTCTTGAAGATCATTATTCCATTGTTCCTGACATTGAAAAATAATGAGATTGTACCATTTAAAGTGATCAAAAGGATTAAAACAAATTCTCTTCGCAGCAAGAACTGCCATTCAAAGCTATAAAATTTTGCTATGGGGGAAATAATTCCCTAAGATAACAAATTTTCTTCTTAGAATTCAGCTTGTTATCATAGCATTTTTTATTCTCCATTTTTTTCCTTTGGCCTTAGAATACTGAAATATGTTGGAATATAGTATTCCACTATGATCATTTATTCAGGTTTGAATTTTGAATTGAAAATACATTTTAAAAATACAGGGAAAAATCAACTAAAATAAAAAGCAACTTGAGTGAAGAAGTTTTTTAAAACACATTGTTGTTATTTACCTTTCTTTGATACCAACGGTATGTCATTCACACTTTATAGGAATGAGATTAACAGTGACGGTAATCATGAAGATACTCATTTCCTTTAGAGATGCAGTCTACAATTGGGAAAACTGTTTTCATGTAGATCAGTGATTCCCAGCAGTGGGAGTTATAAAAAAATAGTGATATCTGGGCTGCAGTTGATCTGGGATATAACCCAGGCATTAGGACTTTAAAGAATTGTAATGTGCAGTCAAAGAAAAGGTACCTTGACTATTACTCTGATGTCTCAGCTTCCCATAGGTGTTCCCATGGGTGTTTTGTTTTACTACTTGAAAACACAGGTAATCCAAGTTTTGATTCTTTATGAAATGTGTTAGGCACAGCTCTCAAAGACTTCTGTATTTCAAATACAAAGGCACGAGAGATCTTTTAAATATAATAGTTTAATCTGTCTTTTCTAACAGCCTCCAACACCTATCAATCACTGCATAACCCATCTGTCACTTCCCCTTCATAACTAACTTGAGTAGTTCTGCTTCCTTCAACACATTCTGGTTCCTTCTGCCTTTTGTTCAGTCAGAAACTACAGCCTGGCTACAGTTTCTCCAGGCTAGCTGCTCATCCGAGGTGCTAGCTGATTTTCTTACTACAGCTTTTTGGTTTTATTCATTAATTTGATCATTCATCAAATACTTTCTGAGTGCCAGACTTCGTGTCAGGGCTTGGATATAACGATGACTAAGACACAGCGTTTTCCCACAGAGAGCAGTTCTCTTTGGCCATTTCTCTTATGCTGAGAGATAAGTGCTAAAATAGAGGACCCACAGCTGTATTTGGGAGGAGAGTGTAAGTGGCTCCTGTCAGCAAAAGCATCAGAGAGGTAATGGCATTTGAATTGAGTCTTAAAGGATAAATATGGTACTTGACCTGGCACCAAAGGAGGAAAAGGGACATTCTTGTCAAAGAAAACAGCCTTGCAAAAAATGCTCCAGCCCAGGGTTTATTCAAGCAAAGGTGGGAAGGTCTGTGTGAGTGAGGAATTGCAGGGGATGAAGCTGAAAAAATAGACATAGGGAGAGGCTGTCCGACCTTTTTATGACATGCTTAGTCATTTGCTCCTAAACATTTACGCGGTAGGAAGCCAGCAGAAGGGAACTCTATGAACAAGTCCGCACTTCAGAAGGATTCTCTTCATAGTAGCCTGGAGGATGGACTGAAGAGCAAGGAAACAGGAAGCAAGGAAAGTGCGTTAGGAGGCTGAACTATGGTACAGGCACCATTGACAAGACTTGAAAAGGACTTAAAAATATTTACAGGAAAAGCATGAACCTTGTGAAAAATCTGGAAGAAGACAGAAAAGTATTGAGGAAAATACAAATAATCTATAATCTTTTCATGAGCGATAACTGCTATTAGTGATTTGTCCCACTTTTCCCTGCATATTTTACTTGGTTAAGATAATTTTAGATCCTGATTTTTCATTAACACTCTGAAAAACGTTTCTTGTTATAATAAAGATAGTCCATTAGCATAATTTTAATGGCTACAGAATGACTTCTGTATGGATGCACAATAAAAAAACCAAATCATTTCCTTTTGGCTGTTTCCAAATTTTCATAAATAACTTTATATTTAACATTTTTGTGCATTAAATTGTCTAAAACTATTATTTCCTTCTTTTTGAAGATTTATTTATTTATTTGAGAGAGACAGAGTGGAGGGAAGAAGGGGCAATGAGAGAAGGAGTGAGAAACTCAAGCAGACTCCATGCTGAGCATGGAACCTGATGTGGGTGGGGCTCAGCATCACCACCCTGAGATCAAACCTGAGCCAAAACCAAGAGTTGGATTCCTTAACCAACTACACCACCCAGGCACCCATAAAACTATTATTTCTATAGGTCTATAACTTAAGTAGAATTAATGAGTTAAATCACACTTAACATTAAGACTTTAATAATGCTGTATTGCATTTCAGAAAAAACATAAAAACTTGTGCTTTAAATTTTAGGAATATTCAAGATACAGGGATAATTTGGTTGGATTTGGTGAACAATTGCTTTGGGAGAGTAAAAAATAATGAACTGGTCTAAAATGATTCTAATTTTCTAATTTGGCAGACTTGATAAACTATATCACCACCAGCCAAGGAAAAAGAGAATATAGGAGGAAAAGACTTTGCAGGAACGATAATGAACTCTATTTAGGGCTAGCTGCATTTGAGAGACTATGCTGGTAGAAAATCTAAGTAGTGGGAAACTGAAAATGTAGTGTGAGATTCAGCAAAAGAGGTGGAAAACTCATGGTCTAGATTTGTGAGCAGTTTGGCAAATAAGTGTTGGTCAGAGTCATGGAAGAGGAAGAGATAAATCAGCAAGAGTAGAGAAGGGGGGACAGGGCGTGAAATTCAGGGGAGCATTGCAGCTTTTAAGAGCCAGGCACAAAAGGAGACAGGGAAATAGATGATGAGTGTTTGAGAAAGCAAGGAGTTAGCATTGTTACAGGAGCCAAGAGTGAGAGAATTTCCAGAAAAGAAAAAAATGGTTTACAAATCTGGCTGTCAACCCTATCAGACACATTGTCTCCTTGGCCCAAATGAAATTTATAGATAATATATCAATGCACATAATTTAAAAATCAACATAATAGCCCACTGTAACATAAAGAAAAATAATGAAACTGTATTTTATATAACAAATATTCCAATATGTCAACATTGGGATGTTACTACAAGAGAGGACACAGTGAAGGAATCAAATGGTTGCTCTGATACATAGAAGTACCATGCATGAGGACGCTACAAGTGGAGACCACTCCACTTCAGCTGTATTGCTGCACATAAGTTTCTGAAATGGTGGATACTCAAAACAAAGTACAGATTTTTTTTTTTTTGTCAGCTGATACTATAATTATGTCACTGTAAAATTCAGTATATAAAAAATATTTTTGCTGAATCAGGCTCTATCTAGGTTCCAATGATTATAAACAGGTCTCTCAGGTGTGGTGAATATCCAGCAGGGTATTTGAAAGTCATGTGTGACACAGGAAAATTCTTTCTTGGTACAGGACTTTCCCATTGTAGGACTTCCAGCATTCCTGGCACTGCTGATTAAATACCAGCAAAAGCCTCAGTCATTGCAATTATCAAAAAACTCTCCCACAGCATTCCAGAACACTCCCTATGGAGTGACACAGTCCAAAAGAGAGGCATAGGTTCACAGAGTCAAATGGCCCTCCTTAGTCTGCAGATTTCTTTAGTCATTATAGTTTTGGCTAAACAAGAAATTGAGGGGAAATAACATAATGGTGTAGTAATCATGACCTCTGTAGAATTGTATGGTTCTCCCTCCCAAATCAAATGAGAGTTTTCCCACTGTTCCTACATAAATTGCTCCAATCCCTTCTTTCCTTTCTCAGCTGTTCTTACGTTAATTCATTAGACACACACAGTATTGCAGTTCTTAGCAATGGCTCTAATCTAGCCTGTTTTCAGCCTACTTACACACACGATCTACTCCTTAAAAACTGCTTCCTGGCTGATACTTATAATTACCTGGTTCAAACTTGTATTTTAAACATTAGGCAGAATATAATGAGGATCTTGAAAGAAATGCCTCAGTTATTCTGGGTGATTTTTGTGTCATTTATACTGATCATTTTGGGTGCAAAAGCTTTCCACATGTCTTCTGGAAAGACCATTCAATTTTAAGTCATATGACCTTAAACAAGTCACTTAACATCTGGGGCTTCCCTTTCTTCATAGTTAAAAAACTTAGGAGATGTGATACACGTGAAACCCTAAAATGCCATAAAGTCCATCCATGGTCCATAGTTGTTATGGACCACAATTTAATATAGAAGACCATGACATGTGAGAGTAGGTGACATTTTCTTATGCTTGAAGCGATGATGAATGAGGGAATTCACTTCTCCAGTGTATTTTTTAACTCTAAGTGTTCACACCATGGATGGGTGCTCTTCTTCTATTTACCTCTATTTCATTTCATGTGTATTTTACCTTCTTTCTGTCTTTCCATGCCCAAAGGAAACGAGCAAATTTGGCATGGATAGAAAGTGTGGAAGAAAAGTGAAACGTTGGGCTTTGGAGGTTATATTCTGAGTAGAAGAGAATAAAGAATTGCAGTCCATTTTCTGGGAACTGTTTAAATGCCTTTCCCTACTCTCCTTCCTCCCCCCACTCCAGTTCCAAGGGAAGCTATACTGTGAATTGTAAAACACAGCATGTGCTTCTTGGCAGTGACATTTAAAAGGTGGTAGGTTACCCTCTGTTTGCTTTCATTGGTAAAGGATGTATATTTCATTCTAATATGCTGAGGATTTGATCTAGACTTGTCTAGACCCATGAAGGTTAAGTGTAATTAAGAAGGACATCAGAAAATATAATTCACAACATGAATGGCAATTTTAGACCCAGACTCATTCATCATTATGAGAGTGTCCTGGATTACTTGCTCAAGCCTCTATTAGGTCACTCAGTACAATGGTTATCAAGGGGAAAGAGAGGTTATATTTTGTAAATTCTGTACAATCATGAAATGAATTGTGTTAATTCTTTATTCATTTTCAGTTAGGAAAAACAAAAATATTAGATAATAAACACTGTTAAGCTGTTTTTCCACTTAAAGTCAAACAATATTTCTCTTTAAGAGAATGTGTATGGTGTGCAACCGTAGACTTGAGATGTTGCAAAATAGATATACAGAAGACTGCTTAAAATAGTTGCTAAGTTTGTTCTTGGTTTTTGCAGTGTATCTCACTACCCAAGATGAATACTCCTCTTGCAGCCCCTCTGCTCCTCCCCACAAAATCAGTTTTATAAAAGAGTGGCAAGTTTTGTTCAAATCCATTGTTTTTCTTCAAAATGCAATAAGTAAATCACAGTGGCTTTTGCTTAATGTTTTTGCCTGACTTCAAAAATGCTGGAGAAATTACCACTTTTGAAAATTGATTCATTGACCTTCAGCATGTAATAGGAAAATGGGGCAACAGTCCTGTGAACTGCAGAGGAGTCTGGGAGCTAACCAGTCCTGCCAGGAGGAGCTTGACCCTCCTCTGGCCAGTGACATTGTGTTGCTGTTGGGTCCCTTGCAAGACAGTGTCCCTATACACTCCAGTAATTTTGTTGAGCACATTTTCTTCCTTAAGTTGTAATATCAAAAGTTCGCTATGGTTTTCAGTTTTTCCTTGTACATTCCTTAGATTCACTAATGGGTCTAATCTATTAGACGTTTATTTCAAATCTTGCTTTTTGTTCATTCAACAGAATTTGAGCCTCTATATGTAAAAATACACACATTTTAAAATTACATGATCAACTTACATGACCAACTTAACTTTTCAATTACACTTTTTTCCTAGATGCACGAAGGAAGATTAAACAGGTTTATTTATTTATTTTTTAATATTTTATTTATTTATGACAGATACAGAGAGAGAGAGAGAGGCAGAGACACAGGCAGAGGGAGAAGCAGGCTCCATGCACCGGGAGCCCGATGTGGGATTTGATCCCGGGTCTCCAGGATCACGCCCTGGGCCAAAGGCAGGCGCCAAACCTGCTGCGCCACCCAGGGATCCCAAACGGGTTTATTTTTTTTAACGATTTTATTTATTTATTTGAGATCAAGAGAGAAAAAGAGAGTGTGTATGTGCAGGAGAGGGAGAGGGAAAAGCAGGACCTCCACTGAGCAGGGAGCCCTGTGTGGGGCTGGAACCCAGGACACTGGGACCATGACCTGAACTGAAGGCACACACTTAACCAACTGAACCACTCAAGCACCCCTTAAACAGATTTAAACAGGATTTCTGAAGAAATCAACTGAAGCATTGAAGTCTACTCTCACAGATTGCCATTAGTATATTTACCTGCATATTTGTTTTTATTAAAGACTAATTTTCTAAATCAGAGAGGAGCTCGGAGCATTCTTCTCTCTAGATGAATGGACCTTTATACAAGGATTCAGACTCAGAGTTTGAAAAAAGTAGCAAGCTTTAACTGAGCCTCTCATTCTTCCCAAGGTCCAGCAAGGAGTTTCTCAGAGCTCCAGGAGGGCACAGCCTGTGTTCCCAGTGGAGAAATAGGGAGGGTGTTGTTCTCACAGCCATGGCTGCTCAGGAAATGGTCTGTTCTCATGATCTGGGGAAAGGAGAGGATTTCTCTTACTGGGACCTAGGCAGGGGTACAAGCAGCAGCCTTGTGCCCCACACACATTCATTTGCTCTGGCTCAGGGGTCAGCAAACTTCCTGTAAAAAGCCAGATGTAAATATTTTCAGCTTGTGATCCCTAAGATTTCTTTTGTAACTATTCAACTCTGCTACTGCAGTACAGGTGACCATTGACTATACTTGCTGCAGCAAGTGGGAATGGCTGTATGTCAGTAAAGCTGTCTTTAAAAAGACAGCAGCAGACTGAATTCTCCACATGTAGTTCACTGACTCCTGCGCAGGGTCACATCCCACCTTTTTATTGCCCTAGTTGGGTGTAGCCCAACTTTTCAGGTGAAAGGAGAGCTTTGGGGCCCCAAGTTCCATTCACATAAAGTATGACCAGATATTTATTATAGATTGGGCCTCCCTAAGCATTTGTGGGATCCAGACCACCACTAGGGACAGCCTGAAGAAAGTTTTAAAACCTAGAGCCAAGTGACTGTTATATACTTATATTGCACATATAACATTGGAGTCTAAATTCAAATTATAGCAGGTGGGAAAGCCAGACTATAATATCTAAGACCAATAGGCATTTTCTGTGTTTGGGGACAGTCTGGTAAATGGATGGATAGAAGTGCTTACCAAAATGTATAGCAGCATGAAGGGTGACATTCCAGGTATTTAATCACTTAGAAAGATCCAGGTACCTACCAAGAGCAGTAGACCCTACGAATAGACAGCCAGCAATGTTCTGCTGGCAAGCACTCACCAGAAACAAGTTCTTGAAAATTGCACAGTATGCACATATCCAGATAGCTATGTATAGATAAAAAAATACACATATGTATATTTATTTTTTCAGAGAATATAGAGACCACATGGGCTTACCTTTCTTCATTACAAATCTTCATCTTCCCTCTCTGTATTCCTGAGAAAAACAGGACTTCTGCTAAGCTTGAACCCAACCCATGCCTTCCTGCACCTTGGCAGCCTTGCTCAGTCCCCAGTGGCCCCTTCTTACAGATCAATCTTTTTTTCCCTAAAAGCTTCTTGCCCCCCCTGCCTTTAAAGATGCTTCCTCTTCTAAATCAATAACCACTTATTTGAATACAACATTTTCTATTTGACATGTTAATCACTTTCCTCAGAAAAGGCAGGGAGTCATGCTGGTTAAGAAATTCAGTGGTAATCATTTCACTGCACTTTTTAAAAGTTAATCTGTTTTTGTCTCTTTTTTCCTTTTCTAAATTCTGTTAAGTTCAATTTTGAACTTTCAAAATTTTTGCTTTTCAAAAATATCTCATTACAATATCCTATAAGTCTTATAAATAATGAGACTGGCTAGTTAACCTGTTTAATATAGTCCTGTCAGACCTTCGATGAATGAAAGGAGAAAAGTCCCATGTCAGTCTGAATCTATTTGTGTTTCTTTATCCTTTTCATGTATACACACACACACACACACACACACACACACACACCATCTTCTGTGATTTTACATTTCATTCAAACTTAATTTAAAAGTTTAAATTTCACAAATAACAAATGGAAAATGAGAAACAGACATTAGCCAGGGTGGCTGCTGGCAGAGAGTTCTGGAAGCCAATAATGGCAATAAAATAAGGTTTATCCAGGCAGACTTGAGAGCTCAGCAGAGGGGCAAAATTTATATGCCTGTGTTCGGTAAATGTTTATTGAAAGTATATAGACTTTGGGGGCCTGATGGGTTCCTGCTTGTTTGTCTGTTAGGGCCTAGGTGTTATGTAAGGTAACTTTCTGTGTAAGGTGTATCCATTTTCAAAGTCTGTCCTGTTTTGTAGAAGACAGCTCCTTTTCCTCCCCCCTCTTTTGGCATCAGTATGCCCCACCTGAAGCAAGACTTTAGAAATGGAAAAAACCTAGATCACTTTGATGCTTTTAGAGTTTGTTCTCTGTCACTTTGAGACAGAAAAGATGGCTGTCAAGTCCTAGGTCTTTGTCCTCTGGATGCTCTCAGAGCCAAGACATCTCCTTTGCTTCAGGATGCCATATGAGGCCAGAAGCATCCTGACAGTTGTCTCTGGAACAATATATACAACTTAAGGACTCTGGATTTCCATGAAAGTTTTTGTGGTATTTCTCCCCCTCTCCACTTCACCAGTCTTCTGTTTCCTTTTCTCTTCCATAATAGCATAGCTTTGTTATCTTTTGAGAGCTGGCACTGCCTGGAACTGATTTCTACAATTTGGAGGTCCATGAGAGAGAGGAAATTAGAGAACAGTGATTAACTTCAGATAATGGTTTATAAAAACAAGGTTTTTTTTTTTTTTTTTAAATGAAACCTTGAGTTTAAAGGAAAAGCAAAAAAATAAATAAATAAAAAAATAAAAAAATAAAGGAAAAGCATTATACTTGGAAGGAAGAAGTATTTATTTTAATAAAATTCAGAATTTTCTAGGACATATAAAAGAGAAATTATAAAATGATTAAGCCTATAAAATAATTTTCTGAAATGTGTTTCTTTAATACAACATTCACTTAAAAAGGAATTTCCCTATATACCTCCTATTCATCTATCTTTAATACATTTAATATTTACTCGGATGATGCAGGCATTATGTGAGGACCTATTAGATTCTGCGGGATGTCAAAATAAATCTAATGTGATTTCTGATTTCAGGTAGTTTTAAAAACTAGTTTAGGTGAGTCATATCTTCAAGTCAGTGTAATGCACTACAGTGAGTGGCATACATTGGCAGATAATTTTCATGTGATAAGATCAGGGACAGCATGATATCTTAGAGAAAGTGGTACTTTAATTCTTGGTTTATACAACATCTCATTTTTCTCTCAACAACATTTACAATTTTTTCTTTGGTAAAGTGTTCAAATCATTGGCCTATTATAAAAATTCAGTTGTTTATTTTATTATTATTAAATTTTGAAAGTTCTTTGAATATTCTGGATACAAGTACCTAATCAGGCATGTGATTTGCAAATATTTTCTTGTAGAATATAGCTAATCTTTTCATTCTTTTAATGGTGCATTTCTTTTTCTTTTTCTTTTTTTTTAGATTTTATTTATTTATTTATGAGAGACACAGAGAGAGAGGCAGAGACATAGGCAGAGGGAGAAGCAGGCTCCCTACAGGGAGCCCAACGTGGGACTCAATCCCAGGCCTGACCCCGGGAATCATGACCTGAGCTAAAGGCAGATGCTCAACCCCTCAGCTACTAGGCTTCCCTAATGGTGCCTTTGAAGA
Source organism: Canis lupus familiaris (assembly GCF_011100685.1). Lineage (NCBI taxonomy): Eukaryota > Metazoa > Chordata > Mammalia > Carnivora > Canidae > Canis > Canis lupus. The sequence continues at coordinate 73,213,403 of NC_049228.1, forward strand.
GCAGATTTTAAGTCCAGGTTTTATTTTATGGATCATGCTTTTTGTACCTTATTATTGAAGTCTTAACATAACTCAGGGTCACAAAAATTTTCTCATGTTTTCTCCTTAGAAGTTTTAAAATGTTTTGGGTCTTATATTTAGGTCGAGGACTCATTTTGAGTTGATTTTGTATATGGTATGAGGTATGGATGGAAGTTCTTTTTATTTCTTCTTTTTTTTTTAAATGGATCTTCAGTTGTTTCAGCATTGCTTATTGAAAAGATTTTTCTTTCCCTCACTGAGTTGCCTTTGCACCTTTGTTGAAAACAGCTTATAACATTTATGTGAATATAGTTTGAGGCTCTATTCTATGCCTTTGGATCTCAGTGTGTTTGATTGCAATACTATATTGCTTTCTCTTGTAGCTTTATAATGTCTTGAATTTAGGTAAATTATGTGCCCTGATTTTCTTTTTTTCATAGTTGTTTGTTTATCCTATGTTCTTTGTATTTCCGTATGAACGTTAGAAATCATGTCAATTTCTCCAAGGAGCTGCTGGGATTTTGATTGGAATTGAATTAAATCTATAGATCAATTTGGGGAGAATTAACATTTTAAAAGTATTGAATCTTCCAATCCATGTACAACTAAATGTCTCTATTTATTTAAGTCTTCTTTAATTTCTGTCAGTGATGTTTATAGTTTTCAGTGTACAGGTCTTGCCCATCTTTTGTCAGATTTATTGTCCTAAGTAGTTTACATTTTTAATGTTTTGGAAATAGTATTGTTTTTAAATGTTGATTCTAATTACAATGATATTTAGAGATCCAGTTGCTTTTGTATTGTATGTTACAAACTTTTTACAATATTGTAATTTGGTCTTTATCTTGTTACCTTGCTGAACTAATTCATTAGTTTTATTACCTTTTTTTCTGTATTCTGAGGGTTTTCTACCCAAACTATCATAATATCTGCATGTAAAAATAGTTTGTTTTTTCCTTCCAATCTGGATGCTTTTTTTTTTTTCTTTTCTTTTCTGTCTTGTTTGATTGTGCTCCTTAGAATCCCTAGCACAGGGCAGCCCTGGTGGTGCAGTGGTTTAGTGTCGCCTGCAGCCTGGGGTGTGATCCTGGAGACCTGGGATCGGAGTCCCACGTCGGGCTTTCTGCATGGAGCCTGCCTTCTCCCTCTGCCTGTGTCTTTGCCTCTCTCTCTCTCTCTCTCTCTGAATAAATAAATAAAAAATCTTAAAAAAAAAAAAGAGAATCCCTAGCACAATCTTGATTAAAAGTGGGTGAGAGCAGTCATCCAGGTTTGTTCTTGATCTTAGGAATGAAGCATTCAGTCTTCTACCATTGAATATGATAATAGCAGTTTTTCCTAGATACCCTTTACAAGCTGAGGTAGTTCTGTTCCTCATTTGAAAAGTTTCTGTTTGTTGTTTGTGTGTGTGTGTGTGTGTGTGTGTGTGTATGTGTGTGTGTGTTTTACAGGAATGGATGCTGTATTTTGTCAAATGCTTTTTCTGTATCTCTTGCAATGATCATGTTGTTTTCATTGTTTACTGTTAATATAATGAATTAAGTGATGATAATTAAGTATGATGCATTAACAATTTTCAAATGTTAAATCATCCTTGTTTTCCCAGGATGAACCCCATTTGGTCATGATGTATTATCCTTTTTATATATTCTTGGATTTGGTTTGGTAAAATCTTGTTAAGAATGTTTGCATCTATGTATATGGAGGGCTTTGGTTTGTAGTTTTCTTTTCTTGTAGTATCTGTCTCATTTTGGTATTTGGGTATAGCTGGCCTCATACAATGAATTGGTAAATGTTTCCTCATGTTTAATTTCCTGAAAAATTTTATATAGACTTGGTATTATTTCTTTCAGTGTTTGGTGGAATTCTGTGGTAAAGCCATCTAAACCTGGAGTTTTCCTTATGGGAAGATGTTTAACTACAAATTCAATTTGCTTAACAGATACAGGGCTGCTCAGATTATCTATGTCTTCTTGTGTGAGCTTTGGTATGTTGTGTCTTATAAGAAATTTATTTTTTACATCTGAGTTGTTAAACTTACTGGTATAAAGTTGTTTATACTATTTCCATTATTATCCTCTAAATATCTGTAAAGTTTATAGTGATGTCACCTTTATCATCTTGTACATGTTGCTAGTTTGTGTCTTCTTTCTTTTTTCTTTAATCTATCTGGAATGGAAGTTTATTAATTTTATTGATCTTTAAAACAACAAGCATTTGGTTTCATTGATTTGCACTATTATTGTTCCTATTTTGTTATTTCCTGTTTTCTGCTTACTTTGGTTTTAATTTACTCTCTCATTTTCTTAAGATGAAAGCTGAAGACATAAATTGGAAAGCTTTGTTCTTTTGTTTTTTTAATAATAAATTTATTTATTTATTTTTAAGTTTTTTTTTTATTTATTTATGATAGTCACAGAGAGAGAGAGAGAGGCAGACACACAGGCAGAAGGAGAAGCAGGCTCCATGCACTGGGAGCCTGATGTGGGATTCGATCCCGGGTCTCCAGGATCGCGCCCTGGGCCAAAGGCAGGCGCCAAACCGCTGCACCACCCAGGGATCCCTAAATTTATTTTTTATTGGTGTTCAATTTGCCAACATACAGAATAACACCCAGTGCTCATCCCCTCAACTGCCCACCTCAGTGCCCGCCACCCAGTCACCCTCAACCCCAGCCCTCCTCCCCTTCCACCACCCCTAGTTCGTTTCCCAGAGTTAGGAGTCTCTCATGTTCTGTCTCCCTTTCTGATATTTCCCACCCATTTCTTCTCCCTTCCCCTCTATTCCCTTTCACTATTATTTATATTCCCCAAATGAATGAGACCATATAATGTTTGTCCTTCTCTGATTGACTTATTTCACTCAGCATAATACCCTCCAGTTCCATCCACGTCGAAGCAAATGGCGGGTATTTGTCATTTTTAATGGCTGAGTAATATTCCATTGTATACATAGACCACATCTTTATCCATTCATCTTTCGATGGACACCGAGGCTCCTTCCACAGTTTGGCTATTGTGGACATTGCTGTAGAAACATTGGGGTGCAGGTGTCCCGGCGTTTCATTGCATCTGCATCTTTGGGGTAAATCCCCAGCAGTGCAATTGCTGGGTCGTAGGGCAGATCTATTTTTAACTCTTTGAGGAACCTCCACACAGTTTTCGAGTGGCTGCACCATTTCACATTCCAACCAACAGTGTAAGAGGGTTCCCCTTTCTTCACATCCTCTCCAACATTTGTGGTTTCCTACCTTGTTAATTTTCCCCATTCTCACTGGTGTGAGGTGGTATCTCGTGGTTTTGATTTGTGTTTCCTTGATGGCAAGTGATGCGGAGCATTTTCTCATGTGCTTGTTGGCCATGTCTATGTCTTCCTCTGTGAGATTTCTGTTCATGTCTTTTGCCCATTTCATGATTGGATTGTTTGTTTCTATGGTGTTGAGTTTAATAAGTTCTTTATAGATCTTGGAAACTAGCCCTTTATCTGATACGTCATTTGCAAATATTTTCTCCCATTCTGTAGGTTGACTTTTAGTTTTGTTGACTATATCCTTTGCTGTGCAAAAGCTTCTTATCTTGATGAAGTCCCAATAGTTCATTTTTGCTTTTGTTTCTTTTGCCTTCGTGGATGTATCTTGCAAGAAGTTACTGTGGCCGAGTTCAAAAAGGGTGTTGCAAAAACAAAAACAAAAACAAAAACAAAAAACAAAACAAAACAAAAAAACCAAAAAGGGTGTTGCCTGTGTTCTACTCTAGGATTTTGATGGAGTCTTGTCTCACATTTAAATCTTTCATCTCCAAAAAAAAAATAAAAAAATAAAATAAATCTTTCATCCATTTTGAGTTTATCTTTGTGTATGGTGCAAGAGAGTGGTCTAGTTTCATTCTTCTGCATGTGGATGTCCAATTTTCCCAGCACCATTTACTGAAGAGACTGTCTGTCTTCCAGTGTATATATAGTCTTTCCCTCTTTATCGAATATTAGTTGACCATAAAGTTGAGGGTCCACTTCTGGATTCTCTATTCTGTTCCATTGATCTATGTGTCTGTTTTTGTGCCAGTACCACACTGTCTTGATGACCACAGCTTTGTAGTACAACCTGAAATTTGGCATTGTGATGCCCCCAGATAAGGTTTTCTTTTTTAAAATTCCCTTGGCTATTTGGGGTCTTTTTTGATTCCACACTAATCTTAAAATAATTTGTTCCAACTCTCTGAGGAAAGTCCATGGTATTTTGATAGGGATTGCATTAAACGTGTACATTGCCCTGGGTAACATTGACATTTTCACAATATTAATTCTGCCAATCCATGAGCATGGAATATTTTTCCATCTCTTTGTGTGTTCCTCAATTTCTTTCAGAAGTGTTCTATAGTTTTTAGGGTATAGATCCTTTACCTTTTGGTTAGGTTTATTCCTAGGTATCTTATGCTTTTTGGTGCAATTGTCAATGGGATTGACTCCTTAATTTCTCTTTCTTCAGTCTCATTGTTAGTGTATAGAAATGCCACTGACTTTTGGGCATTGATTTTGTATCCTGCCACGCTGCCAAATTTCTGTATGAGTTCTAGCAATCTTGGGGTGGAGGCTTTTGGGTTTTCTACGTAGAGTATCATGTCATCGGCGAAGAGGGAGAGTTTGACTTCTTCTTTGCCAATTTGAATGCCTTTAATGTCTTTTTGTTGTCTGATTGCTGAGGCGAGGACTTCCAGTACTATGTTGAATAGCAGTGGTGAGAGTGGACATCCCATCTTGTTCCTGATGTTAGGGGAAAGGCTCCAAGTGCTTCCCCATTGAGAATTATACTTGCTGTGGGCTTTTCATAGATGGCTTTTAAGATGTTGAGGAATGTTCCCTCTATCCCTACACTTTGTTCTTTTCTAATACAGATGTTTAGTGCTGTAAATTTTCCTCCAACTGCTTTAGCTGTACCCTACAAATTTTGTAATACTGTATTTTTAATACTTTCATAGCTTACAATTTCATCTTGTTTTCTTTTTTGACCCATTGGTCATTTAGAAATGTGTTATTTAGTTTTGTGAGGATTTTCTACATGTATTTTTTACTATAGATTTCTAATTTAATTCATTTGTAGTCAAAGAATGTGTTTCTATGACTTGAATTATTTTTGATTTATTGATACTGGTTGTATGAACCAAAAATTATCTGTATGGCTAAGTGTACACTTGAGAAGAATATGTATTCTGCTATTGGTGGTTAGAGTGTTCTGTAATTTTCAATTAAGTAAATTGTGTTTTATATACTTACTGATTTACTCTGTACTTGTTTTACACATTGTTGAAAGAGGGCTTTTTTTTTTAAAGATTTATTTATTTATTTATTCATGATAGACATATAGAGAGTGAGAGGCAGAGACACAGGCAGAGGGAGAAGCAGACTCCATGCTGGGAGCCCAACTTGGGACTTGATCCCAGGACTCCAGGATCACACCCTGGGCTGCAGGCGGCACTAAACCGCTGTACCACCGGGGCTTCCCGAGTATTTTTTATTTAATATATCTTTGTTGTGTTGTTTTAGTGTTTGCTTTAAGCTGAATATTTTAATCTTTATTTTCTTTATAAGAAAATAAAGATTCTTTCTTTCTACCTTCAATTAGTACATACTACTTGATAACATATTGTAGGTTAACATATGAAATAATATATTATTTCTGTTTTAAATAATCACTAGCCTTTATGGAGACTTAAGTTATAAGGTATAATGTTTTCTATCTTTTACCTTATACCTGTATATACCCTGTAATTACCATTTCTTTGGCTCTTCTTTTCTTTGATCAGTGTTTTCACTTCTCTTTGAAGGATTTCCTTTAACATTTTCTGAAGGAAAGTTCTGCTGGTAATGAATCTTTCAATTCTATTATGCCTGAAAAAATTTGATTTCTCTTTCATTTTTTTTTATTCATGATAGAGAGAGAGAGAGAGAGAGAGAGAGAGGCAGAGACACAGGAGAAGGAAGAGAAGCAAGCTCCATGCCAGGAGCCCAACACAGGACTCGATCTCAGGACTCCAAGATCACACCCTGGGCCAAAGGCAGGTGCCAAACCGCTGAGCCACCCAGGGATCCCCTCTCTTTCATTTTTGAAAGCTATTTTCACTGAGTATACAACTGTAGGCTGATAGTTTTTCCTTCAAGTATTTAAAATATGTTGCTCTACTCTCTTTAGATTACATTGCTTTTGACATGAAATCTGCTGATATTCTTTAATTCATTCCTCCTTACATGCTGTTTTGAATTTTACTCTGATTTTAAGAAATTTTTTTATCACTGGTTTAAGCAATTTGATTGTGGTGTCTGTCCATAGTAGTTTTCTATGTGTGTCCATAAGTTTTCTGCTTGTGCTTTGAGTTTATTGAACTTTTGGAATTGTTGACTTTAGAGTTTTCATCAAATTTGGACATTCTGTTTGGGTATTTTAAAAATCTTTCCTGTGTTCACTTAACATACCAGTTTTTCCCCTACCTTCTTTTTTTTTTTTTTTTTTTCCCCTAGCTTCTTAAACATACAGGATAAAGTTGTAGTAACTGTTTGAGTGTTCTTGTCTATTAATTCTGTTATCTGTGTCATTTCTTTTTTTTTAAGATTTTATTTATTTATGATAGAGAGAGAGAGAGAGAGAGAGAGAGAGAGGCAGAGATACAGGCAGAGGGAGAGGCAGGCTCCATGCTGGGAGCCCCAGGATTGCACCCTGGGCCAAAGGCAGGCACTAAACTGCTGAGCCACCCAGGGATCCCCTATCTGTGTCTTTCTTGAGAAGTCTGTTTGATTGATTGAGTTTTCTCCTCATAGGTCATAGCCTCCTGCTTCTTTGCTAGCCTTGTAATTTTTTAATTGGAATTAATGTTGTGAATTTTATGTTGTTGGGGCTGGATATTTTTATATTCCTTTTTTTTAAATTTATTTTTTATTGGTGTTCAATTTACCAACATACAGAATAACCCCCAGTGCCCGTCACCCATTCACTCCCACCCCCCGCCCTCCTCCCCTTCTACCACCCCTAGTTCGTTTCCCAGAGTTAGCAGTCTTTACGTTCTGTCTCCCTTTCTGATATTTCCCACACATTTCTTCTCCCTTCCCTTATATTCCCTTTTTGAATTTTTTCTGGCACTTGAAAACTGTTTGATCCTATTGTGTCTTGCTTTTAAAATTGTTGGATGTGACCAGAGTAGCATGTAGTCTCTGAAAAATTTCTCCCTATGGTAGAGGTAAAATGCTTCTGAATACTCTATCCAAGTTCCTGTACACCATGATCTCTTTCACTCTATCTGCTGAGAACACAAACTATTCCTCACCTCTTGTGTTTACTGGGGATCTTTTTCTCTGGTGACTCCTTGCTTGGTGTAGTTTCCATATATGAAAACTGAAGATGTGAGTGGAGTCGTCTTGAGAATCTCCAGAGTTCCAGGTACTCTCCAGTACCTTCTCTATAAACTCCATAGCTTCCTTGATTTCTAGCTCCATTTCCTAAATTCAGAGAGGCTCAGCTGGGTTCCCTGTTATTGGACGATGCCCTGAGAGCTCTCTCTAGGCTATCACCTTGGGCCATTGTAGGACTCAGCTCGTTTGTTTTGTTTTTTTGTGATCACTGTTTTTAGTCTCCTGTCACTTAATAATCTTGAGAATCTTTTAATATAGTTTGTGTTTGTGTGTGTGTGTGTGTGTGTGTGTGTGTGTTTGTGTGTGTGTGTGTGTTTATTTCAGGCAAGAGGTAAATCTAGTTCCTGCTACTTCAAATTGGTTGGAAGCCAACACATTTATTAGACCACCTGACATCCTCCTGTTGGTCACATAAGCTGTGTTTATTATTTTTCAATCCTTTTTAGCTGGGTGCTTCTGTTTATGCTGCTTACGTTGATGTGTCTTCACGTTCATTGAATTTTTCCCCTAGTATTGAATCTACTGTTAATTCCATACAGTTTTATTTCACACATTGTATTTTTTATGTATAGAAATATCATTGTTTTTATCTTCTGTTTCTTTCTGCATTGTGTTTATGTTCTAAGTCCTTAAGTATTTTCATTATAGCTCTTTAGACTTTTTTCCTTGCCAATTCCATCATCTCTGTGTCTTTCTAGTGGCTGATTTTATTCTGATTATGTGTCATTTTTCCTTCCTTCTTCATATATCTATTAGTTTTCCTTGGCTAGTTGAACTTGTGAATTTTAGGTTGTGGCTTGATAGACTTAATTGTTTTTCTTTAAAGATTGCACAATTTATTTTGGCAGACTGTGGATTTTTAGGGGGCGAGTACATTCTAGTATCTAGTCTTCCTCTCACTAGGATAAATTTAATTCTACTAGTAAGACCTGAGACTCTAAGGTTTCTACTGTATGTCCTGTGTACTGTACCATGTCTCTAGTCTGGGTGCAAGCAGAAGTCCGCCTGATAGATTTTTAATATACGCTCCACTGTACATGGTAGACATTGCTGGCCCTTTTCGAACTCTGGAGATTTTTTGTATTAAAGTTTCTCGGGTCTTTTCCCAGGAGTTAATTTTTACCTACTCTTGTGAACATTCAACTTCTGCAGCCAATAGGTGTTTAAGTCAAGTCCCATGCCAATTCCTGGAGCAATTTCACTTCATAGATCCTGCCATTCTGGTACTCTGACAAGCAAATGCTAGCTGATTCAGCCTTTCTGAGTTTTGATATCTTCTGCTTTACCTCTGTCAGACTGCTGCTGGGTTATCTTCAGGATCTCCCCTGTGAAACTGCCTCCAAGTAGATAGGCATATCCATTGTGAGTCTCACTGCATTTGTTTGCTTTCTCCTGGCATCACAGTCCTTCATAGACTGTTGTTAAGTTTAAAAACAATTGCCTCCTTTCTTTGCTCTATTTCCTAGTTGTTTACAGTAGGGGGGTAATTCTGAACCCTCTTGGTCTCTCATTGTTGGAAATGGAAGCTCACTTTATGAATTTTTAAGTACACATCTGCATGCATGAATATATACAGTATTTTTTTTGTTTTATTTGTACTTATTAGAATGAAATCTCAATGAGGGCTAGGTTTTTTTTTTTTTTTTGGTTTATTGTTCTATTTATAGTATTTGGTACCTTGAGCCTCATACCTAGTACTAGTAGGTACTCAATAAATATTTGTTTAATTATCCATCATTATCATCATATTGTAGTCATTGTAGCCAGCAATACATTTTTATTCTTTTTACACATGTTTTCTATTTCATTTTCACCTCTAAATCACTCTCAGATTAAATTCTTGGACACTTCACAGAAATCTCGTATTCTCTTTTCCGCTGCCAAGCCAGAATTTTGGCTGATGGTTAAGAAAGTTGGAGCTGAGTAGAGGAAGTATTGGAGTTAAATAGTCTGCATCTTCATGTGAATTCTTAGGCATTCACATACAAATTACTTTTATATCTTTCCTGAAATTACCAATATATGCATAGATAGAAGTATGCTCAGAATTCCATCAGCCCAGGTAAAGAGGAATGCAGAATGGGTTTGAGAAGTTCTTTCCTTTGGGAGAGACCACCTACAATGGATCTTAAGTTAAATCAGGAGAGGAGAGTAGACCCCAAGCATAGAGAAGCATGAGCAGAGTCACTTAGTCCTTAATCTGTAGAATGTATGGTTGAGGACACCATTGTCTTGAAGTCTCATTGCAACATCCAGGTAAAGATATCCAGCAGGCCCTTGGATGAGTCTGAGACAGTAGTCAGGAATGGAGTTAGTACATAGGTTAGCAAGTATATAGATTAAAGCTAGTATATAGATAAAGCTAAACTCTGACATTGGAAAAGCTTTTTTGAGGGAGAGGGTCTATATAGATACATAGAGTATGAAGAACCTTGAGAGAGATACTAATATATAAGGATTGAGGGCAGCCCCGGTGGTGCAGCGGTTTAGCGCCGCCTGCAGCCCAGGGTGTGATCCTGGAGACTCTGGATTGAGTCCCATGTCAGGCTCTTGCATGGTGCCTGCTTCTCTCTCTGTGTCTGTGCCTCTCTCTCTCTCTCTCTCTCTCTCCCTCTCTCTGTCTCTATAAATAAAGTCTTTGAAAAAATTATAAGGATTGATGGTTAAAGAGGATTCTGAAACTAAGCAAAGAAGTACTGGTTGTAAAGGTTTACTGAGAATCCAACAGAGTGGTCTTGCTAGAAGACAGATTTGTGTTTCTTACAAATAGGTGACTCACAAATAAATGGCACTCCGGTTACTTAGGATAGGCATGGGGGGGTGGTATTTGTAAAAATACACATACTCAGGTCTCTCCCCAAATCTGAATTGAAATTTTGTGAGTAGGGCCTGATTACATGCATTTTATAAAGTTCTTTAAGAAATTTTTCACAGAGTAAAATTATGAACCACTGGACTAACGTTTTGAGAAGGAAGAATCATCAACTCAGTCAAATATAAAAGAAAGTACTAGTCTAATTTGACTAGAAAAGTATCCATGGTGTTTGGCCACTTGAAGAATATTCCTGGATCCTGAATTTTCTTGTTGCTGCAATACTAGAGTCACATTTTGCAAAGTTTCTTTAAAATTTATTAATATGTTAATATAATAAGCATCCATTGAATGAATAAATCATCTTAAAATGAAAGATTTTGAAGGTGTTTAATAACTATTTGGGTAGATTAGAGAGAAGAAAAAATTTGAGGGAAGGCAGAAGTACCGTTTTTGAACCATCTGATTATCATGTTATTCCTCAAAAGTGGAAATGGTCCTAACCTCCATTCCTTTGTAAAGTCTATTCTCTTCATTCATTAAGTATTTTCTACGGGTTTGCTATGCAGCAGTCCTTTAATAACTGTCTGTTAAGTACATACAAATATACTTTCAAGTACAACAGAACTTATGAATCCCTGTTTATTATATTTGGAAGTGCAGAGGTGTGTAGGAGAGGCTCAGGAAGCTTTCACTTACCATTGTTCTGGAGTTTTTGACACTACAGATCTATTTTTTCCTGTTACAATATATTTTTATGCCTTCTTTTGAGAAATATATAGTGTTGCTTTTTTTTCTGTTGAGGATAATAAAACCAATAAAATCATTTGTGAAAGAGCACATTTCTCAAAAGCTACTCAGTAGCCATTGCTAATATCCACAACTTTGCCCATAATTCTTAATTTTTCTTAATGAATTAATATATATATTCACTTTTACCAAAATTTTAAGAAAGCTGTTAGTTGTTGTTGTTAAAGATGTGATTTTAAAATTTTGACTGAAAAAAAATAAAATAAAATTTTGACTGACATTTTCCTAGAATTTTATAATGGAAATAAATGGGAAACTATGAGTCATTACTAGTAAAACTCAAGGTTGGTGAATATAGTTGTACAAATTGTTTATTGAATAATGCCAAGGAGTCAGGGTGGGGCGGAGGTTCAGCTTTGCTCCATTAGGCAAACCACAGTTTTTCAGAGAAGATAGACTTCATTGAATCATAAAAGTTCTATATAGGCTGACAGGAACCTTGGTAGAATTTCATTTTTTAATCTACTGAAATGCAGATATTCTATTAAGCAGAATCTGGTACTTTTTGCTTTAAAGAAGGAACTTTTACATGGAAAATGAAAGTAAAAATGAGAATTCTTGCCCATTCATCAAAATCCAAAGTGTCAACTTCTTTTTTAAATAAATGAAAGTAAATACAATGAAATGCAAAACCTAAATCTTTTGTGTTGTTTGTATTTCTTCCTTAAAAGGACAAAAGCTCACCAGTTTTGTGCACAACAGAGTCTATTTCAGGAAATTACTGATCATCATAATTAATCCCAGCTATTGGTAAAGAAAGAAGATAAGGTTACTGGAAAGGAATGGATAGAGAGCCTTAGAAGGAACACTTCGTGGTTGGGTTACTCCTAGGAAAAGAAAAAAGCTTCCTCTAAGATGATAGAAAAGAAATTACTCTCCATTTCCCATGACATAAACTATTGATCGGGGATTTATAGTTGCCTGTCTGCTGCTTAGAGATTAGGTACTGAAGTACGAAGTACTAAAGCCATTCATCTTGAATGTGGTGGAGCTTCAGAGGCATAGGTAACAAGAGCCCCTACCACATGAGGTGTTAACCATTATGAAATTAGTTATTTGATTTTCTTTGGATGAAACTTTGAGCTCTTTTTTTCCCAAAGTTCACATTAACATGGGCATTCAGGGTACTGGTTGGTGCTTTTCCCTGTCATTTTGTGAGCGAGACTTTGAGGACCTTAATTCTGACAGTTGTTTTTATGGCATTTTTAGAACATGTAAAGTGCTATGACTGTTGGCTCTTAGTGGTTTACTGAAGGAACTTATCTGATGATGAACAATATAATGACTAAATTGGAGAGGATGAGGTAGAGAACCAATTGAAAATAAAATACCGGGATCCCTGGGTGGTGCAGTGGTTTGGCGCCTGCCTTTGGCCCAAGGCGCGATCCTGGAGATCTGGGATCGAATCCCACGTCGGGCTCCCAGTGCATGGAGCCTGCTTCTCCCTCTGCCTGTGTCTCTGCCTCTCCCTCTCTCTCTGTGTGACTATCATAAATAATTAAAAAAAATTAAAAAAAAAGAAAAGAAAATACCTTTAGCTGGATAATGATGATGGTAATTACCAGTAGCAACAATAATAAAAATGTGATTTTAGAATTTATTATCTTAACTTGGCTGTAATACTTGGGAAATGTCTCCACATGCCACAAGGAAAATTGGATAAAATGGAATTCAGCTTCTACTTCCTTGAATGGTTTCAAATAAAAAGCATGAATTATTAACATTGTTTTAAGAAATTCTAATACATTCTAATACACCAGCCAATGGATAAATTAAGGATATGATTAATGTTTAATAGTGCTAATATATTCCTTTTAGGTCAAATATATCACAATTGTTTTTAATGTGTGGTATTTGTATTTTATAGCCAGTGTATATGGTGTGTTATGTTCCACTTGCCAGTTTTATTAGTTTACTTTCAGATTTTTAGAGGATTTTATATTAAGAATTTTTTTTTTTATCTCGTGGGGCACTCTTGCATAGAACTCTTTTTGTTCATTAATGAAAACTTTGACTAGTGACAGAATTTCCAATGTATTTTATGATAAAAATATGATCCACTTGATTATCATTTGCATTTTAAGAAATACATTAAGGGAAAAAGAGAGAATAATCTCTAATGTAGAAGTATGAAGCTTTTTGTTTTGTTTTTTTGTTTGTTTGTTTGTTTTTGTTTTTTTTTAGTGAGTGAGTGACGAATGTAAAATGTAATTGGATCAGGAGACTGGTGACTAGGGGGAAACAAACATAGAATTAGATATCAGGAGATTAAATTTGTAGTTCTAGTCCTCAGTAGTTAGCTGTGTGCTCTTGGATGAGTTACTTAATTTCTCTGAGCTTCATTTTTCTCATCTGTAAAATGTGATTTTTTGGGAATTTCTCAAATTTCCTCTCAGCACCCTAGTTCTAGGATCCTCTGTTTCATTGGAAACACTACTTATGGCTTTCCAATTTAAAGTTGTTTGTACAGAAGTTAGGAGCAACCATCTTAAAGTTAGCCAATGAAAACAAATGGAACATAAAACCATTATTGCTCAAGGGGATCCCATAGAACTAAAACCATCATGGAATAAGTCTGAGCATGGAAAATGTATTGTGAAAGAAGAGAACCAAGGGATAGTTATTCATCCAAATGGCCAACTCATTCCTGCCAAAATTTAATAAGTTGGGTTTATATTTCACCTTGGATTTTTACTGAATAGTTTAAAGATGAGCTGATGCTATTGCCTCATGAGGAAAAAGGCCAGAGGAAAACCTTAACAGGATGGACTATAGAGCTGTTTAAAACCCATACACATGAGAATGACAATCCATGTGAGAATGACTGTGTGGGGTTCCAGGCAGAGCCACTGCCTGATTATCCCTTTGATCTTGTTTGTGATTCTGTCCTACTGTTGAATTTTTGGACCTGAAGAAGGACAATAGACAAAAGAAATTGAAAAATAGTTTAGGATGCAATAATAGCATTTTCACATTTTGTGGCTGACCATTTAATGACTAGGTAATAACAATAAATAGAGACCAGAGAGGTGGAGGGAAAGAGGTTACATGGTTGCATTCCAGCAAATCATCACAGCACCACAGAGGCAGACTTTGGGATGACACCAAATTGGTGGACTCATCTCGTGAGTTACTTTGAAAGTTACACATAGTAATACTGGCCATGGCAAGCCTTTCAAAACCACAGAATAAAAATATACACTGAAATTTGGTAATAATCGATTACTGATCAATAGAGAGAATGTATAACTTACTTTTGAACTAAAAAGACAATCTTTAAGAAATTATTTATCTAGATTTCTTGGAGAAGAGTAATTTTAGAAGCACAAAACATAGATTGCCAAGACTCTTCTAATGACATGTATCACTGAATAGATACAGTATGGAATTCTATTAAAGAGCGAGGGAAAGTTGCTTTTTGCTTACATACTTTTTTATAGATTTTTTCTCCTGGGTATCTCATAATTGAATAATAAATATGAGCTTCTAAGCAATGATTAGGTGTTACCAAACTAGTTTTTCACTAATAATTTTAACTTCTCTTTGAGGATAATGTGATAAGTCACTTGTGGGATTGACTGAGCTTCATCAAAATCAATGTCTACATCAAACTCATAAATTGTATATTGGCTTTAAAATAGAACATAAAACATTCATACTTGGTGATTTCCTTTGCCTTAAAAACAGACATTTTAGCCTGTCACCTGTTTAGAGGATTATTAGTCAAACAAGACTATTCACATCTGTAACTGTTATTCTTTTTTTTTTTTTGTAAGATTTTATTTATTTATTCATGAGAGACATATAGAGAGAGGCAGAGACATAGGCAGAGGGAGAAGCAGGCTCCCCGCTGAGCAGGGAGCCTGATGCGGGACTTGATCCCGGGACCCCGGGTTGAGGACATGAGCCAAAGACAGACACTCAACCACTGAACCACCCAGGCATCCCTTTTTAGAAGTTTGCTTCATTCCTTCCTTCCGTCCTTCTTTCCTTTTTTCCTTCTCCTTCCTGTGATTTTTTTTTCTTCTCTTTAAAAAAGACACTTTATTATATCCACAGGCAGTAAAATCCCAGAGCTACTGTTAGGCACGTGAATACAGACCCTGCTAAATATTTAATGTTATCAAGCTTGTGTGACTCCAGCATGGTTTTGAGGCCAGCAACCTCAGTGTCTATCTTCCTGTCTGTCTGGGTGACAGCCCGATCTTGCTGGGCATGCAATGCCATCATTTCTGTCCTCATTTCCAGCAGCTTCCTTTCATTCAACGAGTACAATTCCTTCACTCTGCTCTTTTCTAGATTGAAATCTAACTTGGTATCTGTTCGGACTTTGATCACTTCATCCATTATTTGTTGTTTTAATCGATGTAGTTCCACGTTTATCTTCTCATTTTCTGCTCTGAGGGCTGAAAATTCGCTCTTCTCCAAAATAATCATATCTTTTTTCACATTAGCAATCTGAGACATTATTTGCTGAACAGTGACCTCCTGTTGCATTTTGGTGACCACATCCTCGTAGACGATATCCATGTTGGCATCCGTGATCTTGACCAATGCAGAGACAGTGATTTCATCTTTACTTTTTCTTTTCTTCCATATGAAAACATTTACCATGTCACTTAATATATTTAAATTATACTGGCGAACAATATATGACCCATTTTGTCATGTAAACTGTAGTCTAAGTTCTTTGGTTCCTTTTTATATTTATCTTAGATCACTTTCAGGTTTTAATGCATATCACGTAGTTCTCATTAACATCTACATGTCAGGAACAAGTACCTTGCACTTATGGTCCAGGTAAACTTGGCTTAAAATTCCAGTTGCAACATAAGTCTAATATAATTCCTGAACAAAGTCTGCATATCCTAGGAACTTTAGTTTTCACTACTTGTTTCTGGCTCAGTCTTTTTATTTATTTTTTTTAAATTTTTTTAAATTTTTATTTATTTATGATAGTCAGAGAGAGAGAGAGAGAGGCAGAGACACAGGCAGAGGGAGAAGCAGGCTCCATGCACCGGGAGCCCGACGTGGGATTCGATCCCGGGTCTCCAGGATCGCGCCCTGGGCCAAAGGCAGGCGCTAAACCGCTGCGCCACCCAGGGATCCCTGGCTCAGTCTTTTTAGAGAACAGATATATATATTGAAATATCATGAAGTTGTTAGTTGTTGTTGGGTTTGTTTGTTTGTTTGTTTTGTTTCCTGATACCCATCCTTGTGTTGTAGATTTCAATCTCAAGCGAGAGATATTCTACTTCCATATTCCAGGCCTCCAGATCAGTCTAGCCCTGCTCAAACGTATACATAAATATAGTACAATCCTGGAAATGCATTTTCTCTTCCTTGTTTTTCTTAATAACATTTTCTTTTCTATGGCTGACTTTATGGTCTGCACATGGCATTGTAGAGGCCCAGGGCAGGCTGCCCAAAGATAGGCCCCTTTTGCAGGAAATGCTCCTGTAACTGTTATTCTTTCTTTAAAGCAGCCAATAGCTTTCCATAGGAATGTCTTTCTATCCACAGCCCTTCTTGGAAATTTAAATCTTTTTTGATTTCTTAAAACTTATTTGAAATCCCTAAGTGGTTTTTTTTAAAAGACTATACTTTCAGGGATCATTCTATAGTTTGTTACTAAAAGATTTTTTTAAGTGCAGTTTTAGGTTCAAAGCAAAATTAAGGGGAAGAGCCAGAGACTTCCCATATACCTCCTGACCCACACATGCACAGCCTCCCCTATTACTAACATCCCCTATAGAGTGGTGCATTTGTTACATTGATGACCCTACACTGGCCCATTGTAATCAACCAAAAGTCGATAGTTTACAATAGAGTTCATTATTGGTATTGTGTATTCTGTGGGTTTGGACAAATGTGTAATGACCTGTATTCATCATTAAAGTATCATACAGAATATTTTCACTGCATTCAATATCCTCTGCTCCATGTGTTCATCCCTCCTCCTCCTCCTCCCAACTCCTCCTTGACAACCACTGATCTTTTTACTGTCTCCATAATTTTGCCTCTTCCAGAATGTCATATTGTTGGAATTATGTGGTATGTAGCTTTTTCAGATTGTCTTCTTCCACTTATGATTATACATTGAAGGTTCCCCTATGTCTTTTCATGATTTGATACCTCATTTCTTTTTAGTACTGAATAATATTCCATTATTGGGATGTACCACATTTATCCATTCACCTACTAAGGAACATCTGCATTGTTTCCAAGTTTTGGCAATTATAAATAAAGCTGCTATAGATATCCACATGCGGGTTTTTGTGTAGATGTAAGTTTTCAATTGCTTTGGCTAAATATGAGGAGAGTGATTGCTGTATTGTATGGTTAAGAGTACATGTAGTTTTCTAAGAAATTGCCAAACTGTCTTCCAAAGCAACTGTTCTTTTTTGAATTTTTACCAGCAGTGAATGAAAATTCTTGCTCCACATACCAAGATTTGGTGTTGTCTGTGTCAAAGCACTTTTAATTATCAAAATTTTAAAAAGTAAATTTTCTCATGTAATTTGGTTATTGATGCGAAGTTCATATAATGTAAAATTTACTCTTTTAAAAGTAAAGATTATATACTCTTTTAAAGTATATAGTTCAAAAAAATATACAGTTCAGTGGTTCTAGTATAGTCACAAAGTTGTGATACCATCACTACTACTTCCAGAGCGTTTTCATCATGCCACAAAGAAACACCATACCCCTTAGCAGTCACTCTCTAGTTCCCCCTTCCCTCAACCAATGTAGGGGAAATTTAAGAAACATTATATTTTGATTTTGTCAAGTGTATGTTTATATTCCCCATGTAAGTAGTGTGGTTTAGTGGCCTTGATAAAGCAGTAGACAGAACATGGTATAAATTAGTTTCAAGGTCAAGCATGTGGAGTTGACTTCTTTTATAGCTACAAATACAGAAAAACATGCTGTTCCCCCCCCCCCCAAAAAAAAACCATTCTGTCATTCTTTACTGAAGAAGAGCTTATCCCATTTGAGCCTCTGCCTTTGTTAATTCATGGGGTTCATGTTTAATGGTGGGACGTTCTTTCCAGGTTGCAGCTTTTCCTCTTCTTAGCCCAGTGTTTTTACTAGAGGTGATATATACATGCATAAGAATTTAATAGCTGATAGGAACTTCAGTTAATTAGAAAAAATTCCAGCTTTCAAAACCATTTCAAATATCCCCTGATGAGTGACTGAGATTTGTTTGCTGTTTTAAGGCTCCACCTAATCTACAAACATATTTTTTGATATTTTTTTTCTGAAATATCAACAAAGAGGTTCAGGCAGACCTGTTTACCTTTTGTTGGAATAGTTTCCTTAGCTTTCTCCTTGTTTCCCAAAGAGGGGTGAGGCGGGCCAGGAGAGGAACAGAAAACCAGGATTGTAGGAGGAGAATGAAGGATGCCAGGTGATAATGAAAGTCACTGAGCCTGAGAAAGAGAGCGGGAACCTGCTCTGTGTTCTTGCTTCTATTACTCTGAAACTATAGCTTCCCTTTATCATCATTGCCTTTCAAGTGCTTTTTGCAAAACATCCAAGTTGAGCTTGTTTATAAGCATGTTACAATCCAAAGATTTCTGAGAAGCCTGAGCATAAAAACAAGGGATTTGTCTTCTTTCTTTATCTAAATGGCCTCCTGAGGGAGCTCAGAGGGTAAACAGCTGCATTACTGAGACTGTGCCTAGGGTCTGTCCCACAAAGTGAGCAGTTTCACTTGCAAGAGCCTTGCTGCAAAAGCTCACTTGAGGTCAGGATCCAAGATGATTTCTCTAGATGGCCATGTTGTGCTGCTATTGGCATCATTCAAAGACAATGACAATGGAAAATTCAATCCTTCTCTTCTTTCAGAAAGAGGAGGTGGGAAATTTTGATTTGTGTGTATTCTTCCTAATACCCTTGGAATGTATTTGACTTGAAAACAACATGAATATAGTCATTCCCTGTATATTTAGACAGGGATATCTTCAGCAAGAAGGATGTTTAACCTTATAGTATACTGATCAAGTCCAGACCAAGACATGAGATTAGGTGCATAATTTGGTAGCTCTTAAAATTGAAGATTACATTAGAAACACCTTCTTTTATGAGGCTGACTGTGTATTCTCACTTGAATAATTCCCTTAGTGGAGTGGAGAAGGTGTCTAATCTCACCTACTCTAAATGAGTTATTAAAGTACTCCTTCCAGTTAATATCATTTGGGAATCATCTGGGCTGCAAGTAATAATAATGACAACAAAGATTAGAATTGTTTTTAAAATTTGTTCTCACATTTCTAGAAGTCCAGAGATAGACAGCATCTGATGTTATTTCTGAGATTCAATAACGTCAAGGCTGATCACTGCAGTTTTCTTGGCTTTTCTCTCATCATTGCGAAGTGGCTGCTGAAGCATCCATCTCGTCTACATTCCAAGAAGGGAGAAAGAGGAAAAGAAAGTGATAACAAAAGATTAGGATAACAAAAGTTTCAGGATAACAAAAGATCTCTCTGAAACTATGGGAAAGAATTTTTCTGTTGTGACTTTGGCTGGAAATGTGTCAGATGGCCATTTGTGGCCTAAGGGAGTTGAGGAAACAAGGCTCGGGAATGGGGTTGGGTCAGAGAGGAGTTTTAATAAATTCAGTTTTATTTATGTTAATCATATTTCTAGTGATATTTTAGCGCCCCTATGATATTTTAGCACCACACTATAGCCTAACTCTAAATCTAGTTATGGTCATGCTAAAAAAATTAAATTATAGTCATCAGTTAACACATGGGTTTACTATGTGCCATGCATTTCACATATATTAACTCAATCCTTATAATAACTCCAGGGCATATATATGTTTAATATTCCCATTTTACAGATTAGGCAGTGGGGAACAGAGGTTCAGTAGCTTGCACTGAAGGTCATAGATCCAGAAAGTGTCAGAGCCCACATTGAAACCTGGCCCAGCCGGCTTCACAGTTTTTCTCAAAATCATGACATTATATTTCTTCTCTGGATATGTATAGCTATACACAGATACACTAATACCTGAGGGGGCTTTTGAAATTAAGAAAGATTACTGTAGAGAAAGCATCTGGACAGGATTGAAAAGGTTTGAATTTATATTCTGGCTCCACTGTCACTAGTCATTCATTCTGCAAATATTTCTGAGTTCCTGTTATTGGCCAGATACTGAGTAAATGAGACAGACATGGTTCCTCTATATTCTACTGGGGAAAATCATTCCCCCCAAAATGAAGTAAGTTAGTAGAGGAAGTGTAAGTTGTTGATGGATGAGAAGAAAAAAATGCAGAAAGCTGAGATGATGGATAACTGGAGGAATGCTAATTTAGGATGGCTAGAAAAAGATCCCCCGAGGAGATGACATTTACCTTGGGAGCTGAATGATGAGAAGCATCTTGGCATGGGAATAGTAGGAGAAAGTTCCAGGCAGAAAAATCAGTAAGGGAAAATTTCTTGAGGGAAGAAACAGCTTGGATTTTTAGAGAAACTGAGAAAAGATTAGCATGTCTAGTGCTAATGCCAGGGAGAGTGTTATAAGGTGTGACTGCAGAAGCAGTTTGAGGACAGAATATGCTGGGCCATGAAGTCCTAGAAGAGCCTTTGCATTTTATTGTAATTGCAGTGGGAAGTTATATTTCTCCACTTTGCTGTCAGTAACTGTTTTCTTCACTGTATAATTCTTGCTTTGGCTGCTTTATGGAATTAATATAAGGAACAAATGATGCAATGTGTATGATAGTAAATTGTTATATATTAAATTCTTTTTTTTAAATTTTATTTATTATGATAGTCACAGAGAGAGAGAGAGAGAGAGAGAGGCAGAGACATAGGCAGAGGGAGAAGCAGGCTCCATGCACCGGGAGCCTGATGTGGGATTCGATCCCGGGTCTCCAGGATCGTGCCCTGGGCCAAAGGCACACGCCAAACCGCTGCGCCACCCAGGGATCCCCTATATATTAAATTCTTTACAAGATGTCTCTTGTAGAGGGCCCATAGAATATTTCTTAGCATGACTTTTAAAAATATTCTGTGGCATATACTCAGAAAAATTGAACTTGGGTTATACAAAGTTAGAAGTTCATTAGCAAATACAGCATTAAAAGAAATCTGGTATGTTTACAATGTTCTGTGGGAGTTCCACTTCCAGTTAGGACATAGACTATATGGTGATGGACTGTCTTTCCCACTGTAACAACTAGAGAAGAAAGGATAAATGTAAACATCATATGTTTTAAAAACTAGTGGAGAGCTATGGTCACAATATCTAAAGGAGATAAATCTCAGGGAGGGCAGAGCTCCTCCTAGGTGATAGAGCCCAGCTGTCATTTCCCTCCCTGGGCATGTTTATTCCCCTGAGTCTTTGACCTCACGGGAAGATGATCACACCTGGTTGATCCTCTACTGGGTCCTCTACTGGGGCAAGGAGATACCAAGACAGCTGTTAATGACTGTCTGCACTGGCACAGCAAATTGGTATCAGTTGAAACTCCGTATAAAAAGGACCTTCACACCTGATAATCCTCTCCCTTAGGATTTTTGCTAAGAGCCTAATGACACAGGAGGCTGGGGGTTAGGCTCTAAATCAGAGTGAGAGTTCTTAGTTCCATGGTGTTTATCCTAAAGCTGGGGGGGGGGGGAACCTGTAAAGATACAAGACATTTAAAGCATTTGGAACCAGAGGTAACCTAAAACTAATTAAAGTTGCAATACAACCCAGGCCCAGTTCAACTCCTAATTGGAATGAAGCGTCTTACTCTAATTATCAGACAGAAGAAAAGGCTTATCCTTCTGGGGGAAATTACTATTGACTCCAGTTTCCTAGAGTTCTTTTAAAAACAATGTTATACAACAAAAAGTTAAAAGATTAGTAAAAGAAAAGGAAAATGTGACCCATAAACAATTGACTAGTATTTGATTACTATAGTAGGCATATTGATGGCACAGATTTTAGCATTAAGGGACAAGAACTTTTAAATAACAATGATAATTGTTAGAGAAATCAGAGGAACAGTTGCATAAAATGGATAAAAGATAAATAATGTCAACAGAGAAATAGAATCTCTAAAAATAACTAATTTGACATGTGTATATGAAAAAACCACAGTATCAAATTGAAGCATTCTGGATGGATTTAACAGCAGACTAGATGCATAGAAGAAAAGAAAATTGAACATGAAGACAAGGTAGTAGAAATTCAACTGAAGCATAGAAGGAGTTGGGGAGGAAAGCAAAGTAGGCCATTTGATATTGTCCCAAATGGCCAACATTTATGTTATTGGAGTTCAAGGAGAAGAGAGAAAGAACGGGACAAAAGAAATAGTTGAAGAAAAAATGGGTAATAGTTCAAAATTGATGAAAGACATTGACCCACAGATTTAAGAGACTCAGTAAACCACAATCAGAATAAAAACAAAATCACAGTGGAGGCATTTCATGATTAAACTGTTAAAAGAGAAAAGGAAAACCTATGAAAAACATCGATAACATTCTATATTTAGAAGAATCTCCATAAGAATTATAATTAACTTCTTATCAGATTTGAGTCCAGAAGACAATGGAATGACATCTATAAAAGGTTTTGAAAACAATAATAACAACTGCTAGCCTAGAATTCTTTGTTCAGTAAACAAATTCACCAAACTGTAAAGGAGTTAAAGATATATTCAGAAAGAAATCTAAAGGAGTTTGTTGGCAGGACATCCACAGTACAACAAATACTAAGGAAAAAAAGAGGAAATGCCAAATGAAGTTCTCAAAGCTGATAGCAAATGATCTATTATGGGTACAGGGACATGCAGGAAGAAATAAAAGAGCACCATAAAGGATAATATAAAAGACTACTTACTTAATTTTTAAAAAGATCATTGCCTTTTTAAAAGTTAGTTGACAGATGGAGGTTAATTTTACTCTTGTAAGGTATTTACATTGGTCTGAAGTTGTAATATAATTATTCATGGTAGACAATAATAAGTCTAGATCTCCAATAATCATTACCACATAATACAAGTTATTTCTAGAAAGATAATGGAGGGGAAGATGGAATAATAAAATCTTTTGTTAATGCCACTTTGAATGTATGGAAATTGGCATGCACTTAAAATCTAATTTGAAACCTAATGGTGTTTTCCCAATAAAAGTTACTGTGTAATACAATTGCATTCTGTTTGTGTTTGTGTGTGTGTGTGTGTGTGTGTGTGTGTGTAATGTTTTCCTGGTATTGTTTTGGAATCAAACAGCTTCAGAAGGTTAAGCTCTATTTATCCTAATATGGTGAGGTATGAAGCTACAGATTAAGACTCATCAAAGTGTTGGATGAGCCTGCGGTTCACAGTTATGTAATATTTTAAGACTGGAAGGTCATGGCCCTTGCTCTACCCTGGGTTAAAGGGGAGATATTTGGATCCCTAACTAAAAAAAAGAGAACTCTTATAAATGTGCTTGTCCCAAAAATACTGTCTGACTTCTTTGCCAAAAAAAATAGTTGATCACTGCAATTATAGAATTCTTTGGGTGGATTATCTCAGAATGAACCAATGTATCACTCATGTTCATGACTTATATTTTGCATCTGTTTTCCTTTCCCCAGCAGAATGTTATGATGAATCTCTTCTCTTGAAATTCCACCAGTGTAACCTTTGCATGAGTAAGGAACTGTGTGCTATAACTAAAATGATCATTATTAGCTCTAAATATGTACAAATTTCCCACTTCTTCAGACATTTCCAGTGCTTAGATATATGTCTACTTGTTTACTTAATTTCTAAGATAAATTATGCTATTCCAAGTAGTTATTGAAGTGGCATTTCTGTATTGGCATGGAAAAGATATCTATGATGTGGTTTTGAGTTGGGAAAACAAAACAACTTATAAAAAAATATTGATGCAACACAGATGGAGGAGAATACCTTAACTTTCCACTTTATAAATTGTATATTATTTAAACTTGGTCCATGTCTGCCATTGATACTGTAAATTTTCCACAAGTCAGACATACTCATTTTTAAAAGAAATAAACCTAATAAACATCCAGAACTAGAGAAAGCTTGGGGCATCTGTGTATTTTTTCTGAATATGGTATATGAAGGGTAGTAGACTGTGAGAACAGTGGTAACGATTATAGCTTATAAGTAGATGTTTCTGTACTAGAGTTGTGCAAATTTGTTAGTGGCTTTCAGTATTGGTCTTATTGCAAAAGGGCAGAGTCTTTAAAGCCTAAAAATAATAAAAGAGACAATAGCCATTATGATACCTGCATCAATTTCATGTGTGCTAAAACCACTAGAATCTGTCTTGTCAAGCTGTAAAGAATTCAGTGGAAAACTCTTAACACCCAATTATCAAACAAAGCTGCTTACAGTTATTTTTATCATATGGCACAGTGTAAGAAAATTAAAGTGAATAGTTCATATTTTTGTGAAATGCTTTGAGTTTTAAAAATAAATTAGGTAACTCACTGCCAGTTGATGTTCCAAACTAGCATTATTTAACAATATGGTAGTGTTAGGATCAGTGATAAAATTCCAGAAATTTCTGCTAAGAGCGATTTAGAAATCTAGGATTCCTATAAATATAGACAGTATGAATACACAGATTTGTTTTCTTATTCCCTTCTCTGTTTGCTCATGCACTTTGGTGTTCTTTGCATATGCTGTAGGGCATGACTAAATTTGATAGCAGTCTACTGCTGCTCTGTATATAAAAATGAAACTGTCCTAAGTGAGTCATAATGCCACAGTTGGACATTTCTATGTCATTGCTCTGGTTGTCTCTTTCCATCTTGGAGTTCTTGTTTGGGCTGTACTGCAGCTCAGACTGCACGTTGGTTAAAAGGTAATCTCAGCCTTCGTTCAACTCCACCTGAACCCAAGGATAAGGAGGCATGTTCTTGGAACTCTTTGAAAGAAGTTGCATACCCAGTTCAAACTGGAAAATTAAAAATAAAAAAATAACATAAGAGCAAGAACAGAAGATCATACTGCATAAAGTAGTTCAGTTATTCATGGTTAGGGACCAAAGTGGTCTTGTTAATCAAACATTGTTCCTAGAAAAAAATGATATTTGTAAATCCTATGTCTTGGAAATCAAAAATTTTTTAAAAGATTTATTTATTTATTTATTTATTTATTTATTTATTTATTTATTTATTCATGATAGAGAGAGAGGCAGAGACACAGGCAGAGGGAGAAGCAGGCTCCTGTGCCGGGAGCCCGACGCGGGACTTGATCCCAGGACCCCAGGACTGCGCCCTGGGCCAAAGGCAGGCGCTAAACTTCTGAGCCACCCAGGGATCCCCGGAAATCAAATATTTTTTAAATTTTTTCAGTTTTATTGAGATATTTGACATATAACATTGTGTTAAATTTAAGATGCATGACATGCTGATTTGATACATGTATATATTGCAAAATGATTACCACTACAGTAAGATCCCTTAACACATCACCACTTCATATAAAAATATTTTATTTTTATGCAAATCCTCAAAATTTCTCAGAATTCCAACATTTTGGCCTCTATTTTCCCCATTATGTCTCTTGCTTTTTAAACTAACATTTGTTGACTATTCTATTCTAAATACATATGCATGCTAATTTATTTAGTCTTTGCAGCAGTTCCATGAGAAAGTGCCCCTTGAAGCTGCTCCATGCTCTGCTTAGTTGTGTGTCTTCAGGATTAGCAGTGGATCTATTGTGGCCCTCCCAAAAAACAGGAGCCTGCAGTGCCCATCTGGCGGTTGGACCCTACCCGTAGTGTTGATCCAATTTTCCCTGAACTGACTATGGATCTCTGTATCTGAGTTAGTGCCCCCTTCCTCATCCTAATGTAGGGTCTTTCTATTTAATGTCACAGATTATTTCCTCACACTATCTCATTATTTCAGCAGCCAACTTTTTAAAAATGTATTTTTCAATTTTTTTAAAGTATGCTCCATGCCCAGTGGTGGAGCCCAGTGCAGGGCTCAAACTCATGATCCTGAGATCAAGACCTGAACTGAAATCAAGAGTCAGCTACTCAACTGACTGTGCCACCCAGACCCCCAATTTTTATGTCAATTTTTAAAAATTCTGATAAAATAGGGGCACTTGGGTGGCTCAGTTGGTCAAGTATCTTAACTCTTGGTTTCAGCTCAGTTCATGATCTCAGGGTCATGAGATAGAGCCCCGTATTGGGCTCCATGCTCAGCAAGGAGTCTGCTTGATATTTTCTCTCCCTCTCCTTCCCCTGTGCCCCTCCCTCTGTGCATGCATGCTCTTCTCCTTCTCAAATAAATAAATAAATAAATAAATAAATAAATAAATAAATAAAATCTTTTAAAAATTCTGATAAAATACACATAAAATAAAATTTACTGTCTCAACCATTTTTTTTAAGCAACAGCTCAGTTATATCAAGTACATTCACATTATTGTAACTCCTCTCTCCAGAACTGGTTTTCTTTTGTAAAACTGAAACTCTAAACTGATTAAACAAAAACTTCCCATTCCCTCATCCCCACAACCGCAGCAACCTCCACTCTACTTTTTGTCTATAATTTTGACTTCTCTATGTATCTCTTATATGTGGAATCATATAGTATTTGTCCTGTGACTGGGTTATTTCACTTAACATAATATCTTCAAGGTTCATTCATGTTGTAGCACATGTCAGAATTTCTTTCCCTTTTAAGGCTGAATAATATTTTATTGTATGTCTGGACCACTTTTACTTATCCATCCATCTGTCAGTGGGCACTTCAGTTGCTTCTACCTTATGGCTTTTGGGAATAACACTGCTATTAAACACAGTGTACAGATATCTCTTCAAGACTCTGTTTCAATTCTTTGAGTATATATACCCAAAAGTGAAATCACTGAATCAAATGGTTATTTTATGTATAGTTGTTTGGGGAACTACCATACTGTTTTCCACAGAGACTGCACAATTTACAGGGGTTCTATTTTCTTCACATTCTTGCCACCACTTGTTTTGTTTTTTTGATAGTAGCCATCCTGGTGGGTGTGAGCAGCCAACTTTTTACACCTTCTCTGTAATCATCTTAGATACTTTATAGATGGTACCTTTTACTATATATACTACTAGTTGAAGTATAGCTGTCATACAGTATTACATGAGTTTCAGGTATCCATCATAATGATTTGACATTTATATGTTTATAACATTTATAAAATACTCCCCATGATACGTGTATGTCACCATGTAACATTATTAGAATATTATTGACTATATTCTCCATGCTGTACTTTTCATCATCATGACTTACAACTGGAATTTTGTACCTCTTAATCTCTTTTATCTATTTCACCCATGGCTCTACTCCCATCCCCTCTGGCACTTCTCTGTATTTCAGAGTCTGGTTTTTGGTTAGTTGTTCATTTGTTTTGTTTTGTTTTTTATATTCTGTATATAAGTGAAATCATACAGTATTTGTCTTTTTCTGACTTATTTCACTTAGCATAATACACTCTAGGTGCTTTTGCATTGCCAAAAAGCCACGACTTTATCCTTTTTTTTTAAGTCTGAGTAATATTCCATATTTCACATTCTTTATCCATTCATCTATCAGTGGACACTTAGGTTACTTCCATATATTGGCTATTATAAATCATGCTGCAGTAAATATAGAGGTGCACATATCTTTTCAAATTAGTTTTTTTAATTTTCTTCAGGTAAATACCTAGAAGTATAATTACTGGATTGTATGGTATTCCTATTTGTAAATTTTTGAAGACCCTTCATACTCTTCTCTGTAGTGGCTTCACCAATGTACATTCTCACCAATAGTATGCAGGGGTTCCCTCTTGCGCATTCTTGCCAACACTTGTTATTTCTTGTCTTTTTGATACTAGCTATTCCAAGCTGCTGTGAGGTGTATCTCATTGGGGTTTTGATTTGCATTTCCCTGATGATTAATGATGTTGAGCATCTTTTTATGTGTCCACTGGCCACATTTTAGGTCTTCTTGGAAAAGTATCTATTTAGGTCCTCTGGCTATTTTTATTTGGATTTTTTTTTTTTTTTGGTGTTAAGTTCTAATGAGTTTTTATATATTCTGGATATTAACCTCTTGTGTAGCAACACCCCAGCAGACTCTAAGCCCAAGGGTGGGTGATGGTCTGGCAAGGCTGAAGAAATTAGCCAGATACAGGGGTCAAGTCATAGGTTTAGTGGGGGAACTTACATTCAGGATGTCCAGAAGCAGCCAACTGGACAAAGCATCCACTTCTGGAATCTACATGCAGTAAGCTTTTATAGTTTAGCAACTAGCCTAGCAACTGTCTATAGCCCTTCTTTTCCTTTGCACAGCCAATGTTTGAAGGAGATCAAGTCCTGCCATCCAGACATTCTTGTTACAAGGGAGATGGTCTGGGTTAGCTACACCTGGAGCCTCTAACCTTGATCACTGCTACCCATTATGTTTGATGAGAATATAGAAGGAGGACAATATTGCTACATTCTTAAGATACTGATTAACAGGGACATTTAGGGTATGCTTTCACAAACCAGCCTTCCAGTATGTACTATATACTCCTTACCAGTATATCATTTGTAAATATCTTTTCCCATTCAGTAGGTTGCCTTTATGTTTTGTCGTTTCCTTTGCTGTCCTGAACTTTTTAGTTTGATGGAGTCCCGATTGTTTATTTTTGCTTTTGTTGCTGTTGCCTGAGGGGCCACATCTGAAAAAATACTAATCAGACCAATGTCCCTGAGGTTACTGCCTATATTTTCTTTTAAGAGTTCAACAGGGGCAGCCCCGGTGGCCCAGCGGTTTAGCGCCGCCTGCAGCCCAGGGTGTGATCCTGGAGACCCGGGATCGAGTCCCACATCGGGCTCCCTGCATGGAGCCTGCTTCTCTCTGCCTGTGTCTCTGCCTCTCTTTCGCTCTCTCTGAATAAATAAATAAATCTTTAAAAAAAAAAAGAGTTTTATGGTATCAGGTCTTACATTTAAGTCTTTAATCCATTATGAGTTTATTTTTGCCTCTTGGTATATGAAGATGATTCACGTTCATTCTTTTGCATATACCTGTTCAGTTTTCCCAACACGATTTAATGAAGAAACTGTCTTTTCCCCATTATGTTCTTCTCTTCTTTGTCATAGATTAATTGACCATACAAGTGTGGGCTTATTTCTGGGTTCTCTCTTCTGTTCCATTGATCTGTGTGTCTTGTTGTGGCAGTATCATACTGTTTTGATTACTACAGCTTTGTAATATAGTTTGAAATCTGTGATGGTGATACCTCCAACTTATTCTTGTTCAGGATTGCTTTGTCTCTTTGGGATCTTTTGTGGTTCCGTAAAAATTTTAGGATTAATTGTTTTAGTTTTATGAAAAATACTATTATTTTGATTGGGATTGAATTTGTAGACTGCTTGGCTAGTATAAATATTTTAACAATACTAACTCTTCCAATTCATGAGCATGATACATGTTTCCATTTATGTGTGTAATCTTCAACTTCTCTCATCAGTGTCTTATAGTTTTCAGAGTACAGGTCATTCACCTCTTTGGTTAAATTTATTTCTAAGTCTTTTATTCTTTTTGATGCAGTTGTAAATAGGATTGTTTTCTTAATTTCTCTTTCTGCTAGTTCATTAGTAGTGTATAGAAATACTACAGATTTCAGTGTATTAATTTTGTATCCTACAGCTTTATTGAATTCATGGATTCATTTTAAAATTTTAGCAGCATTTTTAGTGTTTTCTATGTATAGTATCATGTCATCTGCAATACTGACAGTTTTACTTCTTCCTTACCAAGTTGGAAGCCTCTTATATCTTTTTCTTATCTGATTGTTGTGGCTACGACTTTCAGGACTATATTGAATAAAAGTGTGAGAGTGGAGGGATGCCTGGGTGGCTCAGTGATTGAGCATCTGCCTTTGGTTCGGGTCATGATTCTGGGGTCCTGGGATCAAGTCCCACATCAGGCTCCTCTCAGGGAGCCAGCTTCTCCCTCTGCCTATGTGTCTGCCTCTCTCTGTGTGTCTCTCATGAATAAATAAATAAAATCTTTAAAAAAAAATGTGAGAGTAGACATCTTGTTTGTTCCTGATTTTAGAGGAAAAGTTTTCAGCCTTTTATAAAACTTTGAATATGATGTGCTAGCTGTGGCTTTGTCATGTTGAGATATGTTTCTTCTGTCCTCACTTTATTAAGAGGTTTTATCATGAATGGGTATTGAATTTTGTTAAATGCTTTTTCTGCATCTTTTGAGATGATCATATGGTTTATATTCTTTCTTTTGTTAATGTGATATATCATGTCACTGAGTTGTAGATATTGAGCCATCCTTGCGTCCCTGGAATAAGTCCCTCTTGGTGGTGGTGAATGATTCTTTTTAACATATTATTGAATTCAATTTGCTAATGGTTTGAGGATTTTTGCCTCTGTGTTCATCGGAGAGACTGGCTTGAATTATGTGTTTCAGCTAATACAAGCAACTTCACATTTTATGAGTGTATGAAAATTATAAAAAGTATTTTCATGGTGATTCCTACATAACCACAAAGCCATTATGAATTATAGAGAAAAAAAAGAGGAACCACCACTGAATGGAAATTATTCTCTCAAACCCCTCTCTGTCACACTTAACTCCGTTTCTCCATTGATTTTAAACCTAAATTTTACTTTGTGATTTATAACATGAGACTGATTTTTTTTATTAATAACAGATATTCTTTCTGCAGAAAATCTATTCCTCGCTGCCGAAGAATTAACAGGATGCTCTCCAATGAATCCCTACATTCTCCCGCATTTACCCGCTCCAACTCACAAGCCTCCATAGACAGCACCTCCATGGAGGATTTCCTGCGGGAAATAGAAAGCATTAAAGAGAACAGCATGGGAGGACAGGAAGAGCAGATACCAGCTGAGGTCAAGCCTGTGGATGGTAAGGTGCTGGATCTGTCATCCCATGTGTTTACTGTCTTTCTTTGTATGCTCTCTCTTGTCCTGTTTGCAGGTAGACCTCATTCCAATAGTAGTTTAACAAGTGAAATCAGTAGAATTTGGCATATCAGCTACCAACTCTCACTGATTTATATCTACTGGATTGGCTCATGATGGCTTCTATATATAGTGATATGACCTAAGAAGGAGAACTGTCAAAACCCAAATTGATTTCTTACATATCACTACATAGGGATGCTGTGCCTATCATTGATATGATTCATTATCATCTAACAGACTGAGTATTCTAATTTTGATGGCTTTTACGTTTGTATTCTTGACTATTACTTCCAAAAAGAGAGAGAGAAAGAGGGGGAAAGAAATAGAGAAAGAGGGAAAAAATGCCAGTACAATTTTGAAGGAAAAAAATTTTGATTTTGAGACATTTACTAGTGTTAATCTATTTAGGGGATGGGTTACCTTGTATTTCTGAAAATAAAAACCATTGTAAAATACACTAATTTTCAGTGAAACTAAACACACAAGATTAAGAACTAAAAAAAAAAAAAGTTAATTCACTTACTCTTTTTAAAAAGAGCTAAATTACTTCCCTTGGATTAAAAGTATAGGTCATCTCCAGTTGCAACTCGTCAGCAAGTAAATATGTAAAATATCCAAGAAAGACTGAAAGTAGTTCAATAATAAGTATTTACCTGAGAATGTTTTCATTAGCCAATGATTAAGTTGGCTAGGCTAGACAACCTACCAAGATAAACTGAAACTTTAAAGAAGTTTTCATTCTTCATTCCTTCTTCTGTAAGTCTATCCTTCTTTGGTCTGAAAAATAATAATTTAGATACACCACAATTAGTATATTTTACAAGCCATTAGAAATAGAAAGTTCTACTACATATTGAATGAGAATCTATTAAAGGGATCCATCTCTGTCTATGAAGTGTATTCTTATTCCTCTAACTTACATAGGAGGATATATGAAGGAAAATACCTGTCATTCTTCATCCTTTTCTCTTACTTGCTAGCTAGCAGGCTAGCTATATTAGAAAACATGGATTCATACTGATAACCCTCCATTCCACCCCACCACAACTAGGTTTGTTGTTGCTGTCTTTTTTTCTTGTATTTATAACTATTTTCCCCAATAATCAGAATCCTGGCTTTTACTATCATTTATTTTAAGTCTGGAGTACACAGAAAATATTTTTAGATTGGTTAACCTAAACTTCCACAAAAAGCATAGCTACTAACCAGAATTTAAATAGATTTTTTTTTCCTTAGAACTGTAGGCATAGAACTTTAAGTGTACAATTCAGTGAGGTTTGACAAATGCTAATAATTTTGTAACTTCATAGTAATCAAGGGGGATAGCATTTTAGTCAACTCAGAAAATGTCTTCATGCTTTTTCCCTTGTCACTCCCATGACTCCCTGTCTCTGGCCAAAAGCAACCATGGTTCTGATGTTCTTGTGTCATAGATTAGTTTTTGATTTAGCTTCTTTCACTGAACATAGTGTTTTTAAGATTCATCTGGTATATCAGTAGTTCCTCTCCTTTTATTATTGGGTAGTTGGTATTAGTTTACTAGGGCTGCTATAACAAAATGCTCCAAAATCCAGTGGCTTAAAATAGCAGAAATTTATTTTCTTACAGTTGCGGAGACTAGAAGTCAAAGTGTCAGCAACCTTTTTGAAGATTTAGGGCACAATTTGGTCCGTGCCTTTCTCTTGAGCTTCTGGTATTGCCCTTAATTGTTGCTGTTCCTTGACTTGTAGGCAACACATGCCACTCTCTGCCTCTATGTCCTGTAGCCTACTCCTTGTATTTTTGTCTTTCTCCTCCCCTTTTTATAAAGATACCCCTTATATTGGATTAAGGGCTCACTCTTCTCCAGTATGCCCTCATCTCCATTTATATCTTAATTACCTCTGCTAAAACCCTGTTTTCAAATAAGCTTACATTCACAGGTATTGGTGGTTAAGACTTCACTCTATCTTCTTGGGGGTCCCAATTCAACCTAGAACAGCAGAATTCTATCGTATGAATGTGCCACAATTTATCTGTTTAACTGTTAATGGACTTGCCAGTTGTTTGCAGTTTGGGCAAACAAAAAATGAAATGAAAATAAGGTTGCTGTAGATAATCTTGTAAAAGTCTGGAGATATTTATATCTCTTGAGTATATATTTTTTTCTTAGAATATGTTCAACTGCAGAAGAAACCGCCAGCATTTTTCCAAAGTAGTTGTACCATTTTATACTCCCTCCATCAGTGTCTGATAGACAAGTCTGTTGTTTCACATACTTGCAATACTTGATGATATAAGACTTGTTAATGTGAATGATTCTAGAGGATGTATGGAGGTATTTCATAATGGCTGTTACTACATTTCACTAATAACTGATGATGTTGAATACTTTTTCCTGTGCTTAACTGTCCATCCATATAACTTAGTTTGTGAAATCTTTTGAATATTTTTGAGAGACAGAGAGAGTAGGGGGAGAGAGAGAATCTTAAGCAGACTCCCCACTAAGCGCAGAGGTCAATGCAGGGCTGGATCTCAGGATCCTGAGATCATGATCTAAGCCAAAATCAAGAGCGGGATGCTTAAGCAGCTGAACTATCCAGGCGCCCCTTGATTGTTTTTTAAAATTGCCCTTTTATTATGGACTTGTATGAATTCTTTTTTTTTTATGAATTCTTTATATATTCTGGAAATAACTCTTTTGTCAAATAAATGTATGGTTAAGTATTTTCTTACCTGTCTGTGGCTTGTGTGTTCCTACCCTTAATGGGGTCTTTTAATTGGGTATTTCTCTTTTTTTTCTCTCGTTTTTCAATTGTTTGCAGCTGGTATATAGAAATACAATTGATTTTGGTCTCATTTCATTACCTTTCTGAATTCATTTTCTAACATTTGTCTACTAGATTTCTTAGGATTTTCTGCATAAACAAAGAGATCACTTGTGAACACAGGCAGTTTTACTTTTTTCATTCTGATTTTTATGTTTTTCAGTCTTTATCTTGCCTAATTGTGCTGGTAGGCCCTCCAGTACAAGTTGAATGGAAGTAAGTGGTGACAGCTCATAGCCTTGCTATATTTGCTTTTGTCTGTGATTTTTGTGTTTAAGTTGCTTTTTTCTCTCTTAAGATGGAAACCTAGACCACTGACTCTACATCTTTTAGCTTTTTAAATGTGAACAGTTCCCTTAAGCACTGCTTCATTTCACCCCACAAATTCTGATGTGTTGTATTTTCATCATCAGTTTTTTTTTTTTTTAGTTTTTTTTAAATTTTTATTTATTTATGATAGTCACACAGAGAGAGAGAAGCAGAGACATAGGCAGAGGGAGAAGCAGGCTCCATGCACTGGGAGCCTGACGTGGTATTCGATCCCAGGTCTCCAGGATCATGCCCTGGGCCAAAGGCAGGCGCTAAACCACTGCGCCACCCAGGGATCCCTCATCATCAGTTTTAAATGTTTTAATGTTTTATTTTAAATGTTGGAGGGTTTTATAGAAATATCATTTGTTATGGTTTCTAAATTAATTGTGTTATGATTAGGTAACAGTTTATAAGTTTCAACCTTTGACACTTATTTAGACCTATTTTATGACTCAGTATATGGTCTATCTTGGTCAAAGTTCCATGTACACTTAAAAAAGAACATGTTCTATCATTGTTGGGAGGTGTGGTGTTCTGCAAATGCTGACTGGATTTAGGTGGTTTGTACATTTGAGCAAATGTACTTCAAATCTATTGTACCCTTACTAATTTTCGCCTATTTTTTCTACCAATTATGAGAGAAAGTTGTTAAAATCTCCAATTTGGGTTGTGTATTTGTCTATTTTTTCCCTCTTATTCTGTCATTTTTGCCTCATATTTTAAAACTGTCATTAGGTGGCATATACGTTTATGATTATTATTCCTCTGTTGAATTGGCCCATTTGCACTGACCCTCCTTAATATATTTCTAACACTACTTCTTGTCTTGAAGTCTACTCTGTCTAATAATATAGTTACCCTGGCTTTCTTTCTTTCATTCTTTCTTTTTTTTTAAGATTTTATTTATTTATTTATTTGAGAGAGAGCTCAAGTATAGCAAGGGGAGCAGAAGGAGAGGGAGAAGCAGACTCCACACTAAGCAGGGAGTCTGATGCGGGGTTCAATACCAGGACCCCAGGATCATGACCTGAGCTGAAGGCAGATGCTTAACTTACTGAGCCATCCAGGTGTTCCTCACTCTGGCTTTTTTTTTTTTTTTAAGATTTTATTTATTTATTCATGAAAGACACAGAGCACAGAGAGAGAGGCACAGACACAGGCAGAGGGAGAAACAGGCTCCATGCTGAGAGCCCGACATGGGACTCGATCCCAGGTCTCCAGGGTCACACCCTGGGCTGAAGGTGGCACTAAACTGCTGAGCCACTCAGGCTGCCCTCACTCTGGCTTTCTTAAGGTCACTGTTTGTGTGGTATATCATTTTCCATCCTTTTACTCTTTGTCTCTTTTTTTTGTTTGTTTGTTTGTTTTTATTTATTTTTTATTGGTGTTCAATTTACTAACATACAGAATAACCCCCAGTGCCCGTCACCCATTCACTCCTCTCTTTCATTTTTCTTTGTAATTCCTCCATATGCATTTTTTGTATACTGCTTTGATTTTTTTAGTGACTGCT
This sequence comes from Canis lupus familiaris, assembly GCF_011100685.1. Classification (NCBI taxonomy): domain Eukaryota; kingdom Metazoa; phylum Chordata; class Mammalia; order Carnivora; family Canidae; genus Canis; species Canis lupus. The sequence goes on from NC_049228.1 coordinate 73,249,026, forward strand.
TGCATATTATACTATGTACCTCTAATTTATCCCTTAGAATAAATATTAGAATACTACTTAGAATAAATATTACACTTCTTTATGCAAAACATAAGGATTTTGTAGCAGTATAATTATATTTCCCTTCCTCTTCAGCACTTTGCACTGTTGTCAAATATATAACATCTACACATGTTATACCACCATCAGTATAATGTTATTTATATGGACATATATTATTGTGAAATAATTTAAAACTTACAGAAAAAGTTGCAAATACAATTTAAATACCTTTTTTAAAAGTCTGGAACAATTTTATCATTTGAGAGTATGTGCCAACCCCTGTTATTCCCAAGTACTTTAGGCCTTTATGTATTTATATATATATATATATATATAATATATATAAATATATATAAATAATATATATAAATATATATATATATAAATATATATAAATATATATATATATAAATATATATATATATATATGTGTGTGTGGGTGTGTGTGGGTGTGTATGTGTGTGTGGGGGTGTGTAAGATGTCATATATATACTATATGTTTTTGTTTTATGAAATATATGTATGTTTACACATATACTTTTGTCTAATTATTCTATCAGTTGCTGAGAGGAAGTTATTAAAATCTTAATCTCTGATAGCTGTAGATTGTGGATTTGTCTGTGTGTGTGTGTGTGTGTGTGTGTAACCATCCTCTATATAATGACAGTGTAATTGTTAAAATCAAAAAATCAAAAAAAAAATCAAAAAATTATTTTTGGTATATTGCTGTTATCCGGTCCTCAGACTGAATTTTAATGTTGTTGTATTTCCTTTATTACCTTTTATAACAAAATCATCTGGTTCAGAATCACTTGTTGCACTTAATGGCCATGTTTCTTTTGATGCTTTACAGTCTAGAATAATTTCTTAGTTTTGGGATCCCTGGGTGGCGCAGCAGTTTGGTGCCTGCCTTTGGCCCAGGGCGCGATCCTGGAGACCTGGGATCGAATCCCACATCGGGCTCCCCGTGCATGGAGCCTGCTTCTCCCTCTGCCTGTGTCTCTGCGCCTCTCTCTCTCTCTCTCTCTCTCTCTCTCTCTGTGTGTGACTATCATAAATAAATAAAAATTAAAAAAAAAAAACTTTAATTTCTTAGTTTTTCTTTGATTTTATAACCATGACACTTTTGAAAATTACAGCCTATTTTGTATAAAGTTCCTCTGTTTGGATTTGTCTGATGTTTCCTGGTGATTCAGATTCATGTTCTATATTTTTGGCAGGTCATGATGCTGTGTTCTTTTTATTGCACCCTATCAGATGGCATACAGTTTTGATTTTCTTGTTAATAGTGATGTCCACTTGAATTACTTCAGGTGGTATATACAAGGTTTCTCCATGTAAAGTTACTCCTTTTATCTTTGTGATCAGTACATATTTTCGTGGAGGGTTCTTTGGAACTGTAAATACTCCACTTTATATCAAACTATCAAATTATTTCTTTATATCAGAATGGGCTCTTGGTTTATTTAGTGAGTTGTTAGTGGGTTATCTTCTGCTATCATTTATTTTCATATGGAAAGTATTCTATATTTGATCTGAGAAATAGCTATAGAATAGCTATGGAATATATAGGTATATATGTGCCTAATTATAGATGTACATGTGCGTATATGTGTGCATACTCTCACACACATACATGTATGCACTGTATAGACAGTGTATACTGATATATACAATGTAATGTATAAACATTTACATCTATATTTCCATAAGTAAAGCCAATGATATATATGAGTTCATATTTATACCTTCATTCCAGTCTAATACCACTAGGTTAATTCTGTTCTTCCCTTTCCATATTTGTGACTCCCTTCTTAGAAAGCAAACTGGCTTCCACTGTCTTAAACATATATATTTATTTGATAATCCCTCTATATATTATCAATTTCCTCTCCTTTTCATTCTTGTCCTGCTCATCCTACTTGGACTCCCAACATGGACAGTCTACCCTACTCCTCTGCATGAACACCTACCTTGCTGTGCATTGAGTAATGTCTTTAGGCTTCAAGACTTAATTTCGGGGGAGGAGGAAGTAGCCATATGTCCTTTAAAGAAATCAGTATCTGCACTTTTAACATTCCACTACTTCTTTTTTGTATATCTGGTATCCATCTGATGTTTTGTCGTTTAGCCTAAAGAGATTCCTTTAGCATATATTATAGAGCAATTTTGCAGGCAATAGATTTCTTAGTTTTTATTCATGTGTTAATGAATATTTTACCTTCGTTCTTGAAGGATATTTTTGTTAGACATATAATTAGTGGTTGACAGGTTTTTATTTTCATTCAGGCTGTTTTAAATATCATCTTACTATATTCTGACCCCCATTGTTTCTAATAAGGAGTCAGTGCCTTCATATTTTTGTTCCCCTATATGTAATCTCTTGTCTTAGACTGCTTTCAGATTTTCTGTCTTTGGTTTTTAGCAGATTGTCTTGAAGACGCCTAAGTGCAGTTTCTTTTGTATGTAAGCTACTTGGTATTAGTTAAGCTAGCTGGTTTTTCAGCAGCTTTGGAAACTTTTGGACATTATTTCTTCAAATACTTTTTTTTCTGCCCCACTGTCTCTCTTCTCTGAAAGTCTCTCTCTCTCTATATACATATATATATATATATATATATATATATATACATTATACTTAACATTCCCATCAGGTCACTTGGTCTCAAATATTTAAAAATACTTTTCTGTCTTTCAGATTGGATAATTCCTATTGATGTAATCTTTAAGTTTACCAGCCCTTTCTATTAAAGTCCTTAATACACTATTAGGCCCTTTCAGCAAGTTTTTAAAAATGTATTTTAATTTTAGTTCTATAATTTACATTGCTTCTTTTAGTTTCCTTTTTATATTTTTTTCTTTGCTGAAATTCTTTATTCACTCATAAGAATCTTTTCCTAAAGTCTTTGTCCAACATCAGAATCATCTCAGAGGTACTTTCTGTTGATCACCCTTTCTCTTGACAAATTAGTCCTGTTTTTGTTGTTTTTTTAAATACCCTAGTGTACATCTTTGGTAATGTAATATTATAATGCTGTTAATATGTTTCAGAGACCGTATCCCATTATCTTCCTCCAAATGGAGTTAATTTCAGTTTTAGTGGTTAACTTGGTTGTACTCATTCTCCCAACACTATCTTTTCTGCACTATGCAGCCTGGTTAATTTATTTTAGCCTTTTGGCTACTATTTTTCAATAGGATGCCTGGAGTTTCACATATATCTTTTTGGTTTAATGTTTAGTTAAGGACTTAATGAGAGTTTATGCACAGATTCTAGAGCCCTCTCTGATGGGGCTCCCTCCTAACAGGAGTATGCCTCTCACTTTCCAGAAATCTTAGTTATCCCATACTCTATCCTCTGACTCTTCTATTATTAGACTGTGGTTTTCTGTTTGTGTTCTATCCACTCTAGTGTAAGGATAGGAAAATGACTTCAGTTGCATCTACAAAAGATGCAAATCTCATACAGTACATTTTCTTGTATCAAAATTCTGCCTACACTTGGTTCTTCTTCATTACTCTTGAATGGTTATTTTAAGTATGTAGTTCAGAGTTCATAATTGTACACAGAACTGTTATTTTTATACAGGCTACTACTCTACCTTTATTGGAAGATTTTATTCCCCTTTCTGATATTTTTCTCTAACAAAGCTACTAAGCTGGTGGATTTTCAGTACAGAATGGTATGTATGATAGGTACAGTCATTTTTGAAAGTTGATGTTTTTCATTCATTTTCTTAGAATAATTATATATTTAAATTGGGATTTAATTAGTTCAATAGACATTGTAATATGTTGATGTTAGAGTTATAAACAAAGGCAGAAATGTTTCCTGCTGTACTGGAGGTAATAATCTAGGAGGAAAGAAAATAATGAATGAAATGATATAACTAGATGTATCTAGTTATACATTTGGGGGAAAATTATTTGAAGGAAAAGACACACAGCAGGTTTAAGATGGGAAACAGTAGGACCTGACCATGACTGAAGTGTTCAGGAAAAAAAAAAAAAAGACTTCATTGAGAAATAAATATATGAAATGAGATCTGAAAGATTGAATGGCCTATAATTAGGGGACCAAATAGAAGGACTGGCATGTCCAAGGCCTTGTAACAAAATATAGCATGGGGCTTTTGAAGAACCAAATTTAAGCCAGTACTGCTAGAGAGAAGAGAGTGAAGAGAGCCTGGTACAAGCTGTGGATAGGAAGGTTAGCAGCTTCATGGCCTGTGGGAGATGTTAAGGGTTTAATCTTAATCTCAAGAGTGAAGAAGAACTGTTTCATTAATTTAGAGAAAGCCTTAGTATTTGCATTTGGAAAGGTCTAAATTAGTTACAATATGGAGAATGGGTTGGAAAGGGAGTCCAGAATGGGAAGAACAGCTAGGAGGCAACTGCAGCAGTTCAGGTGAGAGATTTTGGTAGTTTGGACCAGGGTCAGAGCAGAAGAGATAAATAAAATGGGAAATTTTTTAGAAATAATAAGGAACTAATATCAGAAGGACTTGGTTATGTATTGGTTTTGATGTGTAAAAGAAGGATTTGTCAATAATGTTCCCAAAGTTTTTTTTTGCTGAATTAGATAGATGGGGGTGGGTTTCATTTACTGAAATGTGAAATACTGAAAGAGGTCTAGAGTTGGGAATGAAGAACATGTGTTCAGATTTGAACATGTTGAGTTTGATATATTATTAATAGAGTCAAGTAGATGTTGGGAGGGTAGTTGGATGTATGGAGCTGAAATTCAAAGACGTGTTCTATGTGAAAGTTATATATTTACCAATTGGAGTCATGGACCCAGGATTGTGATCTCTATAATTTAGTATTGTTACAGGAGTAACATTGATCTCTACTCCGACATTTTTCTTTCCTATGAAAAATGTATATTCTACAGATTCTGTAGTCTGAGTACAAGGATTTAGACTATCCTCACCTCTAGCATATGTTAACTCCACAATTTCTCCTTCCTTCTATTCTTTGAATAGAAGCCTAGAGATAGCTAAAAATTTTCCAAAGCCATTCACCTAGTAAATGTTTGTATTGGGATTTGAACCAACATTTGAGTGATTAAAAAATGCTTTCCTGAAAAAAAAAAACAACAAAAAACCTTTCCTGTACTACGAAACCACCCTTTTTCTATTACAGTTTTAGTTTAAATATTCATATTTCATGGATCTATTATTTGATTACTGTTTATAGAGGTGGAGGGGAAAAATCTAATTTTTAAAACTTTTTTTTAAAGATTTATTTATTTATTCATGAAAGACACAGAGTGAGAGACAGAGGCAGAGACGTAGGCAGAGAGAGAAGCAGGCTCCATGCTGGGAGCCCAATGTGGGACTCGATCCCGGATCCTGAGATCCTAGGATCACGACCTGAAACAAAGACAGGCACCCAACCACTGAGCCACCCAGGTGTCCCAATTTTTAAAATTTTAATATTAAACTACATTTGTAAATTTTGTCTTAAAAAGTGAAAATCTTATCTAAGGCTTAAGTAAAGGAAGATTTCAGTCATAACTCACTAATTTAAAAGGTTTATTATTTTAGATTAGGGTTAGTAAGCTTATGTTTACCTTTGCATTTTCTGTTAAAGGGATAGCTTATAAAGGAAATGAACAATAGAAACAAGATTGCAGAGAAAAGATTGCTTAGCTAAGAAATTGGACCTGTAAAGTATGTTTAGAAGATTTTGTTCGTATACCAGTGATGCAATAATGTAAGCAGAGTCCCGAGAGTCTTGGACTTATGACTTGACAGGCTATTTACAAATCAATCTAATCTGCTCTTTAAACAAATCTATTTAGATAGTGCCTGTTTAGCATAATTCCCAGAAATGTATCTGTAGTGGATTTTATGTTACCTAATGTTGTTATTCTGAATTTTTAAAATTATTTCTGCACACCTAATTTATAATAGCAATTAACCCTCATTAGATGAATTTCAAATTTTTTTAATTGCCTTCTGGGAAAAAAAAGTAAAGATTACCTAATGTTCAGACTATGGAGAAAAGCAAGAGAGTATGAATATCTATTGAATTCATCCTCTGTTCCAGACTGTTTGCCATTTCTCATGAATAAATTGATAAAACAATTCTCATAGCAACCTAATACATCTCATTATATACCTCAATTTTGCCAATAGGACTGAAGCCTAGAGATATCTAAAAATTTTCCAAAGCCATTCACCCAGTAAATGTTTGCATTGGGATTTGAACCAACATTTGAGTGATTAAAAAACCCTTTCCTGTACTACGAAACCACCCTTTTTCTATTACAGTTTTAGTTTAAATATTCATATTTCATCATTGTTTGAGAATCGAAGTCCAGATATGGCTTATATCTAACTCTCTGGCAAAGAAAATCACCTTAGTAAATTTACCAATTAACCTTACTCTCCTAGAAAATACTTTAAGGGATCCCTGGGTGGCGCAGCGGTTTGGCGCCTGCCTTTGGCCCAGGGCGCGATCCTGGAGACCCGGGATCGAATCCCATATCGGGCTCCCGGTGCATGGAGCCTGCTTCTCCCTCTGCCTGTGTCTCTGCCTCTCTCTCTTTCTCTCTGTGTGACTATCATGAATAAATAAAAATTAAAAAAAATTTAAAAAAAAGAAAATACTTTAAAATTTGACTTCTTTAAAAAATATCATACGGGGTGTTTGGGTGGCTCATTTGGTTGTGTCTGATTCTTGATTTTGGCTCAGGTCATTATCTCAGGGATCATAGGATTGAACCCTGTGTCAAGCTCCATCCATGTGCACTTGACAAGGAGTGTGCTTTTCTTTCTCTCTCTCTCTCGCCCCTCCCCCTACTCATACGCACCCTCTCTTTCTCAAATACATAAATAAATCTTTAAAAAAATATACTGGTTTTTCATTTATTTCTATAGGATTACTCTGATTACTCCGGAAAAAAAGGATGGTCTTTTTTTTTTTTCTAATTGAGGTATAACTCACATATGACATATTATTAGTTTCATGTGTACAACATAATGATTTGGTATTTGTGTACATTACAAAATCGTCACCACAATAAGTCTAATTTACATCTATCACCATAGTTACAGATTTTTTTCTTGTGATGACAGTGTTTGAGATCTACTCTCCTAGCAACTTTCTAATATACAGTACAGTATTACCATCACAACACGTACATTACATCTCCATGACTTACTTATTTTATAACTGGAAGCTTGTACTTTTTGCTCCTTTCACCTATTTCACTTACGTCCTACCTCCCACCTCTGGCAACCACCAATCTATTTTCTGAATCTATAAGCCTGTGTGTGTGTATGTGTTTTTTTTTTTTTTAAGATTTCACATAGAAGTGAGATCATATGGTATTCATCTTTGTATGGTTTATTTCACTTAGGATATCTTCAGGGTCCAAGATGACCTTAGTATAGTGTTTACTGACACTTCCTACTCACTGATATGCAGAGGCCTTAGATATACACATCATCTAACCAAATGCAGAATGTTCTAACCTTTTCTTGGTAATGTTATTTTTCAGAAGGAGAACTTGAAGCCGAGTGGTTGCAAGATGTGGGTTTATCGACCTTGATTTCGGGTGATGAAGAAGAGGATGGCAAAGCCTTGCTCTCTACGCTAACTCGAACCCAAGCAGCTGCCGTGAAAAAGAGATATAATACTTATACTCAAACCATGAGAAAAAAGAACAAACAATCTGTTCGGGATGTCAGAGATATCTTTGGAGTCAGCGAATCTCCTGTAAGTAATGAACATGGCTTAAAATTTTTGGCTGGAGGAGAATATGAAAAAAATATTAGAAAAAGCTGGTCATCTTGTCTCTTTTAGAGACAACTAAAGCATACAGCAGAGTGCAAAATTTTGCAGATTTGAAACTTAGGCAATCATTCCTTGTCCCCCCTATAGCAGTCTCTCTCAACACTAAGTTTATTCCCTTCTTTGTTGAGTTGGAGAATAACTTATTGGTAATGGAGCAAATATTTATGGATAGATTACACAGAGCATTTACTTAATCTAGCACTGAGTGGAAATTCTCTGGACAGAGAAATAGGTCCAAAGTATTCTAAGCAAGTTCAGCTGGTTAGTTTTAAAGAGGTTAGAGTGGGAGATTGAGTAGGGTAGCCTTTATTTTCAAACAAATTTAAATGGTAGAAAGTGAAAGATACCAGCATTAATTAAGTGGGCAAGAGAATGATTCAGAAAACCATAAGGGAAGCATCACATGTTTTCTGAGAAATGCCTGGTTGAAATTCCAGCTTACCCTTACCAATTCCATGGCCACAGCTTTACTTCTGAGGCTGTTGGTCATGTTTACCTATTGCTTTGTCTGTTTTACTGTTAGCTCTGCCTTCCCACTCATTTATTTCTTCACTCATTGCATCATTGAAACCAATGACTGCATCACTGATGCAACCAGTATTACTGTATACATTCTATGTGCAAGATCCTATATTAGGTTCTACGCAGACAGAATTCTTGGAACTTTGGGGATAATTAGTATGTAGGAAAAAAAAAAGAAACTTGATATTGTGCTGTAGTTACAGATAGTTGCCTGGGGCAAGTTAAGTTAATCATTCAGATTTATGTTTCTTACCTTTTAAATGTAACACCAATAATGACATAAATTAAAACTTCAAGGACATTGGGTAGCAGGCTTGGTTGAAGGCACCTCCAATTTGAGTTACTTTAGGTTGTTATCTGTAAGTCATATCTTCTCTTAGATATATTAATCACACTGAGTTGTTGCCAGGGTAGCTCATATTTCCAAGTTAACTGTTGCATTTGTGCTAATAATGCCCTAGAATAGCACTGTCCTTTAGATCTTTCTAGTGATGGAAATGATTTCTGTGCTGTGCAATAGGGACAGCCAGTGTGTGTCCTATATGTAGCTAGTGAGAATAAGGAACTGAAATTTTAATTTTATTTTATCTTAATTTATTTATTTATTTTTTTTTTATCTTATCTTAATTGATTTAAACCTAAATTGCCACATATGGATTATAGCTAATGTATTGAGTAGTACAGTTCGAGAACCTTATATTGTACAAAATTATGTACTGTGGCAGTGCATTTAATTCTGTGGTCTTCCAACTTTCATCCTAGTTGAAACCTGTATCTTTGTGGAAGGCGAGATTTTCTATAGTTGTAGTTGAGTAAAAGTGACACCCACAACTAGGGCAAGGGCTTTAGGCCGTGTGAGTCCTGGCCAACCTTTTCTTTGGTAAGGTTTACCCTGCTGATTTAAATTCCCTGAGTCATTTCACATTTATCTCCCAGATCATTTCAGGAGAGTCCTAAGAACTTGGTCTACATGCTTCCTTTCCCATTTCTATTTCCAGCTACTTCAAACTAAGATTTTTTGCTCTTCCCCAGCAAACTCCAAAATAGGACAGTATCTATAGTTTCTCTGAATTTTGCAGGTACTCAAGAAGATGCAGACAGGTATCTTTAGGTTTTCCAAAACTTTGGACTTCTAGTCACGTACCAAAAAAAAAAAAAAAAAGAAAAAAAAGAAAAAAGAAACAGTGTTCCTCCCTCTTTTACTTAGATCCTGAAGGGAAATGTAAAGTGGGCACTTATTGATTGGGGCTTTAAGCATAAAAATGAATGAAGAGTGTTTTATTTTTCCATAACATGCAGGTACAGAAAACTGGTATTTAATTCCAGCAAAGGCAGAAAGAGGACCACGTTTGTTGTGGGCATGGGGAATGGCCCTGAGTGTTCTTTCTCCTGCCCATCGTCGTCTTCTCTCTTCCAGTCTTGATGCTGAAGCTCCATTCCAGAGTGAATAGAGAATGAATGTGTAGCGGGGAGAGTGGTTGTGGGTGAAAGGAAGTCCATATATTCCAGAGAGTAGAAGTCTTGTGCTATCCTGAGAAGTTTAGGATTTGAAAATCAGTGAAAGCCTGGCATTGTATATGCAGATTCAGCATTCAGATTGTTCTTCATCAAAAATGTAAAAAACCACATAAAGTTAGCTTTAAAAAAAATGGTATATATACAATTATATCAGGCCTGATAAACATCTTCATGGATTTTCTTCCTCAAAAATTCAACATCTGCTTCTACAAGTAAGTAGACTTGGAAGTTTCTTAGAAATGTACCTGAACCTTTTAAGTTTCCTATCTGAACTTGACAGCATAAATATCAATTTCTCCCTCCCTCCTTCTCTTTCCCAAAGTACCTGCCTGTCCTGGTCTGTCTCTTTGTGTGCTTCTCTTCCTTCTTCCTTCTCTGTCTCTATGTGTGTGTGTGTTTCTCTGTTTCTCCCACTCCCCATTCTCTACTATTCTTTCTTTCTTTCTTTGTCATAATTTATGTGCATTAATAAAACAGTCACCTGAAGTTTCCATTTCACTTTCTTAATGATTTAACATCATGGGTTTCATAAGGTGAGTTTGCATTAATCTTAGACGTAGGAATCTGACTCAGTGAACTTACCTTGTGAAGATTTAAATTTAGTAATTTAAAAGACAAATATGTAGATTTTGGTAGTCTTTTCTTAATTTTTTGCACATTGAACCCCATGCTGAGAATAATTTTCCTCTAGAATTTTGGAGATACTTATCTATTGTCTTCTTTCGTGCACTGTTGGCTGTGGGAAAGCACTGTATCTCTACAGATCATTCCTTTGTATACAGATGTGGAAGCCTTTTGAACCTTATGTTTATTATTGGAACCCTGCAATTTTACCAGTTTTACCTTTTTAAAACATCCATCCTGGTCATTGCTAAGTGAGCTCTTTCAATATGAGAGCTCATTCATTCTTTAGGTTCTACATATTGTCTTCTAACATTTAAAACCAGCATTTATTCCCTTCTTTTTCTCACTTATCTCCTGGAACTGCTGTTAGATGACTGTTACATTGTTTAGATTGAACCTCAGTATCTCTTAAATGCTTTCTTGTTCTCTAAGCTTTATTGTGTGTATGTTTGTTCTGCATTCTTGGCTATCCCTTCAACAATTTTTTTTAATATAACAGTAATTTGCCCATAGTGGTATCAATACTTCAGGCTTTCATTAATTTTTTAAAAAATTAATAGCCATATTGTTAATTTCCTGAAGCCTCTCCTTTCCCCTGACTTCCTCTGTATTTTAATGATCTACTCTTGTTCCTTGGCTGCAGGAGCCTCTTTGTATTCTCCATGTACTAAATTAAGCCTTAAATTCCAAAGTGGTCTTTTCCTTGAATTACTGTTTTTTTTTCAGGGTCATCTGTTTATTTTTGGCATCATTACATTACTATTATTTGGTTGTTTTTCTTTTAAGATTTTATTTATTTACTCATGAGAGACACAGAGAGAGAGAGGCAGAGACACAGGCCGAGGGAGAAGCAGGCTCCCTGCAAGGAGCCCCATGTGGGACTCCGATCCCGGATCCTGGGATTACGCCCTGGGCCAAAGGCAGATGCTCAACTGCTGAGCCACCCAGGCATCCCTATTTGGTTGATTTTGATCATTGGAGTTGATTACTATTAATGGAGGACTAGGTTGATTGATGGATTGATTGTTGAGTATAGGTAAAGACTGTATGTTTCCTATGCAGACTTATGTAGACTTATTTTCTTCCTGAAACTCTCCTAGTGGATGTACTCTTGGCCTATGTGAGTGGACAGTCAGCTGTTACACTTCACTTTAAGGCAAACGAATACGGTATCAGTGCCAAAGTAATGATAATCCTAAAGAACTATAATTTATTTGCTTTTCATGCAAACCTGGCTTCCTTTTTTATACTTCTGTCTTACTTCTATCTATATTCTTTTAGAAAGTTCCAGTGAAGGGCAATTTAATTTTCTGTCCAGGACCACTACACTAGGACAACTCCCCTCCCACCTCTAAGGCAGGCACTCATTTTGTCACTACTTGTTGGGTTTTATCCTGTAATCACATTTAGCTGCTGCCTGCTGTTTAGTATTAGAAGGAGGGAAGGTTTCCTGGCCTCTTTATTCAGAAAAACATTCTTCAGTTACTCTGGCCACTGTCTTCAGAATTGGGGAGGCCTTGCTGTTCTTTTTACTCTCATACTGGATATGTGTTTTTTCTAGATCAGCATTTATCTTCTACACATTTTTCTTTGTAGCTTTTTTCAGGCTGAGGTTTTCCTCTACCCTTATCAAACCATTCTTGCTTGCTTTTTATCTTCCAGGAACATCCAACAATTTCTGTTCTGCTAATGGAAATCTTTAGTGGTTTCTAGATCTACTCTTTGAAGAAGGTATCTCTTTTGACACTTTCAGTGATTTGGTGGGGGAGGAGAAAGTGGTATGTGAATTTCGCTATCTTGATCCAATTTTCCTATGCTGATTCTTCAGTAGTATTTAGTTGTTCCTTCCAAAAAATGTGTTTTTCCTTATTATTATAAAAATAGTACATAATCTTTACTGGAAAATATGGGCAAGCAAGGTAAAAAAAATGACTGCTTCTATAGGACTAAATAAAATTTTATGATTTAATTAAATATCCAATAAATATAATTTTCAGAGGAATTCTAGCCATAAAGGAATAGAATATTTAACCCTTGTGTTAGCAGAGCTATTATACACTAAATCAGCCTCTGGATACATAATACAAAGACTACAGTACTACTATTCATCATCAGCAGAATTTCAGTGCCCAAATACATTTGTTTCTGAAGATCTGAATCAAATGTTTCTCAGTAACACATTCAATCAAGCAACACAGTCAATCTAATTTATTTCCAGTTTTGTAATTGATAAACAACTAGTCAAGGGTGGGACTGACATATTGCGTAAATATAGTCATGCACCCTGCATTTATTTATTTAATTTATTTGTTTGTTTGTTTGAGAGAGAATACATTCATAAATCATAAAAATTTTCAGAGTCCAGTATGGGGCTCGATCGCATGACCCTGAGATCATGACCTGAGCCAAAATCAATAGATGGATGCTCAACTGATTGAGACACTCAGGAGCCCCATCATGCACCCTGTTTTTAAAAACAATTATATTGTCTATATACACATTTCACTTCATGTAACAGAAAACCCAAGAGATCATGAGTTATACAAATACGGATTTATTTTTCTCTCCTTAGGAAGAAGTAAAGGTAGGTGTTCCTTTGCTTTAGCATGAATCCGTCTTCCTTCTAGCTTTCTATTTTGTCATTCCTATATATCCTTCATCCTTTTGCTTATAAGTTTGTTGGGCCACTCTTAGCACTATATTCATGTTCCTGGCCATTCCTGGGACTTGTCTTTCTGACCTTAGTTTCCTGGAAATATTACTCTGTAGAATTCCAGTTACCTTTAATTGCCCAGAAATGTAATGTGATCATCTAAGCTGCAAGAGAACCTAAGAATTCAACAATTTTTTTTAGTTGGACACAAAAATCCCCGAAAAAAAAAAATCAGGATCCTTTCAAGGAAGCCTGGTGATTGGGTTTGGAGTAAACAGTTAATAGTATTGTCCACAGAGACCAGTGCTATCATTATGCCTAAATGTAGTAGACTCTCAGTGTTGGTGCACAGCAGTCAGCTCTGTGGATCTCTCCACAAATCTGTGTGAATGTACACATATTTTGCAGAATACATAATTAAACGCACAATTACCCTGAATAAAAATGCACTTTCATTTTTCTTAATAGCCAGATGATTTTTGTTGTATACCAATTCCTCTTTTGGATGTGACCCTGGATGAAGAAGGGATATCAGCCATTCCTTGCAGAAATGGGCAACTGGTAAGATAAAGCAATGGGACTTAAGAGTAAGGAGGCTAGTAAAAGGAATTATTTTGAGGCAGCCAGGAAAACTTGAGTGAAATGCCTACTTGCCTTATAACAAAGAAGACAGAGACTCTTAAACTCAGGAATAAATAATTAATTAGTTAATCCACAAACAACTACGTGGCCTGTCTGCACCTCAGTAACAAAACCACAGCTACAGTTCCAGCCCAAGCCAGAAGTCAACATGTCAGGGAGGTCATCAGCTAAACTTTTGTTCTTTTTGCTGAGCACCTAATGGGATGTCTTATGCTGCTCTGCATGTATCTTTCAATATTGATTTAATTCTCGATATAAGAAATACTTTGGCATTTCAGTTATTTTCTCATTGTAAATATTTTATGGGAGACAGCACTGTAGCATCTTAAATGTGTAACAGTAAATGGGGAAAAGTACACTATCTAGTACAGGAAGTAAACACATTTCATCAGAACCTACTTTGTCTATTGTAGTACAGAGATTCAAAGAGTGCTAACCTGAGTTCATAACTGCCAAGGACATGATCGCAGTAGAAGGCTTTTTTCTTTGTGAGATGAATCCCATGCCATTACCTGTACCACTTGGCATAAGGCCTGGTTCCTCTTACTGAAGTGATGCACCCAGAGTAGGAGACATAGAAGGACTTGGGCTTACTGACATCTGCCTCCACTTGGACTCATGACAGCAGAAAATTTACTATGAGAGGTTTTCCTCTGCTATGACTTTTATGTTACCTTCTCCTGAACTCTAGTTTTTTTTTTCTTCCTTGATCTAATGAATAATGATCTTTAGTTTCTATATCATTTAATTTCATCTTACTCATATTTTACGTGGGACATTCTGTCTCTTTAAAAAATGTCCCAACACAGGCTAGCTCTTAGTTCCTTCCAAATTTTGCTTAAAGGTTTGGATGTGGCCAGTTTCTGTTGTGTTCTCTGTTTCTTGAGGGTAGGTCAAGTTCTGGAGGTGGAATGTGGTCATCCAGGCTGTGAGCAATCCTGTTTTATAAATTTTGTCACTAGGTTTGTTTTTTTTTTTTTTTTCTGATTTCATTATTTTCTCACAAGAGTATTAATTCCATTTAGTTAGAAGTCTTTACTCTTTCTGTTGAATCGGCAGCAAGTGTCCTCAGGTTTTAGATTGCTCCTGCATTGTAGGGAGTCTTACATACCTTACTTCCAACCAAGACTCTTGATTCAAGTTGTGATTCCTCTCTGCTCTTTATTCCTTCAGACCAGCCAGAGGAGGGGCATGCAGAGTATATACGAGTGTTCTCAAATAGTGGATTTCTATCAGCCTTTTCCTAGCTGACTCTGTCCACTATTTTGATTGCCTCCTCTTCACCCTGTGGGTTAGGGAGTGATTCCCACGCTAGCGTTATAGGGGTGGCTTGACACTCAAGAATGGACAGACAACATCAGTAGCAATTTATTATCACATGTTCTCACAGCCTGGGGAGGAGGACACTGCACAAAGCCACACATTGGGTGCACTTGGGAACAGAGTGAATAACCAGGGGCTGTAGGAAGCAGGCTTTGTAGAGTGAAGTACCCTTTAGTTCCCACGGGAAGATATGATTGGCTTGTTTGAATAATTCCACCAGCTGACAGGGAACCAAAGCCCATTACTCAGGGATAAGCAGGAATTGTTTCTGGTCCCCTGGATAAGGAGCATTGTCTGTCTAGGGGAGCTTATATGAGGGAGTAGAGTAGGAGGGGAGCTTGTAATTAGACCACTTATTCTTCCACCTTTACCAGTTGTCAAGGCAGAATGGAAAAGTGAGCTTTACTTGAAGTCTTATATACCACCCCCAACACATCACCCTGGCCATGGACTCTCATAATTAGTCTAGGCTTATTTGGTTTCTTTTCCCTTTTATCACTATTTTGTGTATTTCAGTTCCCTGAAGGCATTATCACCTTTTAAAGGTGAATAAAGGGGCATATTTGGTGCCAAACACATGTGAAGAAATCTTGCAGTGAGACAGCAGAGAACGTTAAAGTTTCGTTCCAGCCCTACCTCTGAATTACTGGCCAGTTTCTAGAATGAAAAAGCAAGTACTGTTCTTCTTCCCAGGATTACGGTGAGGGCTAACATAGTAGAGTGACTACAGAGAATAGTACAAACATTAATTTGCATAATCATATATTTTACAAAATGTTACATCTTAGCAGATTGTGCCTTTTATCCTTTGAGCAAATCTGGAAAGAAATATCTGTGGTTATTAAATTTTTCATATCCAAAAAAAAGCTTAAATCCTAAATTGGTGAGTGCTAGACCCTACATATTTATTTTTTCAGAAATGTGTAAATATTAATCTCTTTGCTTTTTCATATAATGTTAATGTTGAGAAGTTTGATGTCTTTCTAAATCTTATTCCTTTATTTGTATCCTTCTCTCATTTTTATATTTCTGGAAGCCTTTTACATATATCATTAGTGTTGGAGCCCTGAACTGTCATCAGGATATGACATCCTTTCTTTAAAACTATTTTTTTATTTTTATTAGTTTTTAAAGGTTTATGTATTTATATATTTGGGAGAGAGAGAGAGAGAGAGAGAGAGAGAGAGCTCAAGTGCATGTGTTTGTGGGTGGAGAGGTTGTAGGGAGGGACAAAGGAAGAGAGAAACCCAAGCAGACTACTGAGCGCGGAGATCCACACAAGGCATGATCTCATGATCTTGAGATCACAACCTGAGTAGAAATTGAGAATCGGATGCTCAGCTGACCACACCACCCAGGTGCCCCTGACATCTTTTTTAAAAATTATGATGAACATGTAGTTTTTCGTTTCTTTTCTTTTTTTTTTTTTTTTTTTTAGTTTTTTTTTTTTTAGTTTTTCGTTTCTGAAGAAGGTTCCTTTTATTTCAGTACCAGGCATTCTCTTTTCATTATTTCTTTAATTATTTTATTATTTCCATTTTCTCTATTCTCCCTTTCATTGCCTTCATGTTAAACTCACATAGTTCTCAAATTGTCTGTTATATTTCCTTGTCTTTTTTCCTATCTGCTCTGTATGCTAGATTTTATCTACATCATTTAGTAGATTCCTAATGCTCATTTTTGCCATGAGTGGTTATAATTTAGCCTCTACTGATTTTTAATTCAGTAGTCATACCATTAATTCATAAGAACTCCTTCTTTTTCACTGACTTCCCCTTTATTGTGGTAGTCCTGATTTATGTTATAATATCTTCTCAAATCTCTCTGAAATTATTTTAAGCCTTTTCCCTTACCTCGTTTTTTTTCCCCGAAATGTTTATCACTGTACTTTTTTAGAATGGTGATTTTTGGCCATGAGTGGCTTTTTCATTACATTAATTTTCTCCAATGGATGGTTTTTGGTGATTGATTTATATTTATTAATGGGATAAATTGACTCATCAATGACTTAGGATTTGTTGTTGCTATATGATTTCTCTGCCATGATATAGATATTTTCCCAAAGGATTCTTTATTGAATAAGAGGGCTGATTTGGGGCACTGTGTAAGTCAGTAAGGTATGTGAACAGTGTGTGAATGGAAGTTCGTTTAACTGTACGTATGGGTGAGTATGCACGCTCATGTGCACATGTACACACACACACACGAGCACATAACAAAGGGAAAGAGTTGAATGACTTCATTTCTTGCTATCCAAGACAAAACTGATGTTTTCCTTTTTTTCTTCCTTCCTTGACTTTCATGGAGGTCCAGAATAATCTGATATTGAGATGTGTTTTGATCTCAACCCTGGACGACTTCCCAAGGCAGGTGGTTCACTTCACCACAGTGCTGCTGCCTGCTCTTCAGTGTAAAGAGAGCCTTTGGGAGGTCTTTATAGTCCTTCCACTGAAGAAACACTTTATCATAAATTATTGTGGCCATTGAGCTAAAGCCCATTCCTGCTCTTTGAAATTTTCACACTGAGCTTACTTGGTTGTTTGTATGTTTGCTTTTTGTAGATTTACCCTTTCCTTGCCAGCAGTGTTGTTTTATGCTGTTCTTAGGCTAAGTTCTGTATAATTTCAAAATAAATTGTTTACATTTTACTTCCCAGGAACTTCCAAGAATTTCTTACTTGTTATTAGGACACCTTAGTGGTTTCCAGTGCCATTTGCAGCTGTTCTTATAACAATACACACCTTTCTCTAATTCTGAGTGATTGTTGAGTGGTGTGCTCTCAGTCTTCTGTCCTGACATGGTTTCTTGTACTGCCTCTTTAGCATTGTTTCCACTTCAATACGGATGTCTGTTTTTCTTAATATAATGCATACACTTTGAGGGAAAGTTAGAAAATATGGGAAAGCAGGTGAAAAATAACAGTTCCTGAAATCTCATGTAGAATTAATGGTTTCATTAATATCCATTGTGTTTAATTTGGCAAAATATTGTTTCAGTCATGGAATAGAATAATTGCATTTTATTTAGGGGAATGCCATTGTATCACAAATGCTGCTAAAAACCTTAAAGTATGTGCACAAGACCTATAATGCTATCTATCACAATCAGAATAGTCTCCAAAATACCCTTGCTGCATAATGAAAATTAGAGCTTTTACAATATTCAGTGAATGGGAATGAAATACTTGGTTCAATCATAATGTATTTGTGAGATTGTCAATCCAACGTATTTCCAGTTTCTTAATTGAAAAAAAACTGACTACTCTTGCTGATTTATAAATCATTACAAAAAGTCATAAAGTCTGATTTTAAAGTGGCATAGTTTAATCAGTAAGCTTCATGACTTAGACAATTAGAGATTTATTGTCCTTACAAAATAAGAAGTCTGAGGCTGGTGTGGCTGATATCTTTTAGCATGGATCTACCAACTTTTTCATCTTTCCATTGTGTACCACTTTAGCATATGGACTAATATTTAATGCTTATAGAGTATCTGGGCATCTCAGGCACCATGTCCATGTGATGAAGAAGCATCAGTGGATAGATCCGCTTTAACAAGAAAACATTAGCTTTCCTAGATGCTCTACCAAGTAGGAGTCTACTTGTATCTCATTGGTCATAGCCATTATATGATCACACTTTAGTCTTTTTAGTTTAGCATAGCATCTTGGAGCAGATCATGATACTCATAACTTAAAGAAGAAACGAAAGGTGGATTTTGGCAGGCAATTAACAGTGTCTGCTTTTGAGACCCAACTTCTTCTGTAAAACACGGCATGTATAAGGATTAGGATAATTGTGGATGAATTGGTGAATGCCATTACCGTTGCCCAGGTAGTCATTAACTCCCATTTATCACCACATGGCTATACATTTGTAGAGTCGTGTGTAATGTATAATTGAATAAACAATCATGTTGGGACAGATATGCCTGGATACAAATGATTTTCATTTCTCTCATTAGCCAAGTGACCCCTGTGACAGCCATACTGCTCAGTTGGATGGCACCCAGGAGGAAAAAGAGCTGCCAGGAGTTATCAAAACAAGTGGTTCCTTGGTAAGTTACAGCAGGAAAACTGGGGGTAAGGATGAATGAAGAAGTCATTTTTTCAAGACAATCAAGCAAAACTTCAAAATGGCTCACCATTATTAAGATGGCTGGACAGCTACAGCTCTCAATGTACCTGTCTACCTTTAATCAATTTGCAGGAAAATACTCAGTAGTAAATAAAGCCAAGCTTAGTAGTTAAACCCACAAATAACTGCATTCTCTATAAAAACAGATAAATACCCAGAAAACCAATGATTATGTGCCTTTTCTGGGGGCAGATCTAGTTTCTTTACCTTTTTTCTTTTATTAAAAAAAAATTCTCCTAAGAGTGTTCATTCCATTAATCTGTTGGAGGAGAGGCAGGTGTCCTCATGTGTCCTCTACTGCTTATCCAGTGCAAGGGGAACATCAGGCCTTCTGACCATACCTGTAACCCCAGGTGTCCAGTGCCTCCCTTCCTTTCCCATCTCCCTACTTGCCGCATCTGCACTTCTCCTCCCACATGACTTGGAGAAGGCAGAATGGGCAAGCCTGAGGAGGAGGATGGAGCTTATATCCATTTCCAACCAGGAGAGGTGATTTCATTTATGGTTCAGCCCAGAGCCTTTTCTCACAGGTTTCTATGTGCTTTCCTATTGTAAGCTATCCTTTCTCTGGTTTGATGGAAGTTACATAGTTTCTTTTCTTTTTTCTTTTTCCGTCCTTATATTCCTTCTGCTAACTTCCTCCCAGATAGCAAAAGACAGGATGGTGGATCCAATAGGTTCTCTCCTCCTTCCTTACATGGTGTTGGGAGAGTCTTTGTTAGGATATGCATATATTGAAAGTGTGGTTACTCACACTTTTGGTTGTCTTCTCTCATAATTTGAATATGATAGTTGTCTTTTTCAAAATTTTCTTCATTTATTTTCTTCATTAGTGTTTTTTTTTTTTTTATGATAGTCACAGAGAGAGAGAGAGAGAGAGAGAGAGAGAGGCAGAGACACAGGCAGAGGGAGAATCAGACTCCATGCACCGGGAGCCCGACGTGGGATTCGATCCCGGGTCTCCAGGATCGCGCCCTGGGCCAAAGGCAGGCGCCAAACCGCTGCGCGACCCAGGGATCCCCATTAGTGGTTTTTTGATGAGAAGGGGGGTTGGATTATAGAAAAGAATTTATATTATTCCTAGAGTATCTCTGTCCAGTCACCACTCAATGTAAATGTTGCTGGGAATCCTTTTTCCTATTATTGTTATGTTTTGTTCACTGTATTAGATTTTAGGAAAGAGCGATTTGATCATCTGATGTAACTTTCCCATTTAATCCCAGAATATAACCCCAATTGTTTATAGAAATAATATAAAATTTCCTTTGCTATTAAAAATTATCCCCAATCTGCTCCCTGCTGGTATTTAACCTTTAGTTCCCTTAACCACGCAAATCTTTACTTCTGAAAATAAATCATCTTTTCTCTTTCAAGAATATACATTGAGCTTTCCAGTAGTAGAAATTTGTTCGGTCTTTTCTTATCTTTTAAAATGGGAAAGAGATTTGAATAAACACCTCACCAAAACTATGTGGATGGAAAATAAGCTCATGAAAGGTGCTCAGTATCATTAGTGAGTGTGGAAATGCAAATAAAGCCACGGTGATTTATTTCCACATAACCTGTGGAATGACTAAAATGAAAAAAGCTGACCATATCAACTGGTGCTAAGGCTGCAGAGCAACTGATGCTCTCCTGCACTGCTAGGGGGAATATAAAATGGTCCATCCACTTTGGAAAATAATTTGGCAACTTCTTAAAATGTTGTGCATATACCTACCACAGACCCAACTATTCTCCTCGTATGTAATGTATATTTATACAAAGGCTTATTCACAAATGTTTTCTAGCATAATAGCCCAAAACTGGGAACAGATTTATCTACAGTTAAATGGATGAACAAATCTGGTATATCCATACAACGGAACATTACTCAGCAATACAAAGCAATGAACTATTGATAAGTACAATGTAGATGAATCTCAAAGTAGTTATGCCATGTAAAAGAATCCAGACCAAAAGGATTCAATTTATGTAAAATTAAGGAAAATGTAACTAACCTATAGTGAGGGAAAGAAGATTGTGATTACGTGGGGACCTGAGAGTGGATGAGGACAGGAAGGAAAGAGGGATTGACAAAAGGGTATAAGAACATTTTTGTGGTTTCAGTTTTGTTCATTGTTTTTTGACTGTAGTGATGGTTTCACAGGCCTACATATTTCTCAAAACAACCTCAAACTGTGTACTTTACCCTTTAAATATTTGCAGTTAATTGTACATCATACCTCAATAAACCTTTAAAAAAGAGTCCGTATTACATCTTACAATTTTATTAACATCCACAGTATTTATTTTGTGATAATCTACTTAAAATAAAGAAATAGTCTGTGTATTATATGTGACTCACCCTTGACTCTAAATTGCAGATGCCACTGAATTTGGGTATTTACAAAAGTCTTACAACCCAGTTTACCATCATAACAAACCTCTGCAAATCACTCCATATATAGATAAAATGTGCAGGCTACATAAATGAATTAGTCATTTGAGGTGTTAGTTTATTCAAAAAACAAAGTAGTTAACCTTGTTTATTTCCAGTGTCTTAAGTGAAAATCAAATGGCTGTCCCTGCTATTGATTCATAACTCACTGCAGAATAGAATGTCAGTTATATCTATGTTTGCTTCATGGAAAAGAAAATCTAAAGAACTTTGATTTAAACAAGAAGGAATTTGTGTTAGTCACAAAATGGCTAAACTAACGGTGGGTAGACTAGTGCTGGTACAACTGCAAGACAGTGCAGTGCCAACCTTAGCATGAACTTCTGACTTTTCCCTTTTATGTTGCCAACATAGCATGCAGATTTAATCCTTATATTTATAAGATGGTTAGCAAACTCTAGATACCATGTTGATGTTCCTGATAGGAACATGTGTCAACTGATTGACCATTACTAATAGAAAATCTTAGCTGTCCTGGAAAACCTTTATAGTAGAATTTCTTATTGATCATTGACTGACTATTGCACTCTAACATTATTTGTTTTTCTTTTATTTTAGTTGCCTGAAACTCACTTCTTCATAAATAAGTTTTTTTGTTTACCTTGCCAATTCTTGAATTTTTAATTTATTTTGAATTTATTCCCGGAGTTATGAATTTTAATAAGGATCTTCCCTTTATTTCATTCATTTTGGCCTCTGCTTGGCAGGTTCTTTCTACCTGTTTCATTCCCTCCAGTTTCTGGACACTCAATTCTCTTATGTCTTAAGTAATCTTTTTTCTTCTCATTTTCTGTGTCTCCATCCTTCTAGAACACATGTTAGATGATTGTTGCTTTGCTTTAATTGAATTTCAGTATCTTCTCCTTTATTTTTTTTAGGGGATGGGGAGGTGGGGAAGGGAAGAGCAGTGGTAGAGAGAATCTTAAGCGGGCTTCATGCCTAGCACTCCATCTCACGATCCTGCGATTTGATCCCAAATCAAGTCGAATGCTTAACCCCCTGAGCCACCCAGGCACCCCTGAATTTCATATCTCCTAAATTTGCTCTCATGTTAGTCTGTTTGCTGTGTTTCTTCATCTTTATTTTCCAGATTAGTAGTTTTTTCCTTGACATGATTGTGATTTTTTAGCTTGTCTCACTCTTTTTCTAAATTTCAGTGAACAAAATCTTATTTCTCAAGAACAACTTTTTTTTCCATTAGTATAGCTGTGGGTTCTTGGTTCATAGTAGCAATAGCCCCTTAAATCACACTGAAAAGAAGAATTAATTTTTTTTTAGGAAATCAAATCATTTTATGTTTTTTTACTGAGGTATAATTTACAAACAATAAATCATGTATTTTAGGTCTGTAATTCAGTTAGTTCCAACTATATGTTTTTACCCATATAACCACAAGTCCATCAAAAAAGTGTAAGTCTGTCAAAAGAAAGAACGTTTTCATGACTGCAGAAATCTCTCTGAGGACTTTTCCACCTGACTGTCCTCCTCTGCCTAGGCAAGCCCTCTGGTGATTTCTAACACCTTAGGTTGGTTTTAACTCTCATAAAAGTGGAACTATAAATACAAAATGCACTCTTGTGTCTGGCTTTTTTCATTCACAGTAACTTTTAGGTTTATCCATTTGCTGCATGTGATGGTAGTTTGGTTCTTTTAATACTACTAGTAATCCATTACATAAATAAACTACGATTGGTATATCTGTTCACGTGATGATGAACATTTGGATTGTTTCCAGTTTTGAGCAATTATGCCTAATGCCACCATGAACATTCATTTCATGTAAAAGATGTGTATTATCATTTCTCATGAGGTAAAGATGCAATGTAATTTAAATTTTTGGCCAAAAAGACACCTACAGGCCATCACCCATAGCTCAGCCGCCCACAGGCCATTACCAATAGCTCATAAAATCAGCAAGGAATAGTTTAGTAGGTAAATAAAAAATAACTAAATTCTATCTTTTAAAACATCTATAGGGAGAAACAACAACAACAAAAACTAATTTCTGAGTATGTATCCCGGGTAAAGGATGTTGTCAACTAAAGCTTGGTCCTCAGGGGTGAGCTCATACATAACAGACTACCATGTAAATTTTTTTTCAATACCCTCAGTATCAACTAAGATATAAATATTTAGTTTTTTCCAGTTATTTTTCAAATATAAACATCTTGTGTAGAGAAATGTCAGCTTTGAGAATGTGTAATAATAAGTGACGCAAACAGTGAAGTGTCTGCCTAAGTGAGAACCATCTGGTCTGGGAAGTGCAGATCTCCTGATGGGGGGGGGGGTGTGCAGCCTGTGTTTCAGGTTTTAGGTTTTTCCCCCAGTGCAAAGAGAGCTTCTGACCAAGACTGTGGATCCAGAGTGTTTTTTCCTGTCCAGCTCCCCAGTCCCTCTCTTGTACTGCCATCCATTGAGAATACTGTCACAGCAGGAGGGTGAGATGACCCACCAGATACTCCATCCAAGGAAGGATAGGGTGGAAAGTGTTCTACAAGGCAGAAGGTACCAGCACACTGTCAGGTGAAACTATAGCACTGTGGTCTCTAAAGTCCTCTGTAGAATCATAGTACAGGACTTTATTAATTTTTAATTGATTAGTAAATTGTTGTATGCTTCCTCTGCACTTGAGCAGATCAGTTTTCCCAAAGGCCAAGATTACTGATTGTGTGTTCTTATAAGTGGGGTGTACTTGTCTTTGAGGTGTCAGAGCAGGCAGATAGTAAACATTATTCCCAGATGCCAAACCGGTGACAGGGATGAAGAACCTAATTTATTACTTCCAGGCAAAATTGGTTTCATTTCAATCTCCCCTCCATGTCTTTTGTTGCGGCCTGCTGATTTCCTTCTCTCTTAGATCCGTATATTCACAGTGGGAACCCCCCCCCTCAGGGCAATTAGTTCATTTTATTTGGGCTACATTTTGGGAGATTTTCCGGCATTGTATTTAGGGGTTATCTACATATTTAAGGGGCTGGTCCACTTGGCTTCTATTTTGCAAACCTTTTAACTATTTACTTGGGACCCTTTCTATTCCTTGTACAGTTCCGTATTACGTGTTTTTCTCCTCCCTCTCTAGAAATATTCTTTTATGCTACTCTTGGGTAGAGAGTTTTATTTTACCAAACCAATTATATTTGTTTTTTTTATCTAGAAATTTCTGAGGTGGTCTGCTGTGGAATTCTTTGCTGGTTTCCAGTGCTATCAAAAATGTCCTCCTTTAAAAACATAGATGTTTTCTGCCACTTTCAGTGATGGAAATGGGAGGGGAGTAGATAATTTTCAGTCCGCTATCTTGACTTAAATTTCTTATACTAGTTCTCAGGTTTTATTTGTCCCTTAAAAAAAAAGGTTCTTGGGGCGCCTGGATGGCTCAGTCAGTTAAGTGTCCCTACTCTTGATTTCAGTTCAGGTCATGATCTCAGGGTCATGAAATCAAGCCCTGATGTGAACTCCACGCTGGGTGTGAAGCCTGCTTAAGATTCTTTTTTCCCTTCTCCTACTATCCTTCCCTCTACTCATGTGTGTGTGTTCACTCTCTCTCTCTCTCAATAAAAGACTCTTTGTTCGTTTTATAAGAAAGTAGCCTATTGTCTATAAGAAATGTAGAAAATGTAGTCAAGCAAGGTGTGTGATAGATTTTTATTTTGTTTTTAGAGCAGGAGAAAGAAGTGTAGGAGGGGGAAACGGAGGGAGAGGGAGAGAGAGAATCTCAGACAGGCTCCATGCCCAATGCAGAGCCCAACACAGGGCTCCATCTCACGACCCTGAGATCAGATCACTAAGCCATAGTGCTTAGGTGACTGAGCCACGCAAGTGCCCCAAATGACAGTTTTTTTAAAAGAAAAAAATACTGTATGTCTTCATAAGTATCAAATACATTCTGTTTTGTAATAAGCTTCCTTCAGTAAAGAATATTTATGTCTTAAATTTTAGTGAAGCCATTGCCCACTAAATAAAAAATCTCTTATTTCTAGCTTTATAAATGAAAAACATAACCTGATACTGTTGCTACTGAATTCTGGGCACTGCAAAAGATAATCATGGGGAGTGTTTCAAAACTAAGATTAGACGTGTTTGGCCATATGTAATGGAAGGGTTGGAGTTGTTTTGCTTCACATGGAGATTTGGTGGTCCAAGTCTGGCAAGGTATTAGATGATGCCTTAGCACAAACCCAAGTGGGCTTGATCCTCTACCTCTGTTGTCCATTGCCATGGACATCATCCTTATTCAAATAAGATAGCTGGCAACACTAGGCTGTCACCTGGAGTGCTATCATGAATGTACATGAGCTGAACCTATTCCTTTTGGTCAGGAAAGCCTAGCTGTTGTGGAAGCACTCTTGGTAAAATTACATTTACCTCTCATTGAACACACTTGTCACATGATCACTCCTAGCTGCAAAGAAGCCATTTTGTAAGGAACAAAATCTAATCCAAGGAGTACTTACTCAAAATGACACATTTACTAACACAAGATTTCAACTTAGAGGTGACAGCCTAAAGGTCATTGCTATGCTATTCCTATCATGTTACTGAATATGCCTAGAAATGAAGTTCTTTGGTTTAACTCCTGGAATGAAACCAAGATACTGTTAAGGAGGGATGCCTGGGTGGTTTAGTGGTTGAGCCTCTGCCACTGGCTCAGGGTGTGATCCTGGGGTCCTGGGATTGAGTCCCACATCAGTCACCTCGTGGGGGCCTGCTTCTGCCTCTACCTGTGTGTCTGCCTCTCTCTGTGTGTCTCAAATAAATAAATAAATAAATAAATCTTTTTAAAAAAGATATTGTTAAGGAAAAAAGGAGTTTGTGGCAGACAATAGCAGTGTCTGATACAGGGGCCAGTGTGTCTGTCAAAGGGCCTGGCATTTAGGTACTCATAGCAGTGTTCTCTAAAGGACAGAATACATTTGTCCCTGCCCAGGCAGTCACAACTTCGTATAGTGTCACACACATCTAAACATATATACATAGTGTAATACACAGAAGTGTTAACCTGAATAAGAAGAGTACTTTTATTTTTCCATTTAGACAGATGATGCTTCTCTCAACAGTACCACCCTGTCAGGTGGGTCCCAAGATGAAGAAGGGAGTTTCATAGTTCCCAGGAGTGGCTCTGTGGTAAGTCATCGCATGCCCAAATAGTTGCACATTGGGGCAAAGTTGAAAGTTCAAGGCAGGAAGAAGCGATTTCTTCAAAACAGATAAGAAAAACTTGAACTGAGATTGCAGAGAAACCACAGCTTCCAGGAGACCCACTGACATTTTAATAGGAAGTAGGAAACTCAAAACTGAGGAATGACTAGATCTCAGTTTCAAAAAGAACTCCATAAATTAATACCACTGTAGTCAGAAACCAAAGGATGTTCTCTGCGTATATCAAGCCTGGGGAGGAGTCTGTTACTATTTGTCCTCTTGGCTGTGTTCACACCAATAATCCGGCCTTATTCTGCCATTTAACCCAGAAGTCCTTTTTCTCTGCAGGATAGATTAGAAAGCCTTCATCCTGATACTGAAAGCATTACTGCCTTAGATCTCAGGCAGGACTCACTCATAGACATCCTCCACTTCAGACACATTCACTCTCTTGGCCTTGAGTAACAGAACTTGTACCTTTCTTTTGTCAGAAAATCTTATCATTCTCTCACCCCCATCCCCGCCTCTGCAGAACCACTGGACATCCCCACTTGGTGTCTCTGTGCAGGTGCTCTGCCAGGAGGTGATACGGTGCCCTGGAAGTAGTGAGAGACCCTGTTCAATGATATTGGTTTTTCGATGGCAAGTTGATGGCTGGCAAAAGCACATCAGTCATGGAATTGGAGGAGGCCCATTCACATGAACCTCTGCACAGTAGTTTCTTATCTGTCTTCCAGTTGCAGACAAAGGATGGTTGATGTTCACATGCACAGCACACTCAGTAGATTCCCCATTGTTCAGAGAGACAATGCTGTTAGCCCCAGGTGAAGGAGCTTTTCTGTTGTGTTTTTAGATTTTTGGTTTTGAGGTTGCTTTGTTACACAGTGATCACATAAACACCATAAAAGAATGTGACATTTGTCAATGAGTAACTTATCAATAGCCCTACAGGTTATGGCACAGATGGGCTAGGGCTTACTCATAGTGACTGACCTACCAGGCTCTAAATTCAGCTGCTACTTTCCTATTTAAGATTGTGCATTGACATGCAAATGAGGGAGCATGTCTTTGTTTTAGATAATTTCTTTTTTTTTTTTTTTTAAAGATTTTATTTATTTATTCATGATAGTCACAGAGAGAGAGAGAGAGACAGAGACACAGGCAGAGGGAGAAGCAGGCTCCATGCACCGGGAGCCCGATGTGGGATTCGATCCCGGGTCTCCAGGATCGCGCCCTGGGCCAAAGGCAGGCGCCAAACCGCTGCGCCACCCAGGGATCCCTGTTTTAGATAATTTCGAGTGCACCCTACTTACTGATGGATGGAAACAAAGTAAGTCATCCACAAACTCTGAGAGCTACTGAAGTGAGGAGTTACCTATAATAGACCTTTTGCAGGGATCCCTGCGTGGCTCAGCGGTTTAGCGCCTGCCTTTGGCCCAGGGCGTGATCCTGGAGTCCTGGGATAGAGTCTCGCGTCGAGCTCCCTGCATGGAGCCTGCTTCTCCCTCTGCCTGTGTCTCTGCCTCTCTCTCTCTTTGTGTGTCTCTCATGAATAAATAAATAAAATCTTTTAAAAAAAAATAGACCTTTTGCAGTTGTGCTGTGATGCCCCTGTGACTGGAGACTCCTGCTGCAATAAGGCTTTTGCACAGGATCCTGTATTGTGTCTCAGCTTGGTGGTACCATGAGCCCAGGGCACCATCCCCAAACATTTGTCTCAATTCTGCCTACATGATCCCTCTACATGCTCATCGGAGACCTGTGGATTTTGTCTTGTAAAGTGAGAATATTTCTACTCCGTTCTTTCCCTGTAACTACTTCCTTAGTACGGAAACTCATCATCATCTTTTTTTGTTTCTCACAAAACTATCTTTTATGGCTTCCTTTCTGAAAATTCTTTTTAATTCTAAGAACTTTTCATTTGACTTTATAATTTTTGCGGATTATCTGAAATAGTGAAAGTTTTCTTTACTCAGTCCTTAAAATAGTAATTTTATTTCTTTTCCCTGTCTTTTTGGACTGACCACAATCACTTATTACACTAAATAATAATTAATGGGGATCATTTGATAAGTTTTTGATTTCCTCATGAATTCTTCCAAGTTTCATTATTAAGAAGAATATTAGTTCTAGGTTTCTGAGTCTTGTAGTTGTTTTTATCAGGACTAGAGATTGAATTATATAAAGTAATTGTTCATCATCTATTAAAATAAGTATATTTTTCTTTGTTAAGCAATTTCTTTAGAAAATTCTGAAGGGAATTTAGAGGGACTCCCAGGTGGCTCAGTGGTTGAGCATCTGCCTTCGGCTCAGGTCCTGATCCCACGGTCCTGGGATCAAGTCCTGCATCAGGCTCCCTCTACTTGTTCTCTGCCTCTCTGTGTGTCTCCCATGAATAAATAAATAAAATCTTACAAAAATAATATTCTGTTTATAAGTCTTTATAATATTGAATTATAATTTTGTTGCTAAAATAAACCCTACTTATTAATATTATTCTTTTATTACATTATGTAATATATTGTACTATTTTCGCATTTTTAACAACTATTAGTGGGATTCTAATAGCGGGGTTAGCCTATATATAATTTCTTTTTGTTGTTACAGAGTTATACTAATCTTGGAATGAATATGTTAAGACTTTGAAACTTTTTTCAGTATTTTGGATCCAGATATTAAACTTTGGTGTAAATATATAATCTATAAACTCCATTATATTTAAGTTTGTATTGTAATATTTTTATGAAACCTCCAAGGTCTGGCATCAGTGTAGACAGTGTTTTGATTACTTTTTCAGTGAATATGGTTTTGTAGTTATATTCCTTTCTATCCTAAATGGTATGAGTTTTGGTAATGTATATTCATTGCAGCAAAACATTCAGTTTATTTAGCATTTTATTTTTTTTTATTTTTTTTTTATTTAGCATTTTAAATATATGATGTTTGTGTACACACACATATATAAAAATATACACACTTATTTAGGTGTATAATTTTTAAATTTTCTGTGAGGTAGCTATTTTTCCTCTTTTGTTTCTAATATTTATGTCTTTTATCCCAATTAGAGCTATAATTGCCTATATCAGCAGTATTTTTGGGGAAGTCACTACCTTTAATTAATGAGGTATACCTTTTCTGTTGTATTTATTTAATTTTTATTGATTTTTCATTCATTCTTAGTTCTACTTGTATAATTTTTTCTAGTCTCTTGGATTATAAACATTTATTTTAAATTTTATTTGCATTTAAGGTTAAGAATTAATCTCTGAATAATAGTTTATCTTTTATCATGAATTTTTGGAATTTAATGCTCTTACTGTCTTAAATTTCTTATAACTCTTATAATTTCACATGCGATTTCATTTTTAATCCACAATATTATTGGAATGCCTTTAAATTCACATGTGGATATATTTTGTAATATTGTTGGTTTTATTTCAAAGCTGATGCATATTTGTCAGTGAATGTGACTTACTTATCTCTGAGATATTGAGTATTTACCCAAAGGAGACAAAAATACTAATTCGAAAAGGTATATGCACCCGTGTTTGCAAAATTATTTACAGTAGCCAATATATGGAGGTTACCCAATTGTCCATTATAGATGAATGGATAAAGATGTTGTATACATATATACAGTGGAATGCTACTCAGCCATAAAAAAGAATGAGATCTTGCCATTTGCAACAACATGGGTGGGTCTATAGGATGTGTAACGCTCAGTGAAGTAAGACAGAGAAAAACAACATATGATTTTACTCATATGTGGAATTTTAGAAACAAAACAAATGAACACAATGAAAAGAGACAAAAAACAGATTCTTACATACAGAGAACAAAGTGGCATTGCAGAGGAGAGGTGGGTAGGAGGATGGATGAAATAGATAAAGAGGATGAGGAGTACAGTTATCTGGATAAAGACTGAAAAGTAAATAGAAATGTTGAATCATGGGATCCCTGGGTGGCGCAGCAGTTTGGCGCCTGCCTTTGGCCCAGGGCGCGATCCTGGAGACCCGGGATCGAATCCCACGTCGGGCTCCCGGTGCATGGAGCCTGCCTCTCCCTCTGCCTGTGTCTCTGCCTCTCTCTCTCTCTCTCTCTGTGACTATCATAAATAAATAAAAAATTAAAAAAAAGAAATGTTGAATCAGTATATTGCCACCTGAAATTAATGTAACACTGTATGTTAATTATACTTCAATTTAAAAAATAAACATTTACCTCTGGGGAATTTGGCAAGATGTAGATTTATCAGTTCTGATCTCAGGTACAGAAAGGGAAGAAAGACAACCTTATTATCTGTATTAACTCAAAGCAGCTTTTATACATAAAATTATAACACATAGATTCAAACCTTGAGAAGAAAAGAAGCAGCTAGTCAGGAAGGTCAGAAGCATCTTCTGAGTCAGTGACTTTTTCCTGCAAGTAATGAACGTGGAAAATGTTTGGTATGGTGTTTCTTTCATGTGAAAAAAAAAATGTCATACACTCAAAATCTAGTTTTGAGAGAACTCAAGCAGGTAGTGCCAACCTTCTACAGGTTGGAATTTAAAATAATCATCCCCCATATATTTTACTCTCCAATCCCAGTGCTGCATGATTTGGGCAACAGAGCAAGCTCCATTGGCTGGTAAACATTGCCTTTCCCTACTAGTTGAAGCCCCAGCCTCTTGTGTTTAGACACAGGGAAATGGTAGGATCTGTTATGGACAAGCAAAGGAAGTGTGAATTAAATGGGAGTGGCATTAATATTTCCAGTATATTAAAATAACTAGTAAAAATTTAAACAATGCTAGCATTGTTTAATGGGTGAGTGGATGTTTTAAAACTATTAATACCAAGCACCTAACCTTTTCACTCAACCTACTTCAGAACTCAGAGTCCATCTATTAGTAGTTTTCTCCTTCATCATATCCATGCTTTAACACATGAAATGTTCCTTTGTTTTGTTCTGCTTTGTTTTAACTGTTATGAGTGTCTCGACTTCTCTACCTGGCTTTCCAAGCCTTCTAATAATTTGAGTTGACCATCCTGACCAAAATATTTCTCATATTTTTCTAATACCTTGTCTCAACTCCTGGCACACCAGTCTCTCCACAATGCCATGTAGCTGAAATGTGTATACCTCCATTTCAGGCCTAAATGCTTTTGCCAGCCATCTCTGCTTCTGTAAGTCTTCTCCACCATGCTTTGAGTTCCAGCTCAGGTTCATCCACCTCTGGGTGAAACCCTTCCAGGCTGCACCTCTTTCCTCTCCATTACCCTCCAGTAAACATATAGTTGTGTTGTAGAAATTAGCTCTTAGCATTAGGTTGATTGTTTTTTAACATTGTTCCATAAATGTTACTCTATATTCCTCATTATAAATAATAGCTCAAGAGCAGGGATCACAATTTAAACTTCTGCCTCCTCTAAGATAGGCCCAGAATAATTTACATTACAAAGGGCAGGTACACTCCTTCAGTCCAGTAGGTTGGCTAGAGGCCAAGTAAACCAACTCAGCAGATGGACACTTCTCTACTTCACAGCTTACGGAATTGACATTTAGTAAGCTTAAGCATCCCAAACCATCAGTTTCATCCTGTAGATAAATGTCTCTAGGTTTTCAAGAGTTGTCTCCCATAGGTGAGTTATTTCAAAGTTCGAGAAAGCTTTTTTTTTTTTTTTTAAACTTGAGAAGACTACTGAAACGTGGTCCATATCATTTTAAAGATTTTAGTGTATAGGTAATCTTTATTCTGTAGTTTAGTTTTTAGGGCTACCAAAAATCTGATTGACAATGAATTGTATGGCTCTAGACCTTTTCGTGTCTTTTCATTCTTCTACCAATTATAGTAATTGGAAATCTGTGTTTAATAATTGACATGTATTTACTTGATTTTTTACACAATCAGGAGTGTGTCATATCCTTTGAAATAAAATAGGAAAAAGAGAACACAAGGCTCAGAATTTGAGACTCCTTTGTATAATTTGTAACATATGATAAAGGATCTTTCATGAAGCAGATGTTCAGTTATTACTAAATAAATATGAGAATAAAAGAAGCAACATCAGACTCAGGAAAAATGAACAGACATTATATTGAGTAGTACATAAAAGATTTCTGATTGAATAGCAGTTTTTCATCATCACACATTCATAGATAATAACTCCCACATTAACATTAATACTGACAGAAATGGCAGGATTTGTGTATCAATTTTTTACTAATACCCTCCAGACTTGAGCAGTTGACTAGCTTCATGGGGCTTTACAAAGATACTCAACTTCTGGGGCACCTGGGGGGCTCAGTGAGTTAAGCATCTACCTTCTGCTCAGGTCATGATCCCAGGGTCCTGGGTTTGAACCAGCGGGGAGTCTGCTTTGCCATCTGCCCCTCCCCCCACTCATGCATGGTGTGTCTCTGTCTCTCTCTATCTCTATCTCTATCTCTGTCTATCTTTGTCTCCCTCAAATAAATAAAATCTTTTTTTAAAAAAAGAAAAGACATTCAACTTCTTATAATATTGGAGGGGAGGACAGTGCTTTGGCAGTATCTTGGTAAAGAAAGTAACAAATTAGAAACTGAACTAGAAAACATTTTAAAGTTTTTGGTAGTCATGATCACTCTGTATTTTGTCATGGAGGAGTCAATATGTTAATTTTAAAAAATAGCCAACCCTCATACTGTGCTCAGTGTGTATCAGATATTGCTTATTGTGATTTAAACAGGATAAGCCATTTAAAATTCATAATACCTCTTCATATGTTCTATTATCATCATCATTTTACAGATTAGGAGATTAAACAATAGCAAAC
Organism: Canis lupus familiaris; assembly: GCF_011100685.1. Taxonomy (NCBI): domain Eukaryota; kingdom Metazoa; phylum Chordata; class Mammalia; order Carnivora; family Canidae; genus Canis; species Canis lupus. The sequence continues at coordinate 73,282,666 of NC_049228.1, forward strand.
TCGAGTGACTTGCTCAAAGTCACACAGTAAGAACCTGGACTAGAATCCCAGCAGTCTTGCCCCACAGTCCTTTCCATTAGCCATCTAGCTATGTCATCACCTGGGATTTAAGACCAACACGTGTGCCCACCACATCAAGAATAACACTGTAATTGTCAAACCATGTGACATCAAGCATTTAATTTTTACGTTTGAGGAGGGGTATGAGCAGCAAATTCTCAAGAGCTAAGAAGACACAGTTGCCTTGACATAAGTTCTCCATTGAGAAACTTGTGTGAGCTATACAGGTTTGGACTGAACACAGGAACAGAAAATCAGGTGCAGGCCCAGTATGAAATCAAGAATGGCTTTGTGTGAAAAGAACTTTTGTAACCTGCAGAATATAAATCAGATTGAAATGTGGGGTGGCCTGTATTTATGTGGTAAAATGTCTTGTGTTCATCTTCCCTTGTTTCACAGTCTATACTTGAGACTATTCCAGCTCTACCAGTTCATTCCAATGGATCTCCAGACCCTGGACAGTCAGTTCAGAATGCAGTGAGTGGTGAGTGACACATCCTTCTATATTGAACTTACACTGTATCTTCTTGCGTTTGTTCTAGCACTCAGTAAAGTTAACAGTGATTTTGTTAAGGCAAAATGTGTGGGTTTTTTTTTCCTATTTTGATTTTATCACTCCAGCACTCACTCCCTGCCAGCTCCAAACACCCCATTCTATCGCACCAGACAAAATTAATTGAGCCAAATTGGAAGCAGAATCTTTTTCTCCTTCACTGCCATCACATCATTTAGAAACTACTCACTTGGGGAGTGTCTTTGATTTAAGGTCTTTTTCACAAGTAATCTGGATCTGCTTAATAGTTGCAAATGGACCAGAAGTAGGACACTTCTAAAACTCTCTGCTAATGCTCAAGTGTATACAGCACCACAGCAGCTCTTAGTGTGTGTACAAGGCTACAGGGTTAGCTTTTAACTGGGCCTCTTTCACTTGAGTGTTGGGTGTGCTACATGGGCTCAGTATGGAACCCGAAATCCTCCTTATAGGAACTAGGCTCTTACAAGGCCCTACTTTGGTGATTCTCTGAGCTTTTTCCTAAGTATGTGCCACTTCTCATTTACAACATAACTTCATGCTTTCAGCATTAGCTTCAAAATCCAAATAAGCTGGGGTGATGAAAATGTTCTGATGTTTGTTACTCAGTTCAAATCATGCCACTAAAAGATAAATGTCTACTTGGAGTGGTTTATTGGTTTGGAACACTGTAATAATTGCACTCTGAAGAATCTGTCTATAGAGCCTTCAGAAGTTATTATTGAACACCTGGGTGGCTCAGTTGGTTGGGTATCTGACTTGATTTCAGCTCTGGTCATGATCTGGGGATTGTGGGGTTGAACCCCTACACTGGGTTCTGCATTCAGCAGGGAGTCTGCTTCCCTCCCTTCCTCTCCCTATGCCCCTTCCCCACTCAATGCACTCATGTGCTTCTACACTCTCTCTCTCTCTCTCAAATAAATCTTTACAAAAAAAAAAAAAAACAGAGAGAAGTAGAGTATTTTTAACAATCGGTTTTCTTCTTTAAATGCAAACCTCTGGGACGCCAGAGTGGCTTAGCGGTTGAGCATCTGCCTAGGGCTCAGGGCATCATCCTGGGCCCAGACCAAGTCCCACATAGGGCTCCTTGCGAGGAGCCTGCTTCTCCCTCCTCTGTGTCTCTGTCTCTCTGTGTGTGTCTCTCATGAATAAATAAATAAAATAAAATCTTTTAAAAAATAAATAAATGCAATCCTCTGTATGATGAGTGAAAATCAAAACTCCCCCTTGGCCATCTCTTGTTTTTATTGCATCCATTTATTGTATTTTTGATTAGTATCTGTTAAAATTTTAAAATCTATTGATTTGCAAATTTCTCCACTTAATGTTTAATGTAAGATTAATTAGGTATTCTATTATTTCTTTTTGCTGTTCTTTTTTTAGTATTTGGTTTTCCTTTTTTTTTCTTTTTCAAAAATATTTTTATATAATAAATTTATTTTTTATTGGTGTTCAATTTGCCAACTTACAGAATAACACCCAGTGCTCATCCCGTCAAGTGCCCCCCCCAGTGCCCATCACCCATTAACCCCCACCCCCAGCCCTCCTCCCCTTCCACCACCCCTAGTTCGTTTCCCAGAGTTAGGAGTCTTTATGTTCTGTCTCCCTTTCTGATATTTCCCACACCCTTCTCCCTTCCCTTATATTCCCTTTCACTATTATTTATATTCCCCAAATGAATGAGAACATATAATGTTTGTGCTTCTCCGATTGACTTACTTCACTCAGCATAATACCCTCCAGTTCCATCCACGTTGAAACAAATGGTGGGTATTTGTCATTTCTAATGGCTGAGTAATATCCCATTGTATACATAAACCACATCTTCTTTATCCATTCATCTTTCGATGGACACCGAGGCTCCTACCACAGTTTGGCTATTGTGGACATTGCTGCTAGAAACATCGGGGTGCAGGTGCCCTGGCGTTTCACTGTATCTGTATCTTTGAGGTAAATCCCCAGCAGTGCAATTGCTGGGTCGTAGGGCAGATCTATTTTTAACTCTTTGAGGAACCTCCACACAGTTTTCCAGAGTGGCTGCACCATTTCACATTACCACCAACAGTGTAAGAGGGTTCCCCACATCCTCTCCAACATTTGTGGTTTCCTGCCTTGTTAATTTTCCCCATTCTCACTGGTGTGAGGTGGGATCTCATTGTGGTTTTGATTTGTATTTTCCTGATGGCAAGTGATGCAGAGCATGTTCTCATGTGTTTGTTGGCCATGTCTATGTCTTCCTCTGTGAGATTTCTCTTCATGTCTTTTGCCCATTTCATGATTGGATTGTTTGTTTCTTTGCTGTTGAGTTTAAGAAGTTCTTTATAGATCTTGGAAACTAGCCCTTTATCTGATATGTCATTTGCAAATATCTTCTCCCATTCTGTAGGTTGTCTTTGAGTTTTGTTGACTGTATCCTTTGCTGTGCAAAAGCTTCTTATCTTGATGAAGTCCCAATAGTTCATTTTTGCTTTTGTTTCTTTTGCCTTCGTGGATGTATCTTGCAAGAAGTTACTGTGGCCGAGTTCAAAAAGGATGTTGCCTGTGTTCTCCTCTAGGATTTTGATGGACTCTGGTCTCACATTTAGATCTTTCATCCATTTTGAGTTTATCTTTGTGTATGGTGCAAGAGAGTAGTCTAATTTCATTCTTCTGCATGTGGATGTCCAATTTTCCCAGCACCATTTATTGAAGAGACTGTCTTTCTTCCAGTGGATAGTCTTTTCTCCTTTATCGAATATTAGTTGACCATAAAGTTGAGGGTCCACTTCTGGGTTCTCTATTCTGTTCCATTGATCTATGCGTCTGTTTTTGTGCCAGTACCACACTGTCTTGATGACCACAGCTTTGTAGTACAACCTGAAATCTGGCATTGTGATGCCCCCAGCTATGGTTTTCTATTTTAAAATTCCCCTGGCTATTCGGGGTCTTTTCTGATTCCACACAAATCTTAAAATAATTTGTTCTAACTCTCTGAAGAAAGTCCATGGTATTTTGATAGGGATTGCATTAAACGTGTACATTGCCCTGGGTAACATTGACATTTTCACAATATTAATTCTGCCAATCCATGAGCATGGAATATTTTTCCATCTCTTTGTGTCTTCCTCAATTTCTTTCAGAAGTGTTCTGTAGTTTTTAGATCCTTTACCTCTTTGGTTAGGTTTATTCCTAGGTATCTTATGCTTTTTGGTGCAATTGTCAATGGGATTGACTCCTTAATTTCTCTTTCTTCAGTCTTATTGTTAGTGTATAGAAATGCCATTGATTTCTGGGCATTGATTTGTATCCTGCCATGCTACCAAATTTCTGTATGAGTTCTAGCAATCTTGGGGTGGAGGCTTTTGGGTTTTCTATGTAGAGTATCATGTCATCGGTAAAGAGGGAGAGTTTGACTTCTTCTTTGCCAATTTGAATGCCTTTAATGTCTTTTTGTTGTCTCATTGCTGAGGCTAGGACTTCTAGTACTATGTTGAATGGCAGTGGTGAGAGTGGACATCCCTGTCTTGTTCCTGATCTTAGGGGAAAGGCTCCAAGTGCTTCCCCATTGAGAATTATATTTGCTGTGGGCTTTTCATAGATGGCTTTAAAGATGTTGAGGAATGGGGATCCCTGGGTGGCGCAGCGGTTTAGTGCCTGCCTTTGGCCCAGGGTGCGATCCTGGAGACCCGGGATCGAATCCCATGTCGGGCTTCCTGTGCATGGAGCCTGCTTTTCCCTCTGCCTATGTCTCTGCCTCTCTCTCTCTCTCTCTCTCTCTCTCTCTCTGTGACTATCATAAATAAATAAAAATTTAAAAAACTTTAAAAAGAAAGATGTTGAGGAATGTTCCCTCTATCCCTACACTCTGAAGAGTTTTGATCAGGAATGGATGCTGTATTTTGTCAAGTGCTTTCTCTGCATCTATTGAGAGGATCATATGGTTCTTGGTTTTTCTCTTGCTGATATGATGAATCACATTGATTGTTTTACGGGTGTTGAACCAGCCTTGTGTCCTGGGAATAAATCCTACTTGGTCATGGTGAATAATTTTCTTAATGTACTATTGGATCCTATTGGCTGGTATCTTGTTGAGAATTTTTGCATCTATGTTCATCAGGGATATTGGTCTGTAATATACAGACCAATATGTATGGTGGGGTCTTTATCTGGTTTTGGAATTAAGGTGATGCTGGCCTCATAGAATGAATTTGGAAGTACTCCATCTCCTTCTTATCTTTCCAAACAGGTTTAGTAGAATAGGTATGATTTCTTCTTTAAACGTTTGATAGAATTCCCCAGGGAAGCCATCTGGCCCTGGACTTTTGTGTCTTGGGAGGTTTTTGATGACTGCTTCAATTTCCTCCCTGGTTATTGGCCTATTCAGGTTTTCTATTTCTTCCTGTTCCAGTTTTGGTAGTTTGTGGCTTTCCAGGAATGCGTCCATTTCTTCCAGATTGCCTAATTTATTGGCGTATAGCTGTTCATAATATGTTTTTAAAATCGTTTGTATTTCCTTGGTGTTGGTAGTGATCTCTCTTTTCTCATTCATGATTTTATTAATTTGAGTCTTCTCTCTCTTCTTTTTAATAAGGCTGGCTAGTGGTTTTTCTATCTTATTAATTCTTTCAAAGAACCAACTCCTGGTTCTGTTGATCTGTTCCACAGTTCTTCTGGTCTCGATTTCATTGAGTTCTGCTCGAATCTTTATTAACTCTCTTATTCTGCTGGGTGTAGGATCTACTTGCTGTTTTTTCTCTAGCTCCTTTATGTGTAAGGTTAGCTTTTGTATTTGAGTTCTTTCCAGTTTGTGGATGGATCCTTGTATTGCAATGTATTTCCCCCTTAGGACTGCTTTTGCTGCATCCCAAGGTTTTTGAACAGTTGTATCTTCATTACCATTAGTTTCCATGAATCTTTTAATTATTCCTTAATTTCCTGGTTGACCCTTCCATCTTTTAGCGGATGGTCCTTAACCTCCACGTGTTTGAGGTCCTTCCAAACTTCTTGTTGTGATTTAGTTCTAATATCAAGGCATTATTGTCTGAGAATATGCAGGGGATGATCCCAATCTTTTGGTATCGGTCAGACCCGATTTGTGACCCAGTATGTGGTCTATTCTGGAGAAAGTTCCATGTGCACTTGAGAAGAATGTGTATTCAGTTGAGTTTGGATGTAAAGTTCTGTAGATATCTGTGAAATCCATCTGGTCCAGTGTATCATTTAAAGCTCTCGTTTCTTTGGAGATGTTGTGTTTAGAAGACCTATCGAGGGTAGAAAGAGCTAGATTGAAGTCACCAAGTATAAGTGTATTATTATCTAAGTATGTCATAACTTTGGTTATTAATTGATCGATATATTTGGCAGCTCCCACATTTGGGGCATATATATTGAGGATTGTTAAGTCCTCTTGTTGGATAGATCCTTTAAGCATGATATAATGTCCCTCTTCATCTCTCACTACAGTCTTCGGGGTAAATTTTAGTTTATCTGATATGAGGATGGCTACCCCTGCTTTCTTTTGAGGACCATCTGAATGGTAAATGGTTCTCCAACCTTTTATTTTCAGGCTGTAGGTGTCCTTCTGTCTAAAATGAGTCTCTTGTAGACAGCAAATAGATGGGTCCTGCTTTTTTATCCAGTCTGAAACCCTGTGCCTTTTGATGGGGTCATTAAGCCCGTTCACGTTCAGAGTTACTATTGAAAGGTATGAGTTTAGTGTCATCATGATATCTATTCAGTCCTTGTTTTTGTGGATTGTTCCACTGGACTTCTTAAAGGGGAATTTTAAGAGTCCCCCTTAAAATTTTTTGCAGAGCTGGTTTGGAGGTCACATATTCTTTCAGTTCCTGCCTGTCTTGGAAGGTCTTTATCTCTCCTTCCATTTTGAATGAGAGCCTTGCTGGATAAAGTATTCTTGGTTGCACGTTGTTCTCATTTAGGACCCTGAATATATCCTGCCAGCCCTTTCTGGCCTGCCAGGTCTCTGTGGAGAGGTCTGTTATTACCCTAATACTCCTCCCCATAAAAGTCAGGGATTTCTTGTCTCTTGCTGCTTTAAAGATCTTCTCTTCATCTTTGGAATTTGCAAGCTTAACTATTAAATGTCAAGGTGTTGAACGGTTTTTATTGATTTTAGAGGGGGATGTCTCTATTTCCTGGATCTGAATGCCTGTTTCCCTTCCCAGATTAGGAAAGTTTTCAGCTATGATTTGTTCAAATACATTTTCTGGCCCTCTGTCCCTTTCGGTGCCCTCGGGAACCCCAATTAAACATAGGTTTTTCTTCCTCAGGCTGTCGTTTATTTCCCTTAATCTATCTTCATGGTCTTTTAATTGTTTGTCTCTTTTTTCCTCAGTTTCCCTCTTTGCCATCAACTTGTCTTCTATGTCACTCACTCGTTCTTCCACCTCGTTAACCCTCATCGTTAGGACTTCTAGTTTGGATTGCATCCCATTCAATTGATTTTTAATTTCTGCCTGATTGGATCTAAATTCTGCAGTCATGAAGTCTCTTGAGTCCTTTATGCTTTTTTCTAGAGTCACCAGTAGCTGTATAATAGTGCTTCTGAATTGGCTTTCTGACATTGAATTGTAATCCAGATTTTGTAGCTCTGTGGGAGAGAGGACTGTTTCGGATTCTTTCTTTTGAGGTGAGGTTTTCCTTCTAGTCATTTTGCTCAGTGCAGAGTGGCCAAAAACAAGTTGTATTGGGAAAAGGAGAAAAAGAGAGGAGAGAAAAAAGGAAAGAAAAGAGAAAAAGAAAAAGAAAAAAGAGAAGAAAAAGAAAGAAAGGGGGGAAAAGGGTGGGGGAAGCAAACAGAAATCAAAAAGAAAAAAAAAAAAACCACGGGGAGTATCTTCTGATTCTGTGTACTTTAAGTCCGTTGACTTCCCCTGGAACTTGTCCGTCTAGTTGGTCTTCTGGGGGAGGGGCCTGTTGTGCTGATTTTCAGGTGTTAGCACTTGGGGGAGCTGCTGTGCCCCTGCCTGGTGCAGGGCTCAGTGGGGGTTGTTTACCCCGTGAGGCCCCAGGAGGAACAACCGCAGTGGCGGGGCCAGCTCTGGAGCCCTGGAGTCAGCTCCCGCAGTACCTCCGGAGCTCTCCTCTGCAGGGCCTGGAGGCTCCGGGCGGGGCCACTGATCTGCTCAGCTCGGGGCAGGAGCGTCCTCGCTGTCCTGGGCCCTCCTGGCCTCTGCCTGTCCCGGGGGGAGGCCGGATCCTGGGCTGTGTCCCCGAGCCCTGTGCTCCGGAGCCTGCACTGTTGGATTCGCGCTCGCGGTGGCACAGCCCGCTTCGTGCAGAGCCTCAGCCCGAGCCCCCCCGAGCTCCTCCCGCTCCGCAGCCCCCTCCGCGGAGCCGCCGCCCGAGCCCCTCCGAGCTGCTCCGGGCCCGCCTTGAGAGCTGCAGCCCTTAGGGAGCTCGGCGCACTCTCCCGGGGCGCAGGTGTCCGTTAGTGTCCCCGGGAGCCCGAGGGCATCCCCGCCCTCCTGGGTCCTGCTCTAACTCCCTGCAAGCCCCTTTCCGCCCGGGAAGATTGGTGCAGCTCCTGCTTCTCTGGTCCGGTGCTTTCCTGTCTTGGGGACACTCGCCCTGGCCTTAGCCCGGCTCCTCACGGGGCCCCTCCCCCTTGGATGCCTTTTGTTTCTTTAATTCTCTTTCCCCCTGTCTTCCTACCTTGGTAGAAGCACAAACTCTTCTCTCAGTAGCATTCCAGCTGTTCTCTCTTTAAATCTCAGGCCGAATTCATAGATTTTCAGGATGATTTGAAGGTTATCTAGGTAATTTGGTGGGGACAGGTGATTTGGGGACCCTACCCATCTTGCCCCTCCTCCCAGTATTTGGTTTTCCTTTAGATGAGTTCTCTTTTTTTGTAGTCAAGTTTTTGTTTTGTTTTGTTTTTTTAAACGCATATGAAAAGTTTTTCCAAGTAATGAGAAATGGTGGCAAACCAAATCTTAGTCAGAAATCAGAGTTTAGGATTACTCAAATGATTTCTGGATTCATTTGTTTTTGATCAAGGAATCTTAATTTCAAACTACCTCATGGAGAACATTGATGTGGGACATTTCTTGTCACCCATTTGGCTCTTTATTAATGAATATCATGCTAGGTCAGGTAACCAAATCAAATCATAAGAATTTGGATCAATTTACCTGAACAAACCTAACACTGAAGTCCAGATTTAATTCGAATGCATCCTAAGAGACAAACATCCCACAGTTTGGGAGAAAAAACAAGAGAAGTGATTTTAGGCAGGAATTCTGGGGGAGTTTTTTGCTCCTTCTCCCTCTGCCTTAAGCTTCTACTTCCCTAGTAACAGGGACATTGGGTTTAGGTGGACTTAACTGTAATATCATAAGAACATATAGAAGAAATACATCATTTGTGGGCTTTCCTCGAGTAATCCTCATTGCCTTTCATGAGAAAAAAATCTAAGATTAAAGATATCAGATGAAATAGAAAGTTTGTTTGGATAGTTATTATAGAAATTCATTCATACGGAAGTCCAGTGACCTCACATTATTGCTTAACTGAAATTGCCTGGGTGAGTCCAATGCTATTCCTTGGATGTAAACATTCTAACATGCTTATACTTTGTGCTTATTTTATAGTACATGATGTTGATTTGGCATATAAAATATTATATATCCTTTTTTTTAGATGACAATTATCTGGAAAAAAACATTGTACCAGAAACTGAAGAGCTGTCCTTTGAAGTATCTTATTCAGAAATGGTTACAGAAGTTCCAAAAAGAAATAAATTTAAGAAGTCAGATTTTAAGAAAGAAGACTACGCTTTAACTGTACGTAAAACTTTTCATGATTATCCCAATAACTTCCTCTGACTTTTCTGTGGGACAAACTAGGATTTTTTTTTAATATGTATGTGTGGAGGAAGAGGGCAGGCATCAGTGTTGCATAACACCAGGGCATCATGGTTGTGCATTGCACAGCCTACCTAGCTGTACCTGGCAGGACTGAGTTGAGGAAGAGTTCTAAAGGTATATACTTTAATACTGTTTTACAGAGGAAACAGGATTTCCTGAATGTGTGCTTTCATGTGCTTTATATCCTTACTTATAGGTTAATGCAGATTCTAACTATATACTAGCTTATGCCTCTAGAAGTCACATATCAGAGGGGCTACTGCAATAAGTCACAGTCATTAAAATAAGAAGTGAGTACTTGCAGGACAGGCATTAAAAATTTATCAAATAGACTCAAGAATTTATAATATTATTACAAAATAGGCAAGTAGAGCTATATACTTCATTATCCTGAAAGCCTCAGAGTGTGTATGTATATATCTATATATCTGTATCTTTATATCCAAGATATTATATCCTGAAAGCCCACTAAAGAACTATATTACACTGATCTGTTGGCTGCTCAGTAAATGCATTTGTGAAGAGTTCATGATATAGAGCCCTGAATATTATGTGCTGATCAGAGCTGGAGGCATGATGACCAGCAGGGCTCAGGCAGATTCAGGGCTAAGGGAATGAGTCATATAAAAAGTGGCTGTCTTTGCCTAGGCAGCCTGGACCATTCCCAGACAACAGTCCCATGATGGAGGGGAACAAGAGGGCAGGGCAAGAACTGTATGGCTTTCTGAGTACTTTCTACCAACCTAGTGCTGTACTAGGTATCCTTGTTGTAATCACCCTGTGACTGCTCCCATTTTACAGCTAAGAAAACTGAGGCTCAAAGAAGCTGAGTAATTGATCCAAAGCCCCAAAGCAAGTAGGAGGCTGAAACAGGATTTAAACCTACATATGTCAAACTCCAAAACTTCTCCTGGCCCCTGAGCAGCCTCTATGTTGGAGGGCACAGAAGTGTTCTGGGGCAAAAGAGGGAATCCAATGGGACTCTGGTTTTAGGGGCATCCCTCTCAGTCTTTAGAGAGAGTCATCCAAGAGAGGATGCTGGCTCCCAGCTCCCTCATCCGGCTGTCCCCTGCTGAGATTTGGGTCACCTGGGGTGCAGGTCGGCCTTCTGTGAAGAACTTTCTGTGAGATTTAGCAACTGGTAATTACTCAGTGAATGATTGTGGTTCTTATCTCTGTTGTTGTTGCTATGTATTACTGTTATGTGAGGTTTTGGTCTCAGAAAGAAGGTAAAACAACTAAGTTTTTTATAGGATAAGATATGCCCCAAACCACATTCTACATTTTGTTGTTTCACTTTTAAAATACTTGAGGCTCCCAGGAGTAATTGCTGACTAAATGAATGAATGATTGAATGAGTAGATGATTTAAAAACCTCAAGAAAGCTCTAACTGAGGGAACTCCTATAGAGAATGTATAAAGCTTTATAATTGAAACAACTGGAATTTTTCTGCCTTGGCAATTTTATTCAATACCAGGATTTTTCAGAGCAAAGCATACTTGTTGATATTATATAAGAATAATCTCTATCTTACAAAGTCTTTACTTGTTATAGTCTTCACAGTATTTCTGAATTGTTGAAGGGTTTTGTTATCATTTTATTTTTTTATTTTTTATTTTTTTAAAATATTTTGTTCATCTATTAGAGACACACAGAGAGAGGCAGAGACACAGGCAGAGGGAGAAGCAGGCTCCATGCAGGGAGCCTGACGTGGGACTCAATCCCAGGTCTCCAGGATCACGCCCTGGGCTGAAGGCGGTGCTAAACCACTGAGCCACCCGGGCTGCCCTGTTATCATTTTATTGTATTTTTGTTTCCTATTGTGGATATGGAGAATATAGCAATGTCATCGTCTGAAATGATAATAGGATGATGTGGTACTTTCTATATCTTTATCTTTTTTAGAAATGCTTGGACTTTTATATCTGAATTTGATTTTTAAGTTAGAATAACTGTGCTGTTTCAGCAGAAATGTGCAATCACATTCAGTGGGGGAGATTAGTCTTTTAGAATATGCAGAAGAGAATAGATCATACCTGATTCAAGGACTAAGAGCCCCAAACCCCTGAAAAGATATGTCAGAAGCTCTTCTGGGAGCACTTAGCTATTGGGCCTTGTGTGCATGTCATGTATACCCATGGTAGGTACATTCCATGGGGTGCCTGGGGCATCAGTTAACAACACAGGATGTTTCTTAGAAGAAGGACATTTTCATGGTTGTGACGACAGTGTTATAGTACATTCCAGATCACTCTTTTGTTTCTAATTTAGCACAGGAGTGTTCTGCAAACGTTCTGAAATCATTCATAATCTTTCTGTGATGCAACTTGCTCCTCAGAGATTTTTTATAAGCAACATGTTTTGCTATTCAGATTTAGAATGTCCAGGTGGTATTTGAATGAGGGAATAATAATTTTCCTTTGCCGTGAAAAATAAGTATCTTCAATATGTATTTTAGAAATTTATTGTCCAGAAAACCAGATTCGGCCTAACTGAAGCAGGAGATCTGTCTGCCGAAGATATGAAAAAAATCCGCCATCTCTCCCTGATTGAATTGACTGCCTTTTTCGATGCCTTTGGAATCCAGCTGAAAAGAAACAAAACTGAGAAAGTTAAAGGACGAGGTGGTTAAGACAGGTTTCTTCTGATTTTAGCTCTTTGATACACTGGAATAAGTTAGTGCTTTGCTGATTCTTTTTTCTTTCTTTCTTGCCCATTTTACAACGAAGACAATGGTATTTTTGGAGTTCCACTTACAGTTCTATTGGACAATGACCGAAAGAAAGACCCTGGAGTGAAGGTCCCATTGGTGTTACAAAAAGTGAGTGGAGTGTAAATGACTGAGGAAAAACTAGAGCCTCCTGCCTGCAGTTTGGAGTTATAAACCTGCTAATGAATTTTCTTATATATTTAAAGACACTGAAGCTGTCTTAGGACTCAGGCCCTGGGTGATTTTCAGCTTTCTTCTTGCATCCCCATAGCATCCCACAATACTTGTAACCAGTTTGCTTTGCTGCAAACTTTTAGAGCCTATTACACGGTCTGACAGTAAAGCATCAGGTGATGAACACAGATGCTCTGTTGTATGGCTTCCTTCTGTTATATTTTTTCCAGTGTTTTCTAAAGGTTACTTATGTGTGTTACATGTTTGTGTTTGTATTTGATTATTCCCTGCAGAATACAAGATGACCATTAATTATCAGCTGTACATTTACTGATTATATAGGTATTTGCCTAGCTATATCACAGGTTGGGTGTTTTTAAATGTATATGTGCAATCATTCAAATGAATTTGGCTAACAAAGCTTAATAAAGCCTAAAATCCATTTTTCTGGTGGTTTTTCAGGTATCACTAGGAAGATAGAATATGTTTAGATAAAGAATAAGTTTGGTGGAAGGGGGTTTTAAAAATGATATTATCTGAATTATCATTTGTCAGTATCTGTGACCATCATCACTCAATCACTCAATAGCTGATTTGATTTTAAGTCATGTTTTTTTTTTTTTAAGTCATGTTTTTTATAGCCAACAATTTACACTGGTTTACTCAAGTATGCATTTATTCAACAGTGACATCCAGTGGCACATTTAAAATCCCAACCCCTAAACACAAAGCTTGTTGCATTTTAAATTGAGTTTTTAAGTAATTTAGAAAAATATTGACTGAGGAAACATATACTTACCTTATTCACAATAACAATGCTATGGTTCTTTACTGTATACTCCCTAAACTTTGCTGCCAGTGCCGGAGACTGAGATACTTCTCAAGTCAGGTGATTGGTTGCTGCTGATGGAGATAGAGAATGGCAATCAAAGAGCCAGAGGGTGCTGGTGACATGCCAGTGTGCACAGGGGCATCTATAGGGTTCCTTCCCTGAGTAAGTGCCATCTATACCCTAGCATGGGTAGTCAGCACTTAGCAGCCTGAGGAGGTTGTGTGATCATTTCCCTTCTACTGATGAGGTTACTAAGGAGGAGAGTGAGATACCTTACCCTTGAGCCCACAGCCAACTAGGAGGAAGGGCAAAGGCGAGCCCAGCCTATGGTGGTGACATGAAGATTTTCTTTTCCTTTCTTGAATTAGAACTAGAATCACTACCTCTGTCCTCTCTATAAAGGATGGAGTTTGAAGATAATGCATAAAAATCGAAGACTGAGGAGATTCAACACTTGGATTTATATTATTATGTAGCTGCAAAAACCTAGCATGGAATTTAGCAAATGGAAAGTGCATGGTAAATGCTAGTTCAACTAAATCTAGATTTATATCATCTTAGCAACTCAATACATGTTAGCTATTATTACTCTTGATATCAAGTACTCCTCATTGAAGACAGCTTAAGGTATTAATTCTTCCACTCCCATGGGAGAGTCTTTTCTATGGACATATTTCCTTAGCCTAAATATCCATTTATCTCCCTACCTTAATTCAGTCACCCCCATTTCTTGAAGAGGAATTAAAGGAATTAAAGACTTCAAGAGGAGTATTCCTCTTGAAGAGGAGGATTTGAGCCTCCCCTTACCATGTGAACACAGGCAAGTCACTTACCCTCTCCATGCCTTAGTCTTCTCAGTATTTGGATGGGGATGCGATTAGCACCTGCCTTGTCGGATTAATGTGAAGATTAAATGAATTAATACATGGCAAAGTGCTGAGAAAGGGGCATCTGACACAATAAGTGCACAATAAATGTCAGGTTGTGTTATTACTATGTTAACAACATCATCATCATCATCAATCATCATTATCATCATCATCATCATCATCATACCACCATGGGAACTCAGGAGGCATATAAACCTTTACAGTTTCTGCCTTCTTGGTCATATTTCTAGAATTCCTATAGTCTCTCAGCTGAAATGGTTCTAATAATAGTAAATTTAGAATCTTTTCCTATTGTTCCATCTGCAGAAAGAGATACATAGTAATCAGATCTTAACTTAGTCAAGTGGTGGTGTACTCTAGTGGTCAAGAACACAAACTTGAGAGACAGTGCCCTTACTTTTGAGGTTGATCCTGGGAATTGATAGAACAGTTCTCAGTCTCCTTTCATTTGCAAATTAGAAACTGTTGTTGACCTTGGAGGCAGTTGTGAACATTCAAATACCAGGAACGTACACATATGCTTGGTAATTTATTGATTGTTGTCACCATCATTGTAATTTCAGATGTTTGTAATTGTATGGAGGTATTCATTTTTATAATGTATCATTGCTTTCTAGTTTTTTGAGAAAGTTGAGGAGTCAGGCCTGGAATCTGAAGGAATTTTTCGACTTTCAGGATGTACTGCCAAAGTCAAGGTACTGAACATTTTCTCTCTTTCTAATGGGAGATCTAGGCTAACTAGACCCAGTTCACACAGGTCCCAGAGATCAAGTCCTTTTTTGTTGCTGCTGATAGGACCACTTGACCCTATCTCGTGTTCTGGATGCCTATGATTAAATGTTGTTCTGTGATCCTGAGTTGTATATCCTTTTAAAACAACAACAATAAAAAACCAGCAACAGTGCAAGAACACACCAGCTCACCGTGAAAGACTGCTTCTTATCTTTAGTTTCGAAAAGTTGAAATTTTCCATCACTGTTTTCTGGGTTAAACACTTTAGTTTGCTATGTTCTTCCCAGTCATGGAATTTGCCAAGCCAATATTACGTGAGCCTTCATTTCCATTATCGGTTACTTCATATTTTTTTATGTACTTTTTTTTGGTTTGTTTAGAGCGGGAAGAGAGGGGCAAAAGGAGAGGGAGAGAGAATTTTAAGTAGGCTTTACACCCAGCGCAGAGCCCTATGCGGGGCTCGATCTCACGATCCTGAGTTCATGACCTGAGCTGAAATCAAGAGTCCAAAGCTTAATTGATTGAGCCACCTGGGTGCTCCTCATTATCAGTTGCTTTAAACTTAGAAACATTCTTTGGATGTCTTTTTAATGAAAGTCCTTATAAAAATATGTAGGAATGGATGTTAACACTAGAATAATCACTCAGCAGTTCCAAAGCCTAGTTGCATATAAGGTAAAGTTAATTTCTACATATAAAACCACCTGTGTAATGTGAGTCCTTTTACTTTGCCTTCCTACTTCTATGTAGTAGCAAACTCCACAGTGCCATAAAGGAGAGAATCAGTAAAAAGAAAAACTTTTCTCATAAATTTCCAGTTAGAGGGGATCCCTGGGTGGCTCAGCGGTTTGGTGCCTGCCTTTGGCCCAGGGCATGATCTTGGAGTCCTGGGATCGAGTCCCACGTCAGGTTCCCTGCATGGAGCCTGCTTCTCCCTCTGCCTGTGTCTCTGCCTCTCTCTCTCTCTCTCTCTCTCTCTCTGTGTGTCTCTCATGAATAAATAAATAAAATCTTTAAATAAATAAATAAATAAATAAATAAATAAATAAATAAATAAATTTCCAGTAAGATATCCCACTTTTTCACCCGGGGGGGTGGGGCAGAGGGGGCATTACACTGAAGAGTCCCACTCTGCCCTTGGATCTCCCTGGCTGGTAGATGTGAGAACCTGAGCAGTTTTAAATAATCAGTCTCTGAAAAAAGAAGTCTCGAGATGAGGGGAAAATTAACTTAGTTGCAACGTGTAGAGGTAGAAGAGCATTTCTTCATTAATTCATTTTGGTACATGTCTTGGGAAATTCTATTTGTATCAGAAATCTCAGGGTTTTTATTTAGAAGTGTGATGAGATGTTTTTGTAAGTAGAAACTGAGAAATAAGCTGTGTCTATTGGAAGCTGTAGAAGGCATATTCTGAGATGGAGTCAGGAGTAGAAGAGTCAGTGTTTCTGAAGGGTGCAAAGGAAGAAGCCAGGCTGGTAAGGCTGTGCCTCACAGCAGATGCAGGGCTGATGCTGGCCCTGCCTGCCCTTCAGAGCACCCCCTCACCAGGCAGAGGGGCCAGGAATCAGCTTCCACAATGCACTCAGTCACTGCCCCAGCATCTTGTAAAGAAGGGGATGAGGCAGATGAGCAGTGTTAACTGCTAGCAGAGTTGGTGCCAGGAATCACCAATTATTTTATGCAGATAATTCATTTTATGAGGGAGATCTGAGCAGTGCACCACTTTGCCAATGACAGAAGGGCCGGGGCATTTGGAGAATTGTCACTTCCCTGGGAGTGGAGATTGCTAGATGCTGAAAGGCAAGAAAATTCCTAATGTTTCCTCAAGATTTATTCTTTCTGAATTGAGTCTGCTTTTTGTCTTAGATTCTCGTTGCTACAGTGGCTATATGTACCCTGAATCAGAGGATGAAAGTTGTCATATCTATAGAGTCAGAGAACCAAAATGAAGAAATGAAGCCAGAGAAACAAATTTCTTAGGCACAATTAGACTTCATTCTTCTAAACTTATCATTGGGAAGTGGTATTTGCAGATTCTTCCTGGCTCGTGTGTGTGTGTGTGTGTGTGTGTGTGTATAACATAATGGAGATTATTTAAAACTTTTTCTCAAAATAATCAAAAGGAGACAATATTTGTTGTGTGCATGAAGTTTGACTCCATAGCAGAAGTTACTTTTCTTTAGCTAATCTTTGACTGAAAAATGCTTACCCTAGGCTAATAATCCCTTCAGAATGTTCTTACAGGCCCATGTATTCTTGAACCACATTTTGGGAAAAGTCCCTTTTCCCCCCTAATCGGTTTTATGTAGTTTCAGCCTATTTATTCCATCTCTTATTAGTCTGAAAATGTAATCCAGATGTTTTCATGGTTTGAGCTCCAGGAAAACCAGTGTGAGAGAAATCTGGGCCAGCAAACAGAAATGAGGGAATATCATAGTTAGAAAGACATTGTAACTTGATATATTAAAGGGGTCTTTATTTCTCTTCTTTGTTCAAACTTTAAACCACTTTTGTAAGTTCTTCTGTTAGACTATTTTTTTTCTAGGAATGTGCTTGGGGAAAGATAGTTTAAAAAAAAAAACTCCATTCTAATTATCCTCCAATTGTGCCAAACGCATGACGCTAACACTAATGTATGATTATGAACAATCTTGTACTTTTGAGGCCTGGTGAGACTAACGGGGGCACAGCCCTGTGGGGAAGCTGCTAGCTTTGACTGCACAGGAAACACGGCATCGGAGCCCATTCCTGTATTCGAGGCCTCTGATCATTTGGAACCAATTTAATGCTTTGGTGTTTCCACTGATTTTCTTCTCCAAAAATGACAGAAATTTGAGCCAAACACTGGGGAATACATTTTATGGAAGAAGGCAGGCTGTTTGACATGCAAGGATATTTTTTTTTTTGTCTTTGTCTAGTTTCAGTTATTCTGAGGCTGCTTTAAATGTTTCACAATTATGTTACCTGGCCTGCTGGTTTCCCTTCTTGAACTGGTTTCTGAAGCTGAAGGCGGGTCATTTGCATTTTTATAAAACTACCTCCTAAATGGAAGCAGGTTATATATTTGCTCAGAGCAGACTTAAGGATGTGGCATCTGACCCCTGCCTAGAGTTCTCATTAACATCGGACAGAAGACACGACTTCCTTAACCTGTAAATGCTTCCTTTCCTGTCTTTGGCAAGCTAAATTCAACACTGGGTGTATGGTGTCATGTTTAGGACCACCATGGAAATGTCCGCTCTGCTCCTGTGTCCCTCAGTTTGATATGGTCAAAAGGAAGAGAGGACGTTCTCTCTCAGTTTTGTTTGATCCTGGCCTTCCAGACAAGATGAAGAGATACTATTACCCAAATAAGCACATAGGCATGGATTTCCCATAGTAATAATACTAGAGATTATTATAGACCAGGGGGAGGAGGATGTTAGAAGCAGCCAGCATTTATTGAGAGCTTACTGTGTGGTGGACTCTCCTCACTGAGCTTTACATTGTATTGTCTGATTTAATCTCTGTGAAGTCATTTTAATATCCCTCTTGCACAGTGAAAAACTTGGGGGACAGGCCTGAGAACTTGTCAGTTGTGGAATTGGGATAAAAACCTAAAGAATCTGGTCATAGAGCCTGCTCTTGGTGCTGGAGCTATGTTGCCTGTTAAGCAACAGAGATCCACTGGTGAGTTAGAATGGTGGTCACATTGAGTTTCAGACAAATTCCTACAGCAGAGGGATGTGGGCGATGAGTTTGATTTATTCTGCTCTTGCTGGGGCTTCCTGCCTCCTTGAAAACAGTTTCCCCTTTGCTTTGTGGCACCAGTCAATGGATGGAAGACGTCTGGTGTTTTCCCTGTACTTCCTGCTAACAACACCTCCATCTCCCCGTGACCCCAGCTAGCAGTCAGTCAAGTTTTCTCTCTCAGGCGTTTCTCGATGCTACCTCTCCTTTTTGCCTTATAGCTGCTTATCAAGGTTAGTCCTCGATTTTCCAGAAATAGTGCCATGGCCCAGTAGCTGGTCTCCTTGCCTCTCATCTGTTCTTCAGTCGATAGCAAGCTCTCTTCCAAATCGCTTTCCCATCTGGCTGTCAGAAGAAATAAATCTCACCTTGTTCTCATGCTTGGACACATTCCATGTTGCCTCACGGCCCATGGAATGAAGTTCAGTCCCCTGGGGGTTGGCTCTGGTCTGTGCCCTAGCAACACTAGATTAATTTGAGTTCCCCAGACCCAGTGGGTTTTCTTGCATGTGTATCACTGCTGGAGCACTTTCTCCTGTCTGGAGTACCCTTCTATTTCCTCTTCCCCTGACAGTTACTCATAGACTCAAGACTTGGCCTGAGCAGAGTTGGATTCTTTTTCCTGGCTACATAGCGTCCAATATGTGACTGGAGTTAGCATCATGAGTTCATAAGATAGTCCCATTCACTAAACTGCAAGATGTCTAGGGGCAGGGAATGGATCTCACGCATCCTTCTCTCATCAGATTCCAGACTGTGCTCTACTTCTTTTATCCTAGGAAGCACTTTATATGTATGCTTCAGTGCTTTACAAAGTGTATTTATCAGCAAAAGATTTCCTTGATTTGCTCTATTATTCCTATTAGATTGAGAGCTTCTCAAGGACAAGAAGCTGGTTAATGAGCTGCAGCATGGTGGGGAAAGGTCAGATGTGCAGACTGATTCTGACTGTGTGTGACTTAAGGCTGGAAAAATTAGGCCACTCATGAGGATAAAACAGATGCCTCAAAGACACTGAGAGTTTTCAGAGTAGTTAGTGTCAGTTAGAGAACTATGGCAACTACCTGCTATTAATAGGTAAACTCTGTATGCAGTTCAAGGAGGTGGTAGAAAATGAGTTTGACTTTGAAAAAGAAACCTGGAGAATGGTGGCACTGATAATCAAGTGAATCAATAATGTGAACTGTATAACCCAACTAAAACTTATGGAGGCTTACTGATTTTTTAAAAGTATTTACGCAGTGTTCCAAGTCTTAGGAAGGATTGGGCAAGCATGCAAACATGTGGAAGACATGTGTACCTCTTGGCATAACACTTTGCTATAACTGCTCCAGGAAGATGTCATTGGTCTGCATGTTGCCGTGAGGTCAGAGTTCCTTTACTGGGATACTTTTCATTCTGTATGAGAACTAGCTGAGAGGCCTACATTCTCAATCTAATTTAGAAGTAGATGACAGGATGGCAGAAGGAAGAAATCACGAGAAAAAAGGGAAGTGGAGGCTTTTGTCAAATCAGTACATTTATCCGGTGGGGATGGGTGGTAATCTGCCAAAACCACAGAAACGAAACTATGATCTGAGTAAAGAATTTTATAGTTCTGTAGAATAAGTAGACTATTTCAAAATTAACGTTATTCTTAAAAGGCTTTAGAAAAAATCATTCAGAAATAGCTATTTCAGTTCTTTAATTATGTTGAAAAAGTTAGGCTTGGTAGATACTGGCTTTTCAATCTATTTACAAAAATAGTTTATGTAATGACAGTTTTCAAAAGGGAAAGAGGGGGGATCAGGTGCTTAAAACGCCTTGAATATTGACTGTTTTTCTTGATTTTCAGCAATACCGGGAAGAATTGGATGCCAAGTTTAATGCTGATAAATTTAAATGGGACAGAATGTGCCATAGAGAAGCTGCAGTAATGTTGAAGGCATTTTTCAGAGAACTACCCACCTCTCTCTTCCCTGTGGAATATATACCAGCCTTCATCACTCTCATGGAAAGTAGGTGGAAGAAGTTAAGTGTGAATGGGCTAAGATATAATAAGGTCAATAAAGTGACACAAAGCACAAGAAAGATGCATAATCAAATGTGATCATAAATATACAAATTTCCTATTTCCTGACAGTGCTTGGTGAAATACTGAGTTTGATGGTAGACAGTCCTCTCTTTTCGTATTTATATATTAAGTCTGGTAGATAAAATTTAGCAGGTTTTATAATCATTAAAAGAGACGGTTACAGAAAGACCAGGCTCTTGAGATTTGAATTCCTGCTCAATCATCTGCTAGCCATGCAATCAACCTTCCTGAGCTTCATTGCTGCACCTATAAATTACAGATAATTTAATCTGTAATTTATAACCCTGTAATCAGGGTTGATGTGGTTATTGAATGAAGACATCTAGAATAGTACCTGGTATGTAATAGTCCTTCCAAAAGTACAAGGTTTCTCCCTTTTTTAAATCCAGGGTCCTGGGTTTGATAATGTGTGTAACATACAATAAATGCTACACAGAAGGTGTTTTGTCTCTGAGAACTACAAAGTCTCATAGATTAGGCCTTAAGTGAGGAACTTGGATAAAAGCATAGAAACTGGAAAGTGTGTGTTGTGTTTGGAAGTGAGAGAATAATTTGACATGGCTTTAGCCTCAGGGTTGAATATTGTGGCTATGTGACAAGAGAGAAATTTAGAAAAGTAGAGTAGATTTACATGATGGGGGCTTTGACTCCCAACCAGAGGAATTCAAGAATTACAAGACTAACTATGTACAAA
This sequence comes from Canis lupus familiaris, assembly GCF_011100685.1. Taxonomy (NCBI): domain Eukaryota; kingdom Metazoa; phylum Chordata; class Mammalia; order Carnivora; family Canidae; genus Canis; species Canis lupus. Next base: position 73,303,961 of record NC_049228.1, read on the forward strand.
GCTGTTAAATAAATGACAATTCTACATGGACAGAAAAAGCCCATGGACAAACTGAAAAGACACACCCCGTATAAAAAAGGTTGGCCACTGCTCAGCTCTAGATAATGGTTACTGTGGGAATGAGAGCCAAAATCCACACTTTAATGGGAAAACTGTTATTTTGAAAGTATCAGCCACAATTTCAAATTTGAAAACTGTATGGGCCTAACAAATGATATCTATATCTGCCAGTTAACAACTTCCTGCAGGTTGACCAGAACTATAAAATCCTTAAAACTGCAATGAAGGAAAATAATAGGTCCTAAGTTTTATGACAGTGTTTGTCCTAAAATTAGTAGGTACTAAATCTTTAAAAATTTTAACTAAATCAGATTAATAAAATAATCCTTGGTGTCTTCAGAGAAGAGAATATGATAGTCAAGGCAGTTTTTCCTAAGCCTTAATTCACATGTCGTCTGTGTATCTCTGTAAAATATCTCTTTACTTTGTAAGATGTAGTGTTTTGTTTTATGAGGGAAGCTTGTAAAGACAGAGAGTAAAGCTAGTTTGCTTCATTTTTTTTAATTTCAAGTATTGTGCTTTGTCAGTTCTAGAATTTCCAGTTGATGCTTTTTAAAAATTGAAATATAATTAACATACAGTATTATATCAGTTTTAGGTGTATGATATAATGATTCAACAATTTGATATATTTTTCAGCGCTCATGTTAAGTGTACTCTTGATCCCCTTCATTATTTTCACCCCTCCCCTCTGGAAGCCACCAGTTTGTTCTCTGTATATTCAAGAATATGGTTTTTTGTTTGTCTCTTTTTTTTTCTTTTTTTGTTCATTTGTTTTGTTTCTTAAATTGCACATAAGTAAAATCATATGGTATTTTTCTTTCTCTGACTGACTTCTTTCACTTAGCATTATACCCTCTAGATCCATCCATGTTGTTGCAGATGACAAGATTTTGTTTTTGTTATGGTTGAGTAATATTCCATTATATGTATATGTGTATACGTATGTATATATTGTATACACATTATATGCATTGTATGTATATATACACACATACCCCACATCTTCTTTATTTTTTTCATACCATATTTTCTTTATCCATTCATCTGTTGATGGGGTTGCTTCCATATCTTGGATTATTGTAAATAATGTTGCAGTAAACATAAGGGTGCACATAATCTATTTGAATTAGTGTTTTTGTTTTCTTTTGATAAGTACCCAGCAGTGGCATTACTGGATCATACATACGGTAATTATGTTCTTAACTTTTTCAGGAATTTCCATAGGGTTTTCCATAGTGGCTGCACCAATTTGCATTCCTACCAACTGTGCATAAGGGTTCCTTTTACTCCACATCCTCACCAACACTTGTTATTTCTTGTGGTTTTTATTTTAGTCATTCTGACAGGTGTAGGGTGACATCTCATTGTGTTTTTGATTTGTATTTCCCTGATGACTACTGATGTTGAGCATTTTCTCATGTGTCTATTGGCCGTCTCGATCTTCTTAGGGAAAATGTCTATTCAGATCCTCCCCCAATTTTAAATCAGATTATTTGGTGTTTTTTGGTGTTAAGTTCTTTATACATTTTGAATATTAACCGCTCATCAGATATGTCATTGGTAAATATTTTCTCCCATTCAATAGGTTGCCTTTTCATTTTGTTGACAATTTCTTTCACTGTGCAGAAGCTTTTTATTTTGGTATAGTCCCAATAGTTTAATTTGCTTTCCCTTGCCTGAGGAAATATATCAAGAAAAATCTTCCTATGGCTGATGTCAAAGAGATTACTACCTATGTTTTCTTCTAGAAGTTTTATTATTTTAGGTCTCACATTTAGGTCTTCAATCCATTTTTTTCTTCAATCCATTTTGAATTCATTTTGTATATTTTGAGTTCATTTTTGCATATAATATAAAACAGTGGTCTAGTTGCATTCTTTTGCATGTGGCTGCCCAGTTTTCCCAACACCATTTGTTGAAGAGACTATTCCCCATTGTATATTCTTGCCTCCTTTTAAAGTATTTTCTATTTACTTGCTGAGATGGCCTATCTTTTCATTCATTATAAACATACTTTTCTTCATATCATTGAACATAGTTATGATACATGCTTCAAAATCCTGTCTGCTAGTCCCAACATATGGCTCACCTCCACATTGGTCTCTGTTGATTGTGTTTTCCCTTGAGAATGCATCACTTTTGTATGTCAGGTGAATACTCAGTTTTGGAGACCCCACATTTTATAGTATTTCTCCCAAGAGTGAGGTTTGGAGTTTTGTTTTAGTTTTTGTTGTTTGTTTTTGTATTTGAGCCAACAATATATTTGAACTCAAGTTGCCGGTGGGCTTTTGGACAGCTCAACTGTCAGTTCAGTTGTTTAATCCTTACCCTATGTTACTTTACACGTGCTTCGTTCATGAGTCAGCCAAGATTTTATACCAGAGTCAAGGCCTTCGCCCATTATTTCCCAGTGGCTGTGGTCATAATGAATCCTGTCTTTTAGTTGTTCAGACCAGAAAGACAAGAGTTTTCTTTTGGAGCTTTAGCTACCTCATGTCAATACCAACTATGGCCTGACCACAGGCCAAAAGCCAGAATAGTGGAAAACTCTCCCTGTGCCGTTCCCTAATTCCAAGTGGCCAGTCTTCTAAATCTGCCTGCCTTTATTAATTCAACAGTGCCTTAGATGGTTGTTTTTTGTATTTGTCCAGAATTTATAGTTCTCTTTGGGAAGGTTGGTCCAGAAGGAACTTATTCAGCCATACCAGAAGCAGGACTTCCTCCCTTCAATTTGTAAGTTCAAAAAGCATAGGATTTTCTGTGTAGTTTGCTCTTCTGGAAACTGGGCTGCAGATGTATTAGCTTTGCCTTGATCTCTGGTGTATATATACTAAATAATTCATTAGAACAAATTTGTGCCACAGAGGATTTTTTTTTCTGTTTGTGGTTTTTTGGTATTATGAAATTATGAAGGAATCATCCAATGCCAGACCTATTCAGAGAATCCTATTTTAAAAAGGTATTAGGTTTCCTTACCATCATTGTTGCCTTCTGACACCAGCCAGTACATTTCATTAAAGGGAGAAAATCTGGAAAATACCCTGAAAAGGTTCACAGAGGAGTCCACATTTCTTTGTATGACTTTGAAAGTGAAAAATACTATGTTGCCATAATTGATTTGATACCAGCCAACCCCACAGGAAGCCCAGAGTTCTAGGCTGCTACCAGCAGGGAAAATGGCCTTTTTGCTACCTAGAGTAAGCTCTAGTTATAAAAGATTTTCTGAAGGAAAGAATTGTGGATACATGTTTTTAAGCTCCATTCTTTATGCTCTAAAATGAAGTTTGGAGAATGTAGTCTTTTAGTGTAATCACATTCTCTTTCCAAACTTGGCTCAAAATTGACCATAAAATTAAAAGACTAATTCAAGTTTCAGATATTGTTATGACATTTTAATAGTTTTCTGGGAAAATAATAATCTCAAGGGGAAAAGATCCTAACCAGGATGTGTAATTAATTAGTTAATAAAACTATTAGCCACAAAGTGGTATTGGCATAGGTATCCTAAATAAAATGAAAATGGATTATTTGCCTAGTTTGGAGTTTCAGTCTTAAAGGTAACTTCATAATTTCTCTGAAATTGAAGGAAATAACAGAGCTTGCATCTGCATCTATTTTTCCCTCTGCCAAAGGGATTTTTTGGGTTGTGTTGTAAGATTATAGACAGCCTGCAGTTTATGCATTAAAATAATGCCTCATCTGCCCGCCAGTGTTTTGTACTGAGATATGCTCCTGGTAGTTCCTATTAATCAGGTAAACTCATGTCAGTGTACATTAGCCATTTTCAAAAGCATCCTGAACCTGTGTCATTTTTGTTTATAAATCTGACATAAATTTCTAAAAATCCACATGGGGATTGTGCCAAAACAATATCATGCATCCTATAAATAATCCTCCCAACTGTTTCTGTTACATGGTTATACATATTAGTCATCTACTCCTAACTAGGATGCACACAATCTCCTAAAACCTAGTAGCTTGTCACAAGAGTGTTTGCACTGCTATAAAGCTAAGTAACTTTACAAGTGATTGACTGCCTTCCATCCATTGAATATAAATAGATTTTCCTTCAAGTTGAGAACTCCCCAGGGATGCTAGAATATAATGCTTCCCTCTAGGAACTCCCTACCAAGAGACCATTATGAGGAGAATATAGAGAGACAAAGCAAAGCCTGGAATGTTCTGATATACTTTGCATCTTCAGCACAGCTGGTTGTGGATTATCCAGTTGTGGATGGAATCCCTAAAATTCTTTCCCTAAAACAGGAAAGGAGCCAACTTTTAATACACAAGTATAAATGCCAGCCCTCTGGCGCCATCTTCTGTAATTATCGAGGAACAAAATACTCAAGAATCTAAAGATCAACTGTAGTCCCCTTCCTTAAATGTCCATTTATGATCTGGAATAAGTGTCATTAATAGTAATAACAAGATCAAACACATATGCAGGTAATTATATACAGGTACTGATGTAAACACTCTATACATACTAACTTGTTTAGTCCTTGTAACAACCCAGGGAGGTAGGTAGATCTGACTACTCCCATTTTACAGATGGTGAAATAGTAGCAATGAGGGGTTAGATAGCCTGCACAAGGTCACTCAGTGACTAAGTAGTAGATGTAGGATTTGAACCTGGCTCTAGAGTCTCTGCTCTAATGATTATACTTTGCTGCCTCATTATGTAGAAACAAGATTTATTTTCTGTTGACTTGAGCTTTTAAGCCTTCTGATTATAGCATACAAGTAAAGCAGGGCCTGTAGAAGTACTTTGAAAAGGGGAATCTTATACAAATCTAGAATTATTTTGAGGATCTCATTGGCCACCTGCCTCTACAATGGCATTATGGGATGTGAAAGAGGAGTTGATCGATTGAGGCTCTTGTCCAAGTTAACAAATTTACATTGTTGGGCATAAAACCTGAGTCTTTATTACTGAAAGTTGTCAGGAGCCCTCCTGTGGCACCAGATGTTAGCAAGAAATGCTGTCAGAATGCATCAGTGTTGTTCAAAATGTGCGGTTATTTCTGTTTTCTTGTTAGGAGGGCCTCACATCAAAGTACAGTTTCAAGCTTTACACCTCATGGTCATGGCACTGCCTGATGCCAACAGGGACACAGCCCAGGTATGTTGTACCAACCTCATGGTCTGTCACTGGCCCTTCTTAGTCAAAGAAAATGGCTGAGATGAAAAAATAAAAACTAAGACAACAACTTACTAAGCCAGCTGAGCACGCTGCCAACCTATTATTGCCTTTCCACATTCCCACTGCTGTTCTCCTGAGGAAGATGTAAATCCTAGGATCTTCTCTAAATATTTCAGTTTAATTCATTCAAACCATTAAGAGATACTGAGCATCTCCTAGTGCCGGCCCCTGGCCTAGGGTTAGCAAAAAGAGAAACAAAGATGGAAGGCAAGTGGAATAATTGTCAGAAGTAGATGAGGCCATTATGTTAGCTGCATAATGTAAAGCTCTATAATTTTAGGTCCTCAGCTACTCACTTCAGTCTAGTGACAAAAGATCTGAGGAGTGTCCTTAGGGAGGAAATTTGAAGTCACTGATTTAAATGAAATTTCTAAAATATTTGTGTCTTACAGTTTATAAAGATAATTCAATTAAAGATTCCTAGAATCTTGGAATTTTAGAGATCGCCTGATAGAATCTTTTCATTTTACAGGTTAGGAAAGTTAGACTCAGAAAGTGATTTCTCTATTAACATATAATAGAACATTTGATGGAATCATTCCATGGTTCTCCCAAATATTCTGCCCTTTATTTCAGATTTATTTCCTTGTTGTATGTTGGCAAAAATCAATAAGTTCTCTTAATATTTTGATAATGATTCTCTATGCAATAGGAATTTTGTTGTAAGTGCACAACAGGTGTTTGGAATCTTTGAAATGAAATTGAGTTAAGATGAGTTGGAAAGAGCCCATAATTTTGAGACCAGTAAAAATAATGCTAAAAACAAAGATGATTCTTTGTGCTCCCTCTCATCAGACATTTCAATTTGGTGAGGACCTTTCCTCCTACATAATAAAAACATCTGTGTCAATTATAATATATGTCAATTATATCATATCCTCAGCCCAAGAATGGGGATTGGATGTGACATAAGAATGTCTATTTCTAGTATAATTTGGTAATTTTTCAAAAGCTGGAAATTTATTAGCTTGTTTGGGAGGCGGTTTGTAAGCAGTGTTCTTTTATATATAAAGAAAAAAGGATGCATCTGGTATCCGATATTTGGCTCAGAGTGTCATCTACCCTCTCATATAAAATAAAGGATGCATTAAGAATAACTAATACTTTTCTAACAGAAGATCTTCAAAAACATCATGGTACTAATAAAGATGTTACACACAGGTGCACACACACACACACACACACATTTTTTCTGAATTCTACATTGTGAGTAGATCTAGGATCAAAGCTGATGTGCTGTTAGAAGTCAAGAGCTCTGGCTCAAGAATCAGGCTTCCTTGGTTCAAATGCTGGCTTTGCCACCTAATTAATTGACACTGGGAAAAGCTACCTGAATCTTATCCACTAGTTTCCTCATCTGTCAAACAGTATTAATAACAGACCTACCTCACAGGGTTTGTAATAGTGATAAAGTCGGTGATATATATGAAGTATTAAGAAGAGTGCTTGGCTTACAATAAACCCTCAAATAAATCTTGACTATTATTACTATTATGTGCTAACCATTTTCTCATTAAAAATATTATAGCAGGATTTAAACTTGAAAACTAAAAAGCATCTTTTTTCTCTTTCTTTTTTTCTTAAGATTTCTGCCCTTTTGGTGAATTTCAGAAGATTCTGATAAGCATCTGTACTTCCGTGGCTTAGCCAGACTTTAAGCTTTCTCAAATCTCTCTCTCTCTTTTTCTTTTTTAATTGCCAAGAGTAGCTGCATGTAAACACTTCCCTTTGGTCTACTGAATGTTCCAAAACTGAAAAGCAGTAGAAAAATGATACTCAGAAAGTAAAATTTTAAAATTTTTCAATTGAGCTTACATTTGGATGAGGAATGAGATACTCATGTGTTTTTTAAATGGATTTTTCTTTCCCAGAGAAATAGTAAATAGTTTTCAATGGTAATGCTTTAAATTAAGAGTGTTTTTTAGGGTTCCTTTTCTTCCTTCACAAGAAAACTACACTTGTGTTTATTTGAAATGCAGTGTTTTCTCCAACTAGTTTAATACATAATTTTTAATATTTGCCAGCCTTGTTTTGAATAAAAGAAAATAAATGCAGACTCTTATTTATAGAAACTCCAATATAATAAACTCCATAAAATTGAAAGTACTTTTATGAAGCAGAGAATTGAATATTCACATTTCTCATTAATGTTTTTCAGAAATAAAAGGGGGCAACATTATACGTTTAACCATTTTATAGTTCTGACAGTTTTCCAGAGGCACTATGAATGGGTATAGAAATGAATGATAGCAATCAGACGTCCTTTTAATAATTTACAGTAGTGTGACACGGTGCTGTGTCTTTTTAGGTCCTCATGACATTCTTCAATAAAGTGATTGCCAACGAATCAAAAAACCGGATGAGTATATGGAACATTTCTACTATAATGGCACCAAACCTTTTCTTCAGTCGAAGCAAACATTCTGATTATGAAGAATTACAGTTAGCAAACACTGCAGCCCACATCATCCGCCTAATGCTTAAATACCAGAAAATTCTGTGGAAAGTGAGTAACAGTGTGATGACTGTGATGTTTTACTTGCAAGTCCACCAGCACCCAGGCAACATAAAGATTCTATGCCCTTATCACAGGGATGAAATGTGAAAAAATAATCTCAGGTTGCTTTGTAGCATCTTTGCACATTCTTTAATGGCTGCTCCTAAGCATGTTTCCCCTTTTAAACAGAATCCTTTTATTTTTATTTTTTTGAAGATTTTATTTATTTATTCATGAGAGCCACAGAGAGAGAAGTAAAGGCATAGGCAGAGGGAGAAGTAGGCTTGCTACTCAGAGCCCGATGTGGAACTTGATCCCAGGATCCAGGATTAGGACCTGAGCCATCTCAGTGCCCCTAAACAGGAATCCTTGTCATTTTCTCTAATCTTTACAAGGACGATTGCCACACTCACTGGTTCCAGAATACTGAGCATCCAGGAGTTACCATAACTGGAGACAGAGTCTAACAGGGAGGTTTAATTCAAACACTTTCCTTTTGATTCAAGCAGTGTTTGTTCTCCAGGTTCCATCTTTTTTAATCATGCAAGTCAGAAGAATGAACGAAGCTACCATGTTGTTAAAGAAGCAGCTCCCAAGTGTCAAAAAGCTGCTGAGGAGGAAAACCATAGAACGAGAGGTAATGGCAATAAACTAAGGGTACAAATGTTGTTACTACCGAGGTTTCTATTTCTCAAAGCATGACATAAAGTAGCTTGTAATTTAGAACCAAAAATTTTATATTCTTACAAAGTATCACTCTTGTTACCATAAACATTGTGGAAATGGTGTTTGTAATAGAGTACTGGGATCTTTTTATTTTGTTGAAATATGTGCTTCTGGTTGAAGTTCTTGAAATATCTCTATCATGAAGATTATTTAATATTCATATACTTAAGTCTAAGATGGTTCTCACAAAAGATAGAAGTCAACCTTTTAGTCCCTGTGAGCTAGATTTAGGGCAATCCAGTATATCTAACAAATAAAGAATTGTCTAGTGATTGGATAATAAAATAATTTTTTAAAGATTTTATTTATTTATTCATGAGAGACACAGAGAGAGAGAGAGAGAGGCAGAGACACGGGCAGAGGGATGGGCAGAGGGACAAGCAGACTCCATGCAGGGATCCCGACACGGGACTCCATCCTGGGTCTCTAGGATCACACCCCAGGCTCAAGGCAGAGCTAAACCTGCTGAGCCACTGGGGCTGCCCATAAAATAATTTTTATTTTATTTATTTATTTTTAATAATTTTTAATCTTCAAGGTGTTTAGTGTAAATTCATTGCATTCCAAAGAATTTTTGCTTTATCATAGTTTGTGCGGCATTGAAAGAGGGAACAGGTTTTAGAAAAATTATCTTTATTGCTTTAATTTAATTTGAGGAAGATCATGAGTATCAAACAGTCCCTGAGGAGGATGTAGAGATAAATGGAATTTGCTTTCCTCTTAAAGGAATTTCCACATAATGTGGGAGAGAAATGTATACAAGAACCATGAATATGCATTAAGCATTAGACTAGTTGTATGGACCATATGGCAGGACCATGCAGATGAGAAAGAAATGTGCTCCAACTTGGAGAGTTGTGGACACCTTCATGAAGGAAGTAGTGTTTGAGCTACATCGTGAAGGATGGATAGTATTTTGAAGGGAGAAGGGAGGAGAAAGTTTATCCAGGAAAAGGAACAGTAAATAGCGAGGCAGTGAGCAATATTCTCAAGTATTGCTAATTGATCTATCATAATCATAATGATCATAATCATGATGAGACTGTATTCCTTTATTGATTATAGGCAAAGTGACTTCAGAATAAGTAGAATCAGCATTATAATTTGGAAGAAATATTGCTTTGAGAAAAAATCATTTTTAAAAAAACTTAATTGATATATAATCCTCATATCATACAATTCATTTATTTAATGTGTACAATTCAATGGCTTTTAGTATATTCAGAGATATTTGCAGTCATCAGTGCAATCAAGTTAAGAATATTCTTATCACCTGAAAAAAAAAACTATTCCCTTTGGCTATCATCCCTCTAAACACACCTTCACCATTTCCTTCTACCAGTTCTAAGCAACAATTTATCAATTTCTGTCTCTATAGAGCTCCTTGTCATTTGAATTCATTTTAATGAATTAAATCATATAATATGTGGTCTTCTGTGACTGGTTTATTTTATTTAGCATTATATTTTTTTGGTTCATCCAAGTTTTAATGTGTATCAGTACTTCTTTTTTTTTTTTTTTTGCCAGATAACATTCCCTTATATGAATTTCCACATACTTTTTATCCATTCATTTATTAGTAGACATTTGGGTTAATTATATCTTTTACTCATTATGGATAATGCTGCTATAAACATTTATATTTATGTGTAGAGATATGTTATTACTTCTCTTGGCTATATGCTGGGTAATAAAGCAACACATATGTTGAAAATTGCCAGACTGTTTTCAAAAGCAACTGTCGCATTTTTACATTTTCACCAGTAGTGTGTAAGGATTCAGATTTTTCCATATCCTTACCAGAACTTGTTATGATTGGAAATTTTCATTCTAACCATCCTCTTTCTGTAAAGTGGTGTCTTATTGTAGTTTTGATTTGCATTTCCCTGAAAACTATTGATGTTGAGCATCTTTTCATGTACCTACTGGCCAGTTTTATGTCTTCCTCAGAGAATTGTCTATTCAGATTCTTTGCGAAGTTTTGATTGGGTTGTCTTTTTACTGTTAAATTGTAGAAGTTCTTCATATATATTATATACAAATCCCTTATCATCATTTGTTGAAAAGACTACTTTCCCCAGTGAATGGTATTGGCACTATTGTTGAAAATTGACCATAGATGTATAGGTTTTTTTTTTTTTTTCCCAGACTCTTAATTCTCTTCTGTTGGTTTCTATGTCTATCATTATGCTAGTAACACACTGTGTTGAATACAGTAACTTTTGTTTTAAGATTTGAAATTGAAAAAGGAGAGTCAACATTTTTTTTGAAATAAGCTTTGATTATTTGAGGCTCCCTAATTTCCATATGAATTTTAGGACCAGTTTTCCTATTTCTGAAACAAAAGCAGCAGCAAAAACAACAGTAGTTGCAATTTTGATAGGGATTCCATAAATATGTGCATCAATTTGGGAAGTATTGCCATCTTAACACTACATTTTCTAGTCCACGAAAATGGATTATTGTCCCATTTATGTAGGTTTTCTATAATTTATAATTTCTTTTAACCTTGTTTTATAATTTTCAATGCACAAGTTTTATATTTCCTGGATTAATCATTTATTCCTAAGTATTTTATTCTTTTTATATTCTTGCAATGGAATTGTTTTCTTAATTTCATTTTTCAATCACTAATTATGGAAATACAACTGATATTTCTATATTGATCTTGTATTCTACAGTTTTGCTAAACTCATTTACTGACACTAATAGTTTGATTTTATGTGTGCTAATTCTTTAGGATATCTACCTATAAGGTCATGCTGTCCGTGAATAGAGATAATTTTCCTTCTTCCCTCTCAATCTGGGTACCTTTTACTTTTTTTGCTTAATTATCCTGGCTAGAACTCTGGCAGTGTATTAAATAAGACAAGAGCAGAGATCCTTATTTTGTTTCTGATCTTAAGGGGAAATCTCAATCTTTCATTAAGTATGATGTTAAATCTGCGTTTTTCACAGATTGACTTGAGAAAATTCCATTCTTTTTTTTTTTTTACTTTTTAAAATTCAATTTGTATAAACTTAAAGAAAAAAGTTTGCTCATTTCTCCCCACTGTACTCCCTTCCCCACCACAGCAACCACCAGTTTTCTGTATCTATGAGCTGCGATATATAAATATAGACATAATTTAGATTCCAAATATAAGACAGATCATACAATATTTGTCTTCCTCTGTCTGTCTTATTTCACTTGGCATTATGCCCTCAAAATCTTGCCGTTAATATGGACGGGCCTCAAAAAAACTCTCTTCTAGTCTTAATTTGTTGGGTGCGTTTATGTTGGAAGGGTGTTCAGTTTTTTTCAAATATTCTTTCTTCATCTATTGAGATAATCATTGGGGTTTTTTTCCCCTTTCATTCTATTAATATGATGTACTACACTGATTGGTTTTCATATATCAAACTCACCCTGCATTCTTGGAATAAATCCTACTTGGCCAAGGTATACAATCCCTTTAATATGCTGCTAGGCAAGTTGCTTGTATTTTGTTGAGGATTTTTATATCAATATATCAACATTCATATAAGATTTTTTTATTCATATAGGATATTGACTATAGCTTTTATTTTTTGTTCCATCTTGTCTGCCTTTGGTATTGAACATACTGGCCTTATAGAATGAGCCAGGAAGTGTTCCTTTCTCTTCTGTTTTTTAGAAGAGTTTAAAATTAATAGGTGTTAATTCTCTAAATTTGCAGAATTCTCCAGCAAAACCAACTGGTCCTGGACTTTTCTTTGTAGGAATTTTTTTTGAATACTGACTCAGTCTTCTTATTTACTATAACTCTGTTTAGATTTGCTGTTTCTTCTTGAGCCAGCATTGATAGTTTGTGTGTTTCTAGGATTTTGTCTGTTTCATCTAGGTTATCTAATTTGTTGGCACACAAATTGTTCATGGTGTTCTCTTTTAATTCTTCTTATTCCTGTAATATTGGTAGTAATGTCCCCACTTACATTCTGGATTTATAATTTGAATCTGCATTCTTTCTTTCACTGTCAGTCTAGCTAAAACATTGTCAATTTTGTTGATTTTTTTTGAAAGGCCAACTTTTGTTTCATTGATTCTCTTTATTATTTTTCTATCCTAGTACTTATTAAAGTTATAACTTTTATTTATTTTGTTAAGCTTGTTTTAAGTCAGTTGGCCTTTTTCTTTAGTTTCTCAATGTAGAAGGTTAGACTTTTTTTTTTTTTTTAGACTTTTTTTTTAATGTAAACCTTTACATCTATAAATTTTCCTCTGAGAATTACTTTTGCTCTGTCCCATAGGTTTTGGTATGTTGTGTTTCATTTTTGCCCATCTCAGAGTATTCATTAATTTTTCTTGACCTGTTCATTATTTATTTAATTTCTATATGTATGTGAATTTCCCAGGTTCACTTCTGTTGCTGATTTCTAATTTAATTCTACTGTAGGTGTACAATACACTTTACATTATTTTGATTTTCAAAATTTTTCTTAAAGATCTATTTATTTATTTTTACAAGGGGTGGGGAGGGAAAGAATCTCAAGTAGACTCCCCCACCCCTGAGTGGGGAGCTCGATCTCTCAACCCTGAGATTATGACCTGAGCCAAAATCAAGAGTTGGATGCTCAACTGACTGAGCCACTCAGATGCCCCAATATTATTTTGATATTTTTTAATTAATTGAAACTCATTTTGTGGCCCTAATATATTGTCTATCCTGGAAAATGTTTTATGCATGCTTAATGGTAATGAACTCTGCTATAGATGTCTATTATGTCTAGATAAAGTTTTCTGTTTACTCACTGATTTTTTTTGCCTAGCTCTTCTGTTATTGAAAGTGAGGTATCAAAATATTGAAGTCTCTAGCTGTTGCAGAACTATTTCTCCCTTCAATTCTTTTTTACTATATGTCTAATATTATTTTTATTCCACAACTCTTCCATTACTACCTTAATTTGTGTAGTTATTTTCCAGTATACTACTTTTAATATTTTATAATATATTTTTGTTGAAAGAAACAGTTGTTTCTTTTACTACACATTTTTAAAATCTCTCCTTAGTGATTCCCCTGGGGATTACAAGTAACATCTTAATATATAGCAATCTGATTTATATTAATTTCACCTTCAATTCAATAGTATATAAAAACTCTACTTACAGGGATGCCTGGGAGACTCAGTTAGTTAAGCATCTGCCTATGGCTCAGGTCATGATCCCAGGGTCCTGGGATTGAGCCCCATGTTGGGCTCCCTGAAGTGAGGAGCCTGCTTCTCCCTCTGCCTGCCATTCCTCCTATTTATGCACACTCTCTCTGTGTATCAAATAAATAAATAAAATCTTTAAAAAAATCTACTTACAGACCTCCATATCTCCTACTTTATGCTGTTATTGCTACAAATTCCATCTTTATTAATTAATTTTGTGCCCATCAATATAGATTTATAATTATTGCTTTATGCACTTGTCTTTTAAATTAGATGGGGAAAAAACACATAATGGTGCCTTTTATATTTACCTATGTAGTTATATTTACTGGTGTCCTTTATTTCTTCATGTGGATTCAAGTTACTGTCTAGCATCCCTCCATTTTAGCCTGAAGGGACTATTGAAAAGCATGAAGGGGTTCACCATGACTGGGGGGCACAGGTTAGCTCTGAGGTGGTGGCATCTAGAAGGCCTCTTTATTTTTTAAAGATTGTTTTGCCAGATAGAATTTTGCTTGACAGCTTATTCTTCTTTCAGCCCTTTGATTATGTTTCATTCCATTGTCTTCTGGTTTTCATGGTTTCTGCTGAGAAACTAGCTGTTACTCTTATTGAAAAAATCTCTTGTGCATGCTGAGGTGCTTTTCTCTTGCTGCATTCAAATTCTTTGTCTTTTGAAAATTTGATTATGATGTATCTTGGTGTGGATGTCTTTATCCTATTTGGAGTTTGTTGAGCTTTTTGAATAGGTCAATCAATGTTTTTCAGCAAATTTGGATAGTTTTCAGCCATTATTTCTTAAAATATTCTTTCTGTCCCTTTCTCTTCTCTTCTTCCTGGACTCTTAATTATGTATGTGTTGGTGCATTTCATGTTGGTTATTATCCTACAGTTCCTCTTAGGTTTTGTTAATTTTTCTTCATTCTTTTTTTTCCCTGATATTCAGACCACATAATCTCAATCAATTTATCTTCAAATTTACTAATTTTTTCTTCTGCCTCCTTATCTGCTATAAACCCTTTTAGTAGATTTTTTATTTAACTTGGATAACTTAATAACTTAAACTTAGTAACTTAAACTTAAACTTAACTTTATTAAGTTATTTTTTATTAAGTTTTCAATCCAGAATTCCCATTTGATTCCTTTTTATAATTTGTCTCTTTTTTGATATTCCCAATTTGATGAGATATAATTCTCATGGTTTCCTTTAGTTCTTTAAACATGGTTTCCATTAGTTCTTTGAACATATTTAAAATATCTTATTTGAAGGCTTTTTCTAGTAAGTTTAATGTCTAAATTTCCTTCAGGAGTTTCTTTTGAAACTATTGAAGCTCCTTTTTTCCCTGTGCATGGGCCACATATTCTTGACATTTTTTGCCTGTCTCATAATTTTTTTGCTGTTATAGAATGGACTTTTTTAAAAAAGATTTTATTTATTTATTCATGAGAGAGAGAGAGAGAGAGAGAGAGAGAGAGGCAGAGACACAGGGAGAGGGAGAAGCAGGCTCCATGCAGGGAGTCCAATGTGGGACTCAATCCTGGGACTCCAGGATTACACCCTGGGCGAAAGGCAGGTGCTAAACCACTGAGCCACCCAGGGATCCCTGAATGGACATTTTAAATATTATAATGTGGCAATTTTGGAAAAAAGATTCTTCTCCCTCTGCCAGGGTTTGTTGCTGCTTGTTGTAGCTTTTGTTTATTTGTTTAATTACTTTTCTGCTGAGCTAATTTTATAAAGTTTGAATTCTTTGTTTTGCGTGGCCACTGAAATCTCTGCTCCATGAGCTCAGTGGTTAGCTAATGTTTGCACAGAAATTTTCTTAAAAATCTTGAACAAAAAAACTCCCGGTCTTTGCAGACAAAGTCTGTGTTTGTTCGGGTGCAACTTCAGCATTCAATAGGACAGTTTATGACTCTGCCTGAACCTTCACTTCCTGCCTGGACAAAGCCCAAAAGTCAGCCAGCTTAAATTGACAGGTTAAGTTCTTTTCAGGTCTTTTTTGAACACATGCATAGCCTTGGGCATGCATATGGCTTTCTAGAGTCTTAGGAATATTTGGAGCTTTTCAAAGCCTTATTCTCCAAAGCATCTCAACCTCCAGCCTTGCCTCTCAAACTTTTTAGTCTGTTGTTTTCTCCAGCTTTTATCTACTACATCAGGTGGTGATGGCTAAATCATTTGCCTATAAATGTTTTCAACATCATACCACCTTAGCACTAGTCAGATTCCAAGTTAGTCCAAGATAGAGGCAGGCCTTCTGAGCCAGTATTCTACGGAGCCACCAACCAGGTCAGAACAAAGAATTAGTCATTCTGCTCCTTCCTGGACCTGTACCAGAAATGCAGGCTGCTTTTTTCAAACCTGGCACTGAACTAGGGAGCAGAGATGGGAAAAGTATAAGATTTAGTTATTTATTTAGACAGAGAGAGAGATAATGAGTGAGGGGAGGGGCAGAGGGAGAGAGAGAATCCTCAAGCAGGCTCCTTGCTGAGTGTGGAGCCTGACACAGGGCTCAATCTCATGACCCTGAGATCATGACCTGAGCTGAAATCAAGAGCTGCTTAACCAACTGAGCCACCAGGTATCCTTGGAGAAGTGTAAGTTTAAGTGCTACTAGATTTGCTGTTCTAACCAAGATTTAGCTGTTTTTGTTACTTAAGCACTCCTTTGGTCGCATCCTTTGGGCTAGTAGCCTTGGTGAATTAAAGCCTTTTTCTGTGCCTCAATTTTCTTATATTATAAATTGGGGAGAAAAGTAATTCTCCCCAACCTAATTCACAGGGTTGTCTTTAGCATCAACTCACTTACCATGTGTAAAAGCACTTTGTAAGTTGTATAATGCTAAATGAAGTCAGCTATTTCAATTTTTTTTGTTGCAACAAAGAGATATAAAAAAGGTAGAATTTAAAGTTTGTCAGTAGCAACACCATGGAGTGTTGCTGACCTAAATTCTTGACAGTGTTCTTTTCCCTTTTATGGCATGAATGGTAACATACATTAAATACTGTCCTGTGTGTCTTGCTTTACTGACTTAAAAAATCATGGTGATTATTCTATATCATTATTCCATTATCAGTTTACAAAGTTGGATTGTGTCCAAAAGTCTATTGCTATTAAGATTTATGCACTAGTGAACAAACTTGCATATATGCTATTTATCACAAACAATGTATATTTGTAGGATAAATTTACAGATGTGGCATTGTTGGATTATTTTATACTTTGATAAATATTTTCAAAATGTTTTCCATAAAGAGTAACAGTTTACACTTCCAATGGAAGCATGTGCTTATTTTCCCAACATTAATCATTACTGAGGACTAAATGTGTTTTATTTAGGTTATAAGCCCCAAGACTTCAAAGGTACTACAAAAATCACCCTCTTCAAGAAGAATGGTAAGAAAACAATTTCCTTTTCTCTCTTATTAACTCCTTATATGGTATTCTCTGGCTTTATCTACCATAATATGTGCATAATTTTGGTCATGATATATCCTTTAAACTTGACATTTCATGTGGCACATGAAGAAATAGTATAGGGAGGGATCCCTGGGTGGCGCAGCGGTTTGGCGCCTGCCTTTGGCCTAGGGCGTGATCCTGGAGACCCGGGATCGAATCCCACGTCGGGCTCCCGGTGCATGGGGCCTGCTTCTCCCTCTGCCTGTGTCTCTGCGCCTCTCTCTCTCTCTCTCTCTGTGACTATCATGAATAAATAAATAAAATCTTTAAAAAAAAAAAAAAAAAAAAAAAAAAAAAAAAAAGAAATAGTATAGGGAGAGAGTCAACTAACTGATGACTCAAAATGTATGGTTAGGCAGCCTGTAAGCAATTATGAATACTGTAGGAATTTTCAGGGAAAATGTGATTATTATGATCATAGGAAAGTGATCATAATATCTTACAGAGACTTCTGGAGAGCTGGAAGAGGGGGGGCATGAAATGACCAAAAGAGTGTTTTAGGAGTATAGTCTTGGTTCCAATGACCCAGGGACACTCTGTACAACCCCCATAACCACCCAGTCCACCCTCCACCAACATCCATTCCTTGGTATGCTCTTCTGGTTCTTACTGGTGATAGCAGAAAGTACCATAATAACTGATTCTATTTTAAAATGTTTTCTAGTGCTATTGTAACAAAGTATGACAAACTAGTTAGCTTAATATATTAGAAATTTATTCTCTCACAATTATGCAGGCTAAAAGTCTGAAATCAGGGTGTCTGCCTAGTTCCTTCTGAAGACTGTGAGAGAAGGATCTGTTCCTGACATCATTCCTAGCTTTTGGTGATGCCACCAATTCTTGATATTCCTTAGCTTGTAGATGTATCACTCCAATCTCTGCCTCCATCTTTACACATTATTTGTGTGTTTGTGTGTCTTCTCCTCTTATAAGGACGGTAGCCATATTGGATGTATGTCCACCCTACTCCATTATGACCTCATCTGAGCTAATTACAACTGCAATGACCCTATTTCCAAATACAGTTATATTCTCAGCTACTGGTAGTTAGAATTTCAACATATCCTTTGGGGGGACACAATTCAACCTATAACATATTCCTTTTAGGGTATATATTGAGTCAATTCAACAACATAAGCCTTCTACATCAACAGTGCTATCCTTTGAGAATGTTCAAATTTAAAATGATTATCTGAGGACTTAGCCAGATCCTCAGATAGAAATTTCTTTCTTTTATTTTTTTAGAAATTTATTTCTTTTCATATCTAGATAGATAATTAATTTTAAAATATTCAAAATTTGGAAACAAAAGGAATTTTCCAGTCAATCTTGACAAAAGAAATTCCTGTTAATTAGAAGACGCCATTCTATTTCA
The DNA here is from genome assembly GCF_011100685.1 of Canis lupus familiaris. NCBI lineage: Eukaryota > Metazoa > Chordata > Mammalia > Carnivora > Canidae > Canis > Canis lupus. Next base: position 73,322,463 of record NC_049228.1, read on the forward strand.
TTGAACAAGAGCTCCAAGTTAGGTCTGCAGGCCAGTCTTGTCATATGAAAGCAGAGATACTCAGAAGTCCATATGCTGCTCTTCAGGGTGTTATCATACACTTTGAGGAATCAAGTTTTAAATGCTCATTTGGAATTCAATTTGGGCCCTCCAATCATTGTTACTAACTAAAGAAAAAGGATATTTAAAAAGCTATATTTTATAACTGATTCTTAACTCTTTGAGAAGGTTGATCTTAAAATATACTGAAATACAGAATTCAACCTAAAGTAAGCTTATTTTAGGGCACAGTCAAGAAAATGAACTGATAGAAACATGAGATTTTGTCATAACATAGTGCTACTTCTCTGGTTATTTTAAGGCATTATACAGGGCCTACGTATGTAACAAAAGTAAAGTCCCAGGTTAAGTTTAGTGTATCTTCCTTTGAAAAGAACGCAGTATTTCATTCTGGTTTAATACTGGTCACAAAAGCAGTATTTCATTCTGGTTAAATACTGGTCACATTTACATGTTTTCCTAATTCACATTGCCACTGATTTTCATATCTCTTAAGTGTAGTCATTAAAGTGATATTCATCCTAGTTTGACAGAATGTACTGAATTTTTCCCCATTGGCAGTCTGACGTGCCGGAAGGAGTCATAAGGGTCCATGCTCCACTTCTCTCTAAGGTGTCCATGGCCATTCAACTCACTAGTCACACCAAAGCCAAAGACATACTGGCAAAATTTCAATATGAGAACAGGTGAGTAAAAGTGAATATAGGTCTTTGTACAAGGAAGGTGATCTTTTATTAGATGAATAACTTTCTAGGCATTTACAAAGTTGGCCTTTTTGAAAAGTTAGGACCCGTTACTTTGGAGACTACCAGTAGAGGAAGTCAAAGTAGAGAAAGAGATTAGGTAGATTGTAGAATTGTTGATAACAAAGGTATTTTTTTTTTTTTCTTTTTTAAGAAATTTCTACAAATAGGATTCCTAATAGATATCTTCTATCTTGGTGGTTTCATTTACTCCACGAGTTTTACTTTTTATTAGAATAAAAAAATATAGCAAGTTAGTTTTAGAGATACCTGGAATAACATTCCAGGCTTCATTGGGCTTCAACATGCATAGATCAGATAAAGTTTACATAGTTAAATAGACATTATAGCCATTGTTTTCCTTGAAACATGCTACTAATAAATCTTGGGATCAGAATTTTATTTACAAAAAAAAAATCCTTTTGCTCATCTGCAGTAAGTCACCTTGAAACAGCCTCAATCAGGATAATTTTTCTGTAGGCATGCTTATTCAGGGGTAAATATTTGCCCTGAGATTTTTAAAAGATGAGAAGCATGAGAAGTACTAGTTTAAATCCTTCCATTAGAGAACAGGTGCAGAGAGAGAGAGTCTTTTTTTTTTTAAGATTTTATTTATCTATTCATGAGATAGAGAGAGACAGACAGACAGACAGACAAACATAGGCAGAGAGAGAAGCAGGCTCCTTGCAGGAAGCCCGATGTGTGGCTCGATCCTGGACCTGGGGATCACGCCCTGAGCTGAAGGCAGACACTCAACCACTGGCCACCCGGCGTCTCGAGAGAGAGAATCTTGAGCAGACTCTATGCTTAAGCCCCAACATGGGGTTTGATCTTACAACCCTGAGACCATGACCCTCACTGAAATCAAGAGTCGGACACTTAATTGAGCCACCCAGGTGCCTAGAAATAATTAAATAATTAAAATATTCTTAAAGAGAAATCTTCCAATCATGTTAAAAAGGAGTACCCATGTTGAGGGGGAAAAAGGTGATTGCAGAAGATTATGTACTGTAAGAATCCATTTATATAACATTTTGAAGTGACAAAATTTTAGAAATGGAGGGTAGGTTACTAGTTGCTAGAAGCTGGGGAGAGGAGATTGTGGGGAGGGGAGATGGGTACCCTCATAAAAGGGTAACACAAGGACCTGGCAATGTAGGAGTTGCTCAGTACCTTGACTCTAATGGTAGATCAAAGAACCTATACAAGTTGTATTGAACTTAATACACACAAAAATGAGTACAAGTAAAGTCGGAAATCTAAATAGGATAGGTGGATCATATTAATGTCAATATGCTTAACTGTGACATTATACTGTATTTGTATAAAATGTTACCATTTGAGGAGAAGTGGGCAAAGAGTATGAGGAAATTTTCTATATTATTTCTTACAATTACATATGAATCTACCACTATCTCAGTAAAAATATTTCAATTAAAAAAAAACAAGAATGGCCAATAAAAATAATCTATGGTGTTAGAAGCCAGAGTAGTGTTTTTCTGTGGGTGGAAGGGATAGTGATTAAGAAGCCATGATAGTGGCTTATGGGGGCTGGTTATGTGGTATATTCACTTTGTGAAAATTCTTCAAGTATTCTTATAATATGTGCATATTTTGTATGTTCTCTTTATCTCTCTCTAAATATACATATGTGTATATATATACTTACATAAAAAAGTATGTATATATATATATATATATTTACATAAAAAAGAAAAGAAGAGTAGAGTAGACAGGGGCCAAGAGGAACCCTGAAAACTTAACTTTTCTCTGCTGCTAAGACACTATAAGTAGTTACCACTAAGCAGTAATAGACTTTGAATTCCTCTGGGGGGATCAAATGTGTGAGAAAACTGCCTTTACACTCTGATGTAGACCTTTTGTAGAATAAAAGTGTTTCTAATAAAAATAAATTAGAATCAGTGACTATAGGTAGATGCAAATCCTTTTTATGAACTTCAGAAGATGTTGTCCAGTCCATTTTCTTAACTAGTTAGAACTGTGGCCAATTTAAGTTTAGTTGTAAGTTGGTACATCTGTGCCTGTTTCACTAGATGTTTATTTTCTGACTCCTAACCACCTCTTCTGTTTATGTAAAAAAAAAAAAAAGAGAGAGAGAGAGAGAGAGAGAAAGAAGTCCCATTCTTCCCAGGTCCTCCCTGTTACGACTAAAACTCTTTGGACATAATATAATGACAAGCACAGGAAGACTCTGAAAGGTAGAAAGACAAGTGCTGACTGCCTAGGGATATCAGACCTGTGAAAAATCATGGTGGTGAGTTCCTGGGTTTCCTTATTGCCTCCTATATGTCTAGACAGGGTGCTATGGAAACCTTCAACCTGGCATCAGCACAGACCATAAATGAGCTTTAGAGAGCCTGTTTCCCCATCCAAAAGACTGAAGAGAAGGTAGCCTAACCACAAAAAAACATTTTGGCAATGTTTGCCCTACTCAACCAAACACCAACAGGAAAACACACCACTACACCTGTGATTTCAGTGGAACCAAGCAGGCAACTGATCTACATGCCCCACCCAACAGAATCAGGTGGTGATTCAGTTCCCAACCACGATAGTGTCAGAAGGGTCCTGCCTCTAGCTGAGTTTCCTCCACCCAGCAGCAGTGAGACCTAATAAATCCGTTCAAGGCAGTTATCCACTAGCTTCACCCCACCCTCAGAGTCAGTAAGGCACAGTGAAGAGCATCTTACCCAACAGCAACAAAGAAGCATGAGTCAACCTTCTGTTTCCTCTCCCTGGTGGCAGCAGAGCCCAGCAGGGAGCTGATCGTATACCCCCAATCCAAGGCAGCAAAGTAGTGCCAATTGGTGTCCCACTTTCACTGGGCAGGTGGCAGTGGGGTCCAGCAAAGAGCTGAACGTACACACCCACCCAGACCTTGTGCTAAACTTCAACAGGAGGAATTCCTGCCAAAAAATGATTAAGTAAGATTCAGAGTCTCATGATATCCAAAGTGTCTGCAATATGATACAAAATCACTTATTATACTAAAACCAGGAAAATCACGATAAGAATGAGAAAAGACAATTGAGAAATGCCAGTGCTAAATTGAATCAAATGTTAGAATTATCTGACAAAAGCAACCATCACAAAAAAAGCTTCAACAAGCAATTATGAATTCTCTTGAAACAAATGAAAAAATAGAAAATCTCAGCAAACAAAAGAAGTTAAAATGAAATGAAAATTATAGAACTGAAAGAATAACTGAAATAAACTCCCTAGATGGGCTCATTAGTAGAGTGAAGATGACAGAGGATATAGTCAGTAGACTTGAAGACATATCAATAACATTATTTATTCTGAATAACAGAAAGAAGACCGACCCAAAAAAGTGAATATAGTCTCAGGGATTCATGGGCTGTAATGCATGGTACTGCATCAGTGCAGTACCAAAAGTAGAGAAAACAGAGAGGAACTAAAAAAGTATTTGAATAAATAATGACTGAAAACTTTCCAACTTAGCAAAAGGTATAAACCTATGTATTCAAGAAACTAAGTGAACCCAAATAGGACAAACCAAAGAAATCCCTTCCAAAACAACATAATTAAACTTGTAAAAAATTAAAGACAAAGAAGAAAACCTTGGGACCCTTGAGAGGCAGAGTGGTTGAGCGTCTGCCTTCGGCTCAGGTCATGATCCTGGGGTCCTGGGATCAAGTCCCACATTGGGCTCCCTGCAAGGAGCCTGCCTCTCCCTCTGCCTGTGTCTCTGCCTCTCTCTCTCTCTCTGTGTGTCTCTCATTAATAAATAAATAAAATCTTTTTTTAAAAAAGGAAGAAGAAAACCTTAAAAGCACCCAGAGAGAAGCAGTGCCTTTCTTATAGGGAACATCAATTACAATCACAGTGGATTTCTCACTTGAAACCCTGGAGACCAGATGGAAGTGGCATAACATCTTTCCAAGTACTGAAAGAAAAAAACTGTTAACCTTGAATTCTATGTCATGCAAAAAACATCTTTCCAGGATGAAAGGGAAATGAAGACATTCTTGGGTCAAGCAAAATTAAAGGATTTTTTTGCTAACAAATTTACCCATAAAGAATGGATAAAAAGGAAGTCCTGTAAATAGAAAGAAAATGATAACAAAGGCCTGAAACATCAAAGGAAAGGAGAATATAACTATAATTGATTATCCTGCTTCTTATGTATTTCTTAAATCATATTTGATGGTTGAAGTAAAAATAGCACCATCTGATATGGTGCTCAGTGTATGTATGTAGAAAACATATTTAATACAACTTTATTTATTTTTTAAAAAAATTATTTATTTGAGAGAGAGCGAAGGGGGATAGTCAGAGGGAGAGAGATAATCTCAAGAAGACTCCTTGCTGAGTGAGGAGCCAGACACGGGGCTCCATCCCACAACCTCAAGATGATGACCTAAGCCAAAATCAAGAGTTGGATGCTCAACTGAGCCACCCAGGCACCTCAAGACAACTATATTTTAAGAGAGTTGAAGCTCAGCGCTCCTTATTGTCTGCATAGTAACTTCCCTCCAAAGACTGCATTATGTAACAAGGGAAAAAGAATAACTTCATAGTCATGAAATCTGACCTCAGCCAGGTGAACAAGGTTAACATCAACAATGATGAGTCACACTGATAGTAAATACCCCGATAAGAAATGATGAAAATGGCACTTTACCTCTGTCCCTTTCCTCCCAAGAATACATAATTCCAGCCTAAACATGAGAATAACATTGGACAAATCCCAGTTTGGAAACATTCTACAAAATACCTGATGAGTCCTCAAAACTGTCAAAGAAATCAAAAACAAGGCAAGTTTGAGAAAATATCAGAGTCAAGACAAGGCTAATGAGACATAACTATGTATTAGTTTCCCAGTACCACTCTGCTTAAAACAACAGAAATGTATTCTCTCAGTTCAGGAGGCCAGGAGTCTGAAAGAAGTGTGTCAGCAGGGTTGGTTCCTTCTAAAGGCTGTGAGGAAGAAGCTCTCCCATGCCTCTCTTCTAGCTTCTAGTGGTTGCCAATATCCATGGTTTATAGATATATCACGCCAATCTCTCCATCTTCACATTGTCTTTGTGTTTCTCTTTTCTCCTCTTATAAGGATTCATTGGATTTTAGGGGGTCCCCTGAATCCAGGATGATTTCATCTCTCGATTCTTAACTAACTACATCTGCAAATACCCTATATCAAATAAAGTCACATTTTGAATATCCAGACAGATGTGAGTTTTGGAAGGTACATTATTCAACCAATTATAATTACTGAATATATTCCAATATTTTCGATGGATCTCTGGAACAGAAAACAGATGCTAGGTAAAAAACAAGAACATCTGAATAAAGTATGAACTTCAGTTAATAATAATGTATTAGTATTCATTAGTTGTGATATATATATATATATACACACACATATATATGTATATATATCATATTAGTGTTAGATGTTAATAATAGGGGGAACAGAGTGTGGGGAATAATGAGAATTGTCTATAGTATTTTCACAATTTTTCTCTAAATCTAAGAGAGTTCTAAAATTAAGTTTATTTGTAAAATGTGTCAGGGCTTTTACCAATTAGGAGAACAACTTATTAATGGTGAAATAACAATTTCAGAGTAAAACAGATAAGGTTTGGTCATGCTAGAATATCAGACTTTGTTTTAAAAATGAAATCCACTTATGCATTAGTGGTCCTCTTCATTTAGCATGTTATTTATAATTCAAAGAACTAACCATAAATAGAATTCAATGCTCATTTTTAAAAGTATGAGGGTAAAGAGAATTGATGGGAGTTGATTTCTACACATCACTCAAAGTAGTAAAACATCAATCCCAGTAGACCATGATAAGTTACATATGTTATTGAGATGCCAATGAAACCACAAAGAAAATCATACAAAGCAGTATACTAAAAAATACTGTACATAAGTCTAGATATAATCATAAGAAATAGACCATATCCTGGGCCATAAAATAAAGTTCAATAAATTTAAAATAATTGAAATCATACAGAATATCTTGACCATAAAGGAATCAAACTAGATGTCAGTAACAGAAAGACAACATGATTATTTCTAAATACTTTAAAATTAAACCACATACTTCTCTAACCCATGAGTCAAAGAGGAAGTGTTAAAGGAAAAATTTTAAAGTACACAAAATGAAAATAAAACTGCAACATAATCAAATTTTGTACAGTGCAGCTAAAGCCATGCTGAGAGAAAAATTTATAGCAGTAAATGCTTACATTTAAAAAGAGGGCAGGATCTCAGAACAAGTTAGTTTCTACCTCTAGAAACTAGAAAAATAAGAGCAAAATGAACACAAAGCAAGCAGAATGAAGAAAACAATAGAAGAGCAGAAATCAGTAAAGTTAAAAACAGGAAAATAATAGAAATCAGTAAAACAAAAAGCTTTAAAAAATTGGTAAATTTCTAGAAAGACTAACAAAAATAAAAAGAAATCACCAATATTAGGAATAAAATAGAAGGATATCAAAGTATATAATGCTTCTCATAAAAGGATAAGGAAATAGTTAACAAACTATATGCTCAAAGTCAAAAACTTAGAAGAAATGGACCAATTCCTCAAAAACCACAAATTATCAAAAGACAGCCAAGATGAAATAGTTTTATAACCATTAAGGAAATTAAGTCTTTAAAAGTTTCCCAAAAAGTGAGCAGCCTGGGTGGCTCAGCAGTTTAGTGCCACCTTTAGCCCAGAGTCTGATCCTGGAGACCTGGGATTGAGTCCCACGTTGGGCTCCCTGCATGGAGCCTGCTTCTCCCTCTGCCTGTGTCTCTGCCTCTCTCTCTCTCTCTCTCTCTCTCCTCTCTGTGTGTGTCTCATGAATAAATAAATAAAATCTTTAAAAAAAAAGTTTCCCCCCCCAAAAAATCTTTAAGCCAAGATGGTTTCACTGGTGAATTCTAGCAAATGTTTAAAGAATTAACACCAATTTAGCACATTCTTTTTCCAGAAAATAGAAAAGGAAGGGACACTACCTAACTCATTTTATGAAATTATTTATTGATCAGACGTCAAAGACAATAAGCAAACACTGCAGACTAATATCTCTCATGAACTTAGAGACAAAAGTCCTCAAAAGAATATCAGCAAATCTAATCCAACCTATATTAAAGGAATTACAGTGACCAGGTGGGTTCTTTACAGGTATGCAAGTTTGGCTCAATATTTAGAAATTAATGTATTCCACCATTGGATTGGAGAAAAATCATATGATCATGTTAATTGATACAGAAGAAGCATTTGACAAAATCAAATACCTATGCATGATAAAAATCCCTCAGTGAACTAGGAAAATGGAGAACTTCCTCAACTTGATAAAGACCATCTACAAAAATCTACAGCTAACATCACACCTTACGATGAATGATGGAATACTTTCCTTCCAAGATCAAGAACACTACTTTTATTCAAAATACTATTAAAAGATTAAGCCACTGCAATAAGGCAAAAAAAAGGGAAAGAGAAAGAAAGAAGAAATAAGAGAAAAAGAAAGGAAAGAAAGAAAGAGAAAGAACAAATGAATGGACAGGTATACAGATTGTAGAGGAAGAAAAAACACATAACATTAAATTTATCATTTTAAATTTACAGTACACTGATATTTAGTGCATTCACATTGCAATACAATATTACCACCATCCATCTTCAGAAAGATTTTATCATTCTATACTCAGACTCTGTCCCCAGTAAACAATAACTCATTTTTCCCTCCCCTAGCCATTAGTAACTGCTCTTCTACTTTCTGTCTGTATGAATTTGACTATTCTAATCATTGATTTTTAAAAAATATTTATTTATTTTAGAGAAAAAGGGTTTGGGGGAAGGGGCAGAGGGAGAGGGAAAGAATCCCAAACAGACTCCCTGCTGAGCATGGGGCCAGATATAGGGTTCCATCTCACAACCCTGAGATCATGACCTGAGCTGAAATCAAGAGTTAGATGCCTGAAAACCTGAGCCATCCATGCCCCCTTGTAATAACTGATTTTTGACAAAAGCACAAAAGCAATTCAATAGATAAAGGACAGCCTTTTTAACAAATGATAAATGATGCTCTAGAAGCTGGACATCTATAGGCAAAAAACAACGCACAATGGGTCACAGATGTAAATGTAAAATATAAAACTATAAAATTTAGAAAACAGGAAAGGAGAAAACCTTTGTGATGTAGGGCTAGATTAAAGTTGACATCAAAAGCATGATCCAGGGTTGCCTGGTTGGCATAGTCAGTTGAGTCAAAGACTCTTTCAGCTCAGGTCATGATCTCAACTTCCTAAAATCAAACCCCATATTGGGCGCCATGGTCAGCAGGGAGTTGGTTTGAGGTTCTTTTCCTCTGCCCCTTCCCCTGCACTTTCTCTTTCTAAAACAACAAATATTTTTAAAAACCTAGAATGTTCCATAAGAGATAAAAATTGATAAATTGTATGTCATCAAGATTGAAAACTTATATAGTGAAAGACTCAATGAAAAGGATAAAAAGACAAAGATACTTACAAACCTCTTAGGCAGCAAATGAGTAACTAGTATCTAGAATATATAAAGAAAACTAAATACTCAGCAGCCCCGGTGGCTCAGCGGTTTAGCACCAACTTCAGCGCAGGGCATGATCCTGGAGACTCAGGATCGAGTCCCACATCAGGCTCTCTGCATGGAGCCTGCTTCTCCCTCTGCCTCTGTCTCTGCCTCTCTCTCTGTGCGTCTCTCATGAATAAATAAATAAAATCTTAAAAAAAAAAAGAAAACTCAATACTCAACAAAAGGAAAAAAAAACAATCCAATTTAAAAATGAGCAAAAGACATGAACAGGTATTTCACTAAAGAGAATATACAGGTACACATATGAAAAGATGTTCAGTATCTTTAACCATTAGGGAAGTGCAAAGCCACAATGACTTATCATTAAACACCTCTGAGAATGGCTAAAATAAAAAAAATAATGATAACACCAAATACTGGTAAAGATACAGAGATCTTTGGATCACTCATACATTAGTGGTGGGAACATAAAAGGGTATAATCAGTCTAAGACTGTTTTGTAGTTTTTCATAAGACTAAATATGTAACTGCCATGTGATCCAGTTTTCACAGTCAGGCATTTTTTTTCTTTTTTTTTTTTTTTTTTGTTGTTGTTGTTTTGTTGTTGTTGTTGTTGTTTTTAGGCATTTTTTTTCTAAAGTAATCTCTGCACCCTGTGTGGGGCTCACACTCACAACTCTGAGATCAAGAGTCACACAGTCTACCAGCTGAGCCAACCAGGTGCCCTGTGGGCATTTGTCCCAAAGAAATGAAGATTATATTCACACAAAAAGCTGTATATAAATGCTTATAGCAACTTCATTTATAATAGTAAAAACTGGAAAAGAATCCCAAACATTCTTCAACAGTAAATAACAAACTGGCACATCCGTAAGATGGTGTGCTACTCAGCAATAAAATGCAACACCTTGGGTGAATCTCCAGGGGTTTATGCTAATTGAAAAAAAAAAAAAGAAAGCCAATACAAAAAAGTTTCATACTCTGTGTCTCCATTTATATAACATTTTTGAAGTGACAAATTTCTAGAAAATGTGGAATAGAGAAGAGGTTACCAGGGATACAGGATGAGGGTAGAGAGGGAGGTGAGTGGGCTATACAAGGGAAACAAGGGATCTAGTGGTGATGGAAAATGTTCTGTATCTTGACTGAACTGATGTTGACATTCTGATTGTGACAGCACACTAGAGCTCTGCAAGATTTTACTAGGGGAGAAAACTGAGTAAAGAGTACAAAAGGTATATCTGTGCAGTTCTTAAAACTATGAGCAAATTTACAATGATCTCAACTAAAATGTTTAATGAAATAAATAATATAGGGCACACACCTTTCTTCTTTAAAAGAATTGAGGTCGATCTTTTTGAAGTAACTAAGCTTAGAAGTCATTCCTCACATGGGATGAAGATCAGCCACTCTTCCACCACAGCGTTCTAGCCCGGGATGGAGAAATGAAATTGGGCAACTATTTTCTCTGACTTGCTTTCACTAAAGAGCAGAAACATGTAATGAAGTCAATATTAGTTTGAAAAGCTTTAGGCAAGTTTAGAAACATGACATGGACAAAAGAGAGAATTCCAGTCAGTTTTGGGAAAAAGAGAAATGAAACCTGACTTCTTTTGAACTGAGAGTAATGTGACCAGTAACAAGGCAATATTAAACATCCAGCTGCTCCTTCACTGGCCGTGGTGTGTCTATAACAGTCCTCTCTTAAGTGAAGCTGACAGTTGTGGATAGAATGGGCTCCAGGTTGTTGTAGGGCACAGCAGCATCCATCTTGATTTGGATAGTCCCATCCTTTCTGTGCCTTGGATATTGGGCTGTATCAAACAAATAAAATTGAGTTTTTTAATCATAACTTTAATAACAATTTGCGGATGTATTTCATTCAAGGCAGAGGAATTGTTTGTTGCCATGGTTTACCTCAGCTCATGGAAGAGGGTTAAGTTAGATTGCTTTCTTTTTTTTCTTTTTTTCTTTTTTGTTTTCAGTTATGGTTCATCAGAATGCATTAAAATTCAGAACCAACGGTTATATGAAATTGGAGGAAATATAGGTAAGCATTCTCTAATGGTTTTTACTACTAAATTCTCTGATTGCTCTAAAAGAAATACGATGCTATTGTAAAAGCATATTTTATAAGTTTCTTAGTATAAATTCGACATCAATAAGTTTCTGAGTTTTTAATCTCATATGAGAACAGTTGTAGGAATTCCCTGAAATACTCTCAAAATTGAAATGTGAATATTCTGGTTGATATGGAGTAGACTTTTGTGTCTTTTAAGTGTGCCTCAAAGTTGGAAAGTCTGTTCCTGAAGGTTCCTGCAAAACAGAGAACATCATGGAACTTTGAAACTGTGACACTCTTTTTGTTTAACTTCCCTGGTTTCACCCTCAGTTCAGGTCCATTCTTCCTATTTCTCTGAGGGGAAACAAAAAGGAATCAAAGGGAAGTTGCCTCTGCTTGCATCTGTGTCCTATCTTCCCCTTCGTTCATGTCTTCTGCTTGCCCTCTGCACAGTCTGGATGCACCACCCCAGCTCCCATTATAGCCAGCACCAGCATGTGTACCTCCCTTCATGTTCCTACCTGCTGCTTGGGGCCTTGCTCCAGCCCCCATTCTCTCCTGCACCCAGTTTTCCCCTCCCAACTGCATCATTTCCAACTGCATAAACATTTTTGATAATTTCTCTCATGGTCAAGACTCTCTCTTGACCCCCACCCTGCCCCGTCCCCACACCTTCAAGCCTATTTCCATTTCATCGTTCTGCTTTACAGCAAAAACTCCTTGAATCCATTTTCTGTCCTCTAGTTTCTTCCTCTTGTTCTCTCTTGAAACCACTCCAGTCAAGTGTTACCCCGCAACACTCAACCAAAATTGCTCTCTTGTTGAGGCCACTGGAGAACTCTTACCTTGTGAGATCCAGTCATTCGTTCTGTCTTGATAACTGCCTGAATTGATCTTTCCCTCCTTTGAAAACACACTTTCTTCACCTGGTTTCATTGACAACCTAAGCTTTTGGGTTTTGTCCCACTTCACTGGCAGCTCCTGAGTCTCTTTTGCCTGCTACTTCTCATCCTCTCAACCTTCAATGTGGAAAACTGTGGGGTCAGGCCCCACAGTTATGTGTCTATAAGACACATAACGTTTTTGGTGAGTTCAATCCATCTCATTGCTTTAAATACACATAATATGCAACACCTTACAAATTCTTTCCAGACTTCCTCTCAACACCAGCCTTGCAGATCTAGTCATCAGGCACATTTTGCCACGGAGCCTTTGTACTAGGCACATTTTGCTATGCTCTCCTTTAGATTATTCGTTTCTCACTCCTTCACCTCCTGCCAGGTGTTTGCCTCTAGGTCACCTTCTCAAAGACACCTTCCAGGATCTCACTTTCTCTAGGTGTGCCTTCCCAGCTTTGTTCTCTCATGTACTTACCACCACCAGACTTATTTTATATTATACTTGCTGATTTGCTGGTTGTCTTTTATCATTTTGAATGTAAGTGCCCTGAGGGCAAGTATATTTGACTGTCTGATGCATTTCTGTAGCCCTAGCCCCTGGAATCGTGCCTGGCATATAATAACTTTCAAGAAATATTTTATAAATGAGTGAATGAATCAAGCAAATAATCAAATATTGGTAGTTTTGTTTGAGACTTTGGTGTAGATTTCAAACACACTCTACGTAAAGATTTTCAAATGTATTTGCCTCATGGAATGATCTTTTTGTTGTTATCATTTCTAGATCTCCTGCCTATGGGCATTGCATCTGTATGTAAAGAAACAAAATGACCATTCCTAAAATGAACTTGATTTTAATATTTTCTAGCCCTAGTCAGGTTACTGTGTGTAAAGCCGTTAGAGGACACATGTTATTATATAAATTATCAGTTTATACCTTAAACGGGTTCTTGCCATGTTTTTCTAATTGATGTGGTAAGTCTGGGGAACAATTTGCCTATAGTTGGTAGTCTTTTTTCCCCCACAATTTTGCGTGGAATTTATTTGAGTATTTCGCAGTCAGAAAGAAACAAAGAGAAAGAGAAAGGCAGGCAGGCAGACTGGCTTTGCTAAAGAACCTCTAATATGTATCTACTTATTTTGGCTGAGAGAACTATATTGGCCTTATTTGAACCTTACCAACATTCACGTGCACACATAAAAGTGTGCACTCTCGAAAACATTCTCTGATTTTCTCTTTCCTTTAGGGCAGCATTGCTTGGATCCAGATGCTTATATATTGGATGTATATCATGTAAATCCTCAAGCAGAGTGGGTGATAAAACCCCAATCAAGTTTTTGAAATACCCCCAAGATGGCACCTATCATGTATTATATGCCAAGAAGATTCTACATTTGGTAGGGAAAATAACAAGACTACTTTTGACATGTTTATTCCAATAACCCTAGTGGAGTTTCTCAGCCCAAGTGGCATCTCCCAGTGTTGTCAGCATGAATTGTTGGTGGAGGAACTGGTTGACTGAGCTGAGGCTTTCTCCTATGGTTCTTTTCTCCTATGGAAAGACGAGGTGATCGTTCCAGAAGAAAGGCCAATCTAGTATATGGAACTCTGATCTAGTACTTTGACTTCACAACAGAAATGAATTTGGTCCTATGCCTAGAGATTAAAAAACACTTCTCTAGGTAGCAGATGCTACCAAACACAAGAGGTGGAAGAGTTTTTTTTTTTTTTTTATACTTATGTTATATACATATGTAGACCTTTTTGAACAAGAATGACAGAAATATCAGTAATTTCTGTTCAGCAAAATAATTCAGATCGGCTTTTCAAAGGGAATCAGTTTCTGAATTTTTGCATATAATATTGACTTGCTCCCAAATTGGAGGAGGATGAACTTTGGTTGAAAGAACACTGTATTGTTATGTATGTTGTACTGTATTATGACTATCTGCATATTGGTGCAAATGAACATTTCTCTATTGTGGACTATTGAAAACTGATGTTTTTCAAGCTTATTTTCTTATGAGCACAGGTTCCATAACAAAGGTTAGTTTGACAGAGGGTGTTCTTATACTCTCATAATCTTCTGTGTGGTTAATAGTCATAGAACCTCTATCTTTTCATCGTGATTATGGTGCTCAATGAATAGCTTTCTGTGTGCCAAGCACAGATTTCCTTTCCTGATCCAACATATCATTTTTTTTAATTTTACAGCTGTAGATAGTCACTTCTGTAGCCCCAACTTAAAAATATAGCATTGCCTTTATCCAACTGCTCTTTATGCAAGAGTACTGAAAAATACTGTTATATCAAGATTTTATATGCTGTAAAAGCAAATTTTGTTTCTGTTCATCAATCATAGACATGGCCAAGCACTATGGATTAGCCTCAGGCTTTAAAATCAGATGCATATTTGGTAAGCCGGAAACTGTCTCACTGTGAAGGTCCTGCAGAGCCATTTTCCAGACTTGCAATTGGCAAGAACACACAGTTCTCCACAGTCTAATGGAGAGCAAATCTGAAATGTGCTGAGGGGTCAGACAGCTCTGCCTTTCATCTTGAGACTGCAGATACAGTTCTTCTAGGGTTAGCTAGAAATGGGAACAGAGGTCTCATTTATCCCACATATGTGCTTTGGATTAGAATCCACAGATTAGGATTTTGATGAATTTATATCAATTTTAATGACATTTAATGCCCAAATGACTCTCTTTTGCAGTTCAAACAATAAAGTTGCTCAAAATACAGAAAACATTTTGCCAGTGTTTTGGTAAATGTTTTTACCAATGTTTCTAGTTACCAATTCTCAAAACTTAATGCGATAATAATTTAAGCCCACATATAGAAGAATTTTTTTTCTTTTCTTTTTCAAAAGCAGGGCTTGAACTCAAGACCCTGAGATCAAGACCTGAGCCAAAATCAAGAGTCGGATGCTTAACCGACTGAACCACCTTGGTGCCCCTAGGAGAAATCTTTTATATGCTGCATTATGCCTTGATAGCTCTAAAAAAACATTATTTATTTTCAACATGTAGATAATTATGTTTCTGGCCATTAGGATTTTTATTATATTTTTATAAAAAACTCAAATTCATTTTATTTGAGAATTTTTATTTCCTATGCCTGAAAACCCTTTAGAAGATAAACATGTATCCTGTAGGTTTTTAATTTATTCCTACATTTCATCATTTTTTAATGTTTGGTTAATTGATGGCATGTGAGTTTACATAATGAATTTCAAGTGTTTGAAAAAAATGCTTTTATTGTTTTTGTAATACGGACAACAGGAGTAAATATTTTTTGCAGTTGCTAACTTCCAAGGCATAAGATGGCAGTAATTTATACTCACACATGGAAGAAATTCTTCAAATTAGATATCTATACTTCTATAAAAGGACAGGGGACTGATTTTTCTCATTGTGTTTTCCCCTAATTTCAAATAGTTACATTCTACTGTGTTTTTATAGGAGATTTACAAATCTAATTTTTTACTTGAGAATTTTCCCATCTTCATACTGAAAACACATTAAAGCCTATATATAAGATCTGAAGGTTTTAAGATTTACTCTACTTGTCATTAGTTTAAATAAGTAGCTAACAGATGACAGATAAACAACAGTTTTTAAATTTTTTACCCACTTTTGTGTGGTGTCAGATGTCGAAGACTCAGCCGAGTCAATAGCTTTAAATTAATTACTTGAATGTATTTAAGGATGCGTGACAACTTTCAGGTAACTATGTATTATGGAAGGCATGTCAATACCAAATAACTTTTATTCTTAGTCATAGGATTAACTAAGTGGTTGAAGGAGAATTTTCCGTAGACACACAGACTAATAAGAGTAGAGGTTCTTTTTACTAATTTTATTCTTAAAGAATTAAACCCCTACAATTACAATTCAAAAATGTCTATCAAATAATTATTGAAACCATCTTTGTTTTATCAAAATTGTTTTAAAATAGTTACAGTAGTCTGTAAAACTGAGTAATATGTTTGCAAACAAAAGAAGAGTCAGATCCTGGACTTCTAGATTCAGTTCTTACTAGCTTCCTCCCCTCTTCCCAAGTGCTCTTGATATACGGTTAGGAAAATAATATCCAGGAAAGTATTAGAGAATGTTAACATTTTAGTGACACCTAATCAGAAAAAAGCCCTAGAGCTGGCTCATTGTTTTCTCCATTTTGCGAAAGAGGATTCCTTTGTCAAGCAGCTCACTGAGGGATATGATTCTTGGAGCCAGTGATCTTCAAATAAACTGGAATATTAATTTCATTACAATGTGTACACAGTATTAACTACCTCACTTGCCTTTCTTGGGAAAAAATGACTTTAACAGTTTTTGTTACAAACTTAGTCTGAGTCTTATTATTTAAGTCACTTCAGTTAGCTTTCAGTGTACATGTAATATACATTTAATGATGTAAAAAATGTTTAGCACAAGCTTTAAAGCCAAAAATACTCTGTAACTGTGACGTGTGGTATACTCTGAGAGAATTCGTGTCCTTTAGTTATTGTCTTATGTGTTTCACCATGTTGCAATGCAGTTTTTCAAGTGTGGGAATTAATAGTCATCTCTTCTTTCAGGCATTTTTCAACTGCTTTCTCCATATTGCACTTGGCTGAAAAGTAACATGAGATTAAATTGTCCCTTCTTTCTTTGAAGCATATTTCAACTGTTTTTCACAAATGTTTTACATGCCTGAAAAGAATATATATTATGGGATTAAATATTTCCTAGTTTCTGACAGGCATTTTCAACTGTTTTCCATAAATATGTCATTTAATAATAATATGACATGGATTAAAATGCTTCTTTCAGACATTTTAAATAGTTTTACACATACAGCTTACTTTAAAAACTACATCTTTTCTTTCATTTTCCAACTATTTTCTAAAACTATGTGCTCTGATTAGAAAATTATTTAATGTCACAAGAAATGCCAATGTTTTATGTTGTCTTCCATCTCAAAAGTTAATATTCTTTCGTTCCAGCTTTCATTGTTAAGTATAATATATATGTTGCATTTTATCCATAAAAATAAAGAGAAAAAACCAAAAGCATTGTCACAAGAATTCTTATAATTCAGCTAGTCTAAGGGTACCACGGTGCTGGTGAAAGAACAAGAGCTTTAAAATCAAAATGTATGTGTCTGAGCCCACTCTCTGTCACTGACCCACCAGATGGTGGTCTTGTACAAAAGCCATATCACACAATAGTGATGGACAGTTGTGGACAGGGGATGAATTCAATAAACAACAGTTTCCTAAATTTGTTTGAGTTTGGGGCAGGTATTTAATATGTCTTTCTAAAAAAACGTTCTCAATACAGAAAAAACATTTGACAAAATTTAATACCAGTTCATGATTTTTTTTAGGAAAATTCAACATTGTGTATCTTGTGCAAAAGGCAAGAAAGAAAAGGCATAAAGAAAAAAAATACAAGTCTCTATTTGCAAATGATATGAGAATTTATGTGGGAAAGCCTAGAGTATCTTCAGCTGTTAGAACAATATTAAGATAATTTACCAAGGTCATGGTATACAAGATGATTATATAATAATCCATTACATTTTTATATTAGCAAATAATTAGAAAATGTTTTAACTTCCATTTCCTATAGGATCAAAAAACACAAAATACTTATGAAAACATCAAAATATATGCAAAACATGTATGCTAAAAACTAAAAACTGTTTTTGGTAGAAACTAAAGAATAGCTAAATAAATGTATAGTTATACCATGTTTCTGTATGGGAGAGATGAATGGAAGAGCATTGGCAAGATGTCAGTTCCTCACAAACAGATTTATGGATTTAATGCAATCCCAATCATAACACTAATAGGCTTTTTAAGTAGAAATTGGCAAACTAGTTATAAAATTTATATGGATGCAAAGGATCTAGAACATCTAAAGTAATACTACCCTCAAAAGAGAAGAAAGTTGGATTTAGAATGAGGGACTTCAAGACTTACTGTAAGTCTACAGCTATTAAGACAAGATGATACAGAAGGAAGATCAACACCTATTATCAATGAAACAAAATAGCACAGAAAGAGGTGCTCACTTAAATGGTCATTTGATTTTCAACACAGGTGTGAAAGGAACCCTATGGAGAAAGGAACTAGAAGAACTAGATATACATATCACAGGGTATACAGAAATTTGCCCAAAAGGGATCATATTGTTAATTTTAATGCCTGAAACAACTATGCCTTCAGAAGAAAACAAAATAGCTTTGTGACTTGGGGATAGGCAAAGCTTTCTTAGGAACAGAAAACTGCACTTTTAAAGAAAAAAACTTAATAAATTCAACAAAATTTAAAGTTGCTGTTTAACCAAAGAGACCATTAAGAAATCAAATAAGCAAACCACAGATTAGGAAAAAACACATATTTGTAAATCATATATTTGACAAAAGACTGACATTCAGGATATATAAAGAATTCACTAATGAAAAGACAAACACATTTTTGAAATGGGCATCATAACTTGGATATTTCATGAAAGAAGATAATACAAGTGGCCAATAATCACATAAAAACACATTCAACATCATGTGCTGTTAGGGAAATGCAAAATAAACCACAAGGAGATATTACTACGTACCAACCAGAACAATTAAAAGTGAAAAGGCTAACCATTCTGAGTGTGCAAGAATCAAAACCCTTATAATTGCTGATATAAAATGCTATAGTCATTTTGGAAAAGGGTCTAGGAGGTTTTTTTTTTTTTTTATCATTCTAACCATACAACTACCAGCTGCTATCTGAATACAGATAACAGCATAAATGAATCTCAGAAACATTATGCTGAGTGAAGAAAGCTAGACACAAAGGATTACATACTGTACAATTTCATTTACATGAAGTGCTAGGATAAGCAGAGCTAAACAATGGTGGGGCAGAAAACCCAGAACGATGATTGCTTCTGTGGCGGTGGGTATAGAGACTGGGTGGAGGGGGCATGGGGCCTTTCTGGGGAATGGAAACATTTTTTATGTGCCATCCCATGCGAGGACCCCTGGCTACATGGGCCTGTTGAGCACTTGATATGTGACTAGTCTGAACTGAGGTGTTCCAAGTATAAAATACACACCAGATTTTGGAGACTTGGTAGGAAAGAATCTCATCAGTAATATTTTACTGTTACATGCTTGATTCTAATATTTTAAATATTTACATTAAAGTGATTAAAATAAATTTCAGCAGTTTCTTTTTATTTAATGTAGCTAGTAGAAAATTCTAAGTTATATATGTGGCTTACATTATATTTCTGTGGAGCAGTATTGTTTTATATTTTGATCAGTGTCTGGGTTATAAAGATGTACATACTTGTCAAAACATAGTGAACATTTACTTAAGATTTCTGCATATCATTATATGCAAATGTTACCTCAAAAGAAAATAATTTGCAAATAACCAATATTGAACTTTAGGTAAGGAGATGCATACTGGAGTATTTCATGGAAAGTGTATTGGTGTCTGTAACTTATTTTGAACTGATTGATGAATGAATAGGGGGATACATGGATAGACATGCACCAGGCCAAATACAGTAAAATATTTATGATATAATGGTGGTGGTTATAGCACTATTCAATGTAATATTCTCTATGCTTGACATTTTCCATAGAATTTTGAAAAAAAAAGAATTCTTTTTAAAAATGTTTTTCTTTTTAAAAAAGTTTTTAAAGATTTATTTCCTTCTTTTAGAGAGAGTGAGGAGAGCATGAGTGGAGGGAGGGGCGAAGGAAGTGGAGGGCAGAGTGGGGGAGAAAGAGAGAGAATCCTCAAGCAGACTCCTTGCTGAGCAAGTAACCCCATGTGTGGCTCTATTCCTATGTCCCAGGATCATGACCTGAGCCAAATTTAAGAGCCAGTTGCTTAACTGACTGAGCCACCCCGGCACCCCTGAAAAAAAAATTCTTAACACAAAAACATAAAAGCAGATTAAAGAGAATCAGGAATTTGGGCAATGCTGAGGTTCCCCTTAGATGTTTCTTTTTCTCTTCCCCACAGTAAATTACACTTTCTCCAAATATCTTCAGACAGAAGTTGAGTGGGGGTGAGAAGCAAAGAGAATGGAGAGGGTATGCTTTTGAAGTTTTACCTGAGCTATGTCAACTAGCAAGCGTATGTGTATTCTTAGTTTGTTTATAGCTTCTAGCTGACACTAATCTATTCTGAGTGTTTTGCAACCTCACCACCTTCTTCCTCACTGTGTAGCTGTGGGCCAGTGCTGGACTGTAGCTTGTGTCCTTAGATGACAGGGGCTTCTCTCCCACCACTCACCCTCACCCACTACATCTCACTTCATGCTGCCTTGGGGCTCCAACCTAACGACACGACAATCTAAACATATAAGTGCCAGAATCAGTAAGAACATACCTATCACGAATGATCAGTGGATTCACCCATCTAATAATCTATTGCCAAACACGGTAGTGGAAGCTATTTTCTAGTTTCATAAATCTTTAATCCTGCAAAACAGCTTCTTATTTTAAAGGAGTGACTTATCAGTTCAGCTTAAACAACAGATGTTTTGGAAGGAGTTGCAAAGTGATCCAGTTCTAACAAGCAATCCAAAGTTCTGTTCTCCATTATCAGTTTCATAACCCCTAGCCCTACAACTCTAGATTCAGCAGTGAAGTAGTTTAAGATGCAGATAATAAACACAAAATATACTGAACATAAAAACATCCTCCATGTCAAATTAGAAAGTTAACATCACTGCATGCCATTTTGTCCATAGTTATAAGCAAAAGGTTCACAAAAAATTCTCAGGATGCCCATGTGCCACTGGCAACCTCTGTCTGAAGGAGTGTGAGAAGTTACAGATTTCAAAAGTTCACTTGATAACAACAAATAACAGAAACGTGTTCATCTTTTGGACACTACATAAAATTATTATGCAAAAATGTCGAAGAGGTCACCACGGAACAAGGCAGTCCCAGGTGTTTCTCTGAGGTTGAGGTCTTCCTCCACAATTCATACAGAGGTATAAGTCTGAGGAATTGTTCTCTTTTGTCTTTCTGTACCCACTAGAGCCAGAATAATATATCAATATATTCATTGCACTGCCCATTATGTGGAGTAAAGGGTTGCTAAACTCAACAGTTTAAAAGGATAGGTATGCATCATAAGATTTTTACTAAAAGCAATGCTCCTCAGCAATACAGTTAACATGTTCTCTTACTGGGTTCCCAAGAGAAAGGAGCAAGAAAGTTCATCTAAAGTCAGATTTCCAGGAGCACCTGGGTGGCTCAGTTGGTAACGAGTCAGCCTTTGGCTCAGGTCATGATCCTGGGGTCCTGGCTTTGAGGCCCGCATCTGTCTCCCTGCTCAGTGGAGCCTGCTTCTCCCTCTCCATTGGCCCATTCCCCACCCTGCTCATGCTCTCTCCACCCCCAAATATAAATAAATAAATAAATAAATAAATAAATAAATAAATAAATAAATAAATGTATCTCTTTAAAGTCACATTGCTATAGAGATACAGAAAAGATCATGTCATACCTTTTTTTTAACAGTCCTTCCATCCATAACATTTAACACGCTTAATATATATACAAAGTAATATATATATATAATCATTAGGACCTTTTCCATGAGACAGTAATCTTCCTTTCATCTCTTGACCAATCCATTTAGTATATGTCCAATTAATCTTAATGGGGCTCCAGTTACCTGGAGATTATGGGCATGTTTACATCAAATAATAGTACGTGATAGTTTAACACATCAAATCATGGTGCTGCATAATTTTTATCCGGTTTAGCAAAAATGTCCCCATTTAAATATTCCACACTTAGCATGTCTCGAAGTGAATTTCTATATCTTTATGCCAAAATCCATTCTAACCATATGTTGGTTTTTTAAAATCTCAGTTTAGAGCAACTTTTTTTAGGTCCTTAAAGTCAAAACTCTTGGAGTCCCTTGGATCCTTTCTTGTCACAGCCCACATCAACTCATTGGTAAACCATAGGGGTGATCACATTTAAAATTTAAAAGCACAGTCACATCCTAGTCATAAAAGAACACAGGTAGGCCCAGGTCCTTCTAGCTTGAACCTGTAAACGTTTAGATTCCGTTAACTTTTACCTCTGAAAAGAGCCTGTCATTATCCTAGAGAACATTCAGCTTTCTGGGTATTTGTCATAGACAGCAGCAGAGGATTTGGGGTCTAGTTCAGGACTAGTTGGTGCAGACTGAGCTGCAGTGATGTGTTGCTGTTGTCCTCTTGTGTTGGAACTCTTCAGCAGACACAAGTTCTTCAGATCTTCCTGTTTCACAGGGACTTTAAAGCGTCTTCCACACCTGTGGTAGAAGTCATGACCCCACACCCAGGAGCACACTGGGGGCCTTGGGGTGACTGGGAAGAGGGTGGGCAGGGAGCACTTCCTGATGCTCCTTTCCCCTGTAGCACAGCTTCCTGTGTACTAGGCAGCCTTATGGCACTCCGTCTGCTTTTGTGGCCTCCTCTGAGGTGGGCAGAGGGCTCTGGGCCCTTCAGTGTGGATGGGAGCCCGAATGGGACAGGTGCTACCTCTGCTGCTCACTGCTAGATTCAGGTCGTAAACATAGGGACTGCACACATCTAGAAGTGCTACATCTGTCCTTTGCAGCTCAAAGGGCCTCCTTGTCTGTATCCGCCTTTTTTAAGGTGAGCAGACTAGGTTGTCTGTGTCTCCCCCCCCCCAACAAATATGGCTTCATTTCAGATGGTTCATTTCCTTGGATGTAGCTCCTGGCCTTTGGCTCATAGACACTGAAAACCAAAGGAATGTGCTTCCCACCTGCTCTTTTCTTTTTGTATGCATTAGGTTAATCTGAAAAATGGATTTGTCCTCCCATGGTAGTTTCTTGCCCTGTTCCAATGAGGCATTTTTTTCTGTCCCATAGCTAATGAAGCAGTCATCCCTAGGCACCCAGCTAACCACTTCAAGGGCACACTTAGATTATCTATTCCCATGGTTCTTAACCAAGGAGTGCATGTTGTCCTCTTCTGGCCATCCCAGAATGTTCTTATCCTGAAACCTGCAGTCTCTACTAGATCAATCTGGAATTCTATCAGCTGTGTCAGTTGATGGAGGGCATTATCTCAGTTCCAGAGATCTATACAAAATGCAGTTCAACAGCAAAGCAAACAGACTGAAAAGAATCAGGAGCTCCAGGGATGATAGGGGGTCCCATAAGACGTTTCTCTTACCTTCCTGGTGGTAAAGTATATATTTTCTGACAGCCCACAGACAGAAGTTGGAAAAGGATAGAAGGGGCACCCTCTAAAGGTTCATCAGAGTTTAACAATCACATCACACTGCTCCGATGGTCCTTTATATATGTTGTAACAGCCCATTGTCAGTAGTTGCTCTGCATTTTTATAACCTTTTTGTCACTACACAGCAGTGGAGTTTGCTGTAGTCCTGAGCTCTATGTCCTTAGATGACAGATTGGGATCAGGCTTCTCTACCTGTGTAGTCTTCAGTATGTTGTATTACTACAGGACAACAGACACTTAGCCATAGGTAACTGATCAATCGGATTCCTAAAATTTAAGATTTCTGCTCAGCAATATACCATTAAGAAAATGAAAAGGCACATCACAGATTGGGAGTAAATGCGTATGCATGTGTACTCAGAATACGTAAAGAACTCTAACAACTCAATAATACAGAAGACAGCTTTTTTTTTTTTTTTTTTTTTTTTTAATGGGCAAGAGATTTGAACCACTATCCTACTGAAGCACAGAAATGGTCACTATAAAGAGGTACTCATCATCAGACATCAGGGAAGTGCTAGTTAAACCACAACCACAAGAATATCAAAATAGATAAAATTAAAAAGTAACAATACCAAGTGTTAGCAAGGACATGGAGTAACGCATTCTCATTCATTGCTAGTCGGAATGTAAAACAGGAGAACCATTTTGGAAAACTAGCAGAATAGCATGAAGTTAGGCATACACTTACCCTATAACCTAGAAATTCAACTCCTAGATATTTACCCAAGAGAAATTAAAGCATTTATCCACACAGATGTGTATAGAAATGTTCACAGTTTTATTTATAATAGACAAAACCTGGAGAAGAGAGAAATACGGTTCATTCATTCAATGGAGTATGACTCAACAATAAAAAGGTTTTTTTTGTTTTGTTTGTTTTGTTTTGTTTTTGTTTTTTTGTTTTTTTTTTTAAGTAGGCTCCACACCCCGCATGAAGCCCAGTATGGGGCTTGAACTCATGGCCCTGAGATTAAGACCTGAACTGAGATCAAGAGTCAGCCATTTAAACAAATGAGCCACCCAGGTGCCCCCAAAAGGAATTTTAAATACAAATATGAATTTCAAAACCATGCTCTGTGAAAGAAATTAAACATAAAAAGGTATGTATGTACATGATTCAATTTATATAAACTTCAACAAGAGGAAGTAAGCTATGGTGGTAGATACAAAAAAAAAAAAAAAAAAAAGTTTCCCTCTCATAGAAAGGGCTGGCTAGACCTGGACACGAGGTAATTTTGTTGGATGCTCCATGATCAGGCCTGACCTACCTTGTACTTTTTCTCTCATTACACCAGGGTCCCTGTTTCAACCAGGGAACTTCAATCTCTTATGTCCTCATACCACCCACCCCATCGCCAATAGTCCCATTGCTACCGTGAGAGCAGTTTGTCAGCGGGGCTGTTACAGGTGCTCCCACCATACATCCTGCAAAGCCTAGGTACAGCTACCTTTTTAGAGCCTTCCCATTCCATCCTACCCCACTGTACCAGAAGTTAGCCCTTGATTTTATACTGTTTTAAGGTGCATGTATGCCTTTTGGTCCTAGCAATTTTTAAATAGAGCATTTTTTCCCCATTTTCATCTCACCATGCAGTTCAAATGCCAAGTTAGCATTTAATTGGCAAATATTTGTTGAGAAATGTTCAACAGTCAGTCATGTTTCATTCCTAAATACCAGAAAGGTTACAGCTGCAAAGACAGACCAAATGGAACATTAATATCACAGAAGACCTATTTGTTGGGCTCTATCTGACAAGTCAGAGAAGCAGTCTTTGTTTTCAGCTTTGATGCAAAATGAGGTACCTGACAAATACCTGGCAACTCCAGTGGTATTGATGGGGACCCAAGGGATTGACGAATAGAAGGGCCTAAGAAAAATGGAATTGAATTTCTTTCATTGCTTTGCTCCTTTCATTTTGAAGTGTGGGTGATTGCCATCTTCCAGCATCTTTTCTCCATCTAAGACACATTTCTTCTGCAGGAGCTTAGGAGAAAACAGCCAGCTTGTTTTATAATTGTCAGGATAAAATGAGAATATCAACTAAATATCAGTTTCCTCACTATGAGGAAATTGGAGGAAAAAGTGGGGAAAAAAATGAAAAAAGATTTAGTGGGAAAAAACAGAAAACATTGGAGAAAAAAGGGGGAGTCTGTGGGATGCAATTGTAATTGGTCCTATTTTTTCCATAATTAATTCAATTAACCAGAACTTCATCAAAGATTTTCACATCTAGGTCCAAAAGTAAAGTCAATATATAATTGCCTTAATTTCCTTAACTTGTTTTGGAAGTGGAATTATACCAGACTTGAATGGCTAGAGTAGCTTTCCCACTTTTTGTCTTCAACTTTGAAACAGTATGTTAAATGTTTAAAGGAAGCTTGGAAGGGAGGGATTGCCAAGGGGCATAAGGAAACCTTTGGGGGTGATATGTTCATTATCCCATCACATGATGATGGTATAGATATGCTAAAACTCATCAAACTGTATACTTTAAATATGTGAAGTTTATTGTATGTCAATTATACCTCAATAAAGGTGTAAAAAAAGTTAGGTCTGTGCTTGGGCTCCAAAACTGGTGGCAGTGCACTGAAGTCCCATGCCAGCTGGACCCTGGGAGAGAACCATACTTTGCCCAATGCCATTATCTGAGAAAACACCAGAAAGGCATATCATAGGGAAAACATTAAAATCATTACACTGTCAAGAAAGACAACCAAGAATATCTCATGTGAAAAATCATCATTTCCAATGGAACAATTTCTGAAAGAGGCTGGATCTTTGCGTGCTCCTTCCCAGTATTTCAGACAGTCCAAGATTCCTCAGGCTAACGACTTCAAAACTGGCTTGAAAGTGGAGTGTGTTACCTTCACTCTGTTTCTTCAGCATGTACTGCTACAGTTGCTGGAATTACCGGGGTAAGGCACCAGATTACTGTTAGCACTGGACTGTAATGAATGACAATGGAAAGGACTTTAGGAGGGCTGTAGATTCCTTGGACACACAACCTGCACATTGGGACATGTGCAGGAAAAAGAGGGCTCCACTTTAGTCTTCTCTGGAGTTCCAGATGAATGTATCCTCTCAGCCAATGTTCCTTTTATGAATTCTAAATGGATCTGAAATCACAACTTCGACATTCTCTAAGAAGGAATTACCAAAGCCAGCCCTAAATAATTTAAAGTGGGAATGAAACTTGAAGCACTAGACAGAATCCTATCTCATCTGCCCTGCAACTCCTGTAGGTGTTAGAGATGATGAAGTTTATATTGCCTTTGAGAAAGAGAGAGAAGTTTTTCATTATTGCTACAGTACCATTCCGAGGTATTTTCCTAGTTGGGTAACATTCCCAGACAGATGTCTGAGACCATGAAGAAATGTTGCTATTACAAAAACTGCAACAGAAGTACAGGCTCCTTCCAAAGTAACTCGGTGTTCAATGCAGTCCATATAGAAAACTGCTCCCAACCACCAGCACAGTGGGTCAAGAAAGCAAGATAGTTTAAACCACCTACACAGACGTCAGTCTCTGAGAAGGATGGTTTTTAAAAATGCCCCCCCCCCCAAATCAGCATCCATACTTTTTAAAAATGCCTAAAATTAAGAAAAAAGGGTTTTTAGAAAGTCATCCCATTTTGTGTTCTCCTACATCTCAGTTTGCGTAAAGTCGCTACCCAGAGCCCCTGGCCTTCCATTTGGCAAGGATGGCATTACTCAGACAACCACCACAAGGATATCTGCCGTCTGTGACTCTGGAAACAGGGAAACTTGAGTGCTCCCCTGCAGCAGGAGATGCCCACACTTGCTGGCCAGCTCCTGGGGTAGCATGCTGGATGGTGCCCTCCAAACTGGACCAATCATAGATTCCTCCTCAAAGGAGACGTGGCCGCTGCCTCCTCTTGGGGAAATGACTCTATCCATCTTCCTTTAGTGAAGAACACTTGCTCAAGATAAACTGATCAAAATAAATCAGCAAAAGAAGACATATCAGGACACAGAAGTAACAAATGACATGCTACAAACCTCCACCTAAAGCTCTCCCATTCTCCTCTAAGCTCCCCACGATAGAGCTACATGCATCGGATGCAGAAATTCTGTCTTAAGAGGAACTGACACACCCGCATGCATGAAGAGCAAAGGCACTCTTATAAACCCACTTATGCAGCAACAAACCAACTCTGAGCCCCACCTGGAGAAATCCATAAACTCTTACCTTTACTATAGGAATTCTTTTCAGGCTGGGTTAGCTATATCAAGCTCATCACCAGTTCTGAATTGATTGTCATTGGAGTCTTCCAAGGACAACTATCGGAAGTCAGGAAAATCCACACACAGAGAACTGAGGTCCCAGGTCAACACTCGGACCTTAGCTCAGTGTACTCAAAGGATTTCCACTGTGGGCTGTGGAGGAAGTAATACAATTTGTGAAAGAGGCAGCTTCTCACAATTGGGTGCACCTCAAAAAGCTCTTCAGTAGACATGCAGGTTCTACTGTGACCAAGGGGTCAATACAGGGAAATATAGGAGACTGAGGCTAAGGCCAGCATTAGAGCCAGGCCACCACATCAGACGACTTGGCAATCAACAAGGGGCTGGGCTCTGCGTCTGTTCAGACTGCACACATTTCTCTGTTGTACCAATGTATTCTCAGTTGAAAAGTGGGTTTGTTGCTCCAAGCAGTCTTCCTTTAGCAGAAGATCTCCCTGAAAATTGGAAGGCCAACATTATAACCTACTTCTCTAAGAATCACCAGAAGGATGAGGACTACCATACTCAAAATGATAGTTCTTTGCATCTTTTATTTCTTTTTTAGTTGTACACTTTACAAATTACCACTACCCCTTCTGCCTTAGTTGTGACAGCCAAAAGTATGTCCAGACAAATGTCCCCTATGGGGTAAAATGGCCCCTTGCTGAGAACCACCAAACTACATCACTTCTGTGAGTGTTCTATCTGGTGGTATAATATTCCATTCATGTTCTCTTTGTTTCCAGACAGCAAATAACCATATAAATCACTTTCCTTGATGTTTTTAATTTATTTTTTATTTTTTTTAAGTAAAGCTCTGAAATCTTTGGGAGAAAAAAAGAAAAGAAACTTAGATCTCCCTGAGTTCAGAGCCTCTACCATTAGGCTAGAAAAGTAAAAGCAGGTCATTCCACCCTGTGTTTCTGGAAAGGCTAAAGAGGAAATGTACATTTCCACAGTATTTTTCACAAGAAGCTTTATGAGCAGCTATAACTATAAAAGCCCCAGATGCTATTAAAGGAAGGGCGAGTCTCACAGATCAATCTGTGAATCTCGAAAGGAGACATGAAATTCTATTTTAGAAAAAGAAAGGTAACTTAAGTATCTAGAGACCTGATAGATTAATGTAATGACTGTCCTACAAGACACATATAAAACAACAAACTTATTCCTTCCCTCCAGGAGCTCGGAGTCCCAAACATGGGCTGAGGTCATGCACATATGGTCTTTCCATATCCCAACTTCCTCCCTTGCTGACCACTGATTTACTCATTGGAAGGGTGTTCACGAACACTGTTCACTCTGGACAATCTGTTTTGCCTGAGGAGGGAACTTGAGATGATTCTTCTACCTCCACCATGTCAGGGTCTGGGCTGCTGAGCAGGAGCAGGGGAAGGACACAGCTTCCATACTGTCAAAGTCACTAAAAGGTGTTTTGTCCTCAGCTCTATAAAAGTGATTAGGGCTTTCTTTACTCCATTAGAGTAGATAATTGGGATTTGGTGCTAGACATGTCTAATATTTTCTAACTACCCTGTTACTGATGGTGGGGAGGAAAAAAATCCTGGATGTTATGCACCTACCTTGCCAATTATAATCTCTAATCCAATGGCATCCACTTTGCTGCTAATCCCCAGGATGAGGCTGTTGTCTGAGGAGCTATGAAAATCCAGTGTGATGTTTACATCCCATCGGACATTGTACGCTTTCTTGACTGACATCTAACAAATATATAACCCTGAATATAGCATGAGCCCAGCCCAGGACACCCTGACCCAGGAAGTCTCAAACTCAGGCTCGAAGGTCATGAGCTGGGCTGGACTGGCTGGCTACAGTTTGGATCCTAGATGAGGTGCAGCTAGACCTGGCCCTTGCTTCTTTTCTGATCCACTTCCATCCCCACCAGGTCACTTCTACTCTCTGAGTCTCAGCTTCCTCATCTGTGAGATGAATCAAGTGTTGCTTTCAAAGAAGACATACCCAGTCATTGATGCTGAGCCAGACTGGAGCATGAAATGGCATATCTTGATCATCTATTGCCACGTAAGCATTCAGTCACCAGAAGAGGTTTGCATTTTTGACAAGTGCCAATCTTAAATTCTAAGATAATACTATTCAAAGTGTGGTCTGTGATCTGGTGCCAGCTGGCAAACTGTTACTAGTCCAGGACAAGGTAGGCCAAAAGAATAGGAGGAAGCTCCGAGAAATGAATATGTAATAATATGACATTTCCTCAAAGCCCGAGGACAAGACTGGTGAACTCATCTCATTGAATAGGGTATAGGGCAGTTTGGGTGGTCCTTGAATGGTGAATGCTATGTGACCTCAGCTGTATACTTTGCACAGGAGGATTTCTTTATGCTGCGTATCATTTTAAGATATGTCAGCCATAGGGGCACCTGGGTTGCTAAGTGGTTGAGCGTCTGCCTTTGGCTCAGGGCATGATCCTGGAGTTCTGAGATCGAGTCCCACACCAGGCTCCCTCTGAGGAATCTGCTTCTCCCTCTGCCTGTGTCTCTGCCACTCTCTCTCTGTGGCTCTCATGAATAAATAAAATCTTTAAAAAAAAAATCTGCCATCTCTAGTCCAACATCCTATAATCTGTACACATTTTTCATTTATAATTTGTTTTTATAATCATTTGACTTTTAAGATTTTAATATAAATACAAACATATTTGGTAGCTATTGTAGGGAAGTAAATTTGTCTGACAAAGTGCTAAAACCATAGTGTGGTTTATGGAAAAGTAATAGTGAGTCATGAATGAAACTGATACTTAAGTGGCCTTTACTTACCAAACAAATTCAAAACAAAAAAATAACTCTTAAGAGAGTTTTGATTTAAAAGAATGACAGAAGCAGATGTTGGGTGTTACACTATAAATATTAAAGCTTTGGGGGGTTTCACAAAGCTCCTTCGGTTGCTAAACTAAAAATCCATTTATAATCACTAAAAGATTAGCAAAAGATTGCATTGGAAATGTTTGCTTAGAAGCGTTAGGTGAAACACAGGAAAAATGGAGCTCAAGAACCACTTTCTAATCATGTGTTCAGAAACTGGCTATTAAGATTTAAGACCAACTCTTAAAATATATAATGGTTCTTTTCACTGCAATGTGGCAACTACACAGATATTGCTAAAAATAATTAATTTGAACATGACAGTAAAAAGACAGGATATCTGGGAGATATCCCCCAGCTTTACTGCTAATAAGCAACTAGCTCTGAACTGAAGAAAACTAACATCATCAGCCTGTGTTTGGTATCTAAGTTTTAAGTAGGAACATGTTCTGATGGCACCCCTGAAATGAGAGGAAAGCATTTCATAAGTTACCTGGATGGAGAACTTGCAACTGATTGTAATCGTTCACAACTCCCTTCATAGAGAAAAGTCTTGCTATGAAATATGTCAGCTTAACTAAAATATATGCTTAGTGATGCAGGAAAAACTAATGTGGTAAATTGAAGATTATACTTTTTATAATGCAATAATATGGAAGTTGAATCCTAAATGGTACTACATGCTGAATTAGGATCTTCATGGAGCAGAAAAGCTGTGTCAGGAATGTCTGAACTGTAAGACAAATCCTTGTCTTATATTTCTACAAAATAAAGTTAATTTGGTTCTAATTTTTTAAGTGTAAACTGGCTAATCAGTCTTGCTTATTTGTTGCTATCTTCAATATTTTAATGATTCTTATACTTCCATGGAAGGAAGCATGGCAACATTTTTTCGCTGGGAATATATGATTGTAAAGGAAAAATAAAAAGCTTGGAAGAACACAGTTTTACAGATTTTTGACAAGTTCCATAATTTAATAATGACTGTGAATGAAGGAGGTGATGATCTTAGTGTTACCAACCTGAAAAGCTACAGAGATCTTATGAATGTGGCCAAAATGCTTTAAATTTTATTTTTCATTATTAGAATAGCCATATGTAGGAAAATCATGGCTCTGAAAAGTAATTTCAATAAAAGGAAGTTGATATAGAACTATAATTATGAAATAAATCATGGAACAAGTTGATAGACCAAAAATGAATTTTGAAAATACAGCATCACTTGTTTCATTTTGGATCAAAGTTAAAAATGATTATCTTGAACTTGCTGAAATTAATCTCCTGTCTTACACTGCAATCAACATACCTCTATGAGATTAATTTCTCTAGTGAGGTTTTTTTAAATTTATGTGTGTGTGTGAGAGAGAGGGACAGAGAGAGGAGAATCCTCAAGTAGACTCTCTGATGAGTGCAGAGCCTGATGTAGATCTCAGTCTCAGGACCCTGAGGATCATGACCTGAGCCAAAAATCAAGAGTTAGATGCTCAACCAGCTGAGCCACGTAGGTGCCCTTCTCCAATGAGTTTTTAAAACAAAACATAGAAGTCACTTAGATATACCTTAGCATGTAATGTCATAAACCCAAATTATTTTATATAAATTAACAAGTAGGGATGCCTGGGTGGCTTAGCGGTTTAGCACTTGTCTTTATCCCAGGGCGCGATCCTGGAGACCCGGGATCGAATCCCATGTCGGGCTCCCGGTGCATGGAGCCTGCTTCTCCCTCTGCCTGTGTCTCTGCCTCTCTCTCTCTCTCTCTCTCTCATGAATAAAAATCATAAAAAAAAATAGAACGTTTAAAATTAATTAACAAGTAGTAAACACATTTGTGGAATGACAAAATACTACAAGTATAATGGGGATTCTTTATATTAATCCCCTATATGCATACTTTCAATGAATGTGTACCGGTCTTAAAATTATCTTTTTCCTGTTTTATTTATTCTAATGATGGTTAATAAAATGCAGGTTCATTCTGTGGTCTTTAATTCAGAAAACTGGGTTTGCACTAAGTCTCTTTTTTCATTTTTCTAGTAAATAATTTTTTAATGTATTTCACAAAAATATCAGTCCACAATGGATAGACTTTTAGAAAAATAGGTCTTTCATTATCGACAGTTTGAGAGACAAATTATTTAGTATTACATCTTTGCACAACTCTTCTCTGTGCTCTTTTTTATCGAGGTAAAAAGTTTAAGGCTCTGAGAAATTAAGCTATACTAGTGAGCGGCCTGTTTGTAGAGCTGATTTTTGGAATCAGGAAATTTCACTGTTGGGCTTGGAAGAAATATAGTTCAGTATCCCGCCCAAGTCTGACGTTGGTTCTATAACATACTGAGAGCAACAACAACAAAAACACAAACCCCCCTGGATTTAGGTCTTACAGTGCAGCGTCGACAGAGTAGCTCTGGTGTCAGTGAGTACACTCCAGCCTTGGTTGTGCTCCACCCTGGTGCGCCACCTTGGACAGAGCTCCCGCCGGCCTTGCTGTGCGGAGCGCTTTCTCACCAATGGTTCAGAAATGAGGACGTGCGGGCTTGGAGAACTAAATGACCAACTCGGGATCCCTGGGTGGCGCAGCGGTTTGGCGCCTGCCTTTGGCCCAGGGCGCGATCCTGGAGACCCGGGATCGAGTCCCACATCGGGCTCCCGATGCATGGAGCCTGCTTCTCCCTCTGCCTATGTCTCTGCCTCTCTCTCTCTCTCTCTCTCTCTCTCTCTGTGACTATCATAAATAAATAAAAAATAAAAAATAAAAAAAATAAATGACCAACTCTACGCCAGAAGCAGAGACACTTCTCCTTTCCAAAACCACGCTCTTGCCACCCCGGGGCTCAGCCTTCCTGGCAAATGACTGCTGGATCCCAGGCATGGGGTGCTCAGCCCCTCGGTCCTTACCTTCTTCAGTCAAGTCTCAACTGGCCTCCCTGTGGCTTCGTCTGTTGGGTCTGGCCATGCTCTCTAAAGCAAGGGAACAAGCCAGGCATAGACACCTCGAATCCGAAGACTCCGTCTGCCCCCACCGCTCCCGCTGCCCTCCTCTGGGGTCGGGGCTTCCGTCAGCTGCCCATCAGCTCTCCCCACATTTCTGAGCCTCCCCGGAACCCCCGCCAGGTCGGAGGGCCGCGTGGGCTGCGCCCCCTCCAGGGCCGCCTTCACTCCCAGCCCCCCTAATTGTCTCCGAGAGCTTTTGAAAGGGCGAGACCTAGCTTCCGTCGGAATCTCGCTGCCTTCCCAGCCATCCCTTCCGGCATCTCCGGGAAAACCCACAGTTCGCAGCTTCTCCCCCCACCTCCGGGGCCTGGCGGAGACCTGGCCTCTCTCTACGGATTAACCGCGCTGGAGCTGAAGCTCTTTGCAGCTTGGGGTGGCGGCGGTTCAGAGAGCGGATACGAATGACCCCGCCCCCGGGCACGAGTCCACAGTTCCGAGCCTTGCCAACCGCCAAGCCAACGGCCACCGACCACCGACCGCCACGGGTCCCCTCTACCGCAACGCCCGACCGCCACGCCCACGCGCGGCCAGGCCCCGCCCCCCGGGCGCTCGGGTGTCCAGGCCCCGCCCCGCCCCCCCCCCCCCCGCCGGACCCTCTCCTGCGCTCCCCGCCCCCGCCCCCTGCCGCCGGCGGACTCCGCCCCCTCCGCCCGACCGCCACGCCCCCACGCGGCCCGGCCCCGCCCCCCGGGCGCTCGGGTCTCCAGGCCCCGCCCCGCCCCGCCCCGCCCGCCCCGCCGGACCCTCTCCTGCGCTCCCCGACCCCGCCCCCTGCCGCCGGCGGACTCCGCCCCTTCCGCCCGACCGCCACGCCCCCACGCGGCCCGGCCCCGCCCCCCGGGCGCTCGGGTCTCCAGGCCCCGCCCAGCCCCGCCCCGCCCCCCCCCGCCGGACCCTCTCCTCCGCTCCCCGACCCCGCCCTCTGCCGCCGGCGGACTCCGCCCCCTCCGCCCGACCGCCACGCCCCCACGCGGCCCGGCCCCGCCCCCCGGGCGCTCGGGTCTCCAGGCCCCGCCCCGCCCCGTCCCGGCCCCCCCCGCCCCCGCCGGACCCTCTCCTCCGCTCCCCGACCCCGCCCTCTGCCGCCGGCGGACTCCGCCCCCTCCGCCCGGACCGCCACGCCCCCACGCGGCCCGGCCCCGCCCCCCGGGCGCTCGGGTCTCCAGGCCCCGCCCCGCCCCGTCCCGGCCCCCCCCCGCCCCCGCCGGACCCTCTCCTCCGCTCCCCGACCCCGCCCCTCTGCCGCCGTCGGGCTCCGCCCCCTCCGCCCGGCCGCCACGCCCCCACGCGGCCCGGCCCCGCCCCCCGGGCGCTCGGGTCTCCAGGCCCCGCCCCGGCCGCCCGCACGTTGCCGCGCGCCTGCCTACCCGCCATTAACGGCCGGATGGGCCCGAGAGTCGACGCCTCCTGCGCCTGGGCGCGTCCTCGTCCTCGCCTCAGCACGGCTGCCCCGGTGGCGCGGCTTTGAAGAGCCCTGCCTCGTGTTCTCCGGTTCCGTGTGCTTGAAGAGAAGGAACGGGCGAAGGGGACGCGCGACTGCCGAGCCCCGCCGGCCCAGGCATTCCTCCGGGAGCCCCGGGAAGCCGTGCGTGGGGACGGGCCGGGCGGCCGCGGCCTCCCTGCGACCCCTGAGAGCCGACCCCGGGGAGCCGAAGGACCAGCCCGGCGCGGGTGGGGCTGGGAGCCCAGGGGGCGCGGGGCGCGGGGGGGGGGGCGGGGGCCTGATGCGCGTGCGCGCGCCCGGGGGAAGCGGGTGGGCCACCGCAGCATCTGCCCCGGGCCCCTTGGATTGGTGCTGCGCCTGCGCCGAACCCGGGGACGGGGACGGGGACCCTCAACGGAAGGGCGTCAGACACCGGGAGCTGGAGGGAAGGACTTCCACGTTTTGGGGGGGTTGGTGGTGTTTTCCCGCCCTCCCCGCTTTAGAGCAATCTGCCCAGCATCCTTTCGGTGACCCCGCCTGCTGCCTGCTGCCTGCTCCCCGCTCCCCGGTGCCGGGCCTGGTACCTTTCATAGGCTTGTAGAGCACCTGCCTGAGGCCCTCGGGCTCCTGTACCAGAAATGCCAGAAACCGGGTGGCTTACAAGCAACAGAAATTTCTCAGAGTTACAGGGGCTGGAAGTCCAAGAGGAGGTGTCAGGCGCTTAGTGACGCCCCTGTTCTAGACACCCTCACGTGGTGGAAGAGGGCAGGGGCCTGTTTTATAAGCACTTTGATCTCCTCGATGGGGGCTCCACCGTCGGGACTTAATCACTTCCCAAAGGCCCCACCTCCTAATAACATCACTTTAGGGGAAGCTTTAAGGGTATGAATTTTGGAGGGTTACATTTGCACTCTTTCTTAGTGCTCTTCAAAGTTTGTAATTGTGATGTTTTGAGATTTCTTTTTAAAATATGATGTCTCCCTTATTCCACTCTCTACACACTGAATAGAAAATTTCATGAGAAGGGTGGCAAATAATCTGTTTTGCCCACGAAGTTATCCCTCACATCTAACACAGTGACTGGCATGTGGTAGTTGCTCTGTAGATATTTATTGAATGTATGAATGTTGTCTTTAACACCTTGGAATTATAATAATGATTTTGTGACTGCTTTTTTCCCCTGTGACTATCTAGGTATGATTCCTGAAAACCATTTATATAATAAAACTCAGGATTATGGATTATTTTCATTAGTGTGGCATAAAGGAAACTCTCCTATAGTTAACTTCTGTTCTAAACCATCCAGAGGAAACTTTGTCAGCTGTCCTTGAGAAACTAGGTTGCTTTTTCCAAAGGCCTTAGAACAATGTTCAGATTGCTCATACCCTGTTATTTATTAGGTGTGAAAGATTTCATAAAGGATTTTGACACACTGAGCCTTCCTACTCTTTCCTGCTTGCTGCATGAAACCATTATGGTAAAATGAGATTGTAGGTGTAAGAGCTTCTAGAATTGGAAAATTCTAGAAGTCTAAACTCTGTAAATTTAAAGAAATATTTTTGTTGTTATTCTTTTTCAGTAATTGATCCAGGCCCACTTCTCCACCTTATAGTTTGTTTACAGGTCACATTAGCCATAAAGACATGAAAATACTTTCCTTTGCTCTCCTTCCTATTAAACTTTGGTTTCTTCTTAAAAGTACTTGGAGGTGCAGTTAGTGCTTTTATTGTCTGTGCAGGAGCTAAGCTGTAATGTTTTATTTGCATCCTATATTAAGTGTAATACAATGCACATTTCCTTTGTCTAGTTACCACTTGACAGCAAAAAAAATAAATAAAAAAAAGGAACATCCAAAGCAAAACAATTCATTTGTGGATTGGAATCCACAAACTGGGAGTTTGTTGGCACTAGTGGAAGAGAATGAATAAGAACAAGTTAAAAAAAAAAAGAACCAGTAGGAATTAGGATAAAGCTTGGGTAAAAAGCAGTTGACAGTATTTTCCTAACAGAGACAACTGTGGACAAGTACAAAGGGATTTATGTGGCTAGTATTACTAAATATTTATAATTTGTAGTTGAAAAAAATAATTTGTAGTTGAAGAAATTATGGACAGTAGCTACAGTATGAGAATGATCATGGAGTAGCCTTGAGGAGATGGCCTTTCCTATCCCTTGGTGTCTGTCATCTTCTCCGTCATCCTCATACTAATCATGCTTCTGCCATGTATTTGCCCTGAGCATCTATGTCTTTTGAACATTTACTTAACAATTTTTAAAAAAGATTTTATTTGACAGAGCAAGAGAGCACAAGCAGGGGGAGCAGCAGAGGGAGAGGGAGAAACGGGCTTCCCAGGGAGCAGGGAGTCCCTGACATGAGGCTTGATCCCAGACCCCAGGATCATGACCAGGTGCCCCTCACTTAATGATTTTATCATAGTTTTCTTCTTCTAGATACTCTTTGACTTCTACATATCCAGAGTTTTCTTATATTTCTAAAGCCTCTTCTTCCATGTTTTTATTTTCATAAGACTTTTCTCCCTTAAGCATGGGCTGAGAAATTATAGCATCTGTGAGATAACTGAGGTGTGAATTGATAAACTGGAGATGGCATCAGAGGTTCACAGTTTAGATTACTGTTTTGTCATAGAGGGATATACCTGGAGACTAGCCATATATAAGAGATGCACAGGGCAGGGTATGTGAGAAGGGGCTTGGAGCTTCCATGCCCTCTCCAGGCATGCCACTCTCTGCAACTCCACATGTTCACCAGTCCAGAAACTCCCTGATTTAAATGTTAATGTCATCCAAGAACACCCTCACGGAAACACCCAGAATAATGCTTGGCCAAATATCTGGGCAGACTATAGCCCAGTATAATTGGCATATAAAATTAATCATGAAAACTCTTGACTGTTGTCAAACACTTTTCTGCACAAATTGAGATGACTGTGTGTTATTTTTTCCTCTTCATTATGTTAATATGGTGTGTGTGATGATTGATTTTCTTATGTTGATCCGTCCTTGCATTCCTGGAATAAAGACTATTGTCATGTTATATAAACCTTTAATACGTTGTTGAATCCAGTTTGTTAGTATTTTGTTGAGGATTGTTGCATCAGTATAGGCAAGGGTTATTGGTCTGTAGGTTTCTTTTTTTTTTTTTTTTTTTAAGATTTTATTTATTCATGGGAGACAGAGAGAGAGAGAGAGGCAGAGACACAGGCAGAGCAAGAAGCCGGCTTCACGCAGGGAGCCCAACGTGGGATTCCATCCCCGGACCCTGGGATCACACCCTGGGCCGAAGGTGGCGCTAAACCACTGAGCCACCCAGGCTGCCCGGTCCATAGGTTTCATGTAGTATCTTTGTCTGACTTTTATATTAGGGTAATGCTGTCCTCTTGGATTGAAATAAGAAGTGTTCCCTCTTCTATTTAACTGTGAAGTTGGTCAGAGGAACAGTAGAAATACAAAAAACACAACAGGCACTGTACCGGAACTAATGATTCCTTGAAGAAGGAGTCATTTCTAATTTTTGCAATAAGATATATTGTATCAACTACTGTTAATTAAGAATCACTGCTTAAGATTGGGGAAAAGACCACCATTTAAAGATAAATGATAATGCATTTGGTGAGGAGTTCTTTGCAATGCAAGAGATATCCTAAGGTAGACTGTGATTGATTGCCAGTTGTGTGTGATCCAATAATTCAGAAGTAAAAGAGAAGTGAGCTAGGAAGAATTCACAGAAGAGGAAGAATTCATATTTCATATGCAGAGAGATGGCAGGCATAATTATAGATGGAAAAGTAGAACAGGCAAGACTAATGAAGGGGGAATGAGCCAAGACCTATTCATGGACAGTGAAGAACCTATTTGGGCTAGGACAGGGTTCAGGAAGGTAGGGAGTTTGATATGGTCCCAGGAACTCTTAGGGTGGAATTTATCTTATAGAGCTGCTTGAGAGGCTAGAGGAGGTGTGTGCTATGGTCAAGGAGTATTTTATCAGTGCAGAGTGGCTGAACAAGACTGACATCAAGGTTGTAGGACAGATGAAGTCAGGAGGGCATGGTTTGGTATGTTTTATTATCATAGTGCCAGTGCCTTTTATATGGTTGGTGCTCAATACTTATTGAATGAATGAATGAAAAAGACAAACTGGCAAATGGAAATAAACTTGAAAATGCAAAGAATGTTTGAGGAAAGAGCAGTAGTACTGAGTGACTGACTAGTTGGATATGATTGTCAAGATTATCTTTACATTTCTAACAATGCGAGAGTTTCTAACCTATTGAAAGAATGATAGTGGCACCAGTAGCAATTGGGAAATCTAAAGGTGAAGCCAATTAGGTACGCTAGAGTGGGGGAAGACCTGGGCCTGTTTGGATGAGGTGAGTTTGAGGCGCTGAGTGACATATCTAAGGGAAAATGTCTGGTAGACAATAGGAACTGGGTTTTGAAGAAAAACCATTGTGAATATTGATTTTTTGAATCTTTCAGAATGCTTTGCAGTTTATTATATTTTAAACCTGAGGTTTAGGATCAGCTCTAACTTCAAAGCAAGAAATAGAAAAAAACAAAGTCAGTGTTGGAAATTGGAGGAGCATCCACATTTAGGTGATTGGAAGTGAAATATATTGAAATTTATGTGTGAAAAACATATACCCAATGACTGAAGAGTGTTAAGCTATAGCAAAACTAGAATTTTAGTATTTAAAGACCATTCTATACATGATTAAAAACATACAGTGTTAAGAATTATAGTGATTGATGATTCAAAATGACTGAAATGAGTTCCCATTTATTGATGATCAGACTGGTAAGAGGAAAAAAATACCTCAAATCAAGAACCAAATTTTAGGGGTGCCTGGGTAGCTCATTTGGTTAAGTGTCCCAGCTCTTGATTTTGGCTCAGATCATGATCTCAGGGTCTTGAGATCGAGTCCCACATCTAGCTCCACACTGAGCATTCAGCCTGCTTAAGATTCTCTCTCTCTCCCTACCTCCCTGCCTCTCCCTTCTGTTTCCCTCTCCCTCTTCCTTCCCTCACCTAAAAAATATAAATAAATAAATAAATAAAAAACCATATTTTATTTTCCCGTAGGAAAGTACCCACATAGCAATAAATATTTTCTTACTCAGACTTGTATTCATCTCCATCCCAACTCCACTCCTTCCAAAATTCTCAGGATTCATTACCTGGCATATTCTCCTGGTTTCTGCATGGGCCTATTAAGCAAGTGCAAGAAGAATTATATTTATTTTAAAAATTTCCTTCCAGAGTGTTTTGAGTCAAATCACACAAGCCTTTTTTTATCTGTCTTTACCTGCTGTTTGTATAGGTTTAAAATGACTATCCTGAGGCTTAGCCATGCACTCAATCAATTAAAAATTCATTTTATTTGGAGAAATCTGCAACACATGGAAATTAGTAGTTAATACTTTCAATTAGATGGTAGCACCAATCATAAAATACATCACTTAATGAAGAACTCTGAAGCTCCCAGTTCCTTGGTCAGTCATGTCATATGGAAGCATTCCCTAGAAGACTATTCACACTCTGCTGTGCACAGTGTTATCAGCATGCTTTGAGGTATCACTTTCAAATGCCCAAGTGGAATTTAACTTGGGCATGTTGTTAATAGCTATGGGAATAAAGAGAGGATTTGGGAATGTCACCTTTTTCTTTTTTTTTTAATTACACTTTATAATTTTTTATTTAACATATAGTGTTATATTAGTTTCTGGTGTACAGTATAATGATTCACCAATTCTATATGTTAACCAGTGCTTATTGAGAGAAGTGTACTCTTGGGGCCTCTGGGTGGCTCAGTTGGTTAAACATCTGCCTTTGGCTCAGATCATGATCTCAGGGTCCTGGGTTTGAGCCCCATGTCAGCCTCCCTGCTCAGTGGGGCATCTGCTTCCCCCTCTTCCTCTCTCCCTCTGTTGCATGTGCACTCAAATAAATAAAAATTTTTTAAAAGATAAATGTACTCTTAAGAGTATACTTTATCTACATCCCTCATCTCCCATCCAACTGCCCTCTGGCAGCCACCAGTCTGTTCTCTGTATTTAAGAGTCTGTTTTTTGGTTTGTCTCTTTCTTCATTTGTTTCCTTTCTTAAATTCCACATATGAGTGAAATCATATGATATTTGTCTTCCTCTGTCTGACTTCTTTAGAATAGTACCCTCTAGATCCACCTATGATTTCACAAATGGCAGGATCTCATTCTTTGTGGCTGAGTGATATTCTGTTGTATATGTATACACTACATCTTCCTTATACATTCTTCCATCAGGAGACACTTAGGTTGCCTCCATAACTTGGCTATTGTAAATAATGGTGCAGTAAACATTGGAGTGCATGTATCTTTATGAATTAGTGTTTTTGCATTCTTTGAATAAATGCCCAGTAGCGAAATTGTTGGATTACATGGTAGTTGTATTTTTTATTTTTTGAGGAACCTCCATAATGTTTTTCCCAGTGACTGCACCAATTTACATTCCTAACAACAGTACACAATGATTCCTTTACTCCACATCCTTACCAACACTTGTTACTTCTTGTGTTCTTTATTGTAACTATTCTGATAGGTGTAAGGTGATATCTCATTGTGGTTTTGATTTGCATTTTCCTAATGATTAGTGATATTAAATATTTTCATATGTCTGTTGACCATCTGTATGTCTATTCAGGTCCTTTGCCCATTTTTTAATCAGATTGTTTGATTTTGGTGTTGAGTTGTTTAAGTTCTTTATTTAAGATATTAACCCCCTTAGCACATATATCATTTGCAAATATCTTCCACCATTCAGTAGGTTGCCTTTCCATTTTGTTGATGGTTTCCTTAACTGTGAAAAAGCTTTTAATTTGGAGGGTAG
Source organism: Canis lupus familiaris (assembly GCF_011100685.1). Classification (NCBI taxonomy): domain Eukaryota; kingdom Metazoa; phylum Chordata; class Mammalia; order Carnivora; family Canidae; genus Canis; species Canis lupus. The sequence continues at coordinate 73,364,456 of NC_049228.1, forward strand.
TCCCAATAGTTTAATTTTGCTTGTGTTTCCCTTGCCTAAGGAGACAGATCTGGAAAAATGTTTCTATGGCCAGTGTCAAAAGAATTATTGCCTAAGTTCTCTTCTAGTTTTATGGTTTCCAGTCTTATATTGAGCCTTTAATCCATGTTGAGCTTATTTTTATATGACATATGAAACTTGTCCAGTTTAATTTCTTTGCACTATGTAGCTATCCAGTTTTCCCAACACTATTTGTTAAAGAGACTGTCCTTTCTCAACTATATGTTCTTGCTTCCTTTGTTGTGGATTACTTGACCATGTAAGGATGGATTTATCTCTATGGTCTCTATGCTGTTCCATTGATCTATGTGTCTATTTTTGTGCCAGTACTTTACTGTTTTCATTCCTACAGCTTTGTAGTATATCTTGAAATTTGGGATCATGATGCCTCCAGCTTTACTCTGATTTATCAAGATTGCTTTGGCTATTCAGGGTCTTTTGTGGTTCCCTAAAAATTTTGAGATTATTCTAGTTCCTTGAAAAATGTTGGCATTTTTATAGGAATTGCATTAAATCTGTAGATTACTTTGGGCAGTATAGGCATTTTAACAGTATTGGTCCTTCTAATCCATAAGCATGGAATGTAGTTCCATTTGTTTTGTGTTGTCTTCAATTTCATCAGTGTTTTATACTTTTCAGAGTATATGTCTTTCACCTCCTTGGCTGAGTTTATTCCTGGATATTTTATTATTTTTGGTATAAGTACAAATGAGATTGTTTTCCTGATTTCTTTTTCTGTTACTTATTAGTGTAAAGAAATGCAAAGATTTCTGTATCCTGATTTTGTATCCTGTGAAGTTCATTTATCAATTCTAGTAGTTTTTTGGTGGAGTCATTTAGGGTTTTCTGGATATAGTATCATGACATCTGCAAATAGTGACAGTTTAATTTCTTCCTTATGAACTTGGAAGTCTTTTATTTGCTTTCTTGTCTGATTTCTGTGCTGATGGTTTCCATTACTGGGCTGAAAAAAAGTGTTGATAGTGGATATCCTTGTCTTGTTTTTGATCTTAGGGAAATAGCTCTCAGTTTTTTACCATTGCTTATGATGTTAGCTGTGGGTTTTTCATATATGGCTTTTATTATGTTAAGATATGTTACCTCTAAACCCACTTTGTGGAGAGTTTTTAATCATAAAGTTATGTTATACTTTGTCAAGTGTTTTTTCTGCATCTATTGAGATCATCATAGGATGTTTATCCTCTCGTTGATGTGATTGATTTGCAGATATTGATCATGGTGGATGTTTTTTTATGTATTGTTGGATTTTTTGGTGAATATTTTGTTGAGGATTTTTGCATATATGTAGTTTCCCTTTTTTTGATAGTATTATTGTCTGATTTTGGCATCAGGGCAATGCCGACCTTGTGGAATAAATTTGGGAGCATTCCTTCCTCTCCCATTTTATAGAATAGTTTGAGGACAATAGGTAGTAATCTTTAAATGTTTGGTATAATTCACTTGTGAATTCATCTGATTTTGGACTTTGGTTTATTGAGAGTTTTTTCATTACTGATTCAATTTTCATTGCTAGTAATCGATCTTTTCCAAGTTTTCTATTATTCAGTATTAGATTATATGTTTCTAAGAATTCATTCATTTCTTTTTGGGTGTTCCAATTTGTTGACATATAATTTTTCATAACATTATCTTATAATCCTTTCTGTAAAGTCAGTTATTTCCCCTCCATTTATGATTTTGAGTTTCTCTCTCTCTCTCTCTCTCTCTCTCTCTCTCTCTCTCTTTCTCTTTTATGGGCCTGGCTTATCAATTTTGTTGATCTTTTCAGAGAATCAGTTCCTGGTTTCATTACTCTTTTTTGTTTTTAGTCTTACTTATTTCTGTTCCAATATTATTTTCTTCTCGCTATTACATTTGAGCTACATTTGTTCTTTTTCTAGCTCTTTTAGGTATAAGGTTAGTTTTTTATTTGAGATTTTTCTTCTTGAGGTAGGACTGTACTGCTATGATTTTCCCTCCTACAACATTTTGCTGTATTTCAAAGATTTTGGACCATTGTGTTTACTTTTTCATTTGTCTCCATGAATTTTTTATTTCCTGTTTGATTTCTGCAACTCTAGATCTAGATGTCTCATTCCTTCCTCAGATTAGGAACTTTTTAGCTATTATTTATTCAAATAAATTTTCTGCCCCCTTCTCTCTTCATTCTTCATCTGGGATTCCTATAATGTGAATGGTGTTAATCTTGATGATGTCCCCAAGTTCCCTTAACCTATTCTCATTTTTTATTTTTCTTTTCTGTTCAGATTGATTGCTTTTCATTACTTTGTACTCCAGATCTCGAATACATTCTTCTGCCTTCTCTATTTATTGCATCTAGTTGATTTTTTATTTCATTTATTGAAGTCTTCATCTCTGACTTGTTCTTTTTTATATTTTCTATTTCTTTGTTGAAGATCTCACTGATATCTTCCACTCAAGTCCAGTGATATCTTAATGTCCATTATTTTTTTTAATGTCCATTATTTTGAATTTTTTATCAGGCATATTGTTTATTTCCATTTCCTTTAGCTCTTTTGCTGAGCTTTTGTCCTGTTCTTTTATTGGGTCATAGTCTTATGTCTCCTCATTTGCTAACTCTGTGTTTGTTTCTGTTTATTAAGAAAGTCATTTATGTCTCCTGATCTTGAAAGTTGCAGCCTTGTGAATAATAGGTTCTATGGTGCCCTTACAGTACAATGCCCCTTGTTCACCTGAACCATGTGCTTTAGGGGTGTCCCCAAGTGGGTTATTGTGCCCTGTTTTGGTTGATCCATGTTTGCCTTCAGTCTAGTTGGTTCCAATGGCCCACTTTGGCTATTGGGGGCACACTGACCAGGGTTTGGTCCCTGTGCTTTTAATGGGCCAGCCTGGGGCTACCTTGGGCTTATAGTCCAGCATTATGAGTGGTCAGACCAGATGCTTGCCCTCAGCCTGTTTTCCATGGCTGCAGTTGCACTGACCTATGGGGAGCTTCCCCCTGCATTGTTCTCTGAGAGGCTTTTGTTGGTGGGCAAGATGGTAGTCAGACCAGATTCCTATTTCATAGTTTGGGACTGATGGGTAGGGCACTCTTTTTGTGTGGCCAGCTCTAAGGTTCTGCTGCTATGACTGTGGGTGCACTGGTGCGTGGTTATTTTTTCCCCTCTTCAGGGCAGGAGTTGCTTTGGAGTGGCATTGGCCCCTGCTGGGTTGCTGCCAAGGTGTGCCAGGACAGGGGTAGCTTTGGAGGAATGGCTGCCAAGTGAGCTGGGTTAGATGAGGTGGATGTGTAGGTAGATGCAGGGGCAGGGCCCCTGGAACTAGTAAGATAGGTGGAAAGAGTTTGTGCTAATTCCCAGAAGTGTCCTGCTATCTATATCTAGGCCAAGAGAGAAATGGTGTCCACCAGTACTTTTGTTCGTGGAATAGTTTTCTAAAGATCCCTGCACCTCCAGTGCACATTCTGAGATCATTAAAGCAGTATCCTCCCTGAATACCCCTGGTACTTTTCAAACTGTGCTTCTATACTGTGTGTCTCAGTGGAGTTAACTGTTATGCTGTCTCTTTGGGTAGGGCTCAGTTTCTCATAGCCCTCCAACTCTTCCAGAGCTAAGCCCATTGATTTTTAAAGTGATAATTAAGCCCTGCTGATTGTAAAAAGATAGGCCCTCAAAGATAGGCCCCACTGATTTTCAAAACCAAATGTTATGCGGACTCATCTTCCCAGTGCCAGTCCCCCATGCCTAGGGTACCTGGTATGGAGTCTCATCTTCTCATTTCTCCATGTGTGTGGTATCCCTCTTGCTTGTGGATAGTCTTACCTCAGATTTGATTCCCAACTGTGTCTCTGCCCCTTCTCCCCTTTGCAGTGTGATCTCCTCTCTCTGATTACCTTTGGGAAGTTCTGCCAAGTTTTGGGTCATTTTCAGAGTTAGTTTTGCAGCTATGTATGGTGTCATTGTGTGTCCATGGGACTAGGTGAGCTCAGGATCCTCCTACTCCCCCATCTTCCCAGAACCTGTGAGAACTTATTATAAAACTGGAGGAGGTATCCCTGGGTGGCTCAGTGGTTAAGTGTCTGCCTTTGGCTCAGGTCATGATCCCAGGGTTCTGGGATCACATCCCAATTAGGCTCCCTGCCAGGGACCCTGCTTTTCCCTCTGCCTATGTCTCTGCCTTTCTCTCTGTGTCTCTCATGAATAAATTAATAAAATTAAAAAAAAACTGGAAGAAAACTATGGTCATGGGAAAAGGATGCAGTCATTCGAGTTGCTCCTTCAATATAAAGGTAGCTTTGTGATGGTTGCAGAATCTTCAGAAAGAGCAAAGAAAGATGTAGAAGGGCAGCTGTCCAGCTACTAGGCTTCTCGAAGAACTTGGAAGGGCAGCTGCATCACAGAACTTCAGGGTGATTTTCATATTCATTCCACATCAGTGATCCTGATCCAAAATAATCAATTAAGAAATTCATTTCTTAATTATTTTTATAGCAATATTGAGACATATTAAGTAGAACTTAACACCAGATAGTTAAGGTGATAGTTTAGTTATTACAAATAACTAAATCTTGATTGGCAAACATTTGTCAGAAAAGTTCTGGAAAAATGCTTGTGTTGGAGGAGAGGTCAAACTAAATGACTTCTAAAATTCTTCATAATTCTAGCATATTATGAAGTACTTGCTGGATATATACATTTATTAGATTCACAGTACTCATGAGACAATTTGTGTTCTTTTTTGTTGTTTTTGGGGTATAGTTCACACACTGTTAACAGTAGTTTGAGGTGTACAATATAGGGATTCAATAAGCTTGTATGTTATGCTATACTTATTACAAGTGTAGCTATACCATCTGTTACTGTATAACTCTATTCCAATACCATTAACTGTATTCCCTTTTCCATACCTTTTATTCTTACGACTTGTTCATTCCCTAATTGGAAGCCTGTGTCTCCCACTCACTCCCCTTCATCCATTTTGCCCATCCCCTCTTTACTCATCAGTTCTCTGTATCTATAGGTCTGATAATGCTTTCTTGTTTGTTTTTTTTCTTCATTTCTTTTATTTCTTAGATTTCACATTTAAGTGAAAAACATATCTGTCTGGCTTATTTCACTTAGCGTAATACTCTCCAAGTCTATCCATGTTGTCACAGATGGCAAGATTGCATCCTTTGTTATGGAAGAGTAATATTCCATTGTGTATGTATACATCTTTCGTATCCATTCTCCTATCGGTGGACACTAAGGTTGCTTACATGTCTTGGCTATTGTAAATAATGCTGTAATAAACATATGGGTACATATATCTTATGAATTAGGTTTTTTTTTTTTTGTTTTCTTTGGATAAATGCCTGGTAGTGGAATGACTGGATCATATGGTAATTCTATTTTTAGTTTTTTGAGGAAACTCTGTACTGTTTTCCACAATGGCTGCACCAGATTACATTCCTACTGATAGTGCATGAGGGTTCCCTTTCCTCCACATCCTTGCCAACACATGTTATTTCTTGTGTTTCTGATTATAGCCACTCTCACAGGTATAAAGTGATGTCTCATTGTGGTTTTGATATGCTTTCCCTGATGATTAGCAGTGTTGAGCATCTTTTAATTTGTCTGTTGGCCATCTGTATGCCTTCTCTGGAAAAATGCCTATTCAGATCTTCTGCCCATTTTAATTGAATTATTTGGGGGTTTTGGGAAGGCTTTTTTGGTTTACAGAAGGTCTTTATTTTGGACACTAACCCCTTTATTGGATGTACCATTCAACAAATATCTTCTCCCATTCAATAGGTTGTCTTTTTTGTTTTGTTGATAGCTTCCTTTGCTTTGCAAAAGCTTTTTATTTTGGTGTAGTCTCAATAGTTTAATTTTGCTTGTATTTCCCTTGCCTATTTCTATGGCTGATTTCAAAGGAACTTCTGCCTCTGTTCCCTTCTAGGGGTTTTATGATTTCAGGTCTCACATTTAGTTTTTTAATCCATTGGAAGTTTATTTTTCTATATGGTGTAAGAAACTGGTCCAGTTTCATTCTTTTGCATGCTGCTTCTCTGTTGCTACTTGTAAAATTCTCCCTTTATCTTTAAACTTTAACATTTTAATTATTATGCATCTTCAAGTAAGTTTTCTGCTCATTTCTCTCTCTTCTTCTTCTGGAACCCCTTTAAGGTAAATGTACACTTATTGCTGTCCAAGAGAGCCCTTAACCTATCCTCATTTTTTAAAATGCTGTTTCCCTTCTGCCATTCACCCGGGGTGCTTTCCAATATGCTGTCTTCCAGATTGCTGATCTGTTCTGCATCTGTTAATCTGTTGATTCCCTATAACGTATTTTTCATTTCAGTTATTTCAGTTCTGATTTCTTCTTTTTTTATATTTTCTCTTTTTTAAGTTCTTCCACTCTTTTTTCTAGTCCAATGAGAATCTTTAAGATCATTATTTTAAACTCTTTTTTCAGGCATATTGTTTATCTGTTTCATTTAGTTATTTTTCTAAATTTGTGTCTTATTCTTTCATTGGGAGCATATTCCCCTGTCTCTCCATTTTGTTTGACTTTCTATATTTGTTTCTGTGAGTTAAGCTGAAGAGCTACTTCTAAAATGAAAGAATTATCTTGTATATGGTTGTCCCTTATGTAGATTGTATATGCCTGGTGACTTTGGATGTCTTAACTAGAGCTATGGCTTGTGTGTGCTAGGAATTGTGTGGCAGTTGGTTCTGGGGCTGTCTTTGTGGTATAGCCAGAACTGTCATGGCATAGGCTGTAGTGGTCCTGAGGGTCTCTGTGCAGAAGGCACCCTGAAGGACAGCTGTAGCTAAAGTGGGTACAAGTCCAAGGGTGTCCTGGGTGTCAGTGTGCAGAGGGCACCTTGATAGGACAGGTATAGTTGAAGTAGTTGCAGGCAGGGGGATCCTAAAGTTTACATAAAGAGGGAACCCTTGCAGGAAAGCTAAAGCTGAAGTGGATTCAGCCAGGAGGCTGCATAGCTCTCTGTGAAGAGGGCACCCTAGCAAGATAGCTAAAACTGAAGTCATCATAGGCTGATGTGTCCATGGGCTCTCTGTGAAAAAAGGTATTCTGCCAGGACAGCTGCATCTGAAAGTGGGTACATGTTGGGCTGTCCCAAGGCTCTGGATACAAGGGGGCACCTTGGCAGGATAGCTAAAGCTGAAGTAGGTGTAAGCCAGGATGTTCTGGGGCTCTCCACACTGAGGCTGCCCTTGCAGGGCAGTGGGAACTGAGGCAGGTTGTAGGCTGGAAAGTACCAGGGCTCTCCATGCACTGGGCACCCTGACAGAGTAGCTACAACTGAAGTGGGTAAAAGTATGGACTGGGGGGGACCCCTGGGTGGCGCAGCGGTTTAGCACCTGCCTTTGGCCCAGGGCGCGATCCTGGAGACCCGGGATCGAATCCCACATCGGGCTCCTGGTGCATGGAGCCTGCTTCTCCCTCTGCCTATGTCTCTGCCTCTCTTTCTCTCTCTGTGTGACTATCATAAATAAATAAAAATTAAAAAAAAAACACACACATTAAAAAAAAAAAAACAAGTATGGACTGGGAAGTACCTGGGGCTCTCTGTGCAGAGGGCACCTTGGCAGGACAGCAGAACTAAAGCGGATGCGAGTTGGGATGTTCCAGGACTCCCCACCCAGAGGATGTTGTAGCAGAGCAGCTGGAGCCGAGGCTGAGTGTGGGCCAGGGGATACTGGGGTATTTTGCATGGGGACTGACCTGGCTGGATAGTTGTAGCTGAAGTGAGTGTGAGGTGGTGTTGTCCCTGGACTCTATGTATAGAGGGCTCCCTAGCAGCACAGCTAAAGCTGAGGTGGGTGTGAACCAGCGTGTCCTGGGGTGCCAAGTGCCTTTTAGGGGTTGCCTAAACAGGGCAGTTGGAACTGAGGTGGGTACAGGCTAGAGGTTCCTGAGGCATTCCACATAGGGAGCACTTTGGTGGGGTGGTTGGACCCAGAGCATACATCAGCTGGGAGGTCCCAAAGCACTCTGTGCCAGGGGTGCCCTGCCCTAACAAGCCATCTGAAGCCGGAGTGGCATGGGTCTATAGAGTTCCAGGGCACTTTGCTCCTGTGTCACACTGGCATGACCACAGGAGCTATAGTGAGTGCTGACACAGGGGCTTCCCCTGTGTGTACTGTTCTGGGGCTGCCTTGGTGTGGGATGGGTGGGATTGGGGTAGGGATCTGGTGCTCACTGAGGCAGAAGGCCAGCTCTGGCATCCTGTGGCAGTCAACCCTCTCAAGGTAGAGGGGGAATGTAAACCATGGTGCTTGCCAGCTCCTCCAATGTAGAGTTCCAGCAGCTTCTCTGCCATTTGGCAGAGTTCCAGGGGTGGATCTTTTATATACTAGTTGTTCTTTTTAAATTGTGGATTTTTTTTCTGTGCCCCAGGGTAGATGAATCTGCTCAGGGACCCTCAGTGCCATTCTTCCCCACTGCAGTTCACATCTTTGTTGGGGGTGGAGAGTTTCCTTTGTTACCTTGTCTTTGTCTCTCTTGCTTTTCTCTATTTTTTGTTGTACAGAAGTTAAGTCAGTCTTCAGTTCTTCTTCAGGAGGAATTGCTCTATAAATAGCTATAGATTTGGTGTCTCTGTGCAGGAGGTGAGTTCCGGTTCTTCTATGTTGCCATCTTGGACCGGAACTTAGATTCATTTTGGTTTTAATTTGCATATACCTAATGACTAATGACATTGAGCATCTTTTGAAGTTGAACATGTTGGCCATTCATATTTCTTTTTTTAAATTTTTTTTATTGGAGTTCAGTTTGCCAACATATAGCATAACATCCAGTGCTCATCCCGCCAAGTGCCCCCCCCTTCAGTGCCCATCACCCCATCACCCCCACCCCCCACCCATCTCCCCTTCCACTACCCCTTGTTAATTTCACAGAGTTAGGTGTCTCTCATGGTTTGTCACCCTCACTTGATATTTTCACTCATTTTCTCTCCTTTCCCTTTATTCCCTTTCACTAATTTTTATATTCTCCAAATGAATGAGACCATATAATGTTTGTCCTTTTCCAATTGACTTATTTCACTCAGCATAATACCCTCCAGTTCTATCCATGTTGAAGCAAATGGTGGGTATTTGTTGTTTCTAATGGCTGAGTAACATTCCATTGTATACATAGACCACATCTTCTTTATCCATTCACTTTCGATGGACACCGAGGATGCCTCCACAGTTTGACTATTGTGGACGTTGCTGCTATAAATATCGTGGTGCAGGTGTCCCGGCGTTTCCCTCCGTCTGTATCTTTGGGGTAAATCCCCAACCGTGCAATTGCTGGGTCTTAGGGCAGATCTATTTTTAACTCTTTGAGAAACCACACAGTTTTCCAGAGTGGCTGCACCAGTTCACATTCCCACCAACAGTGCAAGAGGGTTCCCTTTTCTCTGCATCCTCTCCAACATTCGTTGTTTCCTGCCTTGTTAATTTTCCCCATTCTCACTAGTGTGAGGTGGGATCTCATTGTGGTTTTGATTAGTATTTCCCTGATGGCCAGTGATGCGGAGCATTTTCTCATGTGCTTGTTGGCCATGTCTATGTCTTCCTCTGTGAGATTCCTGTTCATGTCTTTTGCCCATTTCATGATTGGATTGTTTGTTTCTTTGCTGTTGAGTTTAATAAGTTCTTTATAGATCTTGGATACTAGCCCTTTATCTGATAGGTCACTTGCAAATATATTCTCCCATTCTGTAGGTTGTCTTGTAATTTTGTTGACTGTTTCTTTTGCTGTGCAGAAGCTTTTTATCTTGATGAAGTCCCAATAATTCATTTTTGCTTTTGTTTCTCTTGCCTTCACGGATGTATCTTGCAAGAAGTTGCTGTGGCCAAGTTCAAAAAGGGTATTGCCTGTGTTCTCCTCTAGGATTTTGATGGAATCTTGTCTCACATTTAGATCTTTCATCCATTTTGAGTTTATCTTTGTGTCTGGTGTAAGAGAGTGGTCTAGTTTCATTCTTCTGCATGTGGATGTCCAATTTTCCCAGCACCATTTATTGAAGAGACTGTCCTTTTTACAGTGGATAGTCTTTCCTGCTTTGTCGAATATTAGTTGACCATAAAGATGAGCGTCTACTTCTGAATTCTCTATTCTGTTCCATTGATCTATGTGTCTGTTTTTGTGCCAGTACCACACTGTCTTGATGACCACAGCTTTGTAGTACAACCTGGAATCTGGCATTGTGATGCCCCCAGCTCTGTTTCCTTTTTTGAATATTCCCCTGGCTATTCGGGGTCTTTTCTGATTCTACACAAATCTTAAAATAATTTGTTCCAACTCTATGAAGAAAGTCCATGATATTTTGATAGGGATTGCATTAAACGTTTAAATTGCCCTGAGTAACATCAACATTTTCACAATATTAATTCTGCCAATCCATGAGCATGGAATATTTTTCCATCTCTTTGTGTCTTCCTCAATTTGTTTCAGAAGTGTTCTGAATTTTTTTGGGTATAGATCCTTTACCTCTTCGGTTAGGTTTATTCCTAGATATCTTATGCTTTTTGGTGCAATTGTGAATGGGATTGATTCCTTAATTTCTATTTCTTCAGTCTCATTGTTAGTGTATAGAAATGCCACTGACTTCTGGGCATTGATTTTGTATCCTGCCACACTGCTGAATTGCTGTATGAGTTCTAGCAATCTTGGGGTGGAGTCTTTTGGGTTTTCTATGTACAGTATCATATCATCTGCAAAGAAGGAGAGTTTGACTTCTTCTTTGCCAGTTTGAATGCCTTTTATTTCTTTTTGTTGTCTGATTGCTGAGGCTAGGACTTCTAGTACTTGTTGAATAGCAGTGGTGAGAGTGGACATCCATGTCTTGTTCCTGATCTTAGGGGAAAGGCTCCCAGTACTTCCCCATTGAGAATATTTGCTGTGGGCTTTTCAGAGATGGCTTTTAAGATGCTGAGGAAGGTTCCCTCTATCCCAACACTCTGAAGAGTTTTGATCAGGAATGGATGCTGTATTTTGTCAAATGCTTTCTCTACATCTGTTGAGAGGATCATTTGGTTCTTGTTTTTTCTCTTGCTGATATTTATGATCAATCACATTGATTGCTTTACGAGTGTGGAACCAGCCTTGCATCACGGGGATAAATCCCACTTGGTCATGGTGAATAATCTTCTTAATGTACTATTGGATCCTATTGGCTAGTATCTTGTTGAAAGTTTTTGCATCTGTGTTCATCAGGGATATTGGTCTATAATTCTCCTTTTTGGTGGGGTCTTTGTCTGGTTTTGGGATTAAGGTGATGCTGGCCTCATAGAACGAATTGGGAGGATTCCATCTCTTTCTATCTTTCCGAACAGCCTTAATAGAATAGGTATGATTTCTTCTTTAAACGTTTGATTGAATTCCCCTGGGAAGCCATCTGGCCCTGGACTTTTGTGTCTTGGGAGGTTTTTGATTACTGCTTCAATTTCCTCCCTGGTGATTGGCCTGTTCAGGTTTTCTATTTCTTCCTGTTCCAGTTTTGGTAGTTTGTGGCTTTCCAGAAATGCGTCCATTTCTTCTAGATTGCCTAATTTATTGGTGTATAGCTGCTCATAATATGTTTTAAAATCTTTTGTGTTTCCTTGGTATTGGTGGTGATCTCCTTTCTCATTCATGATTTTATTTATTTTTTAAGTATTTTTTTAAAATTTTATTTATTTATGATAGTCACAGAGAGAGAGAGAGAGAGAGAGAGGCAGAGACACAGGCAGAGGGAGAAGCAGGCTCCATGCACCGGGAGCCCGACGTGGGATTCGATTCCGGGTCTCCAGGATCGCGCCCTGGGCCAAAGACAGGCGCTAAACCGCTGTGCCACCCAGGGATCCCCATGATTTTATTAATTTGAGTCTTTTCTCTCTTTTTTTTAATAAGGCTGGCTAATGGTTTATGTATCTTATTAATTCTTTCAAAGAATCAACTCCTGGTTTTGTTGATCTGTTCCACAGTTCTTCTGGTCTCTATTTCATTGAGTTCTGCTCAAATCTTTATTAACTCTCTTCTTCTGCTGGGTGTAGGATTTATTTGCTGTTTTTTTCTCCAGCTCCTTTAGGTGCAAGGTTAGCTTTTGTATTTGAGTTCTTTCCAGTTTTTGGATGGATGCTTGTATTGCAATGTATTTCCCCCTCAGGACTGCTTTTGCTGTATCCCAAAGATTTTCAATGGTTGTATCTTCATTCTCATTAGTTTCCATGAATCTTTTTAATTCTTCTGTAATTTCCTGGCTGACCCTGTCATCTTTTAGCAGGATGGTCCTTAACCTCCACGTGTTTGAAATCCTTCCAAACTTCTTGTTGTGATTTAGTTCTAGTTTCAAAGAATTATGGTCTGAAAATATGCAGGGGACAATCCCAATCTTTTGGTATCGATTAAGACCTGATTTGTGATCCAGTATGTGGTCTATTCTGGAGAAAGTTCCATGTGCACTTGAGAAGAATGTGTATTCATTTGCGTTTGGATATAAAGTTGTGTAAATATCTGTGAAATCCATCTGGTCCAGTGTATCATTTAGAGCTCTTGTTTCTTTGGAGATGTTGTGCTTAGAAGATCTGTCGATTATAGAAAGTGCTGTGTTCAAGTCACCAAGTATAAGTGTATTATTATCTAAGTATGTCTTAACTTTGGTTATTAATTGATTGATATACTTGGCAGCTCCCACATTTGGGGCATAAGTATTCATGATTGTTAGGTCCTCTTGTTGGATAGATCCTTTAAGTATGATATAGTGTCCCTCTTCATCTCTTACTACAGTCTTTGGGATAAACTTTAATTTATCTGATATAGGGATGGCTACCCCTGCTTTCTTTTGAGGACCATTTGAATGGTAAATGGTTCTCCAACCTTTTATTTTCAGGCTGGTGGTGTCCTTAGGTCTAAAATGAGTCTCTTGTAGACAGCAAATAAATGGGGCTTGCTTTTTTTTTTTTTTTTTTGAGTGCTTGCTTTTTTATCTAGTCTGAAACCCTGTGCCTTTTGATGGGGTCATTAAGCCCATTCACGTTGAGAGTTACTATTGAAAGATATGAATTTAGTGTTAACATGATACCTATTCAGTCCCTGTTTTTGCGGGTTGTTTCCTTGGACTTTCTCTTTCTTTTACAGAGTCCCCCTTAATATTTCTTGCAGAGATGGTTTGGTTGTCACATATTCTTTCAGTTTCTACCTGTCTTGGAAGCTCTTTATCTCTCCTTCCATTCTGAATGAGAGCCTTGCTGGATAAAGTATTCTCGGTTGCATGTTCTTCTCATTTAGGACGCTGAATATATCCTTCCAGCCCTTTCTGGCCTGCCAGGTCTCTGTGGAGAGGTCTGCTGTTAGCCTAATACTTCTCCCCATAAAGGTTAGGGATTTCTTGTCTCTTGCTGCTTTAAGGATCTTCTCTTTATCTTTGGAATTTGCAAGTTTTGCTATTAAATGTCAAGGTATTGAGCGGTTTTTATTGATTTTAGGGGCGGATATCTCTACCTCCTGGATCTGAATGCCTATTTCCCTTAAGTTAGGAAAGTTCTAAGCTATGATTTGTTCAAAATCATATTCTGGACCTCTGTCCCTTTCAGCGCCCTGGGGAACCCCAATTAAACATAAATTTTTTCCTTCTGAGGCTGTCATTTATTTCCCTTAACCTATCCTCATGATCTTTTCATTGTTTTTCTCTTTTTAGGTCAGTTTCTCTCCTTGCCATCAACTTGTCTTCTATGTCACTCACTGATTCTTCTACCTCATTAACCCTCGTTGTTAGGACCTCCAATTTGGATTGCATCTCATTTCATTTTAAATTTTGGCCTGATTAGATCTAAATTCTGCAGTCATGAAGTCTCTTGAATCCTTTATGCTTTTTTTCTAGAGCCACCAGTAGCTTCATAATTGTGCTTCTGAATTGGCTTTCTGACATTGAATTGTAATCCAAATTTTGTAACTCTATGGGAGAAAGTACTGTTTCTGATTCTTTCTTTTGTGGTGAGTTTTTCCTTCTAATCATTTTGCTCAGTGCAGAGTGGCCAAAAACAAGTTGTACTGGGAAAAGGAGAAAAAGAGAGAAAAAAAGGGGGGGGGACAAACAGAAAACAAAAAACAAAGGGGGGGAGTATCCTCTGATTCTATATACTGTAAATCCCTTGACATCCCCTGGAACTTTCCAGCGCTGCTTGGTCAATAACTTGCTTTTCCCCTGTCCTTCCAGCTGGTCTTCTGGGGCAGGGGCCTACTGTGCTGATTCTCAGGTGTGTGCACCTGGGGGAGCTGCCCAGCCCCCTGCCAGGTGCATGGCTCAGTGGGAGCTGTTTATCCTGTGACGCCCCTGCTCAGTCCCAGGTACAAGGTGACACCAGAAGGAACAACAGTGGCGGTGGCCAGCTCTCCAGCTCTGGAGTTAGCTCCCGCAGTAACTACCACAGCTCCCCAGTCCACAGGGGCCTGGATGTTCCGCGGACGGGGAGCTCCCATCTGCACAGCTCGGGGCCACCTGGCAGTAGGAGCGTCCTTGCTGCCCTGTGTCCTTCCGGCCTCTGCCTGTCCCAGGGGGAGAGCCGGATCTTGGGCTGTGTCCCCCAGCGCCCGCTCTGGGGCCTGTGCCGCTGGAATTGTGCTCCCAGGGCCGCGCGGCCCCCTCCTCGGGGAGCCGCCGCTGGAGCCGCTGCCCGAGCTGGTCCCTGCCATTCATATTTCTTTTGTGAGTTATCTGTTCAAATATTTTGTTTGTTTTTAATAAGTTATAAGATTTTTGTTTCATATTCTGGACATAAGAGCAGGATTGCTCTTGAATAGTTCTTTTCATCTTATTTCATCTGAGAATGTTTCTTTTTCTCTTTTACCCCTGAAAGATATTTTCATATTTTCCCTGGATGTGGAATTCTGGGTTGGTAAGCTCTTGGAGTGCATTAAAAATGTGGTTCTTCTGTCTTCTGGCCATCATTGTTTCTCTTTAGAAATTCATGGATATTTGCGTCATTGTTCCCCCATATGTAATGTGTGCTTTTTTTTCTCCTTCTGCTTTCCAGAATTCTTTAGTTATCTTTGGATTTTAGAAGTTGGGCTATTGTGTTGAGGCAATGTTTTCTTTGATTTTTTTTCTGTATGATTCTTGCTAAGTATCTTGAATTTTATGTAAATGTATGCTTTTCACTAAATTGGGGAAGTATTTTGCCATTCTTGCTAAAGATATTTTATCTGCTGCAATCTCTCTTCTCTCTGTGGGACTCTAATTATACTATAGTAAATCTTTAGATACTGCCTACAGGCACCTGAGACTGTTTTTTTTTTTTTTCAATCTTTTATCTCTATTTGATAGGTTAGGTAACTTATGTTGTTGTATATTCAAATTTACCGATCCTTTCCTTTATCATCTCTATTCTGATATTTAATCTATCTAGTTTTTTTTTTCACTTCAGATATTGTATTTTTCAGTTCAATGATTTTCAATTGCTTCCTTTTTCTACTTTCCATCTCTGTTGAGAATTTGTATCATTTCATTCATATCAAATGTGTTTTTCCTGACCTTATGAAGCATAGATAAAATAGCTAGCTTAATATCTTTGATAATTCTGTCTTGAGATTGGCATTTGTTGACTGTTATTTTCCCTTGAGAATTCATATATTTTCCTAGTTGTATGTTGAGAGATTTTGAATTGTATCCTGGACATTGCAGATGTTATATATTATAACCCCTGGGTCCTGTTGTAAGTCTCTGAGGCATTATTTTTTTTTTTTAATTTTTATTTATTTGTGATAGTCACAGAGAGAGAGAGAGAGAATGAGGCAGAGACACAGGCAGAGGGAGAAGCAGGCTCCATGCACCGGGAGCCCGACGTGGGATTCGATCCCGGGTCTCCAGGATCGCGCCCTGGGCCAAAGGCAGGCGCCAAACCGCTGCGCCACCCAGGGATCCCTCTCTGAGGCATTATTGATGTTGAAATTAATTATGTTCAGACCCTGAGTTCTCTCTCATTTTCTGTTTTATCAATTTTAAAAACATAAATATGCATATCTTTCTACTTGACTTTGGAGATCTTATAAGAGCAATATTTCATTTATTCACCCAGTCACTTTAGTAATTTAGGATGCCTCTTTTTCTTCCCTCCACCCCCTATTTATTTCAGTTCCAGTATAACACTTGATAAAAAAGGGAAAGGTGTTCTCTTTTGATTGGCCTACTAAGAAGTGCTTTGTGCTTTCTTCAGTTCACTTCTGATCTCACCTAGAAGATCAAAAGTGTTGCAGAGAGTCTTCTAATTTTGGACATTTTCTCTCAGCCACCCTTAATGAACTTATCCTGCCAGGTCATTCCTACTTTTTCTTTTGCCTTTTTACTTGTATTGCTTCTTTAATTCCATATTCAATTTAATCAGGCCTCAAGGGTGCAGAATTGCATTTAAATCAGACAGTATTAATCCTACTCCCCACTTCCACCTAATCCTGACTACCTTTCTAGTCTGGTTGTAGAGCCTCACATCTAACCTCTGATGTGTCTGTCCCTCACTAGCTCCCAACTGCTCTCTCAACTGATGTTCTTGCCTTGCTTTTCTTTTCTAACCATCTAGTAGAGACACAACTCTATAAGTTATGCAGTCTTCAATTTCTATCAAAGCTTTTACTGCTTTTTGTTTATAACAGACAATCACATTTGGATTTTGAACACATGCTAAAAATTAAATTATTCATGAAATACTTGATGCTTCTAATGGTTCTGGCTAAAACAAACTGCCAAAAACTTTTCTTTTACGTAGCTATATATTCTTCTGATTATGTAAACAAAGACTACAGCTCTTCAATATTCAAACTGGAGTTGTCCTTTAATACAAAGAGTTTCTGCTACTGCTACTGGTGAAGAAAGGAGAGTCACCAAGGAGCACTATCATTATTAAGAAATCTAGCAAGACTTCCTTATTTATGCATCACTAATTCCCTTGTATTTTTTTTAAAGATTGTATTTATTTATCCATAGAGACACAGAGAGAGAGAGAGAGAGAGAGAGAGAGAGAGAGAGAGAGGCAGAGACACGGGCAGAGGGAGAAGCAGGCTCCATGCAGAGAGCCCGACGTGGGACTCGATCCCAGGTCTCCAGGAGGATCACACCCCAGGCCGCAGGCGGCGCTAAACCGCTGCACCACGGGGGTTGCCCAATTCCCTTGTATTTTTTTAAATTTTTATTTATTTATGATAGTCACACACAGAGAGAGGCAGAGACATAGGCAGAGGGAGAAGCAGGCTCCATGTACCGGGAGCCTGACGTGGGATTCGATCCCGGGTCTCCAGGATTGCGCCCTGAGCCAAAGGCAGGCGCCAAACCGCTGGGCCACCCAGGGATCCCAATTCCCTTGTATTTTAAAAGAAATAATTACTTTTAGAAAATAAAACGTGGTAAGAGGAACCATTTTCAGAATCCAGAAGAGGGCAGCCCGGGTGGCTCAGCGGTTTAGCGTCGCCTTCAGCCCAGGGCCTGATCCTGAAGACCTGGGATCGAGTCCCCACGTCGGGCTCCCTGTGTGGAGCCTGCTTCTCTCTCTGCCTGTCTCTCTCTCTCTCTCTCTCTCTCTCTCTCTATCTCTCCTTAATAAGTAAGTAAATAAAAAAATCTTTAAAAAAAGAATCCAGAAGTATCTACGAATAGCTATTTTATGGAAGAAACCCCATCAAAACCCAGCAGTGCTTAGAAAATGCATATGAGCAGTAAAGCCCAATAAGAGCTTGTTAGCTGGTTTTCCTTCATTGTAGTTCTAAAGGCCACCTTGATGTTTCCTTAACCAGGGCTCAATGGTGATCTTAACACACCTTGGAGGCAGCAGTGTCTAAGCTCTCTTCTCATTGGTCAGCTCTTTTTTCACCGTGTCCTCATTTCTCTTCATTCGACCAGCTAAGACATTGTATTTCAGATGTTCTCACCATCTTCTCAAACTCAATACATTCAAAACTTAAGCTTATGATTTTCCTCTTTATCTCCTGTTCATGGAACCACCATTTTCAGTGCTCCAAGCTTCCTGCTGAGCCTCATAATTTCTTATTGCCTAAAAATTAAGATGTTGCTGGAGCCTCTAAACATTCTTTTGTGGTTCTCTTGTTCTTTGTCACTGCCCTGGTTGTCAGCCACTTAGTCTTGCTCAAATGGTGGATACAGGCTACACTCTCCGGCCACTCTGTCATTTCAAATGTACCATCTTGTCACAGCATTCCTCAGAGAGAAAACCCTAATGCTTCACAAAGCATCCTGGTGTCTCCTTCCTTACCTGCTTGACTTATGGGCTGACCATTATCAGGCCCCATCCACTCTGCTCTCTCTCTCATCCCTTCCTTTGCTCCTGGTAGTGCCCTTTCTTCACTAGACTGCTGTGTCAAGCTCCCATACCCCCTGCTCCACACCCAACCACCACTATGCATGCATATGAAAACACTTCATAAATTGGGCCCCAGCCCAGAAATGCACCTATTTTTTACTTCCAAATTTTTATTTAAATTCTGATTAGCTAACATATAGTGTAATATTGGTTTCAGGAGTAGAATTCAGTGATTCATCACTCACATATAACACCCAGTGCTCATCATAACAAATGCCCTCGTAAATACCCATCAACCATTTAGCCCACCCTCCACCCACATTCCTCCATCAATCTTTGGTTTGTTCTGTATCCTTAAGAGTCTCTTATGGCTGACCTCCCATAGTTCATTTTGCTTGTATTTCTCTTGAGAGTATTTCATCTCTCCAAAGAGAGATGTCTAATAAAAAGTTGCTGTGGCCAAAGTCTGTCTCTTATAAGAGGTTGCTGCCTGTGTTCTCTAGGATTTTGATGGTTTCCTGTCTCACATTTAGGTGTTTCATCCATTTTGAATTTATTTTTGTGTATGATGTAACAACGTGGTCCTATTTCATTGTTCTGCATGTGGCTGTCCAATTTTTCCAACACCATTTGTTGAAGAGACTGTCTTTTTTCCATTGGATATTCTTTCTTGCTTTGTTGAAGATTAGTTGACCATATACTTGTGGGTCCATTTCTGAGTTTTCTATCCTGTTCCTTTGATCTATGTGTCTGTTTTTGTGCCAGTACCATACTGTTTTGATGATTACAGCTTTGCAATAAAACTTGAAGTCTGTAATCATGATGTTTCCCACTTTTTCAATCCTGAAAAAGATTGCGCTTTGGCTATTTGTGGTTTTTGGTGGTTCCATATACATTTTACGATTTTTGTTCTAGCTCTGTGAAAGATGCTGGTGGTATTTTGATAGGGATTCCCTTAAATATGTAGATTGCTTTGAGTAGTATAGACATTTTAACAATGTTTGTTCTTCCAATCCATGAACATGGAATTTTTTTCCCCATTTCTTTGTGTCCTCTTCAGTTTCTTTCATAAGTAATCTATAGTTTTCAGAGCACATATCTTTTACTTCTTTGGTTAGGTTTATTCCTAGGTATCTTATTATTTTTGGCGCAAATGCCCATATTGTGTAATCTGTGAGACCTAGTTACAGTTAGCTCTTTAAACCTTCCTAGACTACTCATGGTACTTCTATGCTATGGTACCACAATTTGGCCTTGGATACTAGTATTTTAAAGTGAATATACGTATGCCTTCTGGGCCCAGAAGTTCTAATAGAGCACTTTATTTTCCTCACAATCTCTGGTTTGAACATTATTACTTAATTCATAAGCCTGTGCTGATATATTGTTGTTCCATATTCAGCTTTGTGTGTATAATCCCTAATTACAATGCATTTTTTATTGTAAAGACGGTATAGGAAAATTAATAGAGCAATGGAGTATTATATAAATTGGACCTTCTAAAGTTGTACCAGCTGTATTAAATGAGTTGGTTAGTTTTCGTTTTCTTATTTTTGATAAAGCTTGACTTTAAACTAACTGGTGATTGGACTTTTTGTGAGCAGGTGTGACTGAGGATTAAATTTCACTAAGGCCAATATTATTGGCTTACCCTGGTGTTCTTCCTTTTGAGTCAATTTTAATATTTCCTAAATGTGTACCTTTTGTGTGTGTGTGTACCTTTTTTGATATTGGTGCCATAACCTCACTCACAGATGAAAAAATTGAGGCTTAAAAACTGCTGGTGCTGTGAAAAAAAGTATGGTGGTTCCTCAAAAAATTAGAAGTAGATTTGCCATATGATCCAGTAATTCCACTTCTGAAAATATACCCAAAAGAACTGTTCAAGTGGAGACTTGAACAAATATTTATACACTGATGTTCATAGTAGCTTTATTCATAAGAGCCAAAAGGCAGAAGCAACCACAACACCCACTGATGCATGAATGGATGAACAAAATATGGTATATACAAGTGGGATACTACTCAGTGTTAAAAAGGAAAGAAGTTCTGACCCGTGCCACAACATAGATAAACCTGTAGGAGGTTATGCTAAATGAAATAAGCCAGTCACAGAATGACAAATACTGAATGATTCCAGTTATATGAGACAAGTAGAGCAGTTAAACTTATTAAGACAGAAAGTAGGGTGGTAGCTGCCAGGGCCTGGGGAGAGGAGAATGAGGAGTTAGTGTTTCTTGGATACGTAGTTTGTTTTGCAAGATGAAAGGAATCCTGGAGCCTATGGTGGTGACGGTTGCTCAACAGAATGACTCTACTCAATATCACAGACCTGTAAAACTTAAAAATGGTTAAAATGATAAATTTTTACATTAGCCGTATTTCACTACAATTAAGGAAAAACCAGTGATGGATTAACAGGCAGACTAAGCAAACACTTGGGTCCCCAAAAGTAGGTTTTGAAAAAAATCTGATGTTTCAGTAAAAGTATTGTGGGAAAAATATGATCTTCAATGAATTTTGTTGCATGTCTTTTAGGCTATAGATTTTTTTTAAATTTTGAATCATTTGGTAGTGAGGAAAGGAATATCAATCTTTTTAGGTCCTGGGGCCTATAAGTGGGGTTGCCAAATTTAACAAATAAAAAATATAGGCTGTCATGCAATAGTTAGGACAGGCTGTTACTAAATGTGGTTCATCGTTCATCTGAAATTCAAACTTAACTGGGTATCCTCCTGTATTTTATCTGACAACCTAACTCTAAAGAGCTGAATCCTCACATTAGATCATAAGGATGGAGACCTCGTGATAGGAATAGGGTTCATGTAAGAACAGACACCAGAGCTCACTCTATCTGCCATTTGAGGAACTAGCAAGAAGGTGGCTGTCTGCAAGCCAGAAAAGAATCCTAATCAAAACCCAACCCAACAAGCATCCCAGTCTCAGACTTGCAGCCTCTAGAACTGTGTTAAGTAAATTTCTCTTGTTTAAGTCACCCAGTCTAGGGGATTTTTTTTTAAAGATTTTATTTATTCATGAGAGACATAGAGAAAGGCAGAGACACAGGCAGAGGGAGGAAGCAGGCTCCATGATGGGAGCCTGATGCAGAACTTGATCCCAGGACTCCAGGATCATGCCCTGGGCCGAAGGCAGGCGCTGAACTGCTGAGCCACCCAGGGATCCCTCCCTAGGGGATTTTTTTTATGTCAGGCCAAGCTAAGACAATATAACTTAAAGGAAGCAAATTGACCAAAAAACTGAAATTTAGTTACTTTTCATATATCTCAATGTCTGTTGATGGGTCAACAATATTATAAACACATACATAATTCATAATTCTACCTATTTACTGTATAATGTTTTTTATGGTCTTAATTTATAAACAACAAAATTACTAATTATGTTATAATTGAGATTTTTTACATAATTATGTGTTAAACAGTTTACATTTCTATTGATAACAATGATCTAAGGATTTAAAAATAAAATGTAATCGGATTAAAGTATGAAATTTCACAATAAGTGAATATAAACGCAAAACAAACAAAAAACAAAAACAAAAATTAAGAGTGGAATCCCGCCTTGCTCAGAGAGGTTAAGGAACCAGCATAAGGCCCTGCAGTGAGTCAGAGCCAGGTATCTGACCTGGAGCTCAGCTTCTTTACCATCACGTAGAGACATCTAAACTCAGGTTGCTCTACTTTGTACTCAATGTAAGGCCTAAGGGGAGAGAAGTTGACTGTCCTCTGAGAGGATCTTTTAAGAGAGGCCTTGTGAGTAGTTCTAATTATGAAAAGCCCAGAGTCTCTTTCAGCTCTAGTAAGTAGTAAGTGTTGAAAGTAAATAGAAAGGTGGTAGAGAGGGATAGGAACATACTCTGTGCAAATCTATAGTCTGCTCTCTGCCATGGTTTGGATCACTTCCTCCCCCAACTTGGTGGACCAGCTTCTAGAATGTCCACACCTTCATCTCCACTCTAGAGGGTTTCCACGGAAACACAAACAGAAAGGCCACCCCCTGTGCAGTGAGGGGCCCCTTCTGCATTTTCATGCTGAGATGGCTAATGCTCCTTTCCTAATCCAGCTGTCCAAGCCAGCTGCCTAGAGACTGCACTTATCTGCATTCCTTAAATTGCCAGTTGCTACGGAACAACCAGCACTTTGACAGTTGGTTGTTACCTTTCTCTAGTATCTTCAAGCAGATACTAAATTGCAAAGGATTACATATTTCAGAGACATTAGCCAGGAGGTACAAATAGCTGCCAGGGTTCTGAAACATGAGCAAGGTGAAGAAGAAAAGACAGGGACCAGGACCACCGTTGCCTTCCTTGTTTATCAAATTAAAACCTCTCACAGAAATAGAAGTTGAATCTATCACTTTCCATATTGTAAAAGTAGATCACTGCTAAGTGAGGTAGAGACCTCTTTTCAAGTAAGAATTTGAAAAACAAGAGCATTTTCCAGAAGTGTGTGGGATAGCAGCCATTTTGACACAGACATGGCCACAGAGCAGAATGAAAATAATTTGTAGGGAACCACATGAAACATCAAAAAGTTGGGTTTAAAACTGCTCGGTTCATTAAAAGAATATATGTGTGTGGCTTTAAGATTTTCTTTTAGAAATCACACACATTCTCCCAGAAAAAGTTATTGATCAAGGGGAAAAATTATATGTTTTTTTTTTTTCCTTGTGGTCCTGAAATAGGCTCTTTTAGGTCAGGTCTTGATTAAACAGCAATATATCTAAAGGAGGTTCCATGTCCTTCCTCTGCCCTCTTTGCTCCCTGTGACTCTTGGAGCCTATATAAAGTCTTCTGTGGCACAAGCTGCTGCCCTCTGCTGAAATATCACTAATAGCATTGGTGGTCTGTTGCAGAATTCAGAGCTCCACAATTTTGATTAAAAAAATGAAAATGTTCATTCTGTTCTAATCTGTTACAGGATGTAGTGATACTTTATTATTATTTTATTATTTTTTACTGACTTAAAAATCATTTTCTAGGGTTGAAATTAACTTTCTAGAAAGGATGTGCCAGAATGCTGGTTGGTTCCAACATTTGTATAAGCAAGCCTCTTTAGACTTTAGACACTGTATACAATAGTTTTTTCCTCTCTCTTAGAAATAGGATCTTATCTGGTGGTTGCAAAATGGATTTTTCCCCCAGCTCTTCAAATTAAGATTGATGCAGCTGACATTCTCTTTTTTTATTATTAACTATTCAGTCTTTAAGGACATTTTTTAAAAATTGAAGTACAGTTGATACACAGTATTAGATTAGTTTCAGGTGTACGATACAGTGATTATTGGATAAGTCTGTATGTGATGCTGTGCTCACTACTCCTGTAGTTACCATCTGTCTCCACACCACATTATTACAGCATCACTATTTTCTCTATTACTTTTATCCACATTACTTATTCATTCCATAACTGAAAGTCTGTACATCCCACCCCCCTTCACCCAATTCTGCTCATTCCCCCACCCCACTTCCCTAGCCACCATCAGTTTGTTCTCTATTTATGGGTCTTTTCCTTCTTTTGTTCATTTTATATGTATACTTTTCACTCTTCTATTCATTCATCTATTGATGGACACTGGTGTTGCTTCCATATCTTGGCTATTGAAGATAATGCTGCAGTAAACATAGAAGTGTTTATCTTTTTGAATTAGTGTTTTTGTTTACCTTGGGTAAATATCAAGTAGTGGAATTAGTGGATCATATATTATTTCTATTTTTAATTTTTTGAGGAATCTCTATGCTGTTTTCCACAGTGGCTGCACCAATCTGCATTCCCACCATTAGTAGTCAAGGATTCCTTTTTCTCCACATCCTTGCTAACACTTATTATTTCTTGTCCTTTTGATTCTAACCATCTGACAAGTATAAGGTAATATTTCATTGAAGTTTTGATTTGTATTTCCCTGATGACTAGTGATGTGGAGCATCTTTTCATGTGTCTGTTGGCCATCTGTATGTCTTCTTTGGAAAGTGTTCAGGTCCCCTGCCCATTTTTTAATCTGATTAGTTGGGTTTTTTTATTTTGAGTTGTAGAAGTTCTTTATGTATTTCAGATATTAACTCCTTATCAAATGTATCATTTACAAATATCTTCTTCCAGTCAGTAGGTTACCTCCTTGTTTTGTTGATGGTTTCCTTTCACTGTGAAAAAAGCCTTTTATTTTGGTGTAGTCTCAATAGTTTATTTTTGCTTTTCCCCCCACTTACCTAAGGAAGCATATCTAGATGGGTCTTTTTTTAATCCATTCTGCCTCCATGTATCTTCTGATGAGAGCATTTAGTCCATTTATATTTAAAGTAGTTATTGCTGTTTCTTTCCTTTTTCTTTTTTTTTCTTTTTTTACTGGTTTTTATAGTTTTTCCTCCGTCTTTTCTACCTTGGTCTCTTCTTGCAATTGAGGACTTTCTGTAGTGTCACGTTTGGCTTTCTCTTTATCACATGTTTTGGGTTTTTGGTTGCCATGAGCTCATATATAGAATCCTAAGTATACAGCAATGTATATTAAGTCGTATGGTCACTTTCATTACCACGTCTCCATCCCTCTTGCCATTCTGTATGTGCTCTGTGATACAGAAGCCATTCAGTCCTCAGTTGTTCAGGAGGACTTGCTCTATAAATAGGTGTATATTTGGTGTGTCCGTGGAAGTTGTGAGTTCAGGGTCTTCCTACACTGCCATCCTGGACCCGACCCAAATACTTTATAAAACTCAAAATATATATAAAACATGAAAAACCGTCAAGTAATCAATAGAATATTCAATGTTTATGAAGAAAAGGGGCCAATGAATTCAATTTACATTTTAAACTATTTAATAGAGGTATTTGTTGTGTACATGATTTTAGTTTACTATAAACACAAAATTTCTCTCTGGAAACATTTAACCTGAGTGGAAAATGAAATTTTAATTCACAAAAACAATTATCAATATATAAGTAATGATTCCCAACTGGGAAGTTTCTCTGAAGCTCAGGGTTCAGACCCAGGACAGGAATGAGGGAAAACTCCTTGTAGGTCAAAAGCTCTGCTGAAGTCATAGGATTGTACGTGTGAGTCCTTAATCAAAGTGAGCTTTCTCAAACACCCCCGGAAGGATGTCTGGCTGCTCAAGCAGTTTTGCTTTATATCAGCTGTTAAAGAAGACAGGAAAAATCTTGCTTAATTTTGTTAAATGACATAGATAGCACATTAGGAACAGATATAATATCAATTGGTTTTTCTATCAAAATTAGAATAATATTCTTCTACATATGTTGCTTCAGAGATAAGTGAATGAAAACTCCTGAGTCACAACTGTGCCTTAACTGTGTCACAACTTGATTAAGTAAGTTATTTGTAACAATTATGTAGGATGTCTGAAGTGCATAATTCAAATCCAGAACCAGTGTGAGAGAATAAGATCATGTCTGTCCCCTAAAATGATTTCCTGTTCTGAGGATCATCTAAGATGAATCACCTCAGTAAAGTCATCTAGCTTACTTTACATTCATTTAATATTCTCAGAATCTTACCTAATGGTGAATTTATATGTGTAGATTATTTTAATTTTTCCAGGAATTCCTAGGTATTTGAAATAATTTTTCTAAAAATGTAAAGGATTTGTCGCCCAAACATGTATTTTTCTTAATCTCAATTCTGTATCCACCTGAACTAAGACTTCCCTTAGTGACAGTGCCTCTTAAAAGTGAATAGGCAAAGCAGACATCCATACGTACCAGGATAGCCACCGACATAAATGGGATCAATGGTGTCTGCTGAGGTGGACTGAGTGTGTGGACTTTCAGCACGAACTGCATCCCCATCAACAATCAGAACCAAGCGGTGTTTGCTCTTCTGAGCTTGAAGTGTGTGCCATTTTCCATCACAGAGAGTAGTGATAGCTTTGGGCTTGTATATGGCTGTTATCCTACCAGCACCATTGTTAACATGAAATAAGATCTGAACCAACAAAAGACAGGCAGATATACCTTGGTGAATCTTTCCATATTTAAGGAACACAATCCATTTATATAATGCTCTTGGAGTGGATAAAATCCTAACATTCTCCTAAAAATGAGGGCAAAACTATGAAAACCAGTGATTTTGAAAAATAGACCCTTAAAGGATTCTAATTTCATTACTCCCCAACTTACAGAAAGGACCAATGACCACCTCCATGAGAATCAGCCTGAGCCACTGTTTTTGCATTACATCCTCAAATCAGTGGCTCATATTTAAGATAGCAGGAGCTGATGGGTTTACTGGGGGGCAGTTTATAGCAGCTGGCTAGCAGGTCTGAAGGAACATTTACTCACTGTCTGTAGACGCTCTACCACAGCAGGTGGTAACACAAATCTAAGACTTGCAAAAGATGGCAGGGAAGAATGATAAGTATAGTGTTGTAAGGCAGTTATGCTGCATGTGAGGTGGCTCAGGGGGACTGTAACAAATTACAGATGTCGATTAAGTCCTTGGGCAACAGCTAAGAAAAGTTTTAAAGGAAAAATAAGCTAATAATAGAGGTAAAACATACATCAGAAATTACATTTTTGGCAAGTGTTACACTTCTGATAACATTTTCCAGATATCACATCAAAATGTCCAAATGGATACAAAATTTTTCAAGATTCTTTTTGAAGTACAGATGAGGAAGCATTTTGCTGTGAGCCACAGCATAGAGAGGCAAGCAGTATGATGTAGAGGCAGGCAGCTTTGTTGCAGACATGAGGACGAAAGAAGAGGGGGTGAAGGGCAAGGGATAGATACTTTCTTATATCCTCCTCACCCACATTTTAGGATGTCCTAGGAGCCAGAAACCCAATGGGAAAAAGCAGAATTACTAGAAACAAGCAAGTAAGATTGGGAAAAATCTAGAGCGCAATGACTTGTTCCTTCCCTTACAGGAGGCAGTAGCTTCAGAAGATTCAAGCATCTTAGTCCCAGAGCAACACAAGTTGGCCATAGAGAAAGAGAAATGCTGCCAAGTGCAGCAGGTAGAGAGTGGACTTGCGATGCCTCTTCTGCCCTCCCCGCACGGCCTCTGAGTGGCCTGGCCAAAATTCCCCAGTTCTCATGTGACCCTTTGGGGGATGCAGCACATGGCTGAAGAGGAGGAGGCAGCAGTGCCCTGACGGGATGGGAAGCCTGATCTGCAAAGGATGTTGGCGAATCTCTAGGCTCAGTCCCCACACACTGGTGATGCTGCGACCTCAGACCACTCTTCACAACTTGCCAGGGACAACTGGCCTAGTACACAAAACACGGAGGCTGAGCCTGAAAACCAGGACAGTTCAGTCATAGTCTTGACTACTGTCAGGAGAGCTTGCAGCAAAGGAAAAGGAGAAGAAAGGCTCTCTTCCCTTGCACCCAGATGGCACCAGTGGGGTGAGGAAGGAGAATGAGAACCAGGAGAAACTCTGGAAGCACTTTTCAGGCAAAAGAGACTAAGGTACCTCTAATTGTTAAGGACTGAAGGCTGAAAGCAGAACAGCTATAGAAATGTATGTTTTTAGCATTAAAAAAAAATTATACGGTGGTATATCCATCACATGGAATACTCTGCAATAAAAAGAAATGGACTATTGATACACAGAACAACCCAGATCAACTCCCAGGAAATTAAGCTGAGTATAAAAAGCCAATCTCTGGAGGGTATATACTGAGTCATAGCATGTGTGCAACAGTCCTGAAATAACAGAGAGCTGCAGAACAGGTTAGTGGTTGCCCAGGATTAGGAAGAGAGTTGGTGTGGATATGAAGGGGTGGCTACAGGGAGCACTGTGGTAATGGTACAGTTAAGTGTCTTGATTGTGAGGGTGGACACATAAAGCTAAACAAGATACACATGATAAAATTGTATAGAGCTACACACACGAGCACACATACAACTAGTGCAACTGCAAAAACCTGTGGATTATGCAAATGTCAATTTCATGGATTTGATATTGTATAAGATGCTAACACAGCAGGAGCCTGGGAGAAGGGTGCAAGAGGACCTCCCTGTACATTTTATTATAATTTGCTCTCAATCTAGAATTATTTCCAAATAAGTTAACAAATATTAGGGAGGGAAAGAGCATCAGGTTGGCAAATGGTGTATTACAAGTTGTAATTTGGCTTTAAATTTAATTTCAAGGCTTTTTTTTTTGTCATTTGTAATCTTTTCAGGATTAATTGAAGCTTTTCTTCATTCTGCTGAAATGGATCATTGGACATTTGGATCTGGGTATTTCTGCTGTTTCTCAGTTTCTCTGTTTCTGAAGCTGGGGTAGGCAGGCACCCCATCGAGATTAAGTACCTACCTTGCCATTCACAATCTCTAA